>NC_142010.1:19133546-19733546 GCF_049901735.1 Notechis scutatus | reverse complement strand
CCACCAAACACATCAACAACTCTGCTCACAGCAACATCTAGGGCACCATCTTCTGAAAGCACTTCAAGTACACATTCAGGGTCAACAAAGACACTGTCTGTTTCAACCAAGTTCCCAGGAGCAACATCTAAAACACCATTTTCTGAAACCTCTTCAAGTGCACCTCCTGGATCCACAGGTACAGTGGATTCTTCATTGAGTCCCCCACCAACAACCTCTGGAACAATAGATTCTCAAACCACTACAACTGTAAGTGTAGGGACCTCAGGGACACCAGATGTTTCCTCAAGACTCTCAACAGTAACCTCTAGAACACCATCTTCTGAAACCACTTCAAGTGCACGTTCAGGGTCAACAGAGCCACTGCATCTTTCAACAAACCACTCAACAGCCACCTCTAGGACACCCTCTTCTGAAACCACTTCAAGTGCAACTTCAAGAGAAACAGTGACACTGGAGACTTCAACAACTATGCTCACAGCAACATCTAGGAAACAAAATTTTGAAACCACTTCAAGTGCACATTTAGGTTCCTCAGCGACACCAGATGTTTCCTCAAGAGTCTCATCAGATACCTCTAAAACACCGTCTTCTGAAACCATTTCAAGTGCACTTCCTGTAACCACAGATACAGCAGATTCTTCATTGAGTCTCCCAACAATAACCTCTAGGACAACATATTCTGAAACCACTTCAACTGCACATGTAGGTGCCTCGGGACACCAGATGTTTCTTCAAGCGTCTCAACAGCAACCTCTAGAACACCATCTTCTGAAACCACTTCAAGTGCACGTTCAGGGTCAACAGAGCCACTGCATCTTTCAACAAGCCACTCAACAGCCACCTCTAGGACACCATTTTCTGAAACCACTTCAAGTGCACATTCAGGTTCCTCGGCGACACCAGATGTTTCCTCAAGAGTCTCAACAGCAACCTCTAGGACACATGAGACCACTTCAAGTCCACCTCCTGGAACCTCACACCCAACTGATTCTTCAATGAGTCCGCCAACAGCAACCTCTGGGATATCATCTTCTGAAACCACTTCAAGTTCACGTTCAGGGTCAACAGAGACATTGCATGTTTCATTAAAGCGCTCAACAGCCACCTCTAGGACACCATCTTCTGAAACCACTTCAAGTGCACCCGTAGGTTCCTCAGTGACACCAGATGTTTCTTCAACAGTCTCAACAGCAACCTCTACGACACCGTTTTCTGCAAACACTTCAAGTGCACTTCCTGGATCCACAGGTACAGTGGATTCTTCATCCAGTGCCCCAACAGCAACCTCGGGACACCCTCGTCTGAAACCACTTCAAGTGCAACTTCAGGAGACACAGTGCCACCAAACACATCAACAACTCTGCTCACAGCAACATCTAGGGCACCATCTTCTGAAAGCACTTCAAGTACACATTCAGGGTCAACAAAGACACTGTCTGTTTCAACCAAGTTCCCAGGAGCAACATCTAAAACACCATTTTCTGAAACCTCTTCAAGTGCACCTCCTGGATCCACAGGTACAGTGGATTCTTCATTGAGTCCCCCACCAACAACCTCTGGAACAATAGATTCTCAAACCACTACAACTGTAAGTGTAGGGACCTCAGGGACACCAGATGTTTCCTCAAGACTCTCAACAGTAACCTCTAGAACACCATCTTCTGAAACCACTTCAAGTGCACGTTCAGGGTCAACAGAGCCACTGCATCTTTCAACAAACCACTCAACAGCCACCTCTAGGACACCCTCTTCTGAAACCACTTCAAGTGCAACTTCAAGAGAAACAGTGACACTGGAGACTTCAACAACTAACAACTCACAGCAACATCTAGGAAACAAAATTTTGAAACCTCTTCAAGTGCACATTTAGGTTCCTCAGCGACACCAGATGTTTCCTCAAGAGTCTCATCAGATACCTCTAAAACACCGTCTTCTGAAACCATTTCAAGTGCACTTCCTGTAACCACAGATACAGCAGATTCTTCATTGAGTCTCCCAACAATAACCTCTAGGACAACATATTCTGAAACCACTTCAACTGCACATGTAGGTGCCTCGGGGACACCAGATGTTTCTTCAAGCGTCTCAACAGCAACCTCTAGAACACCATCTTCTGAAACCACTTCAAGTGCACGTTCAGGGTCAACAGAGCCACTGCATCTTTCAACAAGCCACTCAACAGCCACCTCTAGGACACCATTTTCTGAAACCACTTCAAGTGCACATTCAGGTTCCTCGGCGACACCAGATGTTTCCTCAAGAGTCTCAACAGCAACCTCTAGGACACATGAGACCACTTCAAGTCCACCTCCTGGAACCTCACACCCAACTCATTCTTCAATGAGTCCGCCAACAGCAACCTCTGGGATATCATCTTCTGAAACCACTTCAAGTTCACGTTCAGGGTCAACAGAGACATTGCATGTTTCATTAAAGCGCTCAACAGCCACCTCTAGGACACCATCTTCTGAAACCACTTCAAGTGCACCCGTAGGTTCCTCAGTGACACCAGATGTTTCTTCAACAGTCTCAACAGCAACCTCTACGACACCATTTTCTGCAAACACTTCAAGTGCACTTCCTGGATCCACAGGTACAGTGGATTCTTCATCCAGTGCCCCAACAGCAACCTCGGGACACCCTCGTCTGAAACCACTTCAAGTGCAACTTCAGGAGACACAGTGCCACCAAACACATCAACAACTCTGCTCACAGCAACATCTAGGGCACCATCTACTGAAAGCACTTCAAGTACACATTCAGGGTCAACAAAGACACTGTCTGTTTCAACCAAGTTCCCAGGAGCAACATCTAAAACACCATTTTCTGAAACCTCTTCAAGTGCACCTCCTGGATCCACAGGTACAGTGGATTCTTCATTGAGTCCCCACCAACAACCTCTGGAACAATAGATTCTCAAACCACTACAACTGTAAGTGTAGGGACCTCAGGGACACCAGATGTTTCCTCAAGACTCTCAACAGTAACCTCTAGAACACCATCTTCTGAAACCACTTCAAGTGCACGTTCAGGGTCAACAGAGCCACTGCATCTTTCAACAAACCACTCAACAGCCACCTCTAGGACACCCTCTTCTGAAACCACTTCAAGTGCAACTTCAAGAGAAACAGTGACACTGGAGACTTCAACAACTATGCTCACAGCAACATCTAGGAAACAAAATTTTGAAACCTCTTCAAGTGCACATTTAGGTTCCTCAGCGACACCAGATGTTTCCTCAAGAGTCTCATCAGATACCTCTAAAACACCGTCTTCTGAAACCATTTCAAGTGCACTTCCTGTAACCACAGATACAGCAGATTCTTCATTGAGTCTCCCAACAATAACCTCTAGGACAACATATTCTGAAACCACTTCAACTGCACATGTAGGTGCCTCAGGGACACCAGATGTTTCTTCAAGCGTCTCAACAGCAACCTCTAGAACACCATCTTCTGAAACCACTTCAAGTGCACGTTCAGGGTCAACAGAGCCACTGCATCTTTCAACAAGCCACTCAACAGCCACCTCTAGGACACCATTTTCTGAAACCACTTCAAGTGCACATTCAGGTTCCTCGGCGACACCAGATGTTTCCTCAAGAGTCTCAACAGCAACCTCTAGGACACATGAGACCACTTCAAGTCCACCTCCTGGAACCTCACACCCAACTCATTCTTCAATGAGTCCGCCAACAGCAACCTCTGGGATATCATCTTCTGAAACCACTTCAAGTTCACGTTCAGGGTCAACAGAGACATTGCATGTTTCATTAAAGTGCTCAACAGCCACCTCTAGGACACCATCTTCTGAAACCACTTCAAGTGCACCCGTAGGTTCCTCAGTGACACCAGATGTTTCTTCAACAGTCTCAACAGCAACCTCTACGACACCATTTTCTGCAAACACTTCAAGTGCACTTCCTGGATCCACAGGTACAGTGGATTCTTCATCCAGTGCCCCAACAGCAACCTTGGGGACACCCTCGTCTGAAACCACTTCAAGTGCAACTTCAGGAGACACAGTGCCACCAAACACATCAACAACTCTGCTCACAGCAACATCTAGGGCACCATCTTCTGAAAGCACTTCAAGTACACATTCAGGGTCAACAAAGACACTGTCTGTTTCAACCAAGTTCCCAGGAGCAACATCTAAAACACCATTTTCTGAAACCTCTTCAAGTGCACCTCCTGGATCCACAGGTACAGTGGATTCTTCATTGAGTCCCCCACCAACAACCTCTGGAACAATAGATTCTCAAACCACTACAACTGTAAGTGTAGGGACCTCAGGGACACCAGATGTTTCCTCAAGACTCTCAACAGTAACCTCTAGAACACCATCTTCTGAAACCACTTCAAGTGCACGTTCAGGGTCAACAGAGCCACTGCATCTTTCAACAAACCACTCAACAGCCACCTCTAGGACACCCTCTTCTGAAACCACTTCAAGTGCAACTTCAAGAGAAACAGTGACACTGGAGACTTCAACAACTATGCTCACAGCAACATCTAGGAAACCAAAGTTTGAAACCACTTCAAGTGCACATTTAGGTTCCTCAGCGACACCAGATGTTTCCTCAAGAGTCTCATCAGATACCTCTAAAACACCGTCTTCTGAAACCATTTCAAGTGCACTTCCTGTAACCACAGATACAGCAGATTCTTCATTGAGTCTCCCAACAATAACCTCTAGGACAACATATTCTGAAACCACTTCAACTGCACATGTAGGTGCCTCAGGGACACCAGATGTTTCTTCAAGCGTCTCAACAGCAACCTCTAGAACACCATCTTCTGAAACCATTTCAAGTGCACGTTCAGGATCAACAGAGCCACTGCATCTTTCAACAAGCCACTCAACAGCCACCTCTAGGACACCATTTTCTGAAACCACTCCAAGTGCACATTCAGGTTCCTCGGCGACACCAGATGTTTCCTCAAGAGTCTCAACAGCAACCTCTAGGACACCATCTTCTGAAACCACTTCAAGTGCACGTTCAGGGTCAACAGAGCCACTGCATCTTTCAACAAGCCACTCAACAGCAACCTCTAGAACACCATTTTCTGAAACCACTTTAAGTGCACATTCAGGTTCCTCGGCGACACCAGATGTTTCCTCAAGAGTCTCAACAGCAACCTCTAGGACACATGAGACCACTTCAAGTCCACCTCCTGGAACCTCACACCCAACTCATTCTTCAATGAGTCCGCCAACAGCAACCTCTGGGATATCATCTTCTGAAACCACTTCAAGTTCACGTTCAGGGTCAACAGAGACATTGCATGTTTCATTAAAGCGCTCAACAGCCACCTCTAGGACACCATCTTCTGAAACCACTTCAAGTGCACCCGTAGGTTCCTCAGTGACACCAGATGTTTCTTCAACAGTCTCAACAGCAACCTCTACGACACCATTTTCTGCAAACACTTCAAGTGCACTTCCTGGATCCACAGGTACAGTGGATTCTTCATCGAGTGCCCCAACAGCAACCTCGGGACACCCTCGTCTGAAACCACTTCAAGTGCAACTTCAGGAGACACAGTGCAACCAAACACATCAACAACTCTGCTCACAGCAACATCTAGGCACCATCTTCTGAAAGCACTTCAAGTACACATTCAGGGTCAACAAAGACACTGTCTGTTTCAACCACTGTTGCACTTCACAAACCACTCAACAGCAACCTCTAGGACATCTGAGACCACTTCAAGTCCACCTCCTGGAACCTCACACCCAACTGATTCTTCAATGAGTCCGCCAACAGCAACCTCTGGGATATCATCTTCTGAAACCACTTCAAGTGCACTTTCAACATCAACAGAGACCCTGCATGTTTCTACGAAGCTCCCAACAGCAACCTTTACGACATCTTCTGCAAACACTTCAAGTGCACTTCCTGGATCCACAGGTACAGTGGATGCTTCATCGAGTCTCCCAACAGCAACCTCTGGGACAACATATTCTCAAACAACTACACCTGCACATGTAGGTGCCTCAAGAACACCAGGTGCTTCTTCAAGAGTCTCAACCACAACTTCTAGAGCACCATCTTGGGAAGGCATTTCAAGTACATATTCAGGGACATTGCATGTTTCAACAAGGCACCCAACAGCCCCCTCTAGGACACCATCTTTGGAAACCACTTCAAGTTTACGTGTAGGTTCCTCAGCGACACCAGATATTTCCTCAAGAGTCTCAACAGCAACCTCTAGGACAACTGAAGCCACTTCAAGTGCACATTCAGGGTCAACAGAGACACTGCCTGTTTCAACCAAGCTCTCAACAGCAACCTCTAAAACTCCATCTTCTGAAACCACTTCAAGTGGCTCAGGGTCAAAAGAGACACTGGATCTTTCAACCAAGTTTCCAACAGCAACCAAAAGGACACCATTTTCTGAAACCACTGCAACTGAATCTCCTGGAGACACAGGTACAGCCGATTCTTCATCAAGTCTCCTAACTTCAACCTCAGGGACACCCTCTTCTGAAACCACTTCAAGTGCAACTTCAAGAGAAACAGTGACACTGGAGACTTCAACAACTATGCTCACAGCAACATCTAGGACACCCTCTTCTGAAACCACTTCAAGTGCACATTTAGGTTCCTCAGTGACACCAGATGTTTCCTCAAGAGTCTCAACAGCAACTTCTAGGACAGGAACCTTTACAACTGCATGTGTAGGTTACTCAATGACACCAGATATTCCCTCAACAGCAACTTATACCACACAATCTTCTAAAACCACGTCAAGGGCACCTCCTGGAGCCACAGGTACAGTGGACACTTCAACAACTCTGCTGACAGCAATGTCTATGACACCATTTTCCAAAACCACTTCAAGTGCACATTTAGGTTCCTCAGTGACACCAGATGTTTTGTCAAGAATCTCAACAGCAACCTCTAGGACTCCTGAGACCACTTCAAGTCCACCTCCTGGAACCTCACACCAAACTGATTCTTTATCGAGTCCACCAACAACAACTTCTGGGATACCGTCTTCTGAAACCTCTTCAAGTGCACGTTCAGCATCAACAGGGACCCTGCATGTTTCAACAAAGTTCCCAAAAGCAACCTCTATGACACCATCTTCTGCAAACACTTCAAGTGCACTTCCTGTATCCACAGATACAGCAGATTCTTCATTGAGTCTCCCAACAGTAATGTCTGGGACAACATATTCTCAAACCACTTCAACTGCACATGTAGGTGCCTCAGGGACACCAGATGTTTCTTCAAGAGTCTCATCTGCCACCTCTGGGACACCACCTTCTGAAACCCCTTCAAGGGCACCTCCTGGAGCCACAGGTACAGCGGACACTTCAACTACTCTGCTGACAGCAATGTCTACGACACCATTTTCTGAAACCACTTCAAGTGCAGCTTCAGGAGCTACCTGGCTACTGGATACTTCAAGAAGTCTCCAAACATCATTCTCTGGGACACAGTCATCTCAATCCACTTCACGTGCACTTTCAGCTGCCTCGGGGACATTGGATGCTTCATCAAGTGTCCAAACAGCAGCATCTGGGATTCCATTTTCTGCAACCATTTCAAATGCACATTCGGGGTCAACAGATTCACTTCCTGTTTCATCCAAGCTCCCAACAGCAACCTCTAAAACACCATCTTCTGAAACCACTTCAAGTGCACGTCCTGGAGCCACAGGTACCATGGATTCTTTTTTTTTTAAACACAGTTTTTATTTTTTACAACAAACATATAAACAAAACATAAAAACATAAAACCATCTTTCAATTATATACATACAGTGTGTCAGTTGGTTACAATCTTTTGTGCTATCCCTTTTTTTACTATTACTCACAAGTTATATAAATTCTCACCTTATCGATCTAGCTTGTGCTTATATATCAATTATTAAACATTCATTTGACTTTTTTTCCATCATTTTATACGAGATATTCTAATTGTCATTATGATTTAATCTTATACATTCATCCAATGGTTATATATTTTATATCGTATTCTATATCAATCTATTAACTTTTATTGTAAGGCTTACTAATCTATTTCTTTACTGTGTCATTTTATCTAACAATTGATAAAATAAATCCCATATCATATAAAATTGTTTATCCTCTTGTTCTCTAATTTCAAATGTTAATTTACTCATTTCGGCACAGTCCATGATTTTCTTAATAATTTCCTCCTGCATAGGTATTTTTTCATTTTTCCAATTCTTAGCAGATACAATTCTAGCTGTTAAAACATTTACAATCAAATATTTCAATTCTTTACAATATATTTCCGGTATAATTCCCAATAAAAATATCTCAGCTTTAAAGTCTATGTGTTGTTTTGTCATTTTTTCCAACCATGTGTGGATTATAGTCCAATAACTTTTTGCATTCGAGCATGTCTACCACATGTGGTAATATAAACCAGGTATCTGATGACATTTCCAACATTTATCCAATTTATTCTTCCAATTTTCGTCAGGGGCAAGTGCCACCTGTAAAACATCTTATACAAATTTTCTTTATATGCAGTTGACATAGTCATTTTATAATTTTGACACCACAATTTTTGCCATTTATCTAAGTCAATCCCATATCCGAAATCCCCCCCCCCCCCATGCAATCATTGTTTCTTTTACTTGTTCTTCCTCTAATTTAAACTCTAGCAAATGTCCATAAAGGTTTTTTTTTGAAAATTTTATTGGTTTTTAAAAACAAACATAAACAAACAAAACATAAAACATAAAAACATCTTTTTTGAAAGCAGCATGATCCCGTGTTACATCTCTTCGTACAGACACAAATTCAAATCCATGCTCATTTTTATATTCCATTCCATATCTTAATACTATTCTACATTTTCTATATAGCTTCTCCCCTCTTTTAACTTTCTTAATTTTATTTTATTTATTTCATCTCAATTCAAATCATTGTACTTTTATTCTTTGTCTGTCCTGTTTCCACTGTCTACTATCTTTTCTCATTAAACAAAATTTATCCTGCAATCACTGATTGGAATATGATGCCTTTATATCTTTCCCCTAAAATTATAACACTTAATATAATACATAACTTCCATTCGGATTCTGCTTGGTACATTCTAAAACGACACACTGTATTTTGAAAGAAGAAAAAATTATAAATATATAATATAATTAAAACAAGAATCCATACCAATTCAATTCTATCATTAATATTAATATTCATTTAAATCTTAACATTTTACACATTACTTTTCAAATAAGTATCATACTTCTATGGGAACACTCATAAACTTTCCATAGTTAATTCCCCACCACCACTTATTTTTTATAAAACATTGAGTAATTAAAATGTTCCCGTTCCTTCCTAATTCAATTCTCTCATTTATTTTATTTATTTATTTTGTTCACAAAAGTTTCACTAAATTACACTAAGTATTTTATCCCACTTTTTAATCATATGTTGTTTCCAATTTTCTAACATTATTTCTATTACAAATATAACAATACAATCTTATGTACCTTTACAGAATCCCTTTTTCAATTAAATTTTCACCCATTATCTCTGAATAAGTCCTGTTTCTTTACATCTTGCTCCAAACCTTTGCAACTTCTCTTCCCTTCCTTCTTGCCTTTCTTCTTCTTTCTCCCCTTTTTACCCCCTGTCTCTCCACCTCCATTTCCCTCTTCTGTATTCCCCTCTTCTGTTGCTTTCCAACATTATATCCACTTTTCACATTATTTTTCCCTTTTTTGGCTGTTTTTTTAAGTCTTAAATTCTCCATTCTCTTTCCCCGCTTTCCCCTTTCTTCCCCAGATAGAGTTACTTGTTTATTAAAGATGGCTTCTTCTTTGTCCCAATCTTCTTGTTGTGCAGTCTTTTCTTGTTGTTTCTTGTAGACACAGATCGCCATTTCTAAGAATTGAAAAACGGAGCCAAAGGAGCCCTTCCCTTCTTGTGCCTCTTCTTTGTATTTTTTAAATTCCATTTTCAGTTCATCAAAAAGTAATGCCATTGTAGAATTTTTTAAACAACCACCCAATTATTTTTAGTCTTCCAAAAATCCCAAAGTCACCAAGCAATCCAAATACACACAAGCTGTTTCTTTTTACACTTTCTTCTTTTTTCACTTTCTCTTCCTGGGGTTACTATTTAGTTACAAAGTTCCGGTTAAAATATATCCTTTAGAAGTCTTATTGAGATTTAACTTTAGATTCTTTTAAATTCCAGGTAGTCTCCTCCTTCCAAATCCTGCCCTTATTCTTTTCCTCTCCCTTCCTGCTTATAACAAAAAAAAAAAAAAAAGGATTTTTTAGTGTCCAGAAATCTTAATTGTCCCTTTGGCAAATTTTATTTTCAGCTTAATTACCTATTGGTGCCAAAGCGGATTTTTCCGATTTCTTATTCAGCTCAGTTCATTGTCAATGCGAGGAAGGAGAGTGAAGAAAAAAAACTTTCCCTTTTCACTTTCTTTTGCTGCTTCCGACTCTTCTTTGGGAGCGATGTTATCTTTTGTAAAATTTAAGTTCCAGGGTACCTTAGTTGTTGCTTTTTATCCCGGTCAGCCAAAACTTTCACTTCTTATCTTCCTCCTGCATTTTCTTTTCCGGTTTTCTTTAAGGTGGCCATTTCTGACCACCACTCTTACCGCCTTCGGGAAAGCTGAGGAGGAAAGATGCGGCTTTCCTCAACCCTGCTGGTGATCTCCCCCCTCTTCACCACCTCTACGGGGTGGCTTAGCCCCAAAGCCAGCTGGCTCGGGGCGCTCCAGCGGCGAGCCCAGGCAGAAACTGCGCACGATCGCGGATTCCTGCTTGCCGCCGAAGCCCTGCAAACCGGAATTCCCATCCATAAAGTTTTTTGATTACTTTTTCATCAGTACCTGTCAAAATTTTATCTAAATCAGTCAACTTATCATAGATACCTTCTGTTTTAACATCTTTTTCAAATCTACATTGTATTTGCAAATATGAGAACCAATTCATTTTTACACCTTGTTCTTCCAACACTTGCATAGATTTAAGTTCACCCTTTTCATTCAATATCTCACCATATCTAACTGTTTGTTCCTTTTTATATCTTATTGGATAGGAAAAAGTTTCAATAGTAGATAACCATAGTGGAATTTTTAAATAATATTGCTTTTTTATCTTCTCCCAGTTTAGAAACAATGCTTCTCAAATATAATGTCTTCTAAAATACCCCTGCGTTTTAGTTCCCTTATACCAAAGGAAGGCATGCCACCCTAACAGCAAGTCGTGTCCTTCTAAATTCAAAAGTCTAGTATTCCTTAGTGTTATCCATTCCTTTACCCACATCAGACTCGTCGCTTGGTAGTATAATTCCCAATTGGGCAAAGCAAATCCTTTTCTTATTCTTGCATCTTGTAGCAATTTAAGTTTTATTCTCGCTTTCTTCCCCTGCCAAATGTACTGTATTTTAGCACTATTTTGTTTAAATCTTCAAAAAATTCTTTCCCTAATCTGATTGGAATTGTCTGGAATAAGTATAAGATTCTAGGCAATACATTCATCTTAATTGTAGATATTCTCCCAATCAGTGATAATTGTAAATTTTCCCATTTTATCAAGTCTGTCGCAATCTGTTGTTTAAGTTTGAGATAATTGTCCTCCTTAAGTGTGCTATATCTTGGTGTTATATGTATCCCTAAATACTTAACCTTGTTTGTGACCTGGATCTCCAAAACTTCCTCCAATTCTTTCTTTCATCTTACTAACATGTTCTTTACTAAAATCTTTGTTTTATCTTTATTTATTTTCAAACCTGCTACTTTCCCATCTTCTATCTTTTCTATCAGTTTAAGTGCTGACTCCAATGGATCCTTTCATATAAATACCAGGTTATCTGCAAAAGCTTGCAATTTATACTCTTCTTTTTTAATTTTCATTCCTTTTATATCTTTTTCTTCTCTGATGTTCCTATTCAGCACTTCCAGTGTTAACACAAACAACAGAGGCGACAGTGGACAGCCTTGTCTGGTCCCTTTTTTTCTATCTATAAAGTCTGTTATCCCTCCATTTATCATAACCTTTGCAGTTTGTTTATGATATATAGCTTCTATGGCTTGAGTAAATTTTTTACCAAAGCCCATTTGGTCCAATTGTAACAGCATAAAATGCCAATTCACATTATCAAAGGCTTTTTGTGCATCTAAAAACATCAGAGCCATTTGTTTTTCAGGATGTGCCTCATAGTATTCCAGTGTATCTAAAATTATTCTCGTATTATCTTTAATCTGTCTCTGGCAGAAATCCATTTGATCAGGATGAATAAAATTGTTTAAGTATCTTTTCAGTCTTTCTGCCAGAATTGAAGCAAAAAAATTATAATCTGAATTTAATAGTGATATAGGTCTGTAGTTTTTAACTTGCTGTGGGTCTGTGTCCTCTTTCGGTACAAATGTGATATATGCTTCTGACCATGATTTGGGTATTCTCTTCTTTGTCATAACTTCATTCATAATTTCTAATAAGTGAAGATTCAATGTTTCCTAGAATGTCTTATAAAATTCCACTGGCAAACCGCCCGGACCTGGTGCTTTCCCAGTGTTTTGCTTTTTTAAAGCTTCTGTTAATTCCATCATTGTTATGTTACTTTCTAACATTATTTCAATATCTTTGAGTATCTGAGGCAAATTTGCTTCCTGTTGAATTCTTTCTTCCTGAACATTCTCTTGAAAGGTACCGTGGATTCTTCACTGAATCTCCCAACAGCAACCTCTGGGACAACATTAGGAGCCACATGTCCACTCAATGTTTCAACAAGTCTTGCAACAGCAGCACCTTCCATCACCCATACATCAGCTACCATTTTCACAAAGTCTATGGCTCCAAGAAGAGAAAATACATCTACTGGTAGAGTCTCTACCACAACCAGAAATTCATTGTTGATTTCTATTATTACAACTAATTCAAAGACAACTCAACCAATCATTACATCTAGTGGTAAGTTTATCTTATTTAATGTAAACATTGCCAGTTAAACATATACAAGTTTTATGACTCAATTTTCTCAATAGAAACAAATTTGACTTGTACAATTTTCAGGAAAAGGTCTTTTGTTTTAGTTGCTAAGTGGTGTCCAAATCTCCATGACCCTATGGACTGTAGCACGCATGCACACACACACACATATACACACACACACACACGGTCTTTCTCTTTTTCCTGGAGTTTGCCCAAATTCATGTTCATTCCGTTGATGACACTATCTAACTATCTCATCTTCTGCCGTCCCTTTCTCCTTTCTCCTTCCATCTTTCCCAACATCAGAGTCTTTTCCGGTGAGTCATCTCTTCTCATTGGGTGGTCTAAGTATTTGAGCTTCAGGCTCAGTATCTGTCCTTCCAAAGGACAGTCAGGGTTGTAAGACATTAAAATGTTGAAATGATAAATAGGAACCATACCTTTAGAAAATCAGATATATTTCAATTAACAATGATGGAAAGAAAGTGAGTAGAGTGGGCATGGGGAGGAAGTGGGTGTGAGTAATACGTTCGCCATCTCCAAGATGCCATTCTACCATTGAGGCCCCAGGCCAGCTGGCAGAGCCAGATCTTCAGACCCTTTTTTAAACTCAGAAGTATGGGTGTGGATCTCACATCGGAGAGAGGGCACAATAGCAATAGCACTTATGTACCAGTTGCAGGAATTGAGCATGTCTAGTTTAATGAAAAGAATGACAGGGGTGATATGGTAGCAGTGTTCCAATATTTAAGGGCTGCCACAAATGAAGAAGGTAGTCAACCTTTTCTCTAAAGCACCTGAAGGCAGGGCAAGAAGCAATAGGTGGGAACTAATCAAGGAGAGAAGTAACCTAGAACTAAGGAGATATTTCCTGACAGATAGAACAATTAATCAGTGGAACGACTTGCCTCCAGAAATTGTGAATGCTCCAACACTGGAAGTTTTTAAGGAGAGATTGGACAACCATTTGTCTGATGTAGGGTTGTCCTGCTTGAGCAGTGGGTTGGGCTAGAAGACCTCCAAGGTCCCTTCCAACTCTGTTATTCTGGATTTCCAAGGAAAATAAGCATACTGCCTGCACTACACTCAGATTGATTATATGATGTTCTTTAAAAAAAAATCAATTAAGAAGCAGAATATCCATATTACACCTAATATTCAGTACAGAAATACTTCAGGAACGAAACTGAGTGAAATGGGAGTGGGCACCTTTTTGTGATACCCTACGTTTTAAGAAAGACTCTGCATCTGCTTGGAGATGTCATTCGCTGCTTTTTCCAAATCCTGCTTTTTCTGGTGGCTATATTTGATCTTTATAGAAAGAAGTTTTTGTCCAACATAAATGAAGAGGTCATGAATTAAGATTCTGGTGGCACGGTTATTTATGGTGTGACAAGATTAAAGTAAATGTTGATTTTTAACAATCACTTTGTTAGACATGCTGTTCTAAGAGTTTGGAATAAATATAAAATAAAGTTTTCCATGAGGATGCCCCCCCAGGAAACTTTTTTTTAGAAAAGAAATGGTGGTGAAGCTAGACTGGTAGACTTATGGTAAAATAATAATTTTTAACGTTGGTGGTCCTATCCTCAAGTTTAAGGAAGAGCTAGAATAAGAAGGGCATGCCTGCCACTGGTTTGTATATTTATAACTGAAAGAAAGATTTTAACTGGATAAAAAGAGCTATGGGTTTGACTCTGTTAAAAATGAATTGGAAACCCTATTGTGTGGTAGTGATTAACATATTATTGCTAGGATCTACAAAATGTTATTGAGTTTGAATTTGGAAAGTGAATATGTAAAGCATATGATTCAGTAGGCAATTCTGTTTGGATATAATATAAAGCTTGAAGAATGGGAGAATATGGGGACAAAAATGTTTAAAATGTACATTTGTACATTAAATTTGTAGAAGATGATGTATCACTGGTATTTAACACCAGATAAGCTATCAAGAATATATAAAGGTATTTCAAATGAATGTTGGCAGTGCAAATGTAAAGAAGGGACTTTTTATGATTTATGGTGGATGTATAATAAAACAAAGAAATATTAGAGTAGGATCAAACTCAAATTCAGAAGATTCTCAAAGCGAATACAAAGATAAAACCAGAAACTTTTCTCTTGGGTTTAATAGAAGAAGACTTGGAAAAACATTGGAACTTTGATGTTATATATGTTGATGGCAGCAAGATTACTTTATGCACAAAAATAAAAGGATACTTTAATCCCCACAATGGTTGAATGGTTACAAAAGTTGACAGGGTTAGCAGAGATGGCTAAATTGACTGCTTTGATAAAAGAAAAATACACAAGTACTTTTGTTTCTATTTGGAAACCATTTTGGACTTTGTTCTTGAGGTGAAAAAAAATGAAACCTTGATTTTGGGTTTACTAATTGGATAGATCTGTTGCTATAAAAATGGCTAGTTTATACTATTATGTAAAAGTAAAACGTTGAGGTTCGATGTTACTTCTTATTCTACTGCACCAAAGGGAGTTGGAAATCAATGCCATTTCTTTCTTTTCCCCTTCTTCTCTACACGTTTCTCTTTCCTTTTTCCTCCCCTACTTTTCCTATTTTTGTTTTTGTGTTTTTGTATTTTATACTATAAGCTAATAAAAAGATGCTGATAATAAAAAAGGCAAAGATAATAAAACTTAAATAAAGAGGAAAAAAGTTGAGCAAAGGTAGCCAATGGATCTTACAACCTTTAGGACTTGAGCTAATGATAGAACTGCATAGATCCTGTCCAAAATGCCTGTGTTCATGTCTTCCTTTTTCTTCAACCCTGCAGGAGACAGAGTTCCACAATGGGCTTTTATCATCCTCCTTTCCATCACGGTCACAGGGTCTTTCCTGCTCCTGATGTGTCTTGGCTGCTTGGTAAGAATGGGAAAAGCTGCCATTCTCATATGCTGAAAGGGAACAAAGAGCTAAGCTTTTATGGGAATTGTCAACTCCAATTGAACCTTGGAGAACTTCCAAGTGATATTCAAAAGGGGTTGACTCATTCCCCATCTTGAGATGCAGGGAACAAACACTAGGCAATCCTGGCATTATATCCCAAATCAAATTGCCAATGAATCATTCAAATCTATATATATAAAAGTGAAATGCCACTCACGCATCATCACAAAATCTCTAGAACCGTAAAGCCTACAAACTTGAAATTTGGCACATATGTTCCTCTTGGCTTCTAGGTGCTCACTAAGAAAGGATTCTTCAAAATGACCATCAGAGCATTAGTATTTCATATATTATTATTAACACGCTCTGATGCTAAGGAGTTCTACTCCTGCTCCCCACCTGAAAAGAAATCTGTTCCAAATGCAAAACACAGGCAGAGGAGAGGAGTTTCAGTTTCAGTTTCAGTTTCACAGCACCAAGCAGCTTTAGTACAGAACAATTGAGCTAAGCCACGCCCAGGCTCCTTGCTGTCTCCTTCTTGCTCACACAGCAAATACTGTGACAACTCTAAAAGACTACTCCTAATAAATGATTTTTTTTTAACTCTGAGAGATGCAGCTAGAGACTCATGATACCAATGGGAGTGGATTGTTGGAGCCCTGACATACTGTTTCAGTTTCCAAACAGCCCTCAACTCTCTCACACACTGACAGGACACTAGCCAGATTAATACCAATGGATGCTGGTAGACAGAGGCAGAATTCCCCCCCCCTTATTTTCCTCCACAAAAACTAACCCGACCACATAGTTTCATAGCAAAGCATGGGTATCAAGTTAGTAGTCCTATAAATTTAGTTAAGCTCAGGAACTTTGCTCCATAGTACATAGTTATTAAGCAGGACAAATATTAACTTCAGAAAAGGAAGGATAAGGGTAAACTGTAAAACAGTGTTTCCCAATTCAGCAACTTTAAATTACGTGGACTTCAACTCCCAGAATTCCCCAGGGAGCACAGATGGCAGGAATATACCCAGCCTGAACTAGAATTCCCGCAAGATCCAGAATCCACTTTTTTACTGCCTCAGCTTTTGCCGCTTAGCTTTATTTTTAAATTCCTGTACAGAACTTTCAAGATTTCCAGGATCCATAGAAAAGATTCTTTGGTATTTCCAGTCTGTTTTGTCACCAATCACATATTTCTCTCCCCAACTGATCTCTGAATTTTCCACCTCTAAACACGAGTGCACATGTTATTCAGGTAAAGGAAGGCGTGTCCTGTGATGGAGAAGACATTCCCATAAATCAAAACATATCCTTTGTAAAGATTGCAAGAGTTCCTAGAAGAAGTAGATTCTGAACTTTCTTCTCACTGATCCAATGATGATGCATTTGCTTTGCACCCAGAAACTCCCTAGGACAGTCTCTGACTCTCCAGGAAGACTCCTGACTTTTGAAGAACAGTTAGTAGTCAATGTAACCACTGAGATGACTGTCTAAGACACCTTCTTATGTTCCAAAACATCAAAGGATCAGGCCAGCTCTTGCCTAAGAACTTGGATAGCTCTTAGTGTAGTAGATAATAAATTAGTAAAATCAACCATATAATTCAGTACAAAACAAGTGGATTTTAGGCCAGAGACATCACTGAATCTCTAATACAGGTATATGACTACAGATGTTGGGTTACATGATTACAGAGATAGCTTGTAGCAAATATAATTAGCACCAATACAGAAAGTCCTTTATTCTGAGTCAACATGACTCATACTTAATCTTCTGCAGTGGTTGCCACCAGAATGATCGCCATCCTGCTCTCCATTTGGCCTCATTTTTTTCTTTTTTCCAATCTCCTACAGATGGTCTACTGTGTGAAATTTTATCGCTGTGTTCCTGTAAATGATGATGTGAAAAGAAGCCAAAATATCCTCTAGGGTTCCAGAATGACAGCCAATGAAGAAACAGTAGCCAACAGATCCACCAGAGATGCTTGAAAACAATGGTCATTATATGCTATGAAACAGTAGTCAACAGACCTTTCAGATCTCCTACGACTGTAACTGGGGAAAACATGTTAAGATATTTTATTTAATAGCTGGAACAGTAAAGTGGATAATGGGCCAGAACACTCAGTGGTAGTTGATTGGTTGGAGAGTGCGGGCTCCTGCATGAGGCAATCCATGTTATGATTGGTTGCTGGATGTAAAGGGGAGTTTCCTTTTTTCCCGCCTTTTTCTTCTGTGGGTGCTCTGTATGCTGTTCTGAGATCTAGCCAACGATTTACCTCATGATGTAGTGATGTACCTGACTATTTGTCTGCTGTAAATATAGATGTAAATCAGTGGTGGGATTCAAAAAATTTTACTATTGGTTCTGTGAGCATGGCTTGGTGGGTGTGGCAGGAGAAGGATACTGTAAAATCTCCATTCCCTCCCCACCTCGCTAACCTGCTTTCCAGCTCAGTTCTCCTGTGCAGGGCAACAAAAGAAAACCCAGCCGATCAGCTAGGACTCAGGAGGCAGAGAATAGATGGGGGAGGGGCTAGTCAGAGGTGGTATTTGCTGGTTCTCCGAACTACTCAAAATTTCCGCTACCAGTTCTCCAGAACTGATCAGAACCTGCTGAATGTCACCTCTGATGCAAATGTATTTATTGATATAAAACTACAAGTTTGTGTCAGCAACTTTGACTTCATTTGGACACCTGCTGCACAATTCCCTGACAAAAAAAGAACATCCAAACTTATTACAGTGATGGCAGTTGTTATATGATGGATTTTTTTGTTGATATGGAAAATGGGTGGAATAAATATTTGACTGAAAAATTTACATGGACTAAGAAAGACTAAGTTCACCTACCCTCTCAAAACAAATCCTACTGAATCCAGAAAATGAATCTTTTTGAACTGTAGTTGGAAAAAAGAATGTGTGATGACCCGGGGGGCAGGGGAATACAAAATAAACACAGTCACAAAAACCCGGTGAAGCCCCTTTTATTCCTTCACTTTGCTTCCAAACTCCAGATATCCTTGACGAAAAGCAACACCCCCCCCCAACAAACAGTTACAAGAAGGAGGGAAAAAACAATACAAACCAGGCAAGATAAGGGCTGGAGGATGTCCACAGAACACACACTGGGAAGGATGCCAAACTCAGAGAGGAACCATAAACTAGAGATATTTCCAACCTTTGTTTCCAGCGCTCGCCCGTACGCATGTCCGTCCTCTTATTCAGTTGTCACAGCTGCAGCCCATGAAGAGGATCAAGTCCCTCTCCTCCTGAGTAGACCACATCTCTCCTTATCCTCTCTTGCCTGCGTGCCCTAGGATGGGCCTGGGTCCTCCTCTGACTGCCCAGTCGGCCTCTGCCCTTCCCCAGCCTCCTCCACAACCTCCGGAGCCATACTTCCACTCCCTGTCGGCTGTTCCTCCTTTCCCTCAGAGTCAATCTCCACCAGGGGCATGACAGAATGTATGTCTTGTTTTATGAAATAAAAAGAGCTCTCTTCTTCAGGGTTAATATATGCATCTAATTACGTCTACTATTTCACTGAAACCATAACGACAGTGACGGTATATGTTACTTAACTTTCTTTACTTCCTCTATAAAGTAAAGAATGTATACTGAAAGTGATTTGTATTTATTGTCCTAATATTATCCTCATTTTACAGAGATGTAGGAAGTCTAAGTATGGTTGAGATAGGGTGTTGAGTTACAATCACAATTGTACCCAAAATTTATGTTGCTAACTGAAACATTTTTAAGTGAGTTTTGTCCCATTTCTTGCTACAGTTGTTAAGTGAAATCACTGCAGTTGTTAAATTAGTAACACAGTTGTTAAGTAAATCTGGTTTCTCCATTGACTTTGCTTGTCAGAAGGTTGCAAAAGGTGATCACATGACCCCGGGATACTTTGCTTTGAGAAAAATAACTGGAAGACTCCCCAGAGTAATGAAATTTATAGATGATCCAAAAGATGTAGAAGAAATAATTGAAAAGAAGACACTCTGATATGTTGTTAAGGAGCTGGACTAGAAACCAGGAGACTACTAGATTCTAGTTTTTCCTTAGGCATAAAAGCCATCTGGGTTCCTTTCTCTCAGCCCAACCATTTTATAGTGTTGTGGGGAAAATAGGAAGCAAAAATATTTAGAATAGAATAGAATGGAATGGAATGGAACGGGTCGGGATAAGAGAAGAAGAGAAGAGAAGAGAAGAGAAGAGAAGAGAAGAGAAGAGAAGAGAAGAGAAGAGAAGAGAAGAGAAGAGAAGAGAAGAGAAGAGAAATACTTTATTTGGCCAAGTATGATTAGACACACAAGGAAATTGTCTCATTATGTACTGTATGCTGTTTTGAGTTGTACAGAGAACAGGCAGAATAATTAATCTTGAATCACTTGATTGAGTTGGACAACTATAGAAACTGAACAAATGAATGAATATAAAATAAATACATCTAAAAATAAAAATAAAAATAAAGTTCAAAGAACTGAAATGGTATAAAACCTCCCATGGTATAAAACTGGCATGGATCTGAAAAGTTCCTATAATGGAGTTAGGTCAGGGGTGGGCAAACTTTTTGGCTCGGGGGCCTCATTGACTTTTAAAATTTGACAGACGGGCCGGGTCAGCACAAGATACGATACATATAAAAAACTGCAAAATCTCCACAAAATCAAGTCACTGCGCCTAATGCGCTACCTGGTGTCGAAATGCCTTTCATTACAAGTCAAAATCAAATTAATGCAATCATTCAATCATTCACATCAAACCTTAATTCTGTACCAATCTTTGGCGGGCCGGATTAAAAAGACCAGCGGGCCAGATGTGGCCCGCGGGCCGTAGTTTGCCCACCCCTGAGTTAGGTACATACATAGCCATAATGCTATTCCTATTTATAGGCCTTTTCTTTGTCTCTTTCTCTCTTATAAATATACACATTCACAATCCCACAGCTCCACCTAATATGTAACATCAAGATGATTGAAAAGGAAAAGTTTAGAAGGCTGATATTTCTTGTCCTTAGGAAAAAATGGGAGGAAATGTACTGTAATTAATAACTATTATTCTATGTCATCTATCAAAATGTTTAAATTTTTAAAAATATTTTAAAACCTCCATGTCATCTATAAAAATACATAAATAAAATGAAGACTTAGTCAGGTTAAGGACAGATCATCATGGAGAAAATCTATCTTTATGGTTGTCAGGAATCAATCCGAATATGATGACATTTAATCAATCAATTTGCAAGATCTGCACTCACATATGACTAATGTACTAAACTACTTAAAGGGCACCATGGGCTTCCCAGTATCCCAGGAAGCACCATGCTAGCTAAATTGAATGTTGAGATTCTCTCCATCAAAAATTCCCTTCAAAAGATAAATTAGTACAGGATACTAACCCTTACAATACATCCAGACTATAAGATCTGCTACTTTGAATGAACCATATTGAATACATAGGCACAAATAACATAAATATCTCAGGGGTTGCCACAAAGAAGAGGGAATCAAAATATTCTCCAAAGCACCTGAGGGCAGGACAAGAAGCAATGGATAGAAACTAATCAAGGAGAGAAGCAACTTAGAACTAAGGAGAAATTTCCTGACAAAACAATGAATTAGTGGAACAACTTGCCTCCAGAAGTTGTGAATGCTCCAACACTGGAAGTTTTTAAGAAGATGTTGGATAACCATTTGTCCCTACACCAGTAGGGTTTCCTGCCTAGGCAGTGGGTTGGACTAGAAGACCTCCATGGTCCCTTCCAACTCTGTTATTCTAATTCAAAAAAAAAGATTCTCAGAATCTTTATGGAAAACACTGGAAAACTGTCAATTCTTGTTACTAACATCTTAAAGCAGAAACAATGAAATTATATAATTTATAATATAATTAAATTATAGTATAGTAAAATTCAGCAATCATTAAAAAAATTCATCTGGTAAGAGCAAATAGACAAAGAAAGCTGACTAGGTGTTGTGTTCCACTCTCTTTCTCCCTATTGTAGAAGACCCATATTAATCTAATGGTAAAAAAAAAAGTCAGAAACAACCTAATAGCTTTCAGCTAACAAATTTGATTAAAAGGCATACATTTGAAGAACCGGAAAACTGGTGCACGGAGAGAAACTTTTTCCTTGCTTAAGTAGTAAAACAGGACAAACAGATTGACCATCAAAGGAGAACTTTCAAGAAGAGTCAGAAGCTGAAATGAGAAAAATCAGGACAAGCTAGTTACAGAACAGAAGGAAAATACCATACCATAGTATGTATAGCATATACTTCCCCTTAGAAACCTGGCATGCCTCCTCGGTGGCACCCAATTCTGTGAGGCAATAATCATGCCAACGTTTAATTAGGCTTGTTTCCTGAGTGACCTCTCTTTTCTAAAAAAAAAAAAAAATGAACTTCTAACCCTTATAGGTAGGTGAAGGTCTGCTACCTTCACCGTTCTAATTCACATAAATTTTGCTGGGATGTAGCCAGGAGCATCCAGCAAAGTTGTGTATATGTGAAAATCTGCAAGTGGCGGGCATGATGTCAAGACAAAACCCCACCTCTTTTGTACATGTGCATCCTCCACCTTGAAGGTTTGATAACCCTGATGATATTTATTTATTTATTAAATGTATATCATGTCCTGCCCATCTTCACCATCACACAAAGCACAACTCAATAGATGCCCCCCCCGCCCTTATTGCAGGAAGAGCCAACAAACCCCTTACCACACCCCCCCCCCCCCCCCCCCCCCCCCCCCCCCCCCCCCCCCCCCCCCCCCCCCCCCCCCCCCCCCCCCCCGACGCCATACCCCCCCCCCCCCAAACCCCCCCCCCCCCCCCCCCCCCCCCCCCCCCCCCCCCCCCGCCCCCCCCCCCCCCCCCCCCCCCCCCCCCCCCCCCCCCCCCCCCCCCCCCCCCCCCCCCCCCCCCCCCCCCCCCCCTCCCTGTCCTATTGTTTCTCTTTTTTTTTTTTCCCCCCCCCCCCCCCCCCCCCCCCCCCCCCCCCCCCCCCCCTTCTTTCCCTTCGTATCCACTAAACTACTTTTTGTTGGCAAACAAAAAAAAAATAAAAATAAATAAAAACCCCCGGATGATATTTTTATTTAAAATGTTGCCCATCTCATCATCAAGCAACTCTAGATGGCTTATAAGAAGATTAAAACCACAATACATGAAAACGATAAATATTAACATTCATAAAAATGGCTAAGAAAGAACCAATATACAACAGAATGGAGGTAGAGATTTATCCTAATCTTTATGTTGCTGTTGCTTGTTTAATTAAGATTAAGAGCAGTCTCTACCTCCATTCTGTTCTTAGATTCCTTCTTAGCCATTTTTATTAATTGCTGGTTATAGTATACTTTGCCATTACCATGAAACACAGAAGCTTTTAAAATAAATGTTGCCAAAATCCTAAGACACCTTGGCTTGAAAATACATGTTGGATCCATTCCAAATACACTACATATAATTGTGTTTTTCAAAAAATACAAAAGAAGGCACAGTGAAATGAAGACTCATGGTAAGCTTCAGTATATTTTAGTCAATTGTTATTTCTTTAATTCAATATTTTATTTGTATACTTACTTACTGTACACTGAGAGCTTCTACATTGGAAACAAATTCCATGTGTGTTTAATCACACTTGGCCAAATAAGGTATTCTATAAAGTGAGAAGCCTGTTCATTTTGATTTACCTGAAACCAACATAATAATAATTTGGGGTATCCCTGAGTTGGTGAAAATTTCTTCTAATATTCCTATTTACTTTAGGCATATACAGTATTTCCCTTATGTGGTACATGCGTGCGTGATATTTTTATGTATTGCCCCTGTATAATACACACACACACAAATACACACATTTTAAATCAAATAAGATATATATGTGTATATAGTGTATATTGTATTCTATTTTTTAATCAAATATAATTGTGTATATCCATGCACATTATATTTGATTCAAACTGCTGAATTAGGTTACATTTGAAATTTTTACTACAATATAATCTTATAAATTTCTCCTCCCTTTGGCTACAGAATCCTTTTGCTGTATCTATAATGGTCTGTTCGGAGCCTCATAAAAATTCTGGAGATGGTTTATAAAACAACCACCTGCATATTCTTCAATTATCTAGGAAAAGAGCAGCCACCTTCCTGGTTGAAAAGAAATCTAATATGAAAAATGTTGTTAAAGTTTTCCCTAACAAACTGAAAGAGAAAGTGACTTTTAAGTGAAAGGAATACAATTGCTGAGATCTCTACAACCCTATAACGTGATGGCTCACTGGCTTGTCGATCAGGCCAGCAGTTCGCCGGTTCGAATCCCTAGCACTGCGTAATGGAATGAGCTCCTGTTACTTCTCCCAGCTTCTGCCAACCTAGCAGTTCGAAAGCATGTAAAAATGCAAGTAGAAAAATAGGGACCACTTTGGTGGGAAAGTAACAGTATTCTGTGCGCCTTTGGTATTTAGTCAGCCGTCCACATGACCACGGAGATGTCTTCAGACAGTGCTGGCTCTTCAGCTTTGTAACAGAGATGAGCACTGCCCCCTAGAGCCGGAAACAACTCGCACATATGTGCGAGGGGAACCTTTATCTTTACCTATAATCTATTCCTTATTCTTTCAATAAATTTTATTAAAGAAAAATCTGTGAGCATGTTAATATGCTATCTAAACAAGAATCTGTATTTATATTTAAAACTATCTCGGAAACGTAAGCAGAAGTTGATCCATGCAGATAACCTGCTGGATAACAAGAGACTTTTGAGATTGTCCACATTCAATATTGATGAAATAGTCCAATTTGCCAATTTTCTTCTTCAGTTGTGCTATAATGTGTCTTGCTGTCAAAGGGCTTACAATAAGTAAGAAAGTTAGGCAATAGTCAGTTTATATGGACATATTTTACACATCTAGAAAAAATTCAGACAATAGAATAATAGACTTTAACATTTTTAGAAAGTATTTGTTATGAGAAATATATGCTTAGAATTAACAGTTGATTAGAAATGGTTTAACAACAAACTGCCATAAATTAAGGTAGAAAATTACAAGCACATAAGGAATGAGGTAAAGACTTTAACAAAAAATCTTTTGCAGAGAACTGAGAAATAACGTATTTGTCTTGCTAAAAATGTATTTACCAAGATATTCCTGCAACTTAGGTTAGCAACATAGAACCAGAATGACTATTTCTGCAATACACATATCCCAGCCAAACATATAAAAAGATATCATTTTATAATGCAATATATATTTTTTAATCCCATTCAACATCTTGGAGAAGTGTTCAGGTTTCAAATATATATGAAAGATCTATCTGCTACTTAGCTTTGGGAGTTCATTCTGGCTTTGCTTGGATGCCTTTATTCATTTCATAATTTAATACATATTGCTTTGCTTGGAATATGCTTTATCTTTATTATGGAATTCATTATTCCATTATTCATTATTATGGAATTCATTATTCATTATTACAGACAAGAATCCGAAACTTCAGTGTGGAGAGTATTTGACTGTGTGGAAAACCAGTCTAAAATTACGCCAAAAGGTTGTGTAGCATGAGTAGGATCACAATCCCACGGAAATTTAATTTCTACCTGGAATCTAAAGGAATCCAGAGGCACAGCAGATTGTATACATAGGGTAATATAGGATCGTCCACAGGAAGTCAAGTTGCCAAGGATTACTACAGGATCGAAACCTTACTATAAGTGTGTAAAGAATGCGACATAACCAAAACTGACTTTTTTTTAAAATCGCCCCTGGATACTGTTGGGTGCACAAATACACGTGCATGTGAAACAGAAAAGGTGAGCTCACGTAGTAATGAAACTAAAGACAAAATAGATTTGCCTAGCCTTCAATCTTGGTAAATTCTTTCACTTCTCTCTTCTGATGTCTCCATCCTGGTATGTAGCTTGCGTTGGTTGAGGCCTCTGACATTTCATTTCTCATGAGATTATGTCTATTATGCATGTGTTTGTGTTAGTTATTTCTGAGGATTTTCTTAGCTTTAGGAAGCTAAGCCACTAATCTGCCTTTTTTGTCAAGAGGAATGTTTCTGTATCTTCAACATGAAACAGTGAAGAGGTGATTAATCATATTCGCTCTTTGAAGCACTCATACTCAGCCCTGCCCATGTTCTGTGGTCCATTAACTTGAATAAACTGTGACACACCTTCCTGATCCAAAGAGGCCTAGTTGCCCTCACCCACTATTATAGATATGACTGTCTAATAATTATGCCTGCAGGTGTCAGATAAAGGTTTCTCATTTGGTAACTAGCTATAAAAAGTAGGAAGAGAACTTCCAGGAACTATCACTCTTGACTAGACCTGGTATAGCCACAATGGACAGCTGGGCACTAAGACCTAAACATTTCTTATGGATTATATTGCCCTTGTGCCTTCACTTGACAGGTAAGGACTTTTGCCTTCCATTCTTCAAGTCACTTAGAGATCAGGTCCTTTGCTTATCATTCCTATGGATAACGAGTTAGTTCCATATGGAGAAATTGAGATCAAGGGTGGGAGACTACACAAACTTTCCCCTTCTTCCTTTACTCAATGGAGATTTGATCTCAGAGGTAATATCAGTTGGAGGGTAAGAGAGTCAGGATCATAGTCTCAAGAAAGGATAAACAAGGGGAAGGTTCTAATTTACTTCATTTGGTGAAAGATTATATGCTTTATGGGGGCACAATGGCTTGTCATCTGGAAAACTGACAGTCCAGCTTGTCAGCTGGAAAACTGACAGCCCAGGTTCGAGACCGCAGCGCTGCACAAAAAGGTGAGATCCCATTTCTTGTCTGAGCTCCTGTCCACCTCTAGTAGCAGTTTGAAAGCAGGCAAATGCAAGTAGATAAATTGGTACCACTTCAGAGGGAAGGTAACAGCATTCCTTGCATCTTAGTATATCATCGTGCTAGCTACGTGACCATGGAAATATCTTTGGACAACATGGCTCCCTCGACTAAGAAGCAGCACGATGAGCACACATACACCTCCTAGAATCAGACACAACTGGACAGGGAAAACCTTTACCTTTATTATACTTCATAAGTGTAGTTCGAAGTTTGAAGAGAATTTTGATGAAGTTCAGATGGCTGGCATGTGTGGTGATCTTTCTCTGAGTTATATGAATGCATGAAAATTGAAAGGGATTCCCAAATACCAGAACATGTGAGAACATGACAGAAAAGCAGAAGGCTATTTTTGTAGTTAGAGAAAAAAAAAACTCTGAAAAATTACAAGGAAGTTATTGGTACATCCCTATTTAAATATGCATAACTGAACCGAGCTCTGATTGCATGCACCAGCCTATAGCAGACTTCCAATATCTCAGGGGCTGCCACAAAGAAGAGGGAGTCAAGCTATTCTCCAAAGCACCTGAGGGCAGGACAAGAAATAACAAATGGAAGCTCATCAAGGAGAGAAGCTACCTAGAACGAAGGAGAAATTTCCCAATAGTAAGAACAATTGGATTGCCTTCAGAAGCTGTGGGTGCATTACTGGAGGTTTTTAATAAGATATTGGACAGCTATTTGTTTGTAATGGCATAGGATCTCCTGCTTGAGCAGAAGGTTGGACTAGAAGATCTCCAAGGTCCCTTCCAAGGTCTGTTATTTTGTATTCTATTCCCACCGTCTTCCCAACCTTACCTGAAAGACAATTATTGTTAAGTAGATGCAGTTGAATGCAATTTCATGTCCCTATAAGTTGGAGTCCTAAACACATTGAAGATGTCATCTGGACTATGACTGAAATTTTATTTAGCCCATTTTCCTTACATTCATCCTTTAGTTGGCCTCTTGTACATGGGAAATGTGGGAGTAGAAAATGACTAGGCAGCATCTCCACAATTTTAATTCAAAGGTCCTCTTGTATCACTCTCAAATTCAACTGTGCAACTTTCCCATCATGACCCACTCTAGATATTACGATTCTATAGATCACAGAGTTTCCATTTTGGTTAGAGATGTGAGGAGCTGGAGAGTCCAAAGCCTTCTAGTAATGGCCAGGATGGGCAGAATGATGACCTGGGGTCTCATGTAACTTTGATTGTGACTGTCCAGGGACTGTTCTGAGGCTAAACATCATAATTTCAAAGTCTATACTAGAATAATTGCGTGCTTGGCATAATATGAATGTAAAAACACTATTTATATCGTGTTATATTGTACTGCGAAGTACAATCTGTAAAATAATAAGCCCCTTTCAGAAACAAACATATAGTATGTTTACACAGCTTCACTTTTTGAGAATCAAATTTGAAGCCCTGCTATGGGATAGTATACACTGTTCAATGAAGTTCAGATCAATGTAATTTACACTATGGTTGTATTATTTAATCAATGATTTGTGTCAATTCATTATCTTTATATTCAAGCTCTCCACTCAAAGTGAAATCCATAGTAATCTCTCTACCCATTTTACCCTCCAAACAACATCCTACTGGAGTTGGGTGACCGATAAAGGAAGAAAGAGGAAGCAACAGTGAAAAATATTAACTCCATAGCAATGGGCTGGGTGTGGATTGAAACTTGAGTCATAATCCAATATATGTGCCAAAATAGGACCCCTGATGGTGCAGTGGTTAAGGTGCAGTACTGTAAGCAAACTCTGCCCACTTTGGAGTTCAATCCTGACTGGCTCAAGATTGTCTCAGTCTTCCATGCATCCCATGTTGGTAAAATAAGGACTGTTGGGGGCAATATGCAAATAATGCTGACATTGTAAACTTTCCAGAGTTCTGTAAAGCGCTATGGGGCAGTATATATGCCTAAATGCTATTGTTATAATTATCAAAAGTACTATTAATTGATGAGTTAAATCATTTTAGATTGATTTTTTAAAACCCTCAGATTAATTAAATAGCAGATGTATTGATATGAAATATATTCCTAAATACACATATTTTTTAAAAACCTATACAGGTAGTCCTTGACTTACAACAGTTTGTTTATTGACTGTTCAAAGTTGCAACAGCATTGAAAAATGTGACTTATGACCATTTTTCACAATTACGACCTTCGCAGCATCCCCATGATCATATGATTAAAATTCAGACACTTAGCAACTGACTCATCTTTTTTTAAAAAAAAAATTATTTATTCAACGTTTTAATATTTAAAAACAAATTGCTGCACTTTACAACATTACTATAGCAGTGTTTACATTGTAAGTATCTTCTACTGACATGTTATACTTCTCTGTATTTGATTCTTTGTCATTCTAGGCATTTTATACATATATACATTTTTATTTATATTTATGTACACAAAAACCTTATAGTTTTGTAGTTTTAAAGTATTACATAGTTAATTTGACGCTTTTGTGTCTTATTCTTATCCATTCGTACCAAACATCCCATATTTTATAATATTCTCCTTCTTTTTTATCCTTCAATAATTTTGTTAATCTATCCATCTCTGTGCATTGATATAATATTAATAATTGTGGCTTCTGTAGGGGTTGTAGCTTGCTTCCAATTTTGGGCGAAAGAAATTCTGGCTGCCGTTATGATATGGAGCATCAAATATTGGTGTTTTCTGTACATGTTAGGTTCTAACATTCCTAATAAGAAGATTTCTGGTTTAAATTTCACTCTCTGTTTCATTATTTCCTCTAACCATAATCTGACTTTTTGCCAGTATCTCCGTGCAGGAGGGCAACTAACTCATCTTTATGACGGTTGCAGTGTCCCTGGGTCATTTGATCCCCTATTGCAGGGGTGTCAAACTCAAGGCCTGCAGGCCAGATCCAGCCCGTGGGGTGCTCAGATCGGGCCCATGGGGCTGGCCTGGAAATTTCAAAGGACCATCCCGCAGTGACCCTGCTGGCTGAAAATGGGCCGTGTGGGGGCCTCGCCCGTTTCAGCCTCCATGGCCTTGTGCAACACTCTGCCAGCCGAAAATGGTCCGTGGGGAGGCCTCGCATGCCCCGCCCCGTGGCCCGTTTTCAGCCAGCAGAGTTCTGCATGAGGCCACGGAGGCTGAAAATGGGCCACGGGGGGGAGGGGCTCACATGCCCCCCCCAATCCCATTTTCAGCTGGCAGGGTGTTGTAGGAGGCATCCGATCCGTCCTGTCTCCCACATCCACCCACCCCCATGGAGGAGAACTACAATACTGATGTGGCCCTCAAAGAAATCCAGTTTGACACCCATGCCCTATTGCGATCTTCTGACAAGCAAAGTCAACAGGAAAGCCAGATTCATTTATTAACCAAGTTACTAACTTATCAACTGCAGTGATTCAGTTAACAGCTGTGGCAAGAAAAGTCATAAAATGGGGCAAAACTCAATTGACAAATGTCTCACTTAACAACAGAATTTTGGGCTCAACTGTGGTCGTAAGTTGAGGACTACCTATACAGGCTATCTCATCTTAGCAGCCATATTCCTCTTTCTCCCTCACATAGCCAGGGATTCGTCTTCTAAGATGAGGCCTGCTATCATGCCTGCACCATCTGAACAATACCGCTGCTTATTTCTAAATGTTTCTATTTTCTCCATTTTCAGGTTCATCTCTTGCCATTCCAACAGGAAGCCCTGAAACAACGTTATCAAACAGGACGTCCAGGTCATCCTTCGGTTCCCCCACCAGCTCAGTATTTCGCACCAATCCAATCTCCAGCAGCCCAACAGCTACTCACCTCAGCTCTATCAAAACAACCATACCGACCGTAGGAACTTCTCCTGGCCTATCTGTCAATCCTGGTTCAATCGGCCCAATTTCCTCCAATCCCAGCGTCCCTGTCTCAGTATTGTCCACCCATCCTGGCTTGACCAATTCAGTACCTTTGAACCCAGTTTCCACCAACGTCCAAACAAGCATCCCGACCATAGGAATTTCTCCTGGCCTATCTGTCAATCCTGGTTCAATCGGCCCAATTTCCTCCAATCCCAGCGTCCCTGTCTCAGTATTGTCCACCCATCCTGGCTTGACCAATTCAATACCTTTGAACCCAGTTTCCACCAACGTCCAAACAACCATCCCGACCTTAGGAATTTCTCCTGGCCTATCTGTCAATCCTGGTTCAATCAGTCCAATTTCCTCCAATCCCAGCGTCCCTGTCTCAGTATTGTCCACCCATCCTGGCTTGACCAATTCAGTACCTTTGAACCCAGTTTCCACCAATGTCCAAACAACCATCCCGACCTTAGGAATTTCTCCTGGCCTATCTGTCAATCCTGGTTCAATCGGCCCAATTTCCTCCAATCCCAGCATCCCTGTCTCAGTATTGTCCACCCATCCTGGCTTGACCAATTCAGTACCTTTGAACCCAGTTTCCACCAACGTCCAAACAACCATCCCGACCTTAGGAATTTCTCCTGGCCTATCTGTCAATCCTGGTTCAATCGGCCCAATTTCCTCCAATCCCAGCGTCCCTGTCTCAGTATTGTCCACCCATCCTGGCTTGACCAATTCAGTACCTTTGAACCCAGTTTACACCAACGTCCAAACAACCATCCCGACCGTAGGAATTTCTCCTGGCCTATCTGTCAATCCTGGTTCAATCGGCCCAATTTCCTCCAATCCCAGCGTCCCTGTCTCAGTATTGTCCACCCATCCTGGCTTGACCAATTCAGTATCCTTGAACTCTGGCTTGACCAACTTCCAAACAAGCATCCCGACCTCAGGAATTTTTCCTGGTGTGTCTTCCAGTTCTGGTTCCACTTACTCAGGTCCATCCTCTTACCCAATTAGCACTTCTACAAACAATTCTCCAGTGAATACTTTCTCCACTCCTCCCACATTACCTAGCTACCCTTCCCAAAGTCCATCTGGGTCAAGCACCACCATATCTCCTTTGCCCGAGCCTAGTTCCAGCATTACAACTTCTACCAACTCACCTGGCTCTACCGGGTCTTCAAGTTCAGGACCCACAGGATCCACATCTAACAGCACAGGTAGGTTTGTTTCTTTATACCACCATATTTAAACTTACAAAACAAAAATGCCTTCAGATGTGATCCCATATTCATTAAGTTAGCAGCGTTGCCTATAAAAGTGCTGCTTAGACTATTTGTATAAAGGTTTGCTTTCTGTCCAGAAGGAGTGAGGAGAGGAAACCCAAATTAAGGCTTTCCCAATAATTGTATTTTTAGCTTCCTTTGAATAAAGAGGAGCCTACAATATTTCTGGTTTACAAAGAATCCATTGTTAAATTCCCTTTACTGTTAGATTTTTTCCCCCCCTGATATTCAGCTGGAATCTGTTTCCAATAATTTAAATCAAGGATTCTATAGACTGCAAGGACAAAGAAAAATATTGACCTTCTGTAGGACAAACTTCCATATCTTTTAAAACAGCTATCACATATTCTGCCAGTGATAAACATTCTCACCCATGTGGGGTACTTGGTGCTCTCTGAGCTTGGCTGTTTTATTACAGACATTTAATAACCAAACTAAGTAACATCATCATGATATTACTGAGTTTGGTAACGAAAGGTTCATTACCACAGCTCAATCCTGAGCTACAAATATTTGTCTTTTATTGATTCCCACCAATTTCAATTTGTCTTTGGTGGGCTTTGTTTCTAGTCCTCATCGCCCTTCCTTGAACCTGCTTGTCTGAATCCTAGTTTAAAAATGGTGCTCCAGATTGGACATAATATTTGGGATATTTGCTGATGCATAATAATACAATGCAAATATGATCTCTCTTGATTTGGCAAAGCCAATCCACCTTGATTACTTAGGTGAGATTGGCAGCATAGAAGAAATGGGATGAGTAAAAATAAATACACTTTAAAACATTTTTTTAAATTAAAGTTTATAAAACTCATAAAAACTAACACGAAGTAATAAAGAGCAGAAATAATGAAGAATAGAGGATGAAGACAAAAATGAAGGAAAAATATTAAAAAGGAAAAAATAGAAGATATCCTTTGCAGCAAATATAAGCACAAGTACAAAATTACTATATGATTATATTTAAAAACTCACTTTTTTCTATTATCCTTTTTTTTTTCTAAACCTCAAAACCATAGATTATAAGTGCATTTTCCCTGCTTCATGAAAATCATCTATAAGAGGTTTCCAGTCAACCATAAATGTAGAAAATTTTCTTTCTCTACTGAAAGCAGTTAATTTAACCATCTCTGCAAGTTCCATCATTTTGCCAACAATTTGGCAAATATATTTTTGTTGATGTATCTTGAAATTATATTGCCTTTTCTGTAGCCACTCACACTGCTGACTTGAATTCAGTCACTTTTATTCCAAGAATTCAAGATATTCATCTCCAATATAGATAGAGAATGCTTGCTATGTATTTCCTTGTCCTAACATCTTCATAACATGATTTACTAAACTCAGAAACCTTTTACGTTCCCCATAGTTTCCGTTAAACCTGGAGATGAAACGGGTCTCACCTATTGGATTATTATTCTGATTTGCGTAGTCTGCGTTGGAGCTGTCCTTTTAATGCTTTGCTTCAGTTACTTGGTAAGAAATGGGGGATTGGGGAAAATTTCTGTCCAAGAGTTGGAAAGAGTTGGAAACTGGATATGAAGGAGGTTGTGGGGGGAGGGGTTTGCTGGAAAGTCCCCAGGTGTACCTTGCAGCTAGGGGAATGACCTGTTGTCCATGACTTTGTCATGTGGCACAGCCTCTGGAATTGACTCTGAATGGTCCAGTTGTGTAGCCACAACAGTTGCTGTCTGTTAGAAATGAAATGAGACTATCATCATCACCACCACCACCACTATCAAATCATCATCATCTTTTCTTAAAAAATGGCCAGTAAATGTGATTTACATTGTGATTTAGGATCAATTCAGGTTTTCTCCAAAAGCCTAAGAATTGTCCAAATACTGCAATGACATGACATGGAATGGAATGGAATGGAAGGGAAGGGAAGGGAAGGGAAGGGAAGGGAAGGGAGGGGAAGGGAGGGGAAGGGAAGGGAAGGGAATGGGAGGGAAGGGGAGGGAAGGGAAGGGTATGGAATGGAATGGAATGGAATGGAATGGAATGGAATGGAATGGAAGAGAAGAGAAGGGAGGGGAGGGGAGGGGAAGGGAAGAGAAGAGAAGAGAAGAGAAGAAGAGAAGAGAAGAGAAGAGAAGAGAAGAGAAGAGAAGAGAAGAGAAGAGAAGAGAAGAGAAGAGAAGAGAAGAGAATGGCCTAGTATGATTAGATTAGAATTTGTCCCTGGTGCATAAACAAAGTAATGCTAATCATAATAATGATACCAATAAGAGAAAATAATGGACTACATGAGAAGGATAATAGTAATACAGCCATACTACATGGCTAAATATATTTAGACATAAAACAGCCCTGTGGGAATGAGGTGTTCAGCAGAATGATTGCATGAGGGGAAAAAAATCTGTCTCTGCATCTAATTGTTTTGGCATGCGATGCCCTGTTGCAGCATCCCTGGGGAAGAGTGGAAACAGTTTGTCATTCCAAACAAAGCTGTTCTGGAAACTGAAAGTCGTGGTGTTGAATGATTCCATTTTTTCCAGCTCTTTTGACAATTCTACTGACAGCTTGGAGCAGCAGAGAAGAAATGTCTCTTAATTCCTTGCAAGAACATAGAAAGGGCAGGGTGGAACATAACTGTGGAGCTTGGGAACCGCACAGAAGAAAGTCCACAAACTATAGTTGACCTGTGATGAGGGTCTTCAGATCTCTCTGTATCTGTGATCTTCCCAGGATCAATTTATCCTTCTTTTCCACCAGGAGGATCAATATATAAGAAACTAAAATGTACGTGTTTGAGAGAAACCAGCTCTATTTGCAGAAGAGTTGTGACTGAAGTTTGAATTGTATATACTGTTATTTCTGTTTTACCCTTAAACTCACTCACATCTTGTTTCCTTCTATCTCTCCTGTAGCTTTGTTATTGTTTACGACAAGGGAACACCAGTCCTGTCTGCTTCCCTATGTACCAGACCCACAACATTCCCCAAAGTTCCTGTCGATGAAGGAAACAATCTTCTTGATCTTAGTCTTACACCAACTTACGATAAGCTTCTTGAAATTGTTCCTGGTCTTCTTGACAACTTGCTCTTCCTCAGGATAGAACTGCTGTAGCCTTCCTCTTGTTTGGGTGACAACCATGGAATAGTGAAGATAGTTGTGGATTCATATATTCCAATTTATATATTATGCTTTGGTTCCCTCTGTTGTTTCAAACTAATAAAGACAATTAGGACCATGCACTGTGAGATAAGCATAAGCTCAATGAGATTGTGGAGATAGGAAGATACCAGTTGAGAACTTGGGAAACTATGGTTCAAATCCTTGCTTAGCCATTAAGTATATTGGCTCATCCTGAGTCAGTTAAGTATTAATCAGCCCTTCAAGGCAGTCCAAACCAGGAAGCCAAAGGTATCAAAGCTAATAATAATTTTGGTATCGGTTGCAGTAACAGAATCTTGCAAGTCTGAATGTGCTTCTCCACTCCCTTCAATCAATCAGAATAGAGCTGGAATGGAATTTGGAGGTCTTCTAGTCCAGCCCCCTGCTCAAGTAGGCGATCCTATAAAATTTGAGACAAATGGCTTTCCAATCCCTTTCTTAAAATTTCCAGTGATGAAGCCCCTACAACTTCTGAAGGCAAAGCTGTTCCAATGGTTGATTGTCCTCACTGTTAGAAAATTAGTCCTTAATTCCAGGCTGCTTCTCTCTTTGATTAGTTTCCATCCATTGTTTCTTATCCTGCCCTGTGGTGCTTTGGAAAATAGGTTGGGCCCCTCTTCTTTGTGGCAGCCCCTCAAACACTGGAATACTAAGATTCCCTTGCCTTTGGGTTCAAGAGAACTAAGAAGAGTCAAATCTGATCCACTTTCTAATGCTACCTTTCTATTCTGAACTCAGATTTCTCTTATCCAACCATGGTCTGCAACACTTCCTCAAGGTTATTCTCACATCCTACTCCAAAAAAAATATTAGTTACATTTGCAAACTGAAATAATACAAATCAATCATCATCTCTATTCAACAGTCACAGCATCCAATACATGCTGCCACTCTGATGAAATTAAACCACCACTGATAGATGATAAAAAAAGCTATCGATGGCTGCAGCCACACTGTCAAAAGCCCTGCAATGCACATCAAAACAGGGTGAGCTATAAATATGCCATTACAGATGATATCTTGTTTTTTTATGATTCCCCTGAACATTAGTCTCTGCTAATGTTTTCATAACCTCCTGGGAAATTATCCATTGCTATGTGGAGATACATAAGGCTTGCCTTTAAAAATGATCCAGGAATTTTTATCTGAAACAATTAGCCAGATTGCTTCTCTATGTCATCGTTTGGAAGCAAATGATGGTAAAGCCACCAGCACTGATTATCTATCCCTTTTTAATGCCTTCTCAAAATACTTGTTTTAGCCTTGAAAACTGTAAAACGTTTGCAGCTGTAATATTAACATTATCTCTTCCCATATCTAGGTGTCCACAGCTATTCCTTATAGATTAGGCAAGAGCCTTTTTATGGCTAAAGAAAGAATAAATAATAATTAAACTTGTAGAGTATCTTCTGTATCCATATTTGCCTGGGTTCCATATTATAGACATAGGTTTTTTTCCATGAACATAAAGATTATTATTAAAAATGTGTGCTTTCTTTTCAAAGTGCTTTTACCTCTTTGCACTATTTAATTTTGTGGTCAAGGCTAGGGCTTATTCGGTCCTATTTTGCTTTTCAGCCATTCCAGATGGTTTTATTTTGGTGTTCTCAACTGTTTTTGCCATTGTGTACCATTTTATACTTGATGTTCTTGCTATACTGGGACATCCCAGAGAAATGAGAGGTTAATAGTGCAATTGTATTTGTGACTACTCATAATAAATTTTAAAAAAAAAAGGAATTTTGGGAATGCATTCCTTCCTACAGCAATTTGTAGAAAAGTTATATGTAAACTCTGGCCCATGCACTTCTTTTAATGACCAAAGTTGAGCAACACAGGTAGTCCTCAACTTTACAACCACAATGATCTCAATCATTGTGTGGTCATTAAGCGAGACATTCATGTGCCTGCTTTATTCCACAACTACAATCCCAGCATTCCCTGGTTGCAGTCATTAAATGATCTCTTAGGTGGTTAAGCAGAAGGAATGAAAAAGCTGCCTACAAGGTCAGCCCCCCTCCGTGCACAGAAGGGAACTAATCTAATCCATCAAGTTACAGCTCTGGAGCTGCATGTGGCTCTTTTATATCCCTCTGCTGAGGCTCCCTGTTGCCGGTTGACTCCACAATTGATAGGGCTTTCGGTTAGGACAGGTAGAGGAAAAAAGATGCCGTGCTAGGAGAAGACTCTATGGTGGGGGGAACCTGACTTCTGGTCGGCTCCAGAGTTGAATGGGGGGGGGGCTTCTTTGTGGTTCTTTGAATGCTTAAGGCTGCCGACCCCTTGGGCTACAGAAACAGAGCTCGGATCTTCAGAATCTGAGCTCCACTTCTCCACCCTGCTGGAGAAGTTTAGCTCCCTTCAATGCGTGGAAAGGAACTGCTCTAGTGAACTGCAAGAACAGACCTCAGATCAGAGGTAGAATTCAAATATTTTCACTACCGGTTCTGTGGGCGTGGCTTGGTAGTGTGGCTTGGTGGGCATGGCAGAGGAAGATTATTGAAAAAACCCCATTCCCTCCTCACTCCAGGGGGAAGATTACTGCAAAATCCTCTCTCCCCACCCCAATAACCTGCTTTCCAGCTCCGTTCTCCTGTGCAGGGCAACAAAATTTATACTAGAAAACTAGAAAACCTTGAATTACGCCGTCTTCAGTCTGATTTAAGCATGGTATATAAAATCATACATTGCAATGTCCTACCTGTCAATGAATACTTCAGCTTCAACCATAACAACACAAGAGCACACAATAGATACAAACTCAAGGTTAACCGCACCAAACTTGATTGCAGGAAATACGACTTCAGCAACAGAGTGGTCAATGTCTGGAATACTCTACCTGACTCTGTAGTTTCTTCCCAAACCCCAAAAACTTTAACCTTAGACTGTCTACTATTGACCTCACCCTTTCCTAAGAGGTCTGTGGGCGTGCATAAGCGCACCAACGTGCCTACCGTCCCTGTCCTATTGTTTCTCTTATTCTTCTTTATTTTTCTTATATGTACCCATTTCATGTATTCACAACTATGTATACACTTATACTTATTATCTTGTAAACAATTGGCAAATAAAATAAATAAATAAAATAAATAAAAGAAGACCCAGTTGATCAGCTGGGACTCCAGAGGCAGAGAAGAGATGGGAGTGGGGCCAGTCAGAGGTGGTATTCCAAACTACTCAAAATTTCCGCTACCGGTTCTCCAGAACTGGTCAGAACCTGCTGAATACCACCTCTGCCTCAGATCTTCAGCCTCTGCTCCATTTCTCTCACCTCCCCCCTGTGTTGTTCTCTGTTCTTGTGGCCTGACATCAGGGGTCTTCATGTAAATGTGCTGTGGCCCAGTAGCATATTCATTGCAAGTTAATTGGGTGTTCACACTGATGTGAAGAAACTTTCTTTCTTCCTCACATAGATGACCGTAGTCTTGGGATTTTTATGATCAGGGCAGAAAGGTGGAATTTTCTTGTCCAGCATGCCTCATTTTTATCTCTCTTCTCTTTGTCAAACTACCCAGAGGAGAGTAATAAGTACTCTATTAGTATTAGTCCTCGTTGTGTGCAATTAGTGCCCTGGAGTAGTATGCATTCTAAAAGGTTTCCTTTCCCTGGTGTGATACAAATGCGTTAAAGTGATGATAGATACTGAGCCTGAAGGGAGGAAAGACACTCCAGGTGTAGCAGGTGATTTCCAAAGATGACAGCTAAATGTTGAAGCCCTGGGATTTAAGATGCCCTTATAAGGTTGAGTCAAACTCAGCTCCTTATGATAACAAAATCAGGGCCTTGCAATTTTGGGGGGCTACAGATTGGAAGTGGTTTCCTGTTGCGGTGTTTTTTCAGTTTCCTAGTCTAGCTTTCAACTCTCAGATTTCCTGGTAGATTTCCATTGAAATACCAGCTTGATCCTTCTTAATTTTTTGAGAGCAGCCAAAATTGACTAGGTACTGCCAAGCCACCTGCCCGGAAGGCAGTTAAAAGATCCAGTATCTGATGGCTACACCAGCACTTTGTGTGTTCAAAAGAAAAACAAATCTTATTGTAATGGAGCGACCAAAAGCCAAGTTAATTTATGACTAAGAAAAGTTGGATTTGTACAACATGCAGATTATACATCAGAATGAAGTACTTTATGGTTCATCACACACACGGCAGTACCTTGGGTATTGTCTGTACAAGTTGTGTGAGCTGAGCAATCGCATTACAATTTTTTTTTCTGTGTTCATGACATATTTTATGCATATGCAGCAATGATTTTTCTTTTATTTATTAAACAAATGCATATACCGTAGCTGCCCAACTCACATATAGGTGATTCCTGGCAGCATATAATATTAAAAACCTGCAACTTTAAAAACTCCTAAATAGCCCCTGCCCTCCCACCCATCCACTCCCATGATAGCAGCGATGCAATCAAATCAACCACTTGATCAGCTCTATCTCCATTCATGATCCCCAGGCCCATTGACAAGACCCCATCTTCAGGGGCTTTCAGGGATGATGTTCCATAGAGAAAGGGCCACCACTGAGAAGAACCTTTTTTGTGGTTCCATCAGATGTACATCCCTAACAAATCAGACCTGCAATATGTTCATTCTTCCCATCCCAATGGGGTGGGTGGATGGAATTGGGGAGAGGTGGTCCTTCAAATAGCCTGGTTGATTATCTGCTAAGCCAGGTTTTGCGTTTAAGATGTACAAGCCCATAGTCAAGGTTCTGACTGACGAACCCAACCCAGCAAGCACCGGCGAGATGATCCAATCTCTTAATGCAAAACTTTATTGAGTACATCATTTCAGCACAGAATGAAAGCAAAACCAGCTCTGGCTCATTCCCACGCAATTGAATAGAATTAAAGAATAGAATCCTCCCTCCCTCCTATTAGTGGAGGTCACATTGCCCAATTCAGTGTCACAATATTGTTGTAAGAAGATGTCTTGAAAGTCTGACCAACACCTGCTGCAGTGACCTTGGTTCTCACAGGCGGACTGCTGGATGTTCAAAACTCACATTCCAATTTCTCCTTCCCTTCCCCCCATAGTTCATTGGCAGAGGCAGCAAAAGTGAAAGCAGCCTGCAAAGCTTGACACCCATGTTGCTTACTTTGGCCCAAGAAAAAGGAAAGGAAAATTCTGCTCACCGGTTCAAGAGACCAATCCTCAGAAAATCCCATGAAGCATTTGACAACAATTAATGTGATATCCAAAAGAACAGGGGCTTAGATGAGAACAAATCTCAAAGTGAACAATTCCCCATCTTCATAGGAGAGCTGAGGTGAAGAGGCTGCATCGGCCTTCCCCGGTTTTGGCATTCCAAAAGGTTGTATGAACTTCAGCTCCCAGAATTCTCAGCGATTTCCATGCTAGAGAGTTCTGGGCATTGGAGCACCTAAATAAGACAAGGCTAGATCAACCAGAAGGAGCAAAGAAACAAAACGAAGGGAGGGGCTGAATGACAGAGAAAGCCAAAGCTTTCTAAATTATATGCTTCTGTACAAACCTCTGCAAGAACAACTCTCTGAAGAACAAAATACAACTGGCAAAAGAAGAAAAACTAAAAGGAAGCAGGTAGTGCAGGGGTTTGCAACCTGCAGCTCTGGAGCCACATGTGGCTCTTTTGGCCCTCTGCTGCGGCTCCCTATCAGCTGATCCCACCACTGGCTGCCCCCCTCCCCGTGACTCCTCACCTGGCTTGAGAAGGTAAGGGTGATGGCAGGGGAATGGAAACTCGCTCCATATTCCAGAGCAGCAGGTGACTGGGTGGGAGTGAGTGACATTGAGTTGGCATGCCCACCCAGTCACACCGGTTGTTAAATTATTGGCTCCCAGTGTTTTCTTTTCGGTGGGAAATGGGTCCAAATGGCTCTTTGAGTGTTTAAGGTTTCCCTGAGGTAGTGGGACGGGAATTCCTTTTTGTTCCTTACTTTTTACGTAATTGCTATGTTTACCTGACATTAAGTCTAGATTCTCTCTCCTGCCCCTAGTAATTTATCATTCAGCAGAGAAAGTTGCTAATAAAGGAGAATATTTGTAGTTCCGAGTTGACAGGAGGGGTCCTCTGGGCTGGGTTGTTATCTTGCAGATATTTCATTACCCAAAGTAGGTAACAACATCAGTCTAGCTCTCAGAGAGTAACAAGGGTCCCACATGAGAAAGTTGCCTTAGTTTCACTAAAAGAAATAGAATCTTCTTTCAGACGTGGCTACTCTTAAATTCTGTGTCCTGCACCTTTTGGATAATTACAGGTCTCTTTAATCTCCTTTTTCTCTTGCTCTAGGTCAGTCTTCCCTGGGTGGATCTCCTTCTGTTCTGTGGGCTTTTACTTCCCAAACTTCTCAGTAAATGGATGTTCACTGGAAAGCAAATCCACCCAACTGGAGGACATCCAGATCAGAGGAGGCTTGTACGATGGATTGGGCCCAGGGCTGGCAAGATAAACCTGCTGTTAATGTAACTTGATTTTCCAGTTAGAAGCTTCTTCCTGTTATATCTCTTTCTTCCTTTTTCATTGAGAAGGCAAGTTTGTGCTTGGCAGGTACACAAAATTTCAAATCTATATTCCTGCTCAGGTTGAAAAGGTGAGTGGCTGTGACCCACCCAGGAAAATGAAGGAATAGGAGGAGGAAGTGTAGAAGAATTTGGGGCATACTCAGATTTTCTTTTCTTTGTTTTAATATAATTGTTATTGAAGAATTTTTTTACGAAGTGAAAAGTTACAGAAAAACAAAAAAGAATATGGAAAATGTTTAAAATATATTTTTAAAGAGAGAGAGAGAGAGAGAGAGAGAGAGAGAGAGAAAGAAAGAAAGAAAGAAAGAAAGAAAGAAAGAAAGAAAGAAAGAAAGAAAGAAAGAAAGAAAGAAAGAAAGAAAGAAAGAAAGAAAGAAAAAGAAAGAAAGAAAAGAAAGAAAACAAGTAAGAGAATATGAGAGAGAGAGAAAGAGAAAAGAAAAGAGAGAGAGAAAACAGAGAGAGAAAAAGAAAGAAAGGAAGGAAGAAAGAAGAGAGGGAGGGTGGGAGGGGAGGGAAGAAGGAAAGGAAAGGAAAATTCCAATCTTGTAGCACTTACAAATTTAGTTAATACTGTTTCTACTTTCCCAAACTACAAAACATAGTTCCCTTCTTCTCATATGCAACTCCAGAAGTCACCAGTTCAATTTCATTGTACACATGTTGTGCATTGACAATAAACGTTTGATTGATTCATTCATTTTTGTCCAATTACAATAAAATGTCCACAAAAGCTTTCCAGTCTTTTACAAAAATAGTTACTGCTCCTTCCCTAATCAGACAAGTTAATTTAGCCATTTCTGTAACTTCTGCCATCCTCACAATTTTCTGTGAGTCAGTAATGACACAGGGGACTAAAGGCATTATTCCCTCCCCTTCAGCCTCTCTCCTAGGCCATACACCCCCAGAAAACAAGCTCCGTCTTCTGTGTTTTTCAGAGGGAGCCAAACATGCCTCACTTCCACTCAACCATTGCCTACTGTGGTCACATCACAGCTCAGAACAGACCATTCCATGCAGAGAAATCCCTTTCTAGATGGGAGATGACGCAATGTGTTCTTGACATTAAAAAAAAAAAAGGAAAAAATTGGCATCCATCATGGAGGGGCCACACCTGAGGAGAGGCAAGTGGTTGAAAGTATGTGGGCCGAGCCCTCATGAGCAGGCATCGAAGAACCCAGGCACTGCTGCCTTAGTTGGAGAGGATTTGTAACTGAGTGGATACGGCAACACCTTTAGAGCTGCAAAATGAAATTTCTTTGGATTTTGGAGTCAGGCATCCATTGCTTAATCTTCCTGCTGCTTTCAGTCTTCTTACTAGCAGGTAAGGCCATTTGACTTTGAGCCTCTTTGTAGTGAGCAGCAGTGAGTTTTATCTGGGGGAAAAAAAAATCAAGGGGAGAGGACACCCAAAGCGGTTTGCCCTGCTTTAACTTTTTTTCTGTAATAAACTCAAAATTTAGGGGTACCATGTCTTGGCTGCTAAGAGCTGAATGGCCTTCAGGTGACCATTAAAGCTGGGGGAGTTTTCTGCATGTCTTTGCTGCCCTCTACGGTCATATGGGATTTTGCAGAACAGAAATGGTATGCCTATCAAGTATCTTTAAAAAAAATCCAAATATTCCTGATGAGAGGAAGTAAGGAGGAATAGCAGCTTGCAAAAACATCTCAAATACATAGTCTCTGCTCTTTATATTTCCTAGACTCTATGTATTCCTATATACTCTCTCCCCCCAACTGATGTCAACCTTGGAATAATTAAGTAGAGATAAAGATTCCTTCCACTCATCAGAAAAGACTTACATGAATTACTATTATGGCTGGAGCACGGTCAGCCAGATGTTTAGACCAGATTGGATATTTCTGTACAGCTATTGGATCATTTCCAATAACCTGGGACATGTTGTTTATAATAATATAACATATAAATATCACTGTAGGATGTGAGCTGTTTGAAGTAAATCTGTATTTTGCTATTATTATTATTATTATTGTTGTGGTGGTGATGATGGTTAATCTTTGGTGAGATTCACAGCCTTTGGGGCTGGTTGGTAGCTCAACAGCTTGAGTCCTAACCAAGGAACCAGGAACTGTTCAGGTAGCGTCCGAAGACACAAGCTGTTCCAAGTAGGGTGGGTTTTTTGTAGAATCAGGGTATTCAAGTCTGATAAATTCAGAATTTTCAAATAGCGAGATAGCCCTTTAGACCCGGTATTATTATTATTATTATTATTATTATTATTATTATTATTATTATTATTATTATTATTATTATTATTATTGTTGTTGTTGTTTATTATTATTATTATTATTATTATTATTATTATTATTATTATTATTATTATTATTATTATTATTGGTTGCACAATCAGCTAAATGTTTAGACTGGGTTTGGCATTTTTATCCACCTATCGAGTCCTTCCCAGGGACCTGGGAGAAGCAGTTGTTGTCTGATGGTGTTAAAGGTGAGTCGCAGGATGTAAGTTGTTCCAAGTCAAGCTGCCTTTTGCAATTGATTGGTGGTGATTTAATCAATGCCAATGGTGTTCACGTGGTGCTCCAGATATTTTGGGGTTGGACCCTAGACACCTGTTACAGTTGGTATTATCTTTGCTTTCTTTTGCCACAGTCATTCTATTTTTTATTTTTTTTTGCTGGTGTTTGTATTTTGTGTTTTTCTTTTATTTTGTGCCCTTGAGTCATTTTTGACTCCTGACAATTGCTTGGACTAGTCCCTGTAGTTTGCTTGGCAAGATTTTCAGAAGTGCCTCCTTCCTAGAGCTGAGAAATTGATTGGCCTAAGGTTACCCAGCTGGAATGGAGCCTCAGACCTGACTAGAATTCATGCTCTCATGGTTTCTAGCCTGATGCCTTAACCCCCACACCAAACTGGTTAATAACAGAACAGAATAACAGAGTTGGAAGGGACTTTGGAGGTCGTCTAGTCCAACCCTCTGCTCAAGCAGGAGACCCTATACCATTTCAGACAAATGGTTATCCAATCTCTTCTTTAAAATCTCCAGTGATTCAACACCCAGAACTTCTTAATGCAAGCCATTCCACTAATTCACTTTTGCCTTATTGGGCTTGTTTATATAACAGAATGATTTATCTGTGGCTTACAATACATGCCACACTAAGACTGATTTACAGTTCTGGAGACTGTACAGTTCTGGAAGTAAATCCAAGTGAGTTCAGCAGTACTCATTTCCAAATAAACCAGCCCAGGACTAAGATAAAGCATAATTTATGCTGATCCATATTTAACTACTTCACAGTTCAGATAAGAATACTTAGAATTTATTTTAAAATTTGAGCACATTTCATTTACACATTTTTCAGTTGGCTTACCCTAAACGTTTTCTTCTGATAGAAAAACCTGTGAGACAACTCAGGGATTGGCTCAAAGTCACCTGATAAAGTATGTGTGTTTATCTGGACTTAAGTCTCATTTTACCGAATGGAATGTGCTCCCAAGCTACTCCCTATAGGATTCCAGCTTTTAGAGGTGACCCTGCCAAAAAAAAAATCAAAATAGAAACTAAACAGCCCAAAAAGAGGGAGAAAGTTATCAGAAAAGAATATAAAATGGACTTGACTAGATACACCTGCATAATAATTAAAAAAAAGGCTGTAACCAGAAGACTCATTGGCTTATGCTTCTCAGCTGTCCAGAGGATGATTTGCTCAGACAAATCCAAGGCTTTCTATTCTTCTATCCCCTCTCTCATCTCAGTTCAAATCCTAAACCAGCCCAGTCTCTCTATGCACCATAAAAGGAACAGAGAACGGAGAATAACAGGATTGGAAGGAACTTCAGATGTCTTTTCTTGTCCAATCCTCTGCTTGAGCAGGAGATCCTATACCAGGGGTGTCAAACTCAAGGCCCGTGGGCTAATCCGGCCCGTGGAGTGCTCAGATCTGTCCTGTGGGGCCACCCTGGAAGCAGCAAAGGACCTGCCCACGGTGCCTCCGCCAGTGAAAATGGAGCTCAGGAGGGCCGTGCGTGGCCCCACCAAGCTCCATTTTTGCTGGCAGAGGGCTAGCAAAGCAAACTCAAAACAAAACCAAAAAAAGGAGAAATATTTCCCCTTTTGCTTTTCAGCATGTAAGCAGGGATAGGAAAGGAGAAAGAGAAAGAGGAAAGACAAGGCAAAAGGAGGGAAGATGGGAAGAGAGCAAGGAAGAAAAAAAAAGGAAAGAGTGGGAGGAAGAGGGAAGGAAAAAGAAGAGAAGAGAAGCAAGGAAGGAAGGAAGGGAGGGAGGGAGGGAGGAAGGAAGGAAGGAAGGAAGGAAGGAAGGGAAGGAAGGAAGGAAGGAAGGAAGGAAGGAAGGAAGGAAGGAAGGAAGGAAGGAAGGAAGGAGATTATAATGAGAGTGAGGAAGGGTCTGAGGGAAGTCCAGCCTCAGTGCTTGGCCACCACAGGCGCCCCCGACACAAGTGGTGTTGAGCTGGCCACGCCCACCCTGGCCACGCCCACCCCAGGCCCCCAAGGTCAAACACAACCCTGATGTGCAGCCCTCAATGAAATCCAGTTTGGCACCTCTATCCTATACCATTCCAGACAAATGGCTGTCCAAAAAAGATGTGGAGCTGTAATGCATAATAGTTTAGGCTTTTTAAACAAAACGTTTAAGTCTGAAAAATACCCAGACTTCTTCTGTCCTTCAGAAGGTTAAGTTAGATAACATTTTATTTATTTATTCATTTATTTGAATTGTCAGTCGCTTACAAGATAATAGGTATAAGTATAAACATGAGTAAGAATACAGGAAATAGGTACAAATAAATGGGGACAATAGGACAGGGACGGGAGGCACGATGGTGCACTTATGCACGCCCCTTACAGACCTCTTAGGAATGGGGTGAGGTCAATAATGTTTAGTTTGAGATTAAAGGAGTTGTCAGAGAAAGAGGACAATTCTGTGTAGAGACATAAATATATGATAATTTTCATTTCTTAAAAGGGTCTTAAATGGAGCTAAACTCTGTATGCACATACAGGGATGAAAAGATTTAGTATCTGAAGTAAATTGTTGGACATCAAGCAGGGGAATGATCCCAATAGAGATCAGTGTAGAATGAGAAGCTCTTAAGCCATTTTTCCATGCTCGGAAGGAGGGTCCTCTACTGCTTCTCCAGAGTGTCCCAATATTGCCTGCTTTTCAACTGAACCGAAAGGATTCAATCTATCTACCCTGTAAGACTTGGTCAATCCTCAATAGGATTAGGACTCAACATGGCAGGTATGCTGGTCTCCTCCATAAATGGGGCAAGGTCTCCTCTTCAGAATGCATCTGGGGTGCCCCAAAGCAAACAGTGTGAGCAGTGTGACCAATTTTTTTTTTTACTATTGGTTCTGTGGGCATGGCTTGGTGGGTATGCTGTGGCTTGCTGGGCGTGGCTTGCTGGGCATGGCAGGGGAAGGATACTGTAAAATCTCCATTTCCACGCCACTCCAGAGGAAGGATATACTGTAAAATCCGCATTCCTTCCCCACCTCACCCCACTAACCTGCTTTCCAGCTCTGTTCTCCTGTGCAGGGCAACAAAAGAAGATCCAGCCAATCAGCTGGGACTCCAATCGGCTGGGACTCGGGAGGCAGTAAATAGATGAGGGCAGGGCCAGTCATAGTTGGTATTTACCGATTCTCCGAACTACTCAAAATTTCTGCTACCAGTTCTCCAGAACCTGTCAGAATTGGCTGAATATCACCTCTGAGTGTTACATATTGTGAAACAGTGCCCTGGCTGAGTGCATGTTAAGAAAACCCCAGAGACTTTCTATATACCAGGGTCCCCAACCACCACCCCCGGTCCGTGGCCCAATGCCGGGCCACAGCCCATATGAAACTGGGCTGCAGAAGTGATGGGCGAGCACATACATGTTGTGTGTGAAGCCGCATTTGTGAAAGCAGCATGCCTGCATGCACAAAAACATCCCCTCTCCCTCTTCCCATCCACCTCCATCACCACCTCCATCGGTCCACCGAGTTGTAAAGTGTGGAACCGCTGCTGCATACAACTCCATCATGTATTGACTATATAAATAGTCTACCTTGGGATCTGTAAACAGAGGAAATAGTTGCATATTTGCTCAGTGAGAATGAAATCGTCAGGTGCTTTTTAACATTTTTGTCATATGCTAAATATATAAATAAGCCATGCTTGGAAAGATATGATTAGCCCCATGAACCGCGGTGGCGCAGTGGTTAGAATGCAGTACTGCAGGCTACTTCTGCTGACTGCTGGTTGCCTGCAATTTGGCAGTTCGAATCTCACCAGGTTGACTCAGCCTTCCGTCCTTCCGAGGTGGGTAAAATGAGGGCCCAGATTGTTGGGGTCAATAGGCTGGCTCTGCAAACCGCTTAGAGAGGGATGTAAAGCACTGTAAAGCAGTATATAAGTCTAAGTGCTGTTGCTATTGATATTTGGTTGCTCTTGGTACTAAGGATACCTTTTCTCTTCTCATTACCAGCTAGAGGTACTAATACATCTGCCGCTACAGTGCTGCCCTTCAGGGGGAGCACCTTAATGGTCCCAAGGAACCTCTCTATGCCAACAGTCAGCATCACAAGCATCTCCAATGGAACAAGAGAAGAATCAGCAACAGTGACCATCAAGATTGCTGTTCCTGGAACATCCAACATCACCAGTACAACCCCTGGAAACCACAGCAGAATAACTGCTGCTCCATCAAGTAGGTTACTGATAGCTGTGTGAGGTTGGTCCAAACCCTCCTATGTTTCTGCAAGGGCCTAAAGATGTGGCTGTGCTAGTCAGCTTGGTGTCCTAATGAGGGAACAGTGCAATGGAGGTGGTCAATTGAATAATAACAGATCTCCCCAAACACACACACACACTGCCCTTGCCCTCCCCATGAGTCTTCGGTTCAAATGTATAAACAATCAGGTGTAATCAGTTAAGAGCATTTGTTGGATTCAAACACAAAGAAGAACTTGTTGTTGCTACCTCTAATACAAGTCACTAATGGTCAAAGCTAAAATGGCACTAGATAAGGATCAACAGTGTTCAGGAGGTGGGGAAGGCTGGATTTAGGTCTTTTGTGACAACACAATGACTGGTGACACATTTAACCCCGTCTGCTAGCTCAGCCTCTTCTTTTCCTACACAAACCCAACTAGCTGGTTAGTTTATTGAAATGTTTCTCAACCTTGCAGCGTCTCACAGTCACATGACTGTGTTTTATGAAGGCTTTGCCAAAACCTGACTTCTACTCCTGGGTTTTTGTTTTTTGTTTTTGGCAAAACCATGTGCCTTCTTTTATTTAATGCCTGCCAAAAAAAGGTTGTAAAATTGGGTCACATGACTGATCTGTTTTACAATCATCACAAGTTATAACGGGCAGGTGCCATTACAGTCGTAACTTGAGGAGAAGCTGTCTGTACAAAAGCAGGTACAAAAATATCGTTGCAGAAAAGGTAGGCATTGGGCAAAATTTTACACAGGTCTTGTTTTGTTCTTACAGCTTCATTGCTGACAACCAACAGCACTCATTCATTAGGCTCAGGTGGTCCCAGTACAGCTGCAGTCAGTACAACGGGAGCCAACATCACCATGCTGGGTATGATAGAACTAAATAAAATAAAATAAAATTACATTCTACTCTTCCTCAACCCAGTTCAATGAAATCTTCGTGTTCATTTTCTGCTAATAGGGACAACAACACAAGATCCAGGAAGGCGACCACTGACATTCTGGGCCATCATTCTCATCTGCTTAACCGTGTCTGGATTCTTCATTGGAGGATATGTTGGGTGCTGTTTCCTCTGGAAAGTAAGTCGGGAGAGCCAACGTTCCTCAGATCAATGGGAGGTTCTTCATGGATTGATACAGAGCCAGTGTTCAAATTTATGAGACATAAACCAGAGTGTAGCCTGATAGTAATACAAGTTGTCCTTGGCTGATGATGGTAATTGGGGCCAGAAACAATCAACACGAAATGTCACAGTCATACAGCACGACCTGACTGTGCTGACTTACCACAATTCCAGCTGTTTCCATTGCAATTGTTAGGCGAATTCTGCCAGTCATTAGGTACAACATCACATGATCACCACCCATGACTTCCTGATGTCTTCCCCATTGATTTTGCTTGTAGGAAGCTTAGCAGGGAAGCTCTCACATAATGATCACATAACTGTGGGATGTGTCGAACACCATGACTTCTGAGGGAGATGGGTGGTCCAAAGATGTGATGATAGATAGATAGATAGATAGATAGATAGATAGATGATAGATAGATAGATAGATAGATAGATAGATAGATAGATAGATAGATAGATAGATAATATATGGATGGATGGATGGATGGGAGACAGACAGACAAAATTTGATTGTAAGCTGGTTTCAGTCACCCAAACCACAGTCATGGTTGCCTGTCATAACACCCCTGCAATCACGAGAACCAACACTACCATATCTTTGACCAGTCCCTGAATGAGTGGTCATTGACACAGTGGTTCAGTGGCTAAGATGCTGAGCTTGTCAATCAGAAAGGTCAGCAGTTCGGCGGTTCGAATCCCTAGCACCGCACAATGGAGTGAGCTCCTGTTACTTGTCCCACCTTCTGCCAACCTAGCCGTTCGAAAGCATGTCAAAAAATACAAGTAGAAAAATACGGACCACTTTGGTGGGAAGGTAACAGTGTTCCATGCACCTTCAGCATTTATTCATGCCGGCCACATGACCACAGAGATGACAGCGCTGGCTCTTCAGCTTTGTAGAGCCGGAAACAAGTAGCACATATGCGCGAACGGAACCTTTACCTTTACCTTTAATCAAGGACTATCTATCTCTCCCTTTTGTATGTATGACTTCTAATATTACAGGTTAGTAAACCTGACCAGATAATATTGTTTATTTATTTATGCACTAGACCTCTTGACCTGCTTTCTCTGGAGCAGATGACAAAAAGCAACGTGGTGTAAACAAGCCATGAAACTATTAAGTGAAGCAGGCAGCACACTAGGGAAAGCGCAAGATTAGGAGCGAGCAATTCCTATTATTTCAATTTCCCACTTCTCCAGAAGTAATTATTAGTTCTGTTAGCAGAGCTAATAGCCATTCTGAATTTCCACGCATCAGATTGCATATAAAAATGAATAATAGTCATTATTTTTATTATTTAGCAGGAATTACAAAGTCAGGCCTTCTCATGCTTTTAGGCTTTGGAGCTCCCAGCCACTAGAAGTCAGGCTAATCTTTGTGTTTCCACTGGCAGACAAATAGATACAGCAGGGTGGTCCGCTCAATGGATTTAAATGGAGTGGTTTTGTTTTTATCAATATTTCACCTTGTACTATACAAATCTAGACCTTATAATAAAATGGTGACATATTATTTAATTGTGGGACTACCACATGTTGCTAAACTACAACTCACTCCCAGCATTCTTCACTTACAAGGAAGTTGAGTTCTGCAACATTTGGAGATTCAACCCTCTCTGGGGCACTTCTGCTTTCATAGGAAATAACTGCCTTAATTGGGTTTATTCTTTGACTTGCAAGTTAGGATTTCCCGTTACATTCTGGATTTGAAATTCAACTGTTTCCCTTGCTATCATTTTGCTTTGTTCCAGAAGAATATTTTCTAGGTCAAGGCTTAGTCTTTCGCTGGAATCTTGTTCCCTGTTTTGAACACGGAGACAAAAATATTGAAAAATGAAGGAAATTCTTCTCGCTGATGGGAGCTGAACCCTGATTTGTGATTCATCAAGTTTGTTGAACGGTGACAAGGACAATTGTTGGATCTTCAACCCAAATGTTTTCATGATCAAATGTTAACCCCTGGAATGAAAAAGATTCTTAACTCTGTATTTCTTTCACATACCAAAACTTGATATAATACCCAGAGTATGAAATAATATAGAATAGTAGCATTATCACAGAAGCATCGTTTATCTATATTGGAGAGGGCAAGGGGGGTAGCACTTCCACCACCACAACTAAAATAAGTTGGTCCCTTTGTACCAAAAATGGAATTTACCTTTTTTTTGGCATTGTAATTACAGGTAGTCCTCGACTTACGATCACAATTGAGTCCAAGATTTGTTGTTAAGTGAGACATGTGAGTTTTGCCCCATTTTATGCCCTTTCTTGCCACCGTTGTTAAGTGAATCACTACAGTTGGCAAGTTAGTAACACGGCTGTTAAGTGAATCTGGCTTCCCCATTGACTTTGCTTGTCAGAAGATTCCAAAAGACGATCATATGACCCCAGGACACAACAACAGTCATAAATATGATCCAGTTTCCAAGCATCCAAATTTTGATCACATGATCATAGGGATTCTGCAAAGGTCGTAACTTTGAAAAACAATCATAACAGTGGTGGGATTCAAAACTTTTTGCTACCGGTTCTGTGGGTGTGGCTTGGTGGGCGTGGCAGGGAAAGGATACTGCAAAATCCCCATTCCCTCCCCACACCACTAACCTGCTTTCCAGCTCTGTTCTCCTGTGCAGGGCAACCAAAGAAGACTCAGCCAATCAGCTGGGACTTGGGAGGCAGAGAATAGATGGGGGCGGGGCCAATCAGAGGTGGGATATGTTGGTTCTCCAGACTACTCAAAATTTCTGCTACTGGTTCTCCAGAACTGGTCAGAACCTGCTGAATGCCACCTCTGGATTATAAGTCATGTTTTTCAGTACTATTGTAACTTGGAATGGTCTCTAAACAAATTGTGTAAGTGGAGGACTACCTGTGTTCATGAAAAAAAAAAAGAAACCTAAACAGAGATCTTTTATTTTTCTTGGCTGAAGCAGAAGGAGAGAATAGCAGAGGTGTTCAACCTGTGACCATAATTCATCCCTTAGTTAGCAAGATTATTGCAATTCTCTGTACCTAAGATATTTTAAAAGCTATAAGCCGTGTACAGAATAGCCAACCATTTGCTGACTAAGGAAAGCTAGTATAGCTACTGGGAGAGCCAGTTTGGTGTACTGTAGTGGCTAAGGGATCAAACTAGAACTCAGGGACCATGAGTTCTAATCCCACCTGAGGCACAAAGCCAGCTGGGTGACCTTGAGCCCATCACTCTCTTTCAGCCTTAGGAAGGAAGCAATGGCCACTTGTAGGGACTTGTTCAGAAAGTTGCCAGAAGTCACTACTGACTCAAAGGCACTCCAAAAAATCATCACCCAATGAGGCAGCAAGCAAATATGATAAAGAATACATAAGTAATACATGGGAGGGCAAGAAAGTCAAGACAGCAGCTCCGGACATACAGTTGAAGACCGGCCTCCTTCTGTTGGCCACATCTATGATGCACGTAAATCAAAAGTGTTGTGTCAAAAAAAGGTTAAAATGGCAATTGTAACCTCATAATTGACTGCTATTAGACCTGCAAATAAAAATAAAATGACTTTGGCAAAAGAAAGCAAAGATAGTACCATTAGTAATTAGCATTAACTAAATCACAATCAATTGCAAAAACAAAAACAAAAAAAACCAACCACCTTTACTAGTGTAAAAAATTAGCACCCACCTCTCTCCTAAAAGAATGAAATGTTTTGGGAAATATTAAAAAAAGCAGAATATTATATTTCCCTAAAGGAGAAACATGCTCTTGGAAAGCAGCCCCCACCTTCTTAATAGCCCCAGCAGGACTGGACCAGTCTATCTACAAAATAAAAGACCTTCAACTCCTAGTATGTCCATAAGTCCTCAGGACCTAATAGGATTAGCCCTCTACCATCTAGCAGCAGAGCTCACCATATGGTACAACAAGCCCCTTCATTGCATCACCCAGCAAGCTTCAACCAAGCCTGGGACTCAGACAGCCTACAAAGTTAGCAGTGACCCTTACAACAACCAACAGAATACATTTTTTTTTTTGCCCAGGAACAGGAAGCTCAAGGGCAAAGGCCCAAGAGAGGGTATAAATAACCCTCACTCTCCACTCCATGTGGTCAGCTGAGCCCAGGACCTCAAACCCATCTGGTCCTGTTCATCAATAAACCATCTTTCCAATCAGCCTCCATGTTTCCAGTGCCTTTCTCCCCACTTGGAACTGAACCAGATAGATATTTCTTCCAACACTAGGAACAGTTAACATCCTGCAGTGATAACTTCAGCAACATCAATCATCAATAGCAGCCTCTTGCAGGTCCTTGGGAAGGACTCAAAAGGTAGATAAAAATGCCAAATCCGGCCTAAAAACCTGTCTGACTTAATGGCTAGCTGCCACTAAGAGAAGATCAGATTGCAGTAGTTAGAACAGTCAATGCAACAGGTTACATCCAGGCTTCCTAATATGTAGAAATCAATATGAATTAAGTTAGAAGTCTTTGGAGCTACTTGTGTGCCATTGCACTAAATTTAAAAAAAAAAAAAAAAAAAGCCCGTAAGTCAGTTTCAATTTAATCTTGTAAGACTCCTTAGATATATTTAAGAATTTTTGCTATATACTTTTAATCTCTCCAGAGGATATATCTTTTTAATATTTTAAATGTGTAATAATTATTTTCTTTAGGCCACTCTAAAGGGCAGAAATGTCCCTTTTTTGGTCCCAATTCTCTGACAAATTTTAGATTTTTCAGAATTGGAAATTTACGGACTGTATTTGTTCTGGGAGAAAGATTTGCCATTCAGGCCCTCAAGGTTAGCTGCCCATGGATTTAAGAGCTTCAGGCATTGTTACCAATGCACAATTTTGAAGGTGATAGGAGAAAAGGATCAAACACCTACCGGGTGCGTCATCATATTAATTATATTTTATTTTAATGAAATGTAAATATAAATAACATGCTTTTGAAGAATACCGGTTAAAGGATAAACCTGGCCCTTGGGCCAGAAAACATGACACCCAGAGAGAGTAAGGCACCTCCTGCCTACCTTTTTAAAAAGTACAGGTGTGTTTCTCCATCCTAGCCTTAAGCTTTCTTCCTTCTGATCCAGCAAAATTTTGCAAGATTCTCCCCACTCAGTAACTGCATCATAATCACCTTGAGATTTGGCACCTTGGTAAGGCATCAAGCAATTCAAATGATCGAAAGTATGAAACATGATTGCTTCCAGATGAAAAGTTTGGAGGCCACCCGCCATGGAAGAATGGTTGATGAAACGGACCGATTTTGCTGATTTATAAATTTCTTTGCTTAGGCAAAAGGTAAACATGTTTATCTACATTTATTTGATGCCTGGAAACCCTTATGGACTTTTTTGAATAAAAAAATGAACTTCTGGTTTACGGCTTTGATGATCTGCCTGGTTATATTGTATGCTGGACATACATGGTTCTCTTTTTAAAAATTTGGTTTTATGTATTTTGGATTCCCCCTTATTCTTAATTGGAAGCTGCTCAGAGCTGTTTGGGCAGCCTCCAAATTTAATAAAATAAAAACTAAAACAAAGTCTGATACATAAGCCTCCCTCTACAATGTTATGTTTCTTGATAATACATTCTACAGTTCAAGTTTTGGCTCCCATCTACAAGTTCAAGAGTTTATATTCTAAAACTCAGCAATTCCTCCCCACTCCAAATCCACTTAGATTCAAGACTATGAATACGATTTTTCTTTCAATTTGATCTAAAATATATTCTCTTCCTCATTCCAAATTCCTGCCTGAAATGCTTTTACCCACTCCTTCAACATAAGCACATCCTTTTAATGTGCAAACCCATCTCTAACAATATTCGGAATGAAAACTCAAATGCACATTTGCAACATGGCATTAGACTAGATCACGTGAAATCTTACGTCAAAGTCACTTGGGGTCAGTCTGCTTTTCCAATAAGTCTTTATCAGAGAATTTCAGCTTCAAGCCCTTTTTCTTCAGAGGAAAATAGGCAGCTATCCAATGTTATCTCATCTGAACAGCCCTTCACATACCAGTGATAGTGTTCTTTTAAATCAATGTTTCTCAACCTTAAATCAGTGATAACATTCCCTTAAATCAGTGTTTCTCAATATTGACAGCTTGAAGATGTTTGGATTTCAACTCCCAGAATTCCCAGCCAGTTAGCCTTGCTCTCTTGACTCTATCAAGTTTTGGATGAAAATCTAAGGCAAACAATGTAGGATAGAATTCAGCGAATGGGGAAGAAGAAAAACTACATTGGATTTACACTTATTTAATACTTAGTTGTATCCAATATGCTTACTGTCCAGTTGTATCATTAATAGTTCCTCCCATCTGTCACATTGGTATTACATGATCATTATGTTGGGGCCCTCAAAAATTTTGTGCCCCTTGGGCCCCAGATTGGGCACCTGTTTGGATTGTTAGGCCCTTCTGTATGCAAAACATTTTCCCCCGATATCTACTTTCTCATAGTAAATAGGCAAATCAGTTTAAATTATTCCTGGGGATCATCAGACATGAAATGTCTGTCTGTCTGTCTGTCTGTCTGTCATTCACGCATGCATTCATTCATTCATTCATTCATTCATTCATTCATTCATTCATTCATTCATTTACTTAGAAACTGCCCATTTCCCTCACAAGAGGAATCATGCTGATACACCCTCAGTTTTTTTTAAGGTAAGGCCTGCTTCCATTGGTGTCCCCCATCCATTTAAGGCAGTGTTTCTCAACATTGGCCACTTGAAGATGGACTTTAATCCACTTTCTAGCCTTAACCACTATACCAATGTGGCTTTCATCAGGCTACTAGTATCACATTTATGTGTTTATTGGTCATATTTATGGCATTATATTCTTATAATAAAGCTGGCCTACAAGACTTGACAGCCTGAAACAAAACACCCATCATTGATGGCCAAGTTCATTGGCATGTCATGTAGCATGCTGCTCCCAACTCAGACTGATCCTTGGAAGAACCGACTTGTAGTTCAGCTGAGATCATCAGTTTCACAACCCTTATATATGTTGAAGTTAAATAATAATAATTATTATTTATTAAATTTGAATGAAACAACAATCAAACAAAAATTACAATAACAGATAAAAGAGGGCAAGTGCAACAGACCAGGTGAGTAGACCATACAGATTTCTGTTCTATATACTTTATTGGAAATTCCTTTACAACTTAAGTGTCAGAACTGACTTTATATGAAAATCAAAGCTAGGCTCACAAGAACAGTTTTGGTTGGCACCAGAAATAAAAGGAAGTAAATATACTGGGAAGTAGACAAAGAGAAAAGCATAATCATATAAATCAGCTGAAATGCCTCCTTTCAATTCATAAGAAAGATGTTTATTCACTGAATGGACAGATAAGATTTGCTTAGCAAAACGTCAACATCATACAGTAGTTGTCAGATTGATTCTCATAATCCATCCATTTCTTTCATCTCTTCCCTTTTTCTATTCCTGCTGACACACAACCTCCAAGAGCCTTTCAAGAAATAGTACAGGCAAGTAGGGGTGAGTCTAAATTTGGAATACTCTTTTTTTTTTTTTTTAGTTCAGATGGGCATTGCAATGTATATCCTTGGAGGAAAAATAAGGTACAATTCCATATTCGCTACAAGGAGATCATGATGGAAAATATCAATCCTCCCCAGAATGTTCTTCAGGAAGATTTCCTAAATCATCCCGCTCAGGTAGCGGTGGCCAAGGTGCTGTTGGCAGCAGTGGTAAGGGTGGGTAAGGGTCATCAGGAAGAGGGGGATTAAGTGATCCAGGAATTTGTCCTGGGTGGTGAGGCCCCAAGGGCTTTGGTGGTTGTGGAAATTTGGGTTGCAGGGGATGTGGTGATATAGGGGGACCTTCTGGCCAAGGTTTTCCAGGCACTAGAGACCCCAAGGGCTGGGGGCCTTCTGGTTTCGGTGCTCCTTCTGGCCATGGTTTCTCTGGAACTGGAACCAATGGACTGTCAGGCTTTGGGACAGGAGGAACGCCAGGTGATCCAGAAGGACCAGGCCTTGAGGGATCTGAAGACATGATGAGATACCACAGGAAGAAGAAAGAACCTGGGGAATCCAGAAAGAAAGAAAAATGACAATTTTGTAAAAGTTGACAGTATCCATCTATGAACAGAACCTGATATATAGCAGTCAACTTTCTGAATAAGTGACAGTCGGAAAGCAATAGCAAAATTCATCATCACTATTGACATATAATGGTAAATACTTGACAAGACTTGAGAACTAATGTAGTAAACATTTGACTTACTTGATTGTCCATGAGAAAGCCAATAGAATTGCTACAATTCAGTTAAAGGTAAACATGGATTAACAGAAATAGTAACTTATATGGAAAATCTTGACATGAAAAAATGAAACTTTGAAAGGTGAAACTATGATGGATGTCAACATTGAGGGAATTTTCATTTTGGGTTAACCAAAGATGGACCAATGGAAATAACCCTTTTCCACTGGATCTTTTGTACATAACAAAAACTCTAAAGAGACAACATCAGATGCTCATATACTATTGCATATCATAAGCAATCCATGCAGCCAAGCAAAGCTATTGACAGACTAAACTCTACTCAGTGACTAATGTCCAATACAGCACTGTTCAAGCTCATCACCAAGCCCCTTCCTCTCACATTTCTCTTGCCTTAAAATGGCCACTATTCAAGACCCAGAGATTTTCTTTCTTCCATCACTTTGATGATGCTTCTTTCACAGCTTAAGCAAGTTTGCAGAACCTGCTCTAGAGGGAGGCATGACTGGATATTTATTAGGACCCCAAGAGGCTCACAGTCCCACATCTCCATTTTGTACAGAATATCCAGAAAGTTCACATGCAGTCTAAATAGCCTACATGCTCTGCTCCATTTCTACTTGGAGGACCCATTAAAGATGCAATATTCAAAAGCTCCCACATACTGCAGCCAACCTTAAATTTTTTGTAACCAGAAGTTCTTTGTGTTCTTTACCTCCTGTAAGAAGTATTGCATATGTTCATTGCCAATGTATAAAAAATCCTAGATTTGGTCCCAGGTATCTCTATTTAAAAGTTCAGATGTGTCTGTCAGCAGTCCAAATGCTGGTTTAGATGAGCAAATAGTCAGATTTACCTTTTAATGCAGGCTCCTTTCTTTTACAACATAAATCTGAGTCATTTCCCTGCAAATATTTGCAGCATTTGCACCATCCACAGCCCACTTTCAAAGATGTCCTATCCCCACTTCCCAATCCACAGCTTTCAAACAAATTATCTAGATATTATCTACCTAAAAGCTGGAAAATGATGGTTCTGGTTCCCTCTGGAAGGCAATGGTTCTCTGGTGTGCAGCAGGTTCAATTTAGCTTATAAACCTACAAGGGCTAGCAAAATCAGTTGTAGGAGTTACCCAGATGGTTTTGACTCCACCCAAGATCACCTAATGAAATCCACCGATGGGAACATGTGTCAGCATACCTTGGAGACAGGGATAGACATGGCAGAGAATACAAGGATATCTGGAGAGTCCAGGCTAAAAGTGTGGGGAAGAGACTCATGGAGGAAACACAAAACTACTCTGGGAAGAAAAAAAGAAAAAAAAAACACCCATAAAATAGTTCTGTGAATCCATCTGGGAAAGGAAGATCCATACTTATTAGAATCAACTAGGATGACAATTGAGTTGAACTATGATTATGCATCTTCTGCCAACCTAGCAGTTTGAAAGCATGCAAAAATGCAAGTAGAAAAATAGATACCACTTTGGTGGGAAGGTAACAGCATTCTGTGCACCTTCGGCGTTCAGTCATGCCAGCCACATGACCATGGAGACGTCTTCAGACAGCGCTGGCTCTTCGGCTTTGTAATGGAGATGAGCATTGCCCCCTAGAGCCAGAAACGACTAGCATTTATGTGCGAGGGGAACCTTTACTAGGATTATGAACCTAAGTTAGGATAATAAATGATTGTATTATAATAATTGATTATGTGCCATAAGTCATAATTGACTCATAGCAACCACACCGATAGATTTTCTCCATGATGATTTGTCCCTATCATTATTATTATTATTATTAATTATCAGGCTTCATGTAAAGGAAGAAATAATCAAATAAGACACAATTACATCCAAATGTTTGCATCTTCCTCCTTAGAATCCTCCAGATAAGAAACTTCAACCAGGGTTGGGGTTTTCTTTTATTGTGGTTGCTATTTTTCCTCTTTAAATCTCCGCAAAGTGATAAAAACAAAAATCAAAGGGACCCCCGATTTTGGAACCCCTACTCAATCTCTGAAGCAGTTTTGGGAGGATGCTGGGAAGCCACATGTAGCCCATGGTCTTAAAGTATGCAGTCTTCAGCTGAATTACAATGATTTAGACTCAGGTAAAAGCAGGAGTGGGCTTCAAAAATTTTAACAAAGGGTTCTCTGCCCTGTTGCTGGGTGGGCGTGACCATGGTGGGTGTGGCCTAGTTGGCCTCCTGCATCATGGCGGGGCCTCCCCGAGTTCCAGGAGGACAGAAATGGCCTCCCTGGGCTCCAGAGGTTCTCTGGAAGCTGGAAAGAGGTCCATTTCTGGCTTCGCAAATTTCCGGGAGGCCTGTTTTTCACCCTCCCTGAGCCTCCATGCATTACCCCCTGCACTTACCTGTATCCAAACGGGCCATGTGGGGACTCCTCGGAGGGGAGGGTGGGGTGGACAGGCCAGCCAGGAGTGGGCTTTGGGGATTCTCCGAATTGCACAGAATCTTAGCTAGGGCTCTTCCGAACCACCAGCAACCCATCCCTGGGTAAAAGCTCTGCTCCCCTTCCATGCTCTCTGTCAACCCTGAAGTTGGCTGAACTGTCGCCATTTTGTTTTTTTGTAGTTTCTAGTGAGGTTTGTTTTCTCACAGCTTCAGGTTTGACACAGCCTGGGGTGAAGGGACCAGGGAGTGGGGTGTAGAGATTAGCTGGGATATTGTAGCCTAAATAAAAAATTTTTCCCATGGGAATCAAGGACCTTGGTGCGGGTGTCCAAAAGGTGGGGAATGAGGTCACCTAGCAACTGGGCTGTATGCTGATTGGACCATGTGACTGAGACTCTGTGGTGGAAGTGACAAAGTTTTACTTTTAATTGGGGGGAAAACCAGTGGCAGCTTAGAGCCAGTTTTCCACCAGGAATATGTCAATTTGATATGTCCTAATCAAAATGTGCTTTGAGAAACTTGCCTGCCTTGGAGTTCTTATTGAACGGGAAACGGGTTCTGCTAAACAAGAAAACGATCCCATCTTTTTAAGGATAGTTTTCCCTCCTGCTTGCTTCAGAGCTGTGCACTGTGTGGTCCCCAAAGTATTACTCCTGAAAATATGCCATTCACTACAGACAAAGGCCACGGACCTCTTTTTGAAATATGATGGAGGGGTATAGAACATGCTATAACATTTAAAAACTTGCAATAAGCTTGTATTAAGGTAAAATACATGGGTTGAGTGTGGAGTTCCTTGGAGAGAAACACATGAGGTTGCATTGAGGTTGTTTTGCCACATAGGTATGAGAAGCAGTCTCCAACATTTAGGATTAGTTAGGATTTAGCAATTAAGAAAATTGCAATTAAGAAGGGATTTTCTAGGGACTGTTAAGAACTGTCTGGAGCCAGAGCTTTTGGAAGCCAGGAAAGAATTATTATATACTACATAGAGTCTGATTTTCAGAAGAGAAATAATCTAGTACAGGAAACAGGTAATGCGTGGCAAAAGTGAGACAGTGATGGTGAGCTATAAGGAAGAGAAATCATAATTATTTATTTGTGTAAAGTTGTTTGTGAAGGAAATTGGAAGGCTTCCCCTGAAAATGTTTGTGTACTTTGCACTTCAGAATGGCAGGAAGGTAAGGTCAGAGGCATGTTAGGAATTGCAAAAAAACAAAACCAAAACAGATTTGAGGTCGTCACCATACAGAGAGGCAATATTTTTGTCATAACCCCATGGCATGGATCCAGTGGTGGGATTCAAATAATTTAACACCGGTTCACGCAGGCTCGGGTTGGCTGTCGTGGGAGGCATGGCCAAACCTGACCCTGGGAGAACTAGTTGTTAAATTACTACTACCACCACCTGCTATCAAAGTGGATCTTGGGCACTATACTGCAATGGAGAAATAGGCAATGGAGCAGCCAGCACAAAGGAAGGAGGAAGAGAAGAAGAAAGAGGGAAAATGGCCTTATCCTTCCCTCATGCCAGCCACTCCACTACCTGTTCCTCCATTGAAGCACAACACCCATGATCCACTTTGGTAGCGGGGGTGGGTAGGTGGGTAATTTAATAACCGGTTCACTTGAACTGGTGCGAACCGGCTGAATCCCACCACTGCATGGATCTACATGAAAACATAGCAAACAAAGCAACTCACACCCCAGATCCATGATCTGCTGCACACTCAGTAGAAAAACTAAAAGTTGAGCCAGTGGATAAAATTTCAAAGATGCAGAAATTTAAATGAAGAAACTGTATCTGGGCATCCAAAAAAGGGCTTCTGTTAAGACACAGTATTCATTTCAAGCAGTTTGAACGAAAAATAGATGGGGATTGATTGCAAAGTTAGATGGTGTAATCTGATAAGAACAAGGCAAGGAAATGCTTTGGGAATTTTTTTAAAAAAATGATCTTTAATAATTCTTTTGCCAGATTTCTTGTTGTTTTGCTACATTTAAAAAATAGGAAATTCCATTTTAGTTTAACAATTAGTTTTGGCTACTGTAGAATCTGTGGTTTGAGGAGTCCAATTCATCAATTAACAACAAATTAACCTGACAATAACATAGTCCACCAATGCCCATATTTTACCAGTGATATACACACATGCATATATAATACAGTATCTGTATTTCACTGAATGAACTGCCTTCTGGCCAGAAAAACTAAGATAAGATAGGATCTTTATTGTCATTTTTTCTGTAGACATTCTGACACTCATTAAAAATGAAATTCTGTTGCCTGCTCTCAAAAGTGTACACATACATAACAAACATATAGACATGCTATATACATACATATGTGTATACCTACACCAATACATAAATCAATATAAATATTAGTCACTGTCCATCTTGAATGCATAGCAGAAAGAGGAAGCTTGAAAATTCACAAGGTTGATACTGTATGGACCAAAACTGTGGCTGAACTTGGATGTTTTGTTTCGGATACTACGAAGCCTCCTCCAAAAAGGTAGCAAAGAAAACAGGTCGCGAAGAGAATATGTGGCATCCCAGACAATACTGCAGACCCTGGTCAAGCAACACTTATATGCTATGTCCTAGATAAATCTATAAAGACTATATGTCTATTTTAAAACAATGAGACAGGACCAAAGAAGAGGTGGGGAATCCTCAGCATAAGAACAGTTCTCCACTCCTCTACTCATAGAATACCTTATGCCACCAGACTTGAAATTCTAGACCTAGAAAACCTTGAAGTACGCCGTCTTCGGTCCGATCTAAGTATGATATATAAAATCATACACTGCAATGTCCTACCTGTCAATGAATACTTCAGCTTCAACCATAACAACACAAAGAGCACACAATAGATACAAACTCAATGTTAACTGCACCAAACTTGATTGCAGGAAATACGACTTCAGCAACAGAGTGGTCAATGTCTGGAATACTCTACCTGACTCTGTGGTTTCTTCCCCAAACCCCAAAAACTTTAGCCTTAGACTGTCTACTGTTGACCTCACCCCTTTCCTAAGAGGTCTGTAGGGAGCGTGCATAAGCACACCAACGTGCCTACCATCCCTGTCCTATTGTTTCTTTTATTTCTCTTATATGTACCCATTTCATGTATTCAAAACTATGCATATACTTATACCGATTATCTTGGAAGCGATTAACAAATCAAAATAAATAAAAATAAAATAAATATTAAAATGAGATTCAATTCTTCAACAATACACATTCTGGAAACGATGTTTCTGAATGTGCAGAAGACAAGGAGTGTCTCTCAAAAGCATGCTAATAGAAGATAAATGCTATAAATAATCTACTTGTTACAAAAACATATGGTGTTACTGTGGGTACTACCTGGCATGTGGGGCTGATTCTAGTTCAGGTCTGAGGTCACAGAAGATGGAATGATTCTGCTTGATTCTACAACAAAGATCAAGGATCTCAGAGTGTTGGAGAGATTCCTGGTCAGAAATGATATGATCAAAGCTTTGGAAGGCAAGATAGATTGGACCAGAGAAGATTGTCCTCGCTTCCCTGCCATGATCAGCTCTGAGACATCCAAGAGACATAGAAGATTATGATTGTATATGCCTGGTCAGCAACTTCTTATGTTATATTCACTTCACTGTCTTCTTCAGACACTGACTAAGCAAACTTAGTTGCATTAACAAAGGAATACAATCAAGATCAAGGAAAGTACTAATACCACTCTATAAACCTTAATAAGACCACACCTAGAGTACTGCATCCAGTTTTGGTCACCACACTATAAGAAAGATGTTGAGACTCTAGAAAAAGTGCTGAGGATGATTAGGGGACTAAAACATATGAAGAATGCTTACAGGAACTGGGCCTGGCTAATCTAGTGAAGAGAAGGACCAGGAGAGACATGATAGCAGTCTTCAAATATTTGAGGGGCTGCCACAGGGAAGAAGGGGTCAAGCTATTTTCTAAAGCACCTGTAGGCCAGACAAGGAATAATGGAGGGAAACTGAACAAGGAGAGATTTAACCTGGAAATAAGGAGAAACTTTCTGACAGTGAGAACAATCAACCAATGGAACAGAAGTTGCCCTCGGAAGTTGTGGGAGCGCCATCACTTGAGACCTTCAAGAAGAGATTGGACTGCCATTTGTCAGAAATGGTGTAGGGTCTCCTGCTTGGGTGGGGGGTTGGACTAGATGACCTACAAGGTCCCTTCCAACTCTGATTATCTGTTATCTGTTAAACTGATCCTCCTGGAGATATACAGGCTACTCTACAAGTATCTATAGGAAACCTGGGCATTTTACAGCAGGCTGTCATTTGGCTGTCTCATTACAGTTGGTTGTCATTTTTTACATTTGGCTATCTCTGTCCAGCCTACATGGGGTCAATCCGAAATCAAATGTAAATATGTATATGCCATGCATACAATACAACTGTGTTAGTTTTATTTTGAAGGCGAGTGTTTTTTTTTTTTTTCAAATTTACATATGTGCATGGGTGCATGACTATGCATCTTCACAGTCCTATTGGTTCGACCCTCCACAACAACCTCAATTTCTCATGTAGCCCCTTGGGAAAATGAATTGCTCGCCATGGGTCTTTAGCAACACATTAAGCACCCTACCCAGCAGGACTTGTTTCTTATGAAATGTCTTTAAATGGTTTTGTATGGCCCTGTTTATGCAAAAAGTTCTTATTCGTCTCAGTTCATATCTGACTCTGGCCAAAAAGGATGTTAAATATTCATAACTAGGTTAAGATTTTTTTTAATTTTATCTCACTTTTTTATATATAACTCAAGATGGCAAACATACCTGATACTCCTATCTCCTATCTTCCCCACGATAATCCTATCAGATTAATCTATCTGGTTCTGTGTCTGGTCTACTTAATAAGGCTGACAGGCATAACTCTTCACCATCTCATGACTGTTGACCTAAATGGAAAGTGGGATATAGATAGACTCAGAGGTGGCATTCAGCAGGTTCTGACCAATTCTGCAGAACTACTAGCGGAAATTTTGAGTAGTTCAGAGAACCGGCAAATACCACCTCTGACTGGCCCTGCCCCCCCATCTATTCTTCGCCTCCCATTGAGTCCCACCTGATTGGCTGGGTCTTCTTTTGTTGCCCTGCACAGGAGAACGGAGCTGCAAAGCAGGTTAGTGGGGTGGGGAGGGAATGGGGATTTTGCAGTATCCTTCCCCTTCCACACCCACCAAGCCACACCCACCAAGCCATGCCACGCCCACCAAACCACACCCACAGAACTGGTAGTAAAAAAAAAAATTGAATCCCACCACTGGATAGACCTATATTCTGTTTTCCCTCTATGTCTGCCATCTGCCTATCCTTTGAGAAATTGCTAATCCTCTTCCGACTACCTTCCCAGATACTCATACCCAGAATACACGGTCTCCGACTCTCTTCCTGGCAGAAAGTCCTTAGCTAGATGCCAGGCTTTGCCTTTCCCAAAAAACATACTTCCTTACATTTTATATTTATATACTTATTTATATCTTGCCTTTATTATTTTTACAAATAATTCAAGGTGGCGAACATATCCAACACACCTCCTGTTTTCCCCACGAAAACAATTATGCGAGGTGAATTGGGTTGTGAGAGAGTAACTGGCCCAAACTTACCCCGCTGGCTTTCATGACTAAGGCAGGACTTGAACTCACGGTCCCCTGCTTTACTGCTAGACTAAACTTGCTCTAAAATCAATCGATCAATCAATCTCCTTTCTGTTATAAATTTGCTTCACTAATCATTGCTCAGGTCAGATTCCCACTCTCACGAACGTTTACATTCACACATAGAGCTTCTGTGTCCAACAATTTGTTCTCTTTAAAAAGAAATCTAGTCGAATTTCACAGAGTCCATCAGTGAAACTAATTAGTTGACTGTTGTTGTCATTTAGATGTATATTCTGCCTTTTGCCTAAGAGCAAAAAGCAGCTTGGATAAGGGTATCCCTTCATTTTATCCCACAATGGTAACTCTGTAAGGCAGTGTGGGAGAAAGTCGCCCACATGAATATCCATGGCTGAAGGGGACACTTAAGTATGGGCGTCCCTGTACTGGTTTAACCACTATACCATAATGGCACTTTCATCAGTCAATTGCTTCACACCTGACAAAACTAAATCCTTCCTTATAAAACACCCCAATTAACTTGGAAAATTCTCACCATGAACAGACATAATTGAACGTCACACACTTGGATGGCATGTTTGAAGAAGTAATGAGCTTGGCACTTTTTGAATAGTTGTGAGCCATTAAGGCTGAAAGAAGGCAATCATAACAAGGTATATCTGAATGTTTGCCAAAGAAAACTAACTGGTTGTGTCCCTGTAGTCATCAGCAAAGATTATCTTGAAAGAGTCTTTACCATTAAAGCTAAAAGGAGACAGTAATATGCTACTGCAATATGTTAGGAAGTTTTGGGTTGCATTACTTTTTGTCTTACGTTTAAAAAAAACAAAAAAGCTTGGGACACTACAATGAATTCATAGTTTAAAGTTTTCTGGTTATAACGTTTTGGACTGGAATATCTGTAGTCAAAGGCTGTTGCAGGTTCCTGGCAGAGTTTTTCTCCAGACCAGAAAATAACTGGAACACTGGGGGGCAAAGTTGGAGCTAATAAAGAGACCCCTACTTATTATTCTGGCTGTGTTTGTGCCATGCCCTGGGTCATCGCACCTACAAACTGTCCTCCACCAAACTCCAATAATATCCATAATGAGGAAGGATGACATCACGATCGGTGTTATGACAAAGTGCCAGTGGGGCGAGGAATAACTTCTAAGGAGTAATTTGGATAATTGACAATAGATGCACAAGCATTTCTAACTGTCTGTGGCATAATTATTAGAAACAGTTGTTTAAAATATTTATTTATATGTCGCTTTATTATTTTTATACAGTAAATAACTCAAGGTGGTGGATATACTTAATACTCCTTTCTTCTCCTATTTTCCCCACACACAAAAACCCTGTGAGGTGAGTTGGGCTGAGCATGACTTGGCCAACTGGCTTGGTGTCTAATTCAGGACTAGAACTCACAGTCTCCTAGTATCTAGCCTCGTGCCTTAACCATTAGACCAAAAGTCTCTCCTAGTCTCCCCTTTTTGAAGGAGGATATTTCCAGGGAACCAGAAGTGGGTTTTAGTGTCAAAAGACTTCTGAGCAGTTTCAGCTATCAATCATATACAGGACTTACAATAGTTTATTTAGTGACTGTTCAAACTTACAACGGCACTGAAAAACGTGATTTATGACCGTTTTAGGGCTTCAGCTATTCTGAGCTCTCTTGGTGCTTCTTAAATTCTAGTCAAACACAAACAGAAAGCTGAAATCTGTCCTCCCTATTTTTAATAAAACAAAGGTGAAGCTGAACAAACATTTGACATGCGATTTTCCTGTATTGTACAGCAGGGGTCCCCAACCACCGGTCCCTGGACCGGTACCGGTCCCTGGATCATTTTTTACCGGGCCGCAAAGCTTGGGCGCCGCCATCTTGTTTCGACGGCGCTTCCGGGTTTTCAGTTGGAAAGCGGCGTTTGGGTGCTTGCGCCTTAGTTTCGTCGAAGAAGGGGGGCTTCGAACGAAGAGCCGTCCCGATGGTGGTGGAGTCTCGCGTTACTCAGGTACCGGTCCGTGGAAGAATAAATAATCGTGAAACCGGTCCCTGGTTCAAAAAAGGTTGGGGGCCACTGTTGTACAGGATAAAAAATGAAACAACAGCAACCCATAATCAACAACTGTTCTCTTTCATTTGTTTCTGACATTTTGAGCACGAGTCAGCTTCTGGAGGTAAACTCAAAAGCCAGAGCAATATAAACACAATCCCAGTTAAAAACATAAAAAGAATCCTAAAAAACATAAAACATATCAATATAACCCTTATTTTAGGCATGGCAGTTAATCTGAAGGTTTGACATTCTCTGTCTACTAGATTTGCTTCAGTGTAATTAAACCTTAGTACTGATTATCTGGTTTTCTCACAAATTATTAGATATTTGGAATGAATCTTCTTCTTCAGAGCCTCTCAGAAAAGCTAATATTCCAGAATGAGAGTTAAATATTTTGTAGATCAAGCCTTATGTAATATTTCTTTGTTATATGAGTGATGAAGATCTATTGTCCACAACAGGAATTACAGGAAACACGATTTACTCTAATATAAATATGTGACTCATCCCAAGATCAAATATAATTTCACTTATCAGAAAGCAGGAATATTCTTCTTCTAAAATCTTGGGATCTTGGAGTCTTAGTGGACAACCAGCTAAATATGAGCCAGCAGTGTGGAGCAGCAGCCAAAAAAGCTAATGCAATCCTAAATTGTATTAACAGAGGGATACAATCAAGATCAAGTGAGGTACTAATACCACTCTATAAAGCCTTAGTAAGACCACACCTAGAGTACTGCATCCAGTTTTGGTCACCACATTATAAAAAAAAGATGTTGAGACTCTAGAAAGAGTGCATAGAAGAGCAACCAGGATGATTAGGGGACTGGAGACTAAAACATATGAAGAACAGTTACAGGAACTGGGCTTGGCTAGTCTAGTGAAGAGAAGGACCAGGGGAGACATGATAGCGGTCTTCCAATATTTGAGGGGCTGCCACAGAGAGGAAGGGGTCAATCTATTTTCTAAAGCACCCGAAGGCCAGACAAGGAATAATGGAGGGAAACTGAACAAGGAAACATTTAACCTGGAAATAAGGAGAAACTTTCTGACAATGAGAACAATCAACCAATGGAACAGCTTTGCCCTCGGATGTTGTGGGAGCGCCATCACTTGAGACTTTCAAGAAGAGATTGGACTGCCATTTGTCAGAAACTCCAACTCTGATTATCTGTTATTTGTTAAGTCTCTAAAATATTAGAGCAATATTCTGGATAATTCCTGTATTGTAGGACTCAAGAAGCATCACGATACCATGGCAATTTCTGATAAAGGAGAATGAAACATTGATGCTCCATAATGGGTCATTTCTGCTTTCCATTTCACCCCATCGCGTTTCATTTGACATCAGCTTCCTTTAGCAGAAGTCGCCCAACACACTTTCTGTGGAGGAAGTAAGTGAATCATCCCTTAATGACTTAGATAGCCACTCCTTAGGGATTTTTATGGGTTAAAAATAAACATCAGTTTCACTCTGACATGCAAGATTGTTGCCTGACTATCTAGGGATGGATAGATATTTAAGAACTGTATTCATTTTGGAATAGCTGTATTACACGCAGAAAGAGATGGAGATAGAGACGGAGATGGGAAAATAGGGTGGAGTAATTAAGATGTTGGACTAGGAATGAGGAAACCCAGATTCCAGTCTTCTCTTTGCATAGGAACTGGCTGAATGACTTTGGCCCAGTCCCTCCCTCTTAGTCCTAGTCCAAGTTTTTAAAAATAATATATCTACCAACCAGTGGTGGGATTCAAAACTTTTTACTACTGGTTCTGTGGGCGTGGCTTGGTGGGTGTGACATGGCTTGGTGGGCAAGGTGTGGCTTGGTGGGCGTGGCTTGGTGGGCGTGGCAGGGGAAGGATACTGTAAAATCTCCATTCCCTCCCCACTCCTGGGGGAAGGTTACTGCAAAATCCCATTCTCTCCTCACCCCACTAACCTGCTTTCCAGCTCCCTTCTCCTGTGCAGGGCAACAAAAGAAGACTCAGCCAATCAGCTGGGACTTGGGAGGCAGTGAATAGATGGGGGCGGGGCCAGTCAGAGGTGGTATCTGCGGGTTCTCTGAACTACTCAAAATTTCCGCTCCCAGTTCTCCAGAACTGCTCAGAACCTGCTGAATACCACCTCTGCTACCAACCCACATTTCATCAGTACAGGTAGTCCTCGACTTATGACCTCAATTGAGCCCAAAATTTCTGTTGCTAAGTGAGACAGCTGTTCACTGAGTTTTGCCCCATTTCATGACATTTCTTGCCACGGTTGTTAAGTGAATTACTGTAGTTATTAAATTAACAATACACTTGTTAAGTGAATGTGGCTCCCTCATTGATTCTGCTTGTCAAAAGGTTGCAAAAGGAGATTATGTGTACCGGTAATCAATATGAACCAGTTGCCAAGCATCTACCCTACCCATCAGAGCAGGAGATGTTGCAGGTCGCATCCCTGAGGGAGATACACCTGGTGGGATCCAGAAGAAGGGCCTTCTCCGTGGTGGCTCCCTCTCTTTGGAACATCATTCCCACAGAGACTAGCACTCTTCCAGAAGGCACTGAAGAACTGATTCTGCCAGCGGACCTGGGGAACCCAGAGTGGGATGGACCCATTAAATGGCTCGTGTGAGGTGCTGTCACCGGGGCGGGGGTGATTTTAGTGTATTAATTTATTATATGATTCTTCTTTTATTAATTGTATTGTTTTTATATGAGGGTTTATATTCTGTAAGCCGCCTTGAGTGTGAATAGGCAGCAATATAAATTCTCAAATAAATAAATAAATTTCACATATCAGACACCAATATTAAGAATCATTTATATCACCATCTCACAATGGAGATCCCATAAGTTATAGGATACACCCAGACACAGACATTTACATGAGAGTCATAAGGGAACTCCACCAGTAAGAAAGGGCTCTTAACGTAACGAAGACTGTGCCCCAAATTCTCCACTGAAAAGGATGGCACGAGAAGAGCGCAGTGGTTAGAGTGCAGTACTGCTGGCTAATTCTGTCGACTGCCAGCAGTTTGATTCTCACCAGGCTTAAGGTTGATTCAGCCTTCCATCCTTCCAAGGTCAGTAAAATGAGGACTCAGATTTTGGGGAGTAGTATGCTGACTCTGGAAACCACTTATAGAGGGCTATAAATCACTGTAAAGCAGTATACAAGTCTAAGTGCTATTGCTTTGACATAGAGTTGTCACCATCTTTTTAAAGTCAGGAGGATACACCATTAAATCTTGTTAATGGTGTATCAAATGATAAATTAACTCAACCAAGGAAATTGGGGAGGGGAAGAGACACAACATGGCTGGCTAGACCTCTGAAAAAGAGTCCTCCAAGTGCATTTTTGGTGAAAAATCTCATCTTAGCAATTCTTGCTATTCCTGTACTTTGTGAATCTTGATTCCTGGCTATTTACGGGAGAGTTCTCCCAATTTTGCTATGATTCAGCCTTGCACACCCTTCCTTGATAGGCTTTCTGTGTATGTTGACATCTATTTCATCCGCACCTTGTCTTTAACACAGTCATCTGGGCAGCCACTTCCACTGTGTGGAGACATCTAATTAAGCATTCTCTGGTTTCTTAATGAGGGTTCATCATAGAAGCAGCAGCTCTCAGAATACCAAAGCCATCAGTTTCAAACAGGAGCTGCTGACTTCGAGAGGCAGTCAACATTGTCCCTGCCCCCAACAGCCTTTACATAAAGTTCTTACTTGAGCCATTGAGTCAACATCTAGGGAAGGAAACCTCTGTGATCTCCCCTCACTGACTGGCAAACCAACCATCTTGAGCGTTGGCTTTTGGTGGCACTGAAAGACTACACTGCTCGAAAAAAATGTGTCAGGTCACACCTTCTGCTTTTCTACATTCTCCAGGTCTGAATCCTCCTAAGGATCATCAGAATGCCTTTGCCTCATTCATAACATAATTCTTCTGAAATAAGTAGAAGTCTTCCTGTGCCTAACTTAGTGAACTAGCTGGTTCCAGTTCCAAAAAAGATGCAGCTGAAGGACCTGGCAACAAGGCCCCTGGTACCTAAAATACAAGCTGAATAGTCAAGATCTTGTTGATGACTCAAGCTCTGTAAAGGACCTTGGAATACTCACCTCTAATGATCTAAGTGCTAGAGCCCACTGCAACTACATAGCCAAAAAGGCATTAAGAGTTGTTAACCTAATCCTACGTAGCTTTTTCTCTGGTAATATCACACTACTAACCAGAGCATACAAAACATTTGCTAGACCAATACTCGAATACAGTTCATCAGTCTGGAACCCACACTACGTATCTGATATTAGCACAATTGAGAAAGTCCAGAAATATTTCACAAGAAGAGTTCTCCACTCCTCTACTCGTTGTAGAATACCTTATGCCACCAGACTTGAAATTCTAGAACTTGAAAACCTTGAATTACGCCGTCTTCGGTCTGACTTAAGCATGGTATATAAAATCATACATTGCAATGTCCTACCTGTCAATGAATACTTCAGCTTCAACCATAACAACACAAGAGCACACAATAGATACAAACTCAAAGTAAACCGCACCAAACTTGATTGCAGGAAATACGACTTCAGCAATAGAGTGGTCAATGTCTGGAATACTCTACCCGACTCTGTAGTTTCTTCCCCAAACCCCAAAAACTTTAACCTTAGACTGTCTACTATTGACCTCACCCCTTTCCTAAGAGGCCTGTAGGGGGCGTGCATAAGCGCACCAACGTGCCTACCGTCCCTGTCCTATTGTTTCTCTTATTCTTTTATTTTTCTTATATGTACCCATTTCATGTATTCACAACTATGTATACATTTATACTTATTATCTTGTAAACAATTGGCAAATCAAATAAATAAATAAATAAATAAATAAAATACCTGTTGCACCTGAATCGGATGATTCAGGAATATCTGGGAAAGTTGACTGGTGGGAAGGGACAGGATGTGATTCAAGGTGTGGGAGAATCTCCTATTGCCTTAATGATGCTTTAGATATTGAGAGAGTGATTAGGAGATTAGTTTGTAGGAGTGTAGTTAGTCTCAAGAGCCAGTTTGAGTCAGGAGTTAAGGCACTTAGTTGGAAAAATGGTTTATATCACTGATACTTCCATCAGAGAGGAGAATCTTCTGCCGAAGGGGCTGTAGGAAGATGAAAAAAGTCATGATGGTGGCTAGAACGATGCAATTAAATCATCTTTTTAAATGAATTTTGTCTATCAATATAAAAACATATTTTTTTAGAATTATAAGCTGAGATGGGTGGCTATAGAAATTGGAGAGAGAGAGAGAGGGAGGGAGGGAGAGAAAGAGAGAGAGAGAGAGACTTTGGACATGTAGTGTGTAGTCTTTTGATTCTACACACACACACACACACACACACACACACACACTCACACATGACTTCTGCAATTACTCCTGAAATATAGAATGGGTTTTGGGGGACCCTTTTTATTTCCTGTTTAGAAGAGATAGGGCTCCTTTCTATTTTATTTCTTCTTTGTTTTTTGTTTGTTTGTTTCCTGCTGAAAACCAACATATATTGACATATATTGTGTAACAATTATGCACAAGAAACCATTGTGATTCTCCTGCCGGAAGGATGAATAAATCAGTGGCAGACATAAATGTTCTCCTAGTTACTCAACACGTGCATCTATTGCCATCTCCTGGAGAAGCTACTGTAATTCCACCATTTATTTTATATTTATTTATTTATATATCAGAGGCAGCTCATCTAACTCATTCATGGATGAACTCTAGAAAAAAGTCTTGAGGGCTGTGTTAAAAAACAAACAAACCAGACTTAAATCAGCCACAACAGCAGAGAAAATATTTCATTCTGGCTTCCAAAGTGCACAATCACAGTGTTATGCCCCTGTCAGAATCTGACTCCAAGGAGGAAGCTGAACAGCTGACAGGGAGTGGGAATGTGGCTCTGTTGGCTGTGGAAAAAACTGGGGAAAGGCAAAGTCCAGCTGGGCAGAGCAGGGAAGAGGTAGAACAAGGGAGAGGTAGAACAAGGGAGAGGTAGAACAAGGGAGAGGGAATTCAGAGGAAGACCCAGGCCCACCCCCTCTTCATCCTAGGGCATGCAGGGAGGAAAAGAGAAGAGAGCAATGTGAGTTGCGTGGCTTACGGGGGAGGAAAGGGCCCTGATTCCCTTCATTAGCTGTAGCTGGGAACACAGTGTATAAAAAAGGCAAGCTGTGTGCAGCAGGCTGTTGGGAGCAAACATGACTTTATCTTGTATCTTCATGGCTTATCTGTGTTCCTGGCATATTCCCAACTGTGTGAGTTTTGCCATGCTTTCAAGTCTGAAATTCTTGCCCCTGCCCTGCCAAATTAATTACTTCAGTTTCTCTTGTTTGGACTTTAAGTTACAGTTTGTATATACCTTGTTTTGGACTGAATGTTCTGCAATCAAAGGCTGTTCCTGGGAGAGTTTTTCTCCAGCCAGAAGGTAACCTGGACATTGGGGGCAAAGTTGGAGATAATAAAGAGACTCTTATTGTCTATCTGACTGTGATGCCTTTGTGCCACGCTCTGGGTCATCACACACGGTGTGCCAGTCAAACTTAGGATGGATAAAAATATAGTAATAATACTAATGATAATAACAACGACAACAACCTTAATCTGCTTCCCAGATGCTGCGAAGAAACTTTATTACTTTACTAACCCTTGGAAAGAGAGAGAAATTAAGAACAAAATCTGTACTGCTGGTAGCGCTATCGGGCTTCCACGTAGACCCTGTGAAACAATAACAACACCCACAATAGTTTGGGTGTATGCAGGGAAATTTAATTTCTCTCTCCATTTGTACTGGGAAAGAAAACAGTGGGGCGCGTAAGTTCAATTCTCTAAATGGGGAGACTTAAGAGTTTGTCTCTACTCCAAGGTGTGTCTTGTCTGAAATGGTATAGGGTCTCTTGCTTGAGTAGAGGGTTGGACTAGAAGGCCTCCAACTGTATTATTCTGAAGGCAGTATCCGGTTATACATGAGAGTTGACAAAGGGAAAACTTCAAACCAATGTTGACCCCTGGTGATTATCTGGACTGGTCCCTGAAATGTTCTCAGCAAGATTTTTCGAAGTGTTTGCCTCTTAGAACTGAGCGAGGAGGACTCACCACCAATGTCACCCAGCTGGCTTTGTACAGCAGGCAGGATTAGAATTCGCTATTCTCCTGGTTTTTAGCTTGGTGTCTTAACCAGCACACCAAACTGGATCCGGTAAGTTACTTAGTATAGTCCCAAATAGCCTGGAGTTGTTACCAGCCCCTAACCCCAATTGTTATGTATTTGCATACTTGAAATACTGCCTTTTGATTGGTCCGTCAATACTGCCTTTTGATTGGTCCGTCAATACTGCCTTTTGATTGGTCCGTCTTATATATTTGAATACTTGTAATACTGCATTTGGATTGGTCCGTCTGACGGCGGGAGATTCAAGGAGCCATCATTGGCCGCGAGCCGCGAGCAGCCGCTATAAAAGAGGCTGCCGCGGCTCCGCGGTTGTTCAGTTTTTGCAAGAGATTAATAAAGAGCTGAAGTCACACTGGTCTCGAGTCGATCTTTCCCACGACATAACACCAATAGTAAGTTATGAAGCTTGGACAACATGCTTCTTCCCTTTCCCTGTTTTATACATTGTGTGAATACAACCAGAATGTAATATATACACAATAAGAAAATGTGGGAATGTTCTATCTGTCTGTCTGTCTATTTATTTATTTTCCGCCTTTATTATTTTTACAAATAACTCAAGCGATGAACACATTGTCCTCCTATTTTCCCCATAACAACCACCCTATGAGGCGGATTGGGTTGAGAGAGTGAGTGATTGGCCCAAAGTCACCCAGCTGGCTTTCATGGCTAAGGCAGGACTTGAATTCATGCTCCCTGCTTTCTAGCCAGGTGCCTTAGCCACTAGACCAAACTGGCTCTCTCAGTATTTCTTTGACCCCCTGGAAGGAAAATGGGATGTTATTTATTTATTTATTTATTTTATTTATTTGATTTGCCAATTGTTTACAAGATAATAAGTATAAGCGTATACATAGTTGTGAATACATGAAATGGGTACATATAAGAAAAATAAAAGAATAAGAGAAACAATAGGACAGGGACGGTAGGCACGTTGGTGCGCTTATGCACGCCCCCTACAGACCTCTTAGGAAGGGGGTGAGGTCAATAGTAGACAGTCTAAGGTTAAAGTTTTTGGGGTTTGGGGAAGAGACTACAGAGTCGGGTAGAGTATTCCAGACGTTGACCACTCTGTTGCTGAAGTCGTATTTCCTGCAATCAAGTTATGCTACAAATGGGTCAATGAAAGTGGTGCCCTGTAGACCCAAAATGTCTAAATCTTAAGATCTAAAAGGCAACGATAAGTATGTTGTTTCAGGTAATTTTTTTCATCTTCAGTAATACGATGTGGTTTGATTTCTCTGAGGAATGAACTTGGAGTTGTGATCAGTTTCTAAGAATTGTTTATTGCAGTTAGACAGACAACATTCTCAGTAGGGATATGTATCAAACGAAGAATTTGGTGGCTTCTTATACACCTTTGTATCCTACTAAACATGCACACTTACAACTTTCTTTTTTACAACCCTTTGAATGCTCTTACCAGTTTCTTTTACCGTATTTATTCACTCTCTCTTTTTAAATCCTGCTGCACCCACATCTTTTCTTTCTTTGACCCAACAGTGGATGTGGAGACCTGCATTGACCTATCCGCCTGTAGTGAATTTCTTCTTCCTGGAATTTCTTCTGTGGGCAGTAAAAAATGCTGCCTGAAATTATACCTTAACACAGTGTTTCTCAACCTTGACAACTTCAAAATGTGTGGGCTTCAACTCCCGCAATTCCCCAGCCACCAAAAGAGGTTTGGAAGATCTACTCTAATGGTTAATGTTTGGATGTATATAATATGAGCCTCTAAGTGACTCTGTGCCTTACTTTAGAGTTGAGATCAAGCCGTATATTTTCTTTTTGCCTCACTTTTCAAACCAGGCCATCTCTCGCCACTAATTGGCTGGGCTGTTGGATCCCTTCCCTTCCCTACACCTTTCCATAAGAGCACATTTTCCTTCATTTTCAAACATGACCTGCCTTTGTAATTGCCAAGCACCCAGATGAATTTTTTTTGTTTTTTCTAAGATGGCACATTTCACATCCTGGCCTTTATTCTGCTCCTGAAAAGCTTTTCCTGTTTATTCAATGTTTATTTTCTGAAACAACTGTTTATCCAATTATCTCATTTCTAGCTTTCACAGCCTGTTTTGGAAAGCTTTTGTTTCAATTGTTGGATGTTGAAAACTGACAGGACTCCACCTGTCTTCTGCCCAGTTGGTTAAACAAATGGAGAAGATAAAAGCAACCTTGGAGCAATAGCTTTGCTGCTATGAAAATTACTAGTAGGACATTCAGCCAGTTGTTTGTTTGTTTTTTTAAAAAAAAACTACCTATAATTGAGTTAACACTCAATAAGGAAGAAGAAAATAGGCAGGGAAGGAGGAATAAGGGCTGAAGTTGAGGAGGAAGGAGCCAGAGAGGTCAGGCAGAACCTTAATGTAAACATTAAGCATAAAAATACCCACAGTTTCTTTAGCAAGGGAAGAGCAGGAGATAAATTAGCAATAACATGATAGAATGTTTTGGAAGCCAAGTAGCCATTAAACTGCCAACACTTTACTGCATCATAATAAATTAAGGCTGTGAAAGGCAGGCTAAAGTTAAGATGCACAGGGTAGAGCTTATTGTAGTGGAGTAGAGAACTGGGCACCAAAGGGATATTAGCATACAGACACAAACATCAATGTACCCAAGCTGTTCCCCACCCAGTAGCTGCAAATCACTTTGGCACTGACTAGAATATTCCCCATTGCCATTAGTGAGAAAAAAATAGATCTACTAGTGGAAATCAATCCCTAACTCCCATACTATAGGCTTCTTAGCAATAGCACTTAGACTTATACATCGCTTCATAGTGCTTTTACAGCCATCTCTAAGCGGTTTACAGAGTTAGTATACTGGCCCCAACAATCTAGGTCCTCATTTTAGCAACCTGGGAAGGATGGAAAGCTAAATCAACCTTGAGCCAGTGAGAATCGAACTGCAGTCGGTCAGCAGAATTAGCCTGCAATTCTGCATTCTAACCACTGAACCACCACAGCTCTTAGCTCTTATAACAATGGCATGAGATGAATATTAGCAGAAATTCTGACATAGACGGGTATTTTTAAGACAGTTTTTCCCTATATAAATAACAGAGTTCAACTGGAAGGTTCAGGAAATACTGGAAAAGAAATAAATCTCATAAACCTGAAGTATGGTCCTCTGCAATCTACTCAGATTACTGCTGGAAAGCAACTGTCCCAGTTGGGAGAGGGACTCAGTGTGGAATTAAACTAGACTTGCTATGTAAACACAAGAAGGGCCAAGTCTCTCTCTCTCTCTCTCTCTCTCTCTCTCTCTCTCTCTCTCTCTCTCTCTCGTCATCTTGAAACTCTGATGAAACACAGAGCAGATTCTGCAAATCCATAATTTGCCTCCCCAACGTGTCAGGAAAGAAAGGTAAGGAAAATGATTTGGAGTTGGCACTCCACGGAAAGAAGTTATAATTTCCAGTGTTTGAAATATAGAGTTACTTTATTGCCATAACAGCACTCATCAAAGGGGCATTTCCAACTTTAATAGAAAGAAAATTCAAAAGGATTTGCTGCGTATACAAGATCCTATTCCCTTTCCCTTTCCCCCCTCCCCCCCCAAAAAAACACATTATCAAAGCATACATTGTGCTTTATTCAGATTAAAAACCAAAAACTAAAGATCAGGGAAAATGTTTCTTCCCCACCTCAAAATGTTCCTTAACTGGTGTCATTATTTTCCCAATTTCCAGGAAAAGCAAGAAAAAGTAAGGCTGCACATTCCTGATCCAGCATATATTTCTGATCAATCAAAGCTCTCTTCAGAATCGGAGACATCTGAGAGAGAACTCTTGCTCGGTTGAGGTGGGATAGGGAGAGTTGGGACAATAGAAGTGAATGGTTCCTCCAGTGAAGAGGGGGAGGCGAGGCTCTCCGCTTCATTTGGCTGAGCAGAAGGGACGGCAGGGGCCATCTGAAGAGACGGCTCTAAGAAAGTAGGGAGATCGGGCCTTCTTTCTGGCTGCGTGATGCTGTTCCTTGGTGAACTGGTGACTGAAGCAGGTTCCTCCCCTGTGGGATCCAGAAGCTCCTTTAGAGAAGGAAACCAAGAGAGAAAATCTTCCAGTGGAGGTGGCTCAGATTTTGGAGAACCAGAGAAAGCCTTTATTAAAGGCTCAAAAATCCTGGGCAAGTCAGAAAAAGAAAAGTCATCCTCATCAATGGTCTCTGATTCACCAGCCCCATAATCTTCTTCAATAGCTCTTTGAAAAAAGAGATTTAATAGAGTCATAGGATCTTCCTCTTCTTCAATCATCTTCAGGTTTTCTTCTTCAGGAACGCTGGGCTCTGAGGTGTTTAGAGATCCCCATAAAGTAGTCCCTTGCTCCTTATAGTCTCCCCCAGTTCCGTTAACCTGTGGGGAGTCCAGATCTTCTAGGTCGGGTATAATAGCTCCAATGTTATCCCAGGAATCATCAAGTTCAGTCAAGTCCACCTTGTTGGAATCGACTTCCAACTCATTGGGTTTGAGGTTGTCTTTCTCAAAAGTGCCTTCCTTTTCAGGAAGCTCTGCTCCTGATCCATTGGCCACAGTTGGGGCTACAGCAACCATTTTCTCAACGGGCCCTTGAATGCTCATGGATATCACACCTAGGAGGAATCACAAAGGAGAAATATTATAAAGCGATAGATCCATAAACCAAGCAAGCAACAATTAAGTAGCACTTGCCTATTGTGAGTCATTTAAAAACCTTGTTCATGTTTGTAGAAAAGTACTCTGATCCAACAGCAGCTGAACATAAAATATCTTCATTTGTGTAATCTTCTGTGAAATGGAAGCTTCGTATTGATCTTTTCTTAATTTGAGTAACCGTTAACATAAATTGTCTAGCAACTTTAAAAAAAAATGCAATACACGCTAATTTCATTGTTTGACATATCAATGCTCATAATGCAAACTCTTAAATGAAAATGTAACCCCTTTTCTTTTGTGTAACTATTAGTATTTGTCTACACAGCTTTCATTTTCTTTCCACAAACTTTTCTACGGAGTATGATATATAGAAACATGAAAGCAGCCAACACTTCATATGATGCTGTGTTTCTTTTGCTCGTTTGGTTCAGCAGGGAAGAATCCTCAAATTCAATTCATTAAACTGGTTTCAGAATACTTTCACATCCATGCAAGTAGTCCTCAACTTAAGACTTTAATGGAGCCTACGCATTATGGTTGTAAGTTATGATGATTGTAAAGCAGGTCACCCATGTAACCAGTCCAATTCTATGATCTTGTTGGCATAGAATTGGGTCATTCATGTGAGTGCTGCAGTCATTAAGTAACCCAATTGTTTGTTATGGACTGGTTTTGCAAAAAGCTGGAAGTAAAAGATGGTTTTCGGTAAAAATGTAATAAAATCTGGTCACTTGACCATGGGATGTTGCAAACAGTCATAAATACAGGGTGGTGTCAGCTTTGGAAGCCATATTCCACGCTGCCACATAGCCTGAGAAAGTGGGAGGGGGTGATTTCAATTGAGTAGTTCTAAGTAGATAAAATAAAATTATTTTGTTACTTCAAGGTTATTAAGTGTGGCGCAGCAGAGAAAAAGGATTTTACACTGAGGCAGATTGTGATTGGTCCATGTGATGTGATGATGGGAGAAAAGGGGATGGATTTGTAGTTTGGGAAAGTGGTAAGTCCGGGAAACTTTTAGATTTGGGATTCCACAGATGTGCCAAGTGCTATTCTAATAAAGGTACTTTTGAAATTATGCTTGTCTCGGAGTTACTGATTGGAATGGAGGTTTGCTGGAATGCTGACAGGTGGTTGATGAGCCACCTGAAATGCAGTCATGTGACCACAGAGGGGAGGGGGAATGGTCCAAATTTCAAAACTTATAAGTATACCCTTTGGATGATGCGGGAGTAGGAATGGATTTCCAGAGGAAAAATTGCAGACCCTGAACACACAGATAAACTTCCAAGTGCTTCAAGGGCCTTCTAAAAGGATGCAAATGACCAGCTGTCTGCAAGGAATATAAATCCTTTCATTCCCCACCATCCTGTCAGAGCTGAAGAAGCTTCTTGGAAGTGAAACGTCTTCAAAGAAAAAACAAGAAATTCCAGAACCTCCTGAAAAAGCACCTTTGGGTATCCCAGGGTAGGCCCATCATAAATTGTCGCCAAGCAGCCAGTTGACTACCTATATTCAGGCCCCAAAATAGGACTCCCCCACCCCCCAAGTCTCTACATGATATGAAGCAGGATTAATTCTGCTGATTTTCAAGTAAATAAAAGCTAAGTCCCAGGAGACTTATTTCAAGGTACATTGCTTCTCCAGTTAAGCGGATATGTTCCTCTCTTATTACCTCTTATGTGCAGTTCTTGTTGATGCTCTAGGCAGCAGCTCACACACCTGTCAGCTACTCTAACTGGTTGTTTAGGGCACCAAAGAAGACAATCCTACTTTGTGTCTCCAGCCAGCATTTCTCAACCTCAGCAACTTTAAGATGTATGGACTTCAACTCCCAGAATTCTACACCTCTAAAAGTTGCTGAGGGTGAGAAACACTGGACTAACCTAATGTCTTTTTCTATCAAATAGATTGTTGCTGTTCTCATTTAACAAATAGGAAATGCAAACTGGGGAGAGAAAGGCTCAAGATCTTCACAACTCTTAAAAGGAAGTCCCCGACAGGCAACGATGGAACGTGGCCAGTTCTAAGTCTTAGTTTAATGCAAGCTTTATCGATCCTTTGAAATAATTCTTACCCATGCTGGCCAGAGAATTCTGGGAGTTGAAGCCCACGCATCTTCAAATCGCCGAGGTTAGAAAACTACATTATAGGAAAGAAGATTCTTTGTCCACTAAATGATATTCCTAGCCACGTAATCATAGTGCTATTGCCACCATATTTTCTGGAAGGAAGAACAGCAGCTTTTTCTATGTCCACCTGGCTAGGCAAGTTATTCCCGCTCAAAATCTGCTCGTTGTGTGAATATTAAAAACTGCTTGGAGCACTTCTCACCGTGAAAAGGGAGATTTCACTGAAGCAAGTAATTAAAGAAGTGAGAGTGTTGAGTGACACAACAGGCCGAGCATTTCACGGCAAACTCAAAGTTTTATCCATTCAATTTCTGCCTACCACAATGTTGTAAAATGCACAGAAGCCTCAGCAGAAAAATTAGGGCAGGTTTTATTTTGCGTGTCTGCTTAAAATTATAAAGTAGGACACAAACCAAAGTGGAACGGAAATCACGGGGCGGAATTAGCAGGATATGTACAAACAAATAATACACGGACTGGACTGTCTATGTAGACAGTGCAACATATTACAGGTCCTCCCTGTTTAGCAGCCACAATTGGCATCGGCAACTCGCTCATTAAGCAAAGCTATCATTAAGTGAAACCACAACTTATGATCTAACTTCAGCTTTCCTTTGCTTCACATAGCTATGAAGGTCATAAATTCATGGATTGGTGGTAACAGCAAATGGCTGCTAAAGGAGGCAGTTGCTAAATGAGGACTACCTACTCTTTCTTTGGCATGTCTGATTACAAATGTGTTATCTAACAACTTTTTCCAAAATTAGTTAAAGTCTTGCTGTCGTGACAAATAATGGCATAAAATAAGAACAGAACCGAGAAAATAAATATCTATCTACATTCACGCTTGAGTGGGGATGATAAGATATGTAGCAGAGGTGGTATTCAGCAGGTTCTGACCAGTTCTGGAGAACCAGTAGTGGAAATTTTGAGTTCGGAGAACCAGCAAATACCACCTCTGACTGGAGATTTTACAGTATTCTTCCCTTGCCACCCCCACCAAGCCACCCCCACAGAACCAATAGTAAAAAAAAATTGAATCCCACCACTGATGTGTAGTAAACCCGTCTCAAAAGCCTTTGGTTTGGAAAAAGTGGTTAGAGAAGAACAAAGCAGAAAAAGCAGTATAATGTTTTCTTAACCATAAATTATTTAAATGGGCCTTGGAAAATTCCAACACCACGCCCTCCCAGTTTACGATTACTTGAAATTATCACAATGAGAAATAAGTCTTGCAAACAATTTGGCTGAACCTCAACGGATAATAAGTTGGGGGGGGGGTTCTACCTTTGCCATTAATCTCTAAGATACATCAACAGGGCTTAGTTTATTTCATATTTCATTTTAAATCATATTTAGGTATTTCCACAGATGGTATGGATCGAAAAAGAAAGCCTTGTGCTGTTTACTATGGCAATTATTGAGGTTAATTCTGAAAGCAAAAGTACTGAGTGGTGGGGTGTAGTGTAAAACTGAAGCAAAGGTAGCTAACTTAGTCTTCAAGGGCATAATGAGCAATGTTTTATTTACGCACAACTTCGTGCTTTGACTCACAACTGTGACCCTTGAGGGACATAAGAATGTTTAAAACCTTGCTTAGTCAGGCTTCAAAAGGATTCTATTGTGTCTCCCGGGTTCTAAAATCTCAAGTAACATTTCTCTGTAAATATTTTTTCTAGTAAGTATCACTTATAAAACTATTGGGCCCCACCTTGAAACCAATTAACTTGTTTGGCCCTTTTAGCCCATATCTTCACTGGGGAAACTCAGCACCCAGGAATTTCTTTTGGCACTGCTGACGGAAATTGGGGCCTCATGGAGCAAGAGTCCATCAATCAAAGTATACCTGGAGGATTGTATTTTTGTGTATAACGTGCCCACCTGACCACGTAGAATCCAAAGCAGCTAGGTCAGTGTTTCTCAACCTTGATAACTCTCAGATTTCTGGGAGTTCAAGTCCATGTGCCTTAAAGTTGCCAAGGTTAAGAAACACTGATCTAGATGGAAGGGAATTTAAAAAAAACTGCTTCTAAGCCATTTTGAATCTGAAAATCTAATATTCAATAGACCATGATGTTTTGGTTCTGCCTTCTAGCATTCATTCATTCATTCATTCATTTATTTATTTATTTATTTATTTAAGCTGTGGCTTCATATCAAAATTGCCAAAAATTGAATTTACAGCTACAGTTAGCTTTAGTGAACACTCTAAAACGAACTCTTAGAGTGAACACTCTAAAACAAACCAAGAAGGAAGGAAAATAAAAGCTTTTTCTAAGTTATCTTTAGGATTGTTTTCTTTTACAATTATTCGACATTCAATGAGTTGTCCTTTGCTCATTCCCATTTCCACACTTGCCAAATCTTATAGACTCCTAAATCTAAAGCACATCAGATAAAGTTGAACCCAGGCAGAAAATGTGTTTTAAAAAAATTCAGAGGTATAATACTTTCTCATTAGGCATTTATATTCAGAGTAGCATGGGATATTTAGAAAGACAGATTACATTGTTCAAATTAGGCAACTGCAGAAAGCATACTTTAAAAGTGGTTTTTTTTAAATGTTACCTGCAATTTATCTAAAACATGGTCCAAGACCTAATTTTCCCCTGCAACACCAACCCTGCAAAGTAAGCATGGCTGAGAAAATGAGAGTAGCCCCAAACTGCCCAATAAGCTTCTGTGATTCAGGTAGGATTGGAACCTTGAGGACAAATAAAGTCAAGACTTGGGTGCAGGAAAAATAGCTGTATCTGATGCCAGCTAAGATTGCAGGCTAGTGCTTCAGATAAGTAATGGAGAGACGCTACATCTAGACCTCTTAACAGCTACAGAAAAATTCCATGAGTGTCATGGGGGATCAGTCCCTTTCTCTCAGCCCTAGAGCAGAGTGGTGGAGTGGGGAAGCCCAGCCTGACTCACAAAGCTGTGGTGGGGGGGAAAAAAATAAGGGTTCAATATGCACACCATTTAGAACTTCTGGGGAAAATGGGGTATAAATCTTAAAAAGAACGAGGAACACAAGTCCAAAGTAGGCTTAGAGTGACTACAGTTCTTGGTTTTTTAAAAATTAAAATAATAAAAAAGGATTGGCATCCTTCAGAGCCTCAGCCTCTATTTAGAAGGATGCCCAAGGTGTTCTTACACAATGGGAATGGTTGCTGGCAGCGAATCCAAATAAGATTTTTGGTGGTGCATCTGCCGACCAGAAGATTAAATGTAAGCCAAGATGCAGACAGCCTTCCGGAGGGCTAAAGGGAATGATAGGGAGGAAGCCACCTCACCATTTTGGCTCCTGATAAATGGAGGAATGTAGCTGGCTGGCCGCATCACCACAGCAGCTGCTTTTCCAAAAGGGAAGACCACAATATGCTCTCAAAAAAAAAAAAAAAAAAAAAGCTTTGGGAGGCTCTCTGAGTATAGACCTATCTCAGCTAAAAGAAATTGGCCCATTAGATAGTTGCTTAGAGTGCTACTAATTACTGTATTTTAAGGGAAGAAACAAATTAAAATATAAATATTTTTGTGAAGTTGCTGATTGCATGGTCAGCATCAGTTACTGGTAATTAGTATATGGCTATCCCTGGTTTTGACACTGAGATGGAATTTTTAAAAAATGAAGACATGTTCACACTACCATCTTAGTGTATAAAATCTTGACAATCCAGCCTAACCGGATTATAAATACTCCTCGTTTCTGCAGACGTAGAGGACATTAGCCAGTCCTGATTAGGCTTGGAACAAAATTTGGCAATCCAACACAAGTGCAATTAACTAAGATTAAAAAATATAATCCAAGTTTCTTGCCCCAAATTACATGATGTATCAGTTTTACAGAAGCAGACCAGTTTGGGTGTGGTCAATAGTTGAATGGGACTCTGTGGACATACATGGAGTTAAAAAAAAAAAAGATGAGAGATTTATCAAATAATAAATAATGACCATCTTGTTAACAAGAAAGGGGGTGGAAGAAAAGGCGCATCTCTGCCTCTCCTGGCGTTCTGTTTTCAAGATAGGCACTTTGTAGATGTTCAGCTGACTCCAGAAGGCCCCATCTGGAATCTGCTGTTAGATTCCTGTCTTTTCAAAACTCCAGATCTACTCTGGGTGAATAATGCCATCAATAATTTCTATAAAATAGCTCTGCGTACAAAAAAGAGTTTATAACAGGGATTGACAATTCGTTGCTTTCTAGATGTTTTAGAGTTCACACAATATCTTGCCTTTTGTCCTAACTGTTATGACTAATTAAAGTTGGTCCATCGCATCACTAATGCCAGCTTTTAAAATAATAATGGTTCTAGCTTTTGGCAAAGTGGAATAAAGGGAGTTTACTTTCTTGCCATTATTAACACAACCTATTTGCTTTTTCTTTCTTTCTGGACCACACATGTTACTTCACAAAGAAGAGCACAAGGAAAAAAAACTTCAGGCTGCATTTAACATGCCTGGTTTCCCAAAGAGAACCTGATTTGTCCAAGATCATCCAGAAAACTGAATGTTGGAGTAGAGATTTTAATCTACCATGTCCAAACTAGACATTGATCATCGTGCAACATTCACAAATGCACCTTGGAAAGGCTATCAATGGACTAGGAAGAGTTACTGAAATACCATTACAAAGACTTGGTTCAAACCAAGCTTCATTTTAACTCCAGGCTGAGCAATTTATCAACCTATACTATAACATGTGCTCATATCTCTCCTATTTAAATTGTTTGAATCATTTTTTCAGCTATGAAACTGTGCAATGAGCATCTCTCAGCCTACCTACCCTACAAAGTCCTTATATTCTAGAACATTTCCCTAACATTTTTATATAAATGTCCTAGCCCTTGAAAGCATTTTGCCAGCTGTCAAATGAAAGTTAAACACAAATCAATTTAAACACAGCTGTTCCACATTTCCTAAATAATAGTCTGGTGCAATTCAATGCAGTACTAAAACCTTAAGTAATGTGATACTTAAAATAAGAAAAAATAAAATAAAATGCTGAAGTGGCCACTGTCAGAAAGCGAAGTTTTATTCTTTTTCTCAATGGATCTCTTCTTAGGTTTCACAAGGTATAGGATATCTTCTGGGTTTGCTATAAATGTAGCTCTAATTCTCCCAACAAATTATGCTGCTGTCCTAAAAAATCTGAAGGACCTTCTCAGTCTGAACAAGACAGGAGTTTTTGTGAACTGTATCTGACTCCATCAAATGCACAAAGAGGTTAAACTGATGAAGGATCTAAAACCATTCACACATCTGAGGAAGACAACTCACAAAAGTTTATTAAGTCTTTTAATAAAATTCATTTGTCTGAAAAGGTGTTACCAGAGTCCTCCTGATTTCTGGCTACCATAGTCAAAACAGGACTTTTCCAGGTTTTGCAATACTTCCTTTTTTTTTTCTTTTTTGATGTTCTGTTTCTGCTCTAACTTCACTCATCCTTTACTTACCTGTGAAAAGTAGAGTTGTGGCCAAGAGGAAGACAAGGCTTCCACTGAAAGGCATCCTGCCCAAGCTGAAGCTGATCTTCATCCTTCTGGCTTGGCCCACTGCAAAACCTTGCTGCTTTATGAATCTCCAGTCAGGCTCATATATGGGACCAATTGCTCCAGGTACTCGCAGGGAGACACCTTATATCATTCCTGTTGGGATACAGGGCTGGATTTCCCAGAATTTTAGGGTGTGGTATCTTTCTATCCCTTGCATGGGAGTGCCACACTTCACTGTTTCAATAGAGCAGATGCAACCTTTTGGAAACATCCTCCTACTGGGAATTTGGCAAGGCAAGTCTGGAATGATGAAAGGACTGTAACCAATCGCCTTTCTTTCATAGCAGAAGGCATGGAATCACAAGACAGCAACAATCATTGTGCTAAATTTACCACAACCACCACACCTCTGCTCACCTTTTATCTAATTCTAGGCTTTACAACAGGGGTCTTCAAACTTAACAGCTTTAAGACGTGTGAACTTCAACTCCTAGAATTCTTCCTCCAGTCATGTTAGTTCAGGAATTCTGGGAGTTGAAGTCCACAAGTCTTAAACTTGCCAAGTTTGAAGACCCCTTGCTTTACAAATACACCCTGCTTCCCAAAGGGAGCAGGATTGGTGCTAAAACTCCTTTCGTATTGGGCATTTTATGGCATTTTAAATTGCAGAGCTGTGAAATGATGCAACCAGGTTTAATTGCAAGATTTTTGAGAGTAGACAAAAAGAGAGATGAGACACCTGATCAAGATGTAACTTTCAATAGCTTTAAAACTAGAGCGGGTTGGATAACCTGCGGTCCCAGACCGTGATTTCCCGCTGATGTTCAAATAGTACAAAGCCAAATAAGGGTGGATTTTCATGTATTTACCACATGTGGTATTACCCAAAGCCTTACAAATGTTGCTAAATTTGCATATATCACTATTATACAAGGTTAACAAGCAAGGTTCTCTATGCCCATATACAGTAGATTCATTGGGCCCTTTGATCATCTAATGAATAAATTTGTTGGCCTTCCTAGCTGTTGGGAAACTGCAACCTAGGCTGGAATGAGAGATCAAATGAAAGCCTAGCTAGAGTCCATGAGCTACAAGAGGCATAAGCTTAACCTCTCCCAAGATCCATAAAGCCTTATCTGGTCATTTCCAGGAGAAGGCAAACCATCTGTGCAGCTTCTTATAACTTAGGTAAAGAACAATACAATTGCTTACTTTAGCTATCTACCAGTAGCTCTAATTGCTTGCACCTGACACTAGCTACTCTTTAGTAATAAGCAGGTATACATACCATGGTGGGAAGATTGGCTGTTGTTTTGAGTCTTGCTTTGAACTCCAGAACCCCAAAGCTATTGTGAAAAATAACAGCACAGCGATTATTAAAGAATAAAGTCCGTAAATTGTTATGTATATTGATTTTATACGGTTTATGTTGTGAACTAAAGAAATGTAATTAATAAAGATTCATTTGCATAGCAGGATCGTAATCCTGCTCTTCCTATTGGCCCATATAATGGCAAGTTATGATTGGTTCATTCCGAGCAATCTAATTGGCTATTAGCGGACCGAGTCCCATTGGACGAAGTTCAAACCCTATAACAACATCCATTGGTCATCCGGATAGCAGTTCACTCTATAAAAGGGCGGCTGCTATCCGGGGTTTTTTGTCTCTGTTATCATGCTGTAAATAAAGAGCTGAAGTTCACGAGAAGCAGTTTCGTCTCCGTTTCTACGCCCATGCCTCATACTTAACACTGGCGACGAGGGTGGGATGCGGAGACAATAGAGCTGGCTAAACCCTACAGAGCACCAACCGAAGCATGTGGCTGAGAGCGCACCTACATCGGCAGGATGTCAGGCGGCGCTATACCACCCTCTCCTTTTGACCCAGAAAAAGAAGACTGGGAGTCGTATATGGATCGTTTTCAGATATTCTTGGAAACCAACAATTTAGAGGACGTGTCCACCAGCAAGAAAAGAGCAGTGTTTCTGACTCACTGCGGGCCTGCCGTATTCCGGGTGGCTAAAGCACTTCCAAAACCGGCTGAAGTAAAAGAAATGGATTGGGACACCCTCGCACCTCTCCTGCGGGCTCATTATGCATCCGCTGCATCAACACTGGCCCGAAGACGCGAATATTACCAGAGGGACCAACAGAAAACCCAGAGCTGCATAGTTCTGGGATTAGATGCACCACACGGGCGCAGAAGGCCTATGGAAAAAGGCAACGTCAGCTTTCCAAAGGCCGTCACCTATGCTACTGCAGCAGAAGAAACCATGAAGTCGGCTGCTCGAAGGCGCCGCAACCACGCACCGCTTCGTCGACTCGCCCATGACACTTCACCTGGTTTAGAGAAGTTCTCAGCAACAACCCATCACAAGAATCGTAATCCAGAGAGTGATGAAGAAGAAGTCATCAGGATTCTTGGCAATCAAAGTCCACGAACTCTAAGGACTCCGCACAAATGCACAAGTTGTGGAGCCACCCATAAAAGACTCAACTGCAAATTCCGCTACGCACTCTGCCACGCCTGTGGGAAGAGAGGCCACATCGCACGGGCCTGCAGAAGCAAGAGAGAGTCCAACCCAAACCGAAGGGAGAGCAACCTCCGACAACCCACAAGAAACGTTCTTGTAAATCGGCATCGCTTGGGTAACCAAGAGAACAACCACTCCTACAGAAACAGGGCACCGGCTCTTCAAGCAAAACGAGAAGAGACACACCAAACGACAACCATCGGCCACGCTTCGCTACTAGACGCACAGAAAATCCGAGTGAGAGTCGCCATCGAAAACCAACCTTGCCAAATGGAAGTCGATTCGGGGTCGTCCCTCTCGATGGTTTCCTGGAAGACCCTCAAACAACTCATCCCTGCCATCCATCGTCAGGATCTCAGCACCCAGAAGATCGTCCTCAGGGATTACCAGGGGAACACGATTCCAGTCGCTGGCTTGACTCAAGTCCAAGTAACTTTCAAAAATCGTAGTGCAGCACTTCCATTGACTGTCGTCGATGGTAACCGGCCCAGCTTGCTAGGCCTACAATGGTTCGCCCCACTAGGGATTGAATTAGCCGGCATTCACCATGCTGAGAGCGACGATTGGGAAGAGGGCATCGTCCAAGAATTCCAGGACGTGTTTTCGGACAACTTAGGCAAGTACAAAGGGACCCCTATATCATTTAGCCTCAATCCAGAAGTAGCCCCTATCCGCCTTAAGCCTCGTCGGGTGCCTTTGCCCTTAAACCCAAGATCGACGAGCAACTTGATAAGTTAATAGCCCAAGGGGTGTTGGAGCCTATTGACCATGCCCATTGGGAAACCCCAATCGTAACCCCCATCAAACCGGATGGGTCAATTAGAATTTGTGGAGATTACTGCGCCACCCTGAACCACACACTCCAACAGAGCGCTTATCCGGTGCCGGTGGTTCAACATCTTCTCCACTCCCTGGGCGGCGGGAAGATCTTCGCAAAGTTGGACTTAGCGCAAGCGTATCAACAACTACCCGTTGATGCGGAAACCGCAGAGGCACAGACTATCGTTACACACCGAGGTGCCTTTAAGTGCAACAGACTCCAGTTTGGAGTGAGTGTAGCCCCAGGGATATTTCAGAGTCTAATGGAGAGACTTTTGCAAGGCATAAAAGGGGTTGTGCCGTATTTTGATGACGTTTTAATTGCTGCCCCTAATAGAGAAGAGCTCGAACGGTGTCAGACTAGTTCTGCATAGATTCAAAGACGCTGGCCTCAAGGTAAAAAAAAAAAAGTGTCAACTGTGTACTGAGTGGATGGAGTTTCTTGGGTATCTCCTCGATAAACAAGGGAATCACCCCACCGAGACCAAACTCAAAGCAATTAAAAATGCCCCAAGACCTAAAAGTAAGGCTGATCTCCAGGCCTTCTTGGGACTCATTAATTTTTACAACATCTTCTTGCCTCACAAGGCAACAGTAGCCGAACCCCTACATCGACTTCTCGACAAGAAAGCTATTTGGGTTTGGGGTCACAAAGAGGAGCGCTCTTTCAGAAAGGTGAAAAACTTATTAACCTCCGACGCTGTGCTAATGCAGTACAACGAGACTTTGCCATTAAATATTACGTCCGACGCATCACCGTTTGGGGTTGGAGCCATTTTGAGCCACGTGTTACCAAACGGGAATGAGGCTCCCATTGCGTACTTTTCCCGCACATTATCAAAGGCTGAACGAAACTATAGCCAACTTGACAAAGAGGCTCTTGCTATTGTATTGGCCGTGAAGCGATTTCACGAATATGTTTACGGGCGGCGCTTTACTCTAGTTACAGACCACAAGCCTTTACTTGGCATTTTAGCAGGTGATAAACCAACGCCGCATATATTGTCGCCTAGAATGACTCGCTGGTCAGAATTCCTAGCAGCCTACAACTACGTACTGCAGCATCGCCCGGGGAAAGCCATTCCCCACGCTGACGCTTTGAGCCGTTCCCCACTTCCGGAAACCGTCAGCGACCCAGCTCCAACCCTAACTACGCTGCAAATTGAAACTCTCAACTCGCTGCCACTAACAGCAAGGGATATCGCCGCCGACACAAAACGGGACTCTATCCTCGCAAGAGTTCTCAGTTGGGTTGAACGCGGGTGGCCAGTCGAAGAAACCCCCGCCACTTTTGCACCGTTCAAACACCGGCAAACGGAACTATTTTCCCAGAAGGGCTGCATCCTATGGGGAGATAGAGTCGTCGTACCAGAGAGATTACAGCGACTCGTGTTGCAAACCCTGCACGAAGGACATCCGGGCATCGTCCACATGAAGGCTCTCGCTCGAAGCTACACGTGGTGGCCAGGCATCGATAAACAAATTGAAGCCTGGGTAACCACATGTAGAAACTGCCAAGAAGTCAGCAACGCCCCACCGAGAGCAATTCCCACCGAATGGGAAACTCCTCGAGGCCCGTGGTCCCGCATCCACATTGATTTCGCGGGACCCACTAAAGGACCCACTTTTCTCCTAACCGTGGATGCTTACTCCAACTGGCTCGAAATCCACAAGATGAAAAGCACAACTACTGACTCCGTTATTAAAAACTAGATAGATTATTTGCAACACACGGGTTTCGGACGTTCTAGTTTCCGACAACGGACCCCAGTTCACTGCTCTCACCTTGAACAATACTTGGCGGATCGGGGCATCCGCCATGCCTTAACTTCGCCGGCTCACCCTGCGGCAAATGGTAGGGCGGAACGGATGGTCCAATTCGTTAAAAGACACTACAAAAAATGGATCGGGGACATTGACGCTAGATTGAACAAAATACTCTTACTACAACACATTACCCCCCACAGTGTCACCAACAAGACTCCAGCTGAACTTTTAATGGGGCGGAAGCTTCGCTCCCACCTCGACCGATTACACCCGTCATATTAGCCAGAGAAACCTCGTGGATCCAGCGGAACGTATTGCCAATTCAAGGTAGGCGACTTGGTCTACGCCAAAAACCTTTCCGGCGAACCGTTGTGGGTCCCAGCCACCGTAGTCTACCTCACTGGCCCTAGATCTTACCGCCTTAAGACGACAGACGGCAAGATATGGAAACGCCACATAGATCAACTTTGATCTCGTTTACAACCCAATATCCGCGACCCCCCGGACTTCCAAACTCAAGGGGGAGGGAATACCGAGGGGGACGAAGGCCGTATAGACGACGACATAATCGAGGACAGACGGCCGCTAAACCGAGTACTCGCGCCACCTGAAGAGGGTCTGGGATCGGGGGCATCCTCCCCACAGAGGAACACCGTAGTGGAAACATGCCCGCCCGATCCAGGAATGGACTTAAGGGACCCTGATAGTATCGAAAACAGCATCGCGGAATCAACCCCGTGCGAAGACGAGCCTTGCGTTCGCCGGAACCGAACTTTAAACAAAAACCGGTGGAACAGCGAAAATCGAATAGGCAGATAAAACAACCTGCATACCTGCGCGATTACGTCACCACGGCCGTCAAACGGAACCCAGTGGGGAGGGTGTTGTGAACTAAAGAAATGTAATTAATAAAGATTCATTTGCATAGCAGCATCGTAATCCTGCTCTTCCTATTGGCCCATATAATGGCAAGTTATGATTGGTTCATTCCGAGCAATCTGATTGGCTATTAGCGGACCGAGTCCCATTGGACGAAGTTCAAACCCTATAACAACATCCATTGGTCATCCGGATAGCAGTTCACTCTATAAAAGGGCGGCTGCTATCCGGGGTTTTTTGTCTCTGTTATCATGCTGTAAATAAAGAGCTGAAGTTCACGAGAAGCAGTTTCGTCTCCGTTTCTACGCCCATGCCTCATACTTAACACTTTAGGTCATTTAAACTTCTATTTTAGTTTGGTATATTTATAGGGTTGTTGTTTTTTTGTTAGTAGCCAAGCCTTTTGGCGGTCTACAAAAGGTACAAGAAAGGGTAAACAGCAGGGGTGGGATTCAAATTTTTTAACAACCGGTTCTGTAGGCGTGGCTTAGTTGGTCGGCATGGCTTGGTGGTCATGTTATTGGCTGGGCGTGGCCAACTCAATATCACTCACATCGAGGCACACATCTCCTCGCCTGGCCTCTCATGACTGTGGGGATGCTGCAACAGTCGTAAGTGTGAAAAATGATCATAAGTCATTTTTTTCAGTGCCATTGTAACTTTGAATGGTCACTCCACATAAGCAAAGTACCAGCAAAGGAGGGGGAAAAAAACTCCAGAGACGTTCCTGAGATAGGAAGTCTAGTCCTGCCAAGAATGTAATAAGCCTAATGGAGAGGCAGTTTCTGTAAGCAACACCAGAATGTTTCCTTCCTGCCTTCCTTACAGGATTGGGCCAGTAATTTCTTCTAACAACCGGTTCTCTGAACTGCTTAGAATGTTAACAATCGGTTCTAGCGAATAGGTGTGAACTGGTAGAATCCCACCCCTGGTAAACAGCAATATATAGGTATAGGGCCATCTTCGGGGACCCAAAAAGTTAAATTGACAGGCATGACATCTGATTGAAGTTTTACCCCCTTTTTTTGCATCCATTGTGTCTGCAAAGCAGGTCAGAAAGGGATGGGGTTTCAATTATGCTGTTGCAAGTGCTATCTGGACTCCCTCTGCACCAAGGATGCTTCCAATATTCAGAAGCACAAAATAGCTAACTACATTGTACCAAGTTATTGTGAATACACTGACCAGGTAGGTCACTGGTTGCTAATTCAGGGTGCTATATGAATCTAAACTATTGAATCAATTTAGTTAACTATGGGCCAGTGAATTCAATCAGTAGCATCCAAGTAATTAAACATTACTTTTATAATAATTATTTCTAATAATATGATAAACATTATATTACTTTGAATATACACTGAGACCTTATGCACCAAATTCCTTGTGTGTTCAATCACACTTGGCCAATCAAGAATATTCTGTTCTGTTCTCCTGAAATCACTAATTGAAGTATGATGCCTTTCCATCGCTCCCCTAAATTTACATTTAAGGTAACACCTAGTTCCCTGTCTAATTCTGCTTAGTACATTCTACTTACTAAAATAGTAAATCCATAAAGTAATTAAATATATAATTAAACATTAAATCTCATAGCATTCCAATTATCTATTTCAAAAACAAATACCATAATAATAAGTTCATACAAACATCCACACAATAGTCAATTAAACTCCATAAAAGTAAATATTTTAAACATTCCTTTTAATATTTTATTAAATCTTAAAATCTATCATTATTAAACCTATAATGTTTTAATCTTTACTTAAGTCTTATAAAATTCTAATTTTCTATTTCTAATACAAATACTACAATACTATCGTGTACCTTGCAGAAACATTTTGGAACAAAGTTATGCATTACCCATTATCCCTAAAAAAGATTTCTTTTCCACATCTTGTTTCATACCTTTGTGGCTTTTTCCCCCTTCTTCCTTCCTATCTTATCCCATCTGGTCTTTTTACCCCCTTAGCTTCCCCTCTCTGTTGTATTTCTCTTTTCTTTTGCTTTCTAACATTGTATTGATTTTGCATCTTATTTTTCTCTTTCTTGGATGTTTTTTTAAGTCTTATGTCCTTTTTAATCAACTTTGTAGACTCGTTAAAGATGGCTTCTTCTTCTTCTTTCTTCTTCTTCTTCTTCTTCTTCTTCTTCTTCTTCTTCTTCTTCTTCTTCTTCTTCTTCTTCTTCTTCTTCTTCCTCCTCCTCCTTCTCCTCCTCCTCCTCCTCCTCCTCCTCCATTAATTGTTGTGTTTGTTGATAAGTGGCAAGCGCCATTTCTAAAAAGTGAAAAATTTCTCTCACACCATCTTTACCTTCTTTTTTTATTTTACCATATTCCTCTCTCAGTTCATCAACAGATAAAGCCATTATAAACCTTTTCTTCTTCTTTTTTCTCTTCTTCTTCTTCTTAAAACAACCAAGATAATTCAAAGCCTGAAACAATTCCCCAAAATCCCAAAGTCATCAAACAATCCAAACAGAGCACAAAGTTCTTCACACTTTTTCTTCCTGGGGTAATATCAATTGGCAAGGGAAAAAAAACCCAATCTGTATTTTAAAGTCTTATTGCAATTAACTTCCAATCTCAAAATCTTCCAGGCATCTCCTCCAACAAAATCTTAATAAAAATTTTCCTTTTGTCCTCTCCCTTCCCACTTATAACAGAAAGCTTTAAATTTTTACCTTCTGTAAAATAGCAGGATTTTCAATATCCATTTGTTAAATCCATGTGGAAGGAGAGTAAACTTTCTCTTTAAGCACTTTCACTCGCCGCTTGTAAATCTCTTCTGGAAACAAAGTATCTTTCAAAAAATCAGGATTTTCAGGATATTACTTGTATCTTATAGTCCCAGTTCAGCCAAAAAACTTTTGCTTCAGAACTTTCTCCTTCTTCCTCCAGCACGATCTTATCCAGCTGTCAGCTTCTTTGTGGCGGCCATTGCTGACCGCCGCTCCACCGCCTTGAGAAAAGAGGGTTAAGCCGGGTGGGGAAGGGGTCTGCGAAAACCCCAACCCACTGTCCGGATCCCTCCTATCTTCGGCTGCCTCTACGGGGCAACCTTAGCCTCCAAACCCGTCCGGATCGGAGGCACCAAGACGGCTAGCGCAACAGGGATCGCGCAGGATCGCGAATCCCTGCCGCTGCTGAAGCCGACAAACCGGAAGTCCCTTCGATTAGTGATTTCAGGAGAAATCTTTTTTTTTTTTCTAATATGAATGAGATAAATGGATAATTGGAAAAGAATGGACAAAAGATACAAATATAATGATTTGGAAAGCGGGGAGAAGTTATAATGAAGATATAGAAGGGTAATAAGATAGGTAATGGCATATAAGTTGAACATGAATTTAATTGAAGTCCATACAAAGAGAGGTAATCCGGGGCCAAGCTACTTTTTAAAAAGAAGTTTTATGTTTTTATGTTTTGTGTGTGTATGTTTGATTGAGATTTAATAAAACCTTGGGAGAAAGCGAGAAGAATATTTGTAAACAAGGCAGAGGGAAATATGAATATGATGAGTATAAAATGGATAAATATAGAAGAAATGTACTTGAATAAGAGCAAAGAGAAATAATAAGAAATCTGCTAAAAAATATTTAAGTGGAAATGGGATATATTAGAATTATATTGTATAAAACAATGTTTTATATGCTTTGTAAAATTAATAATGGAAAGAGGTTTAATGTCTTTAATGTCTAATGATGCTTTGTTTGTCTTCAAAATTAATAAAATTTGTTTCAAAAAGAAAAGAATATTCTGTTCTGTTCTGTTCTATTTTATTTCTATTATACATATGGAAATCTAATTTCAAAACATTTGTCCACAGGTGCAAAAACAAACAAGGTTCAGCAGAGACTGATAGGGATATAATGGTCACCCAAAATGATCTGCAAATTTTGTAATACCAGGTAGAAACTGAAGCTATATAACAATAACTAAGGAAGATATCTAAGGTGATGTGGACTTCCCGGATCAGATTTCCAGCAGCATAGGCAGATTATCCAATGGGAGGAGTGTGCAAAATGTGGGAGATGCAGAATGCACAGCTGTGCTAACAAACTATCCATCTCAGAGGTGGTATTCAGCAGGTTCTGACCAGTTCTGGAGAACCGGTAGTGGAAATTTTGAGTAATTCAGAGAACCGGCAAATACCACCTCTGACTGGCCCCACCCCCATCTATTCTCTGCCTCCCAAGTCCCAGCTGATCAGCTGGTCTTCTTTTGTTGCCCTGCACAGGAGAACGGAGCTGGAAAGCAGGTTAGTGGGATGGGGAGAGAATGGGGATTTTGCAGTAACCTTCCCCCAGGAGTGGGGAGGGAATGGAGATCTTGCAGTATCCTTCCCCTGCCACGCCCACCAAGCCATGCCATGCCCACCAAACCATGCCCACAGAACCAGTAGTAAAAAAAAAATGCATCCCACCTCTGATCCATCTGCCTTGTTAGGTCAAAGAGGACTCATTGTTCTTATTTACAGATGCAGGGGTTGACTCTGTGAAGCATTCAGCAAAAAAAAAAAGTATACAACAATGTCAAACACAATTATGTTAAAAATAAAAGCTCTCACACACTACAGAAGATGTTAATCCATTCATTTTTTCTCCTTGAATCCTGTTCAAGTTTTCTAAATTCTCACACTTACAGATAGGAGCATCTAGATGGCAACTCTAAAAAGACCATAGAAATATTTGAATTTGGAAGTTTGGCTCGAGACTCATGATTTAATTGGGGTAACTGCCGGAATGCTGACACTTAGATAGATCTAAAGAAAATACAGTATTATACAATAATCTGAACTGATATCACAACTTTCCTTGCAGGCTTTGCAGCTTCCCTATAAATTGTATATTCCTATTTTTTTTTAATTTCTTAAGCAATTTTACATTGCAAGTCACATGTAAGAAGTATCTTGTTTATTCAAATATCTGGAAATCTGTGACCTGACTAGTGAATGACCAAATCATACAATTTCAGCAATAAAACTAATAATGAGAGCCATTTTGGTCTAGTGGTTAAGGTGCTGGCCTAGGTGACTGTGAGTTTCATGAAAAACCAGCTGGTGACTTTGGACCACTCATGCTTTCTCAGCCCAATTCACCTCACAGGGTGGTTTTGGGGGGCAGGGGGATAGAAGAAAGGAGCTTTTGGTATATTTACCAACTTAACATTTATAAAGATAATAAAGGATTTTAAAAATCTAAATAAAAATAAAAGGCAGGCTAAATATCAAATAATGCCAAATCCACTCTGATATATCTGGTGGTATGTGCGACCAACCATAATAATGATAAAATAGAGCGAGTTCAGTCTAGTGGTTAAGACACCCAGCTAGAAAGCAGGAGACTGTGAGTTTGAGTCCTGCCTTAGCCAGAAAAGCCAGCTGGGTACTTGGAGCCAGTCATTCTCTTTGAACCCAACCTACCTCACAGGATTGTTGTTGTGGGGAAAATAGGATAAGGAAGATATGTTACATATATTTACCACCTTGAGTTGTTTGTAAAAATAATAAAGATGGGACAGAAATAAATAAATTTTTAAATACATTTTTAAAAAATCTCTAAAAGTGAAAGGATGAAGCTTCATAATAATCACTCAGATGCCTATGAGAAATCCGTAAGGATGAGAATACATCAATAAAATTAATTTACATATACAAGTTCCCCCAAAATAAAAGTATTCAGTAAAATATTGCATAGACTCTTTAAATTAATGGCCTGCAGCTTGAAAAGCTTGACATTTTGTAAACCTGAAAATTGAAATAAAGGCCTCTTCTTGGGGAAGTTATATTCCCAAGCAAATATTTATCAGTGAGGAAAGTTCCCCCCCACCCTTGTATTCATACCAAGCATGCACACCCCTGGGTTAAATGCTTGTTTTCAATATGCCTTCTCTCTGGAAATTCTTCACTGCCATTTTAACAGCCTTCTCATTTTCAGAATTCTTCATATCTTCCCATTAATTAAGTTCCCATGTTTCTTTGAGAAATATTATGACTGAGTGAAATGACAAGGCAAAGCTAACATCAGATGCTAATAGTGTCAGTTGGCCAATCTAACTTATTATGTACATATGAATGGAGATACTATTAATAGCAAAAGATCATTGTAAGAACATGGGATAGTGAGTAAAATTGCACTGATGGCACAGTCACCGTACAGTTCATTGAAATTAGGTCTAACATGAGTTCAGTAGCTTAGCTTTATCTTCAGAATTAAATTAGAACAGGAAATGACTCAAGGATTGTGTGGAAAAAGAACAGGCAGGTTCACCTGGATACAAGGAAAGTACAAAGCCAAGGAATGTGGAGTGTATTTTAGAAATGGTAGGATGATCTATTTTTCTGGAGTCTGCAGATTGATGTTGCATGTTGTTGCTATACACTCAACTATGCCATTGAAAGCAGTACCATAATATCATTTTTGGAATAACCAGTATACACAGTCTATTGTGTAAGAATCTTCTGACATAATAAATCTAAACAAGGAGAAAAGAGAAAAATATTAGAGAGTTCAGGAGTGGAAGGTCACTGTTTTAAAGCAGGGCTGTGAAATCTCAAGAACTGTTACATTTTCCATGATTGGTCTCCAAAGCTCGGCTAGAACAAAATATAAATTTAACTCACAATCATTCACTCTACTTTTTTCCAAACAAACCTGGATCTAGGAGATATTAATTTTCAGATTCAGATTCCTTGTTGCATTATATATTTGTATGATTTTTTTTTTTGCATTTTCATCTAATAATATAGCATTATTTATATTTTTAAAAAATCTATCCATACATTCAAATGCCCAACCAGTACGCTTTAAACATCAGAAGTATACATTTATCCAGAAATACATTAAACAACCAAGTCTTTGTCTTTCTGCTCAATTTTGAACCATTTGCAAAATACTCAATTTCATAGAATCGTATAGTATAAATTTTGGAAATGACCTCGGAGATTATCTCGTCAAATCCACCACTGCAATTGTTAAACCAACAATATGGTTTTTATAAATATGGCTTCGCCATTGACTTTGCTTATCAAAAGGTGGCAAATGGCGATCAAATGATCCCAGGACCCTCCTATCCTTCCACAAGAGCCTGAAGACATGGTTCTACCAATTGGCCTTGGGACCAAATGGGGAAGTTCCACACTGGAGGTGCCTGCTAGATTGACGGGAGATTCTATTCCCCCCCCACTCCTCTCCCCAGCCATCCATCTTTTTGGTCATCACATAGGTGTATTATTCTCGATGTGCTCTTTTGCCATTTTTTATTTTATTATTTTACTTCTGTTCTATTTACAATCCTTTGGTTTTTCTTCCTTTTTACTATTGTAAACCACCTAGAGTATCCCCGTGGCAAGACTGAAGGCAAATCAATCAATCAATCACCAATACACACCAGTGCCAGGCATCTGAATTTTAATCACATGACCATGTGCTGCATTGGTCATAAGTATGATAAACAGTCATGAGTCACCATTTTTGGTGGTGGTGTAACTTTGATTAGTCATTAAACAAATGGATGTAAGTGGAGGACTACCTGTACTACAGCATCCCTGACAGATGGCCATCTAGGACTTCTGAAGAATTACCTTAAACTTGAAAAGAGATATGAAGAAGCAGTCATGCTTTGTAGCAAGTTATTTATTAGCCAATGCTTTTTTGTTTTATACTGTATACTTATTGCATGTAAATTCATGTAAATTACTTTGTATGGCTTGGATTTATCTTAAAAACTGCTTAGAAATACATTAAACATTGCCTAATAGTTCATATTGTCTTTTGTGCAGTGTAGTAATAATTATCACCATGAAACATTATAAGGTATTATTTAGTGGGTCATTATAGGATTGAAACTGGAAACAAGATTCAAGAAACAAACTCCCACATTATTTCTGTTTATTTTACCTCATTTTCCTTTTCAAATGGATAGCTGTTTCAAATGTACCTGAGATTATCAGATAAATCATGTTTTATTCAGTGCATAATATGCCCTGTCTAAACGTATTTAATTATATAATATATAGGTGCAACTCATAATCTTTTTATTTAATATATTATTTCCTGGGTTTCTTTCCTTCATTGACTGATACATCTATTTACAATCATATGGATTGTAGGCTGATAAACAGAAGGTGTGTAGCAGATTTAATCAAAGCTTGTACAAACACATTTCCTGCTTATCCATCTTGTCTTATGCATCTTCAGTATATTATAATGGGAGAGATGTTTCATCACAAAGGTATTCTACTAAGCAGAATGTTCTCTTATCAAGTATTCTCCATTCTCCAGAGATCGTTGTAGTAATTTCTTGGCAATGGTAGTGGAGGGGCAGCAAAATAGTTCTCTGAACAGAAGACGATATTTCTACATATTTTACCCATTCTTGAATATCCTGAATCACAATGATTTCAAATTATGTGCCTGGAAATACCTATCTTCAACAAAGGTTTGAATTTACTACTTGAATTCATTTTTCTATTTCTTTGCTTGTTTTAGGGTCACAAATTTTGCATCAAATTACTTCCCATATCCCAGTAGGAACAGCATCTGGCCAGAATATCTACCATTGACATGCCCCCCCCCATCATGGTTTATGGAGCAGTTACGGTATATAATCAAAGTCCTACCTGAAAACAAGCTAGGAAAATAGGACAGAGGAGGAAAAAATGAAGTGGCAGATCAGACCAAAAATGGCAGAAAACAAACACTATGTGTTTTGGGGACAAAAAGAATAGAAAGCAGACGAACAAATAGAATAGGTTAAAAAATTTATACCCTAGTATTAAGGAGGACAGAGAAAATCAAATCAAATACCTTCATTATGGTCGTGATGTAGGATATTGCACAAGACAAGGATGAAACTTATTGACTATTCATCAACTGAAATTGCAAGTTTAAAATTCCATACTGTAAATAGTTATTTAGAGTACTGTAATGTTTAGAATAGGGTTTTGCAAGCTGAAGCTTTGTAGAATTTGCTTATTTCTTTAATAAATACACAATAGCACAATAATAAACTGGATGAACCATAACTTGGGCCAGGAAGAGATGAGAACTAGTGAGCTGTTGGTCTGACTAACTGTCATCTGCCCTTCAGAACCACCTTGGTCTACCTAGATCTAAGGCTAGTTTGTGAGGATAAACATCCCATCTGAAAGAGCTTTTCTAGACATTTGAAAAAAGTAGAGCTGTTGTTCTTCAAAAGTTTAAGGGTAGTTAATAAAGAGGCTTGTCTTTTGGGGAGTCCAGAGTAGTTGTCCTAAAAGCATCTCTGGCTCCTACTACCCACCTTAGAAACAGACCCAATTTTTAAAAAAGAAATATAAACACAGTTAGCCCTTTTATTTTTGTTTAATTTTGGCATTATGTCATTGCCAAGATCTCTGGTGGCAAACCCACCAGCACAAGCAAAGTAACTTACCCACCAGTTAGGAAAACTGTTTTTATTTAGAGTTGCTACTTTGTTATACAGTAGTTAAAACGTTTTTTAATCAAATAATCCTCAAAGCAGCCTAGTTCAAGATGTTAATTGCCTTACAACTTCATTTAATAAACTAATTTTTTCTCTTATAAACAGCAACCCTCCCTCCCAACTTGTGAAATCAAAATAATTTTCCAGCTTGTGTGGAAAAATGATGACACCAAAATCCTATCAAATAATCATGAGAAGCAATGGCAGCGCTATTGCTTCTCTTTTAAGTCTTGATATGATAAATACCAATAAATATAATAACCCATCATTTTTAAAACTGAGAAAGGTCCGGGAAGGAAAAAAAAGTTAAGAAACACCGGGATAAAAGAAAATGACATAAAACTGGAGCGGAAGCAGTGAATGAGGACGAATTAGGCATGTCTTGGGAAGGGCCTTTTTCTCCTCAAACATTTCCTTTTTGTACCCATATCGTGGTTGTCCGGGTTTGACCAACTCTCGTTTTTGAACATATTGTATATTTGACGAAATACCATAGAAAACGTTGCTTCCGGTGCGTTCGGATACCTGAGGCGAACGAGCAACGAGTTTAAAGTCGAATGTAAAATCAGGGTTTTATAATGTAGTTTCACGAAAACAAACACACGCAGTGTGACAAAAGCAAGATTTTAATTTCTAAATTAAAAATGGCCAAATTGGGTTATTTTTTCCCCCATCATCAATTGCTCGGAGGGGGAATATCTTAGAAATTATTTTGTTTTTTAAATAGAGTCCGCTTTACAATTGCTCCTATGTAATCTCTCCCCGAAATAAACGAACGCTCAACCATCAAACGGGGAAAAGGAAAAGGGGCAAATAGACTAAACCACTTCGACCGTTAAGGGGGAAAATTCCCTGTTTTAATGCTTGCCTATGCTATGCTGATTCCTTATAAGCAAAAAAAATTGCAGAGAAGAAAAAGAGATGACGTTACAAGGCTTTTCTTTTTCACGCTCGGTTTCTATTTCCTTTTATTTTTAAATTCGTAAACGTTCAAAATAGGTTATCCTCTCTAAGGGACAGGATGGTTCGGCCTTTAGCGTCCAACTATTAAAACCACGCTGCCGGTAGGTAGGCGGGGTTTGCTTTGAAAATAAATCTCCAACAGGTTTTTCGCGATGTTCACGCTTGGCGAACCCTTCTTTTCCCGTCAATTCGCGCTTTGCCCCACCTCCCTTCTGTCTTCGCTCCCTTTGATTGGTTCGCATTGCGGCCGTTGATTAAGCGCCGCCCTCCATCTCCGCTCTTGTGTTTGTGCCCGTCAATCACGTTCCGGACGGAAAAGCAAGAAAAGTAGCAATTGGGGTTTGGGGGATTTCTATCACTTTAATTGTTTATTGGGCCTTTCCTCGCCCAAGGAGAGCTCCTTTAGGTGACAGGTGTTTCTTTTAAAGAAGCAAGGATAATTTCCAGAAAAAAGGCATTTCTTTCTTTCCAGTAGAGATGTAATTGAATCAAGCGTGGCTTTCATGCATTCATTACGTTTAATATTTTAGTTAGAAATTGGCATCTATTGCTTTTACTTCTTTACTGCCGTGCACGGGTTGGCTCCAGTTTTGCTCCAGACATAATGTCCTGACTGAATTCAGGATTTAGCGTATTGATCCATTTTTATGATTTTGCTCACTGGCTTGATTTGGAAGCATAAAGCACTTCATAATGCTGCAGCATGAAGAAGTATTAATGTACACCGAAGTTCAACCCTTCCAGGAATAGAAAGTAAGAGTCAATAAAAGGGAGCTGAATATGCAGAGTGCTTCCCATATCCATGAATATTTCCAGGTGGATGAGCCAGGTAGGCTTGCGTTAGTAATGTGGGATCAAGTGTATGTAATCTCAGCCTTGTAAAGGGGATAGGGAAAATCCACATTTGCTTAACAAATCATACAATACAGAACACCTACACAATAGCACATGCAATTCATGATTAGACATACAATAGCACCATACTGCTTCATTTAGAAAGAAGTACTGTAAGATCAGATTGCAGTTTACAATATACTATTGCAAAATTGTTCAGGCAAATGGATTTATATCAAAAGCAGATTTTTCATAAAAATAGAAATGTGCAGCAGAGCTTCATGAATATTCACACAATCACCCCATTGGAATCAGTAAGATATATTCATGAATATGAATGGGATTACCGATGGGGTTTCCAAAATTCACTGATTGTCTGGAGATCCTGGAGAAACTTTTACTGTGAAATATATATGAATAAAGTAGGGTTTTAAGAAAAGATTAGACAGCCAGAATGGTTCCTGCTGCTTGAGCACCTTTGAAAAAAGTATCTTTGGGGCTTGAGCAGGAAGTTGGAATGGAAGATTCTTTCTTTCTTTCTTTCTTTCTTTCTTTCTTTCTTTCTTTCTTTCTTTCTTTCTTTCTTTCTTTCTTTCTTTCTTTCTTTCTTTCTTTCTTTCTTTCTTTGTTTATTTTGTCAAACATGTATGAGAAAACAAGTATAAGTATGAACATAAATAAACATAAGTACAGTATAAACAGGTATAAGTACATACAAAATAAATGAGTACAAATAAATAGATAAATGGGAACAGTAGGGCAGGGACCGTAGGCAAGCTGGTGCACTTATGCATGCCCCCTTAAAGACCTCTCAGGAATGGAGTGAGGTCCACAGTAGACGGTTTAAGGTTGAAGTTTTGGAGGTTTGAGAATGTAACAACAGAGTCAAGTAGTGAGTTCCAAAGTCCCTTCCAACTCTGTATTCCATTCTGTATAGTGGTGTCCTCTTGAAGATACTAGGATTATAGAAAGGAGGAGGAAAAGAATTTGAATAACAGAATTGGAAGGCATCTTGGTCTTCTAGTCTAACCCCCTGCTTAAAAAGACCCTGTACCATTTCAGTTCAATCTTTTCTTTAAAATGTAGTGATGGAGCACTCAAACTTTCCGAAGGCAAGCCATTCCATTGATTAATTGTTCTAAGTTGTCGGGGAATTTTTCCTTAGTTCTAGATTGGTTCTCTCCTTGATTAGCTTCCATCCATTGCTTCTTATTCTGCCTTCAGATGCTTTAGAAAATAGGTTGACCCCTTTTTCTTTGTGGCAAGCGTTAAATATTGGAACGCTGCTGTCATGCCATCCCTAGTCCTTCTTTTCATTAAATTAGACATACTGGTTTTCAAATTCCTGCAACTGTTTTTCATGTTTTAGCCTCCAATCCCCTAATCAGCTTTGTTGCACTTCTGAATGTGTTGCACTTCTGAATTCGTGTTGCACATCTATATTTTATATCCACACATCTATGATATAAGACATCATATGTTTTATATCCACACATCCATACATGTTTTCTTAAAATATTATTTTAAAGGAGGGTATTTCATTGCATTTAATTTAATAGAGTGCTTTGTTTTATAATATCACTTGAACCATGTTCTGATGCTTGTTTTAGTGTGATGCCAAAGGTGCCAGTGCTCCCGCCAAACTGTCCTGTGAGCCTAGGCTATTTTACTGAACCTGAATCTCTGGAGGGGCAGTTACTGAGGCATGCTGCTGAGGGCAAGAGCAATAAGGCCAAGATATTACTAAAGAGAGGTAAATCATGTTTGTTGTGTGGGTTACATTGCATCAATAGCTGCTGTTTTATAAGAGTAAGAACTCTAGCTGGGCATCATTCATGTGATGAAAATAGAGGATATAAGCAGCAAAATTTATGCTTCATTTTCTATTCCATATTTCTAATATGGGACAGATTCAGTTATAGTTCAATGAACTCATTTTGATACATATTACAAATAAGTCTTCGATTTACAACCACAATTGAGCTCAAAATTTCTGTTGCTAAGCAAAACATTTGTGAGTTTTGCTCCATTTTATGACCTTCTTTGCCACCGTTGTTAAGTGAATAACTGCAGTTGTTCAGTTAGTAATATGGTTGTTAAGTGAATCAGGTTTCCCCTTTGACTTTGCTTATCAGAAGGTAGCAAAAGTGGTCACATGATTCTGGGACACAGCAACTGTCATAAATATGAGTCAGTTGCCAAGCATCTGAATTTTGATCGTGTAACCATGAGGAGGTCATAAGTGTGGGAAACAGTCATGTCACTTTTTTCAGTGCCCTAACTTCGAATGGGCACGAAATGAACTATTGTAAGTTGAGGACTGCCTGTAATTTTGTAGTATTACTGCTGCCGTTGTTAATATTATTAATTTGTTGGCTGCCCAATTCCAGTGAACATGCATTCAGAAAAAAAAACTTTTCCTATTATTCAGTATGTATGCTTCCTTCCTTAGGTGTGGAAGTCGACAGCCACAATGCCGCTGGACAGACTGGTTTATATATTGGTGCCCTGCTGGGACATGCTTCCATAGTTCAGCTGTTTCTGCGCTTTGGTGCTAATCCTAATCAGTGAGTGATACAGAATTCCTAGAGAAGCTAGTTCAATATTTAGTTATTCTTTTGCAGCTTTTCTGACTCTGCAATTCTTCTAGAATAGAAATATATTGTAAGCATCTCAATGCATTACACTGTTTCAGATATCTACAGATGTTCATTCCTTTAGGAACAATTACACCATTTATACATTTCTCAGCTTTGCAGCTACAGTCCACAGATAACAGTGACTAGAAATGGCCTAGCTTTGCAGTGGAGATACCCTCTTTCTCTTTCCAACTAACACACTAACAGGTCTGTTGGAGGGGGTCCACACAACAGCACTTTAACATTCCTAAAGTGCCCTTCCGGTTTGAGCTTCTTCGGTGACAGATCGAAACCTCGTCTCTCCGAGGCTTCGATCCGTGCCCGCTGCTGGAGCACCCCGAGCCAGCTGGTTTCGGGGCTAAGCCACCCCGTAGAGGTGGTGAAGGGGGAGACTGCCTGCAGGGTTGAGGAGAGCCACATCTCTCCTCCCCAGCTGGCCATTACTCCCTTTCCTGAAGGTGGTTGTAGCGGTGGTCAGAAATGGCCACCACAAAGAAGAACTCGACCGGAAAAGAATGTGCAGGAGGAAGATAAGAGAAAGTTTTGGTTGACCGGGTCAAACAGCAAAAACAACAAATAAGGTACCCTGGAATTTAAACTTAACAACATTGTTCCCAAAGAAGATTTTGAAGCTGCGAAGGAGAGAGAGAAGGGAAAGGATTACATTTTTTTTCTTCCCTTCCTTATACTGACAGCTAAGAGACTTAGCAAGAAACTGGAAAAAAATCCACTTTGACATTAATAGGCATCTAAGCTGAAAGTAAAAGTCAAGGGGATAATAAAGATTTCTGGACATTTAAAAGTTTTTAAAAGTTGGAAAGGAGAAAAAAAAAAGAATAGAAGGGCAGGATCTGGAAAAATGGAGGAGACTGCCTGGAATTAAGGAACAGAACTGTAATTAAAAGGAACTTACAGTGAAATTTTAACAAGATTCCTCAAAGATACATTTTAATGGAAACTTGGTAACAAAATAATAGAAACCCAGGAAGAGAAAGTGGAAAAAAGAAGCAAGTAGAAACAGCCTTGGATTATTTGGATTACTTGGTGATTTTTGGCTTTTGCATCTAGATGACTAAAATTAACTGGGTGGTTGTTTAAAAGTTTTTAAAATGGTATCACTTTTAGAAGAACTGAAAACAAAACTTAAAAAATGGAAAGAAGACGCACAAGAAGGGAGAAGTTCTTTTGGCTTCGTGTTTCAGTTCTTAGAAATGGAGATCTGGAACTATGAGAAGCAACAAGAAACACTTGCAGAACAAGAAGATTGGGACAAAGAAGAAGCCATCTTTAATGATCAAATAATTTTAAGTGGGGGGAAAAAAGAAAAGGGGGGAAATAGAGTGAAAGGTTTAAGACTAGAAAAAACAACCAAAAAGAAGAAGAACAATTTGAAAGATAAGTATAATATTAGAAAGCAATAGAAGAGGGGATTACAGATGAGAGAGTTAGAAGTAGAGAGACGAGGGGGTAAAAGGGGAGGGAGAAGAAGAGGGGGAAGAAGGCAAGGAAAAGAAGTTGTAAAAGACAGAAACAAGAAATAGAGAAACAGGGAAAAGATATAAGGATTGTAACCATAAGTTTGTGTAAAGATAATGGGTGAAAATTTAATTGTAAAAGGGATTCTGCAAAGGTACATAAGATAGCTTTGTTATATTACAAATAGAAATAACTTTAGAAAATATGATGATGGATAAAATATTTATTGTAATGCAGTGGGATGTTTGTTAATAAATAAATGAATTAAAATGATTGAGAGAATTAAAAGGAAACATTTTTAATTATTAGTAATGATTTATAAAAATATAAGTAAGAAATATGGGAAAAAAAGAATTAACTATGGAAAGTTTATAAGTGTTCCCAAGGAAGTATGATATTTAATTGAAAAGAAATGTTAAAGATGTTAAGATTTTAATGCATATTAATGATAGAATTGGAATGGAATGTGTTTTATTTACATACATACATACATACATACATACATACATACATACATACATATTTCTTTTTAAGAATATAGTGTCTATTTTAAGAATGTACCAAGCAGAATTCGATTGGAAGTTATGTATTATATTGAATGCTATAATCTTAAAGCTATATATTGAAGCTTAAATAAGAGCTTGAATGGATAAAATTAAAGGATATAAAGGTGTCATACTCTAATTGGTATCTACAGGGAAAAATTTGCTTAATAAGAAAAGATAATGTGAAATTGTAACAGGACAGACAAAAGTATAAATATAATGATTTGAATTGAGATAATTAAAACAAAGTTGAGAAAATTAAAAGAGGGGAAAAACTATGTAGAAAATATAAAATGGTAATAAGATATGGAATAGAATATAAAAATGAGCATGAAATTGAGTTTGGTGTCTGTATGAAGAAGTGATAACCTGGGACCATGCTATTTTAAAAAAAAATGTTTTATTTGTATTTTTTTGTGAAAACCCAAATTTTTTTTTCAAAAAAACCAAACCATTCCTAAAGTGTTTTAAGGAGGATGAGAGTGAAGACTGTCCCAGCTGTCCCAAAGACAGAATTACGTCCAGGGGTGGGATTCTACCTGGTCGGTCCGGTTCTATAGAACCGGTTGTTATGATTCTGCTCAGTTCCGAGAACCGGCAAATCGCACCACTGGCTCCTCCCTGTCCCACCCTTACTCCTTACCTGGCATCTGAGCCATCCAACTTGCTTGCATTTGGTAAGTTGCTATTTTTCCTTTTTTTCCCCCGACCATCAGTTGTTCCGCTGTGCTGGGAGATTTAGATTAGCTAGAAAGCAGGAAATGATTGGATTTCTTGCTTTCTAGCTAATCTAAAAGCAGAGCTAAACCTTCCTTAGGACTGAAGCTTCTGTTTTTTAGTGCAGACTCAGTTAGCAGATTGCAGAATCATAGAGTGAATCTATGATTCTGTGAGCAACTCAATCTGCCTGCCTGTTTTGCCTGGTTTTGGGTAAAAGTTGCCCTTTTTTAAATAAAAAATTCAATATTTACATACATGGTGTGTTGTGAGTTAATTTTGTGAGTTTACTTGCTAGCAAATTTTATGTGACAGACTCAGATTGCAGAATGATAGATCCCTAAGTGAATCTGTGATTCTGTGAGCAACTCAATCTGCCTGCTGCTTTGCCTGATTTGGGGTAAAAGTTGCTAGCATTAAGAGCAACATCTTAATGGAGGCTAGTGCGATCTGCTGTCGTCAGGGCAGGGGCTGGGAGTTGGTTTTTTATTTTTTTTATTTTTTGTTTTGTTTTATGTTTTCCCAAATTTTGTTCTATTGTACTTTACTAATTTATTTGATTCTTTTTGTTAGTTTTTGTTTTTATTTTTGTTTTGTTTTAAATATGGTTTTATATTGTGTAAGCTGCCTCGAGTCACCATGGGTGAATTAATTAATTAAATAAATAAATTACAGGGTTAACTCATAAAGCAACTCTATAATTCAAACAAGAAAAGAAAACTAGCAGATGAATATATTAATTATATATTAAGGCTTTCAAGTCAGTTTTGACTCCTAGCAACACCCTGGACAGGTCCCTGCAATTTTCTTTGTAAGATTTCAGAAGTATGATTTGATATCTCTTTCTTCTCTTTCTATTCTATGAATCCCAGTCGTTGTTATGATGGTAGCACTCCAGTCCATGCAGCTGCATTTTCAGGTCACCCAAGACTTCTCAACAGTATCCTGCAAGTGGGAGGTGATTTAAGATTCCATGATCAAAAGGGTCGGACTCCTAAAGACTGGGCCCAGCAAGCTGGAAGTGAAGAAAATGCAAAGGTACAAAGTTCATAAGGCTGATATGGATATTATTCTACAAAATGTAGTAGCCTGCTAGAAAAGCAAAATATTCTAATCTAATGGTAACTAATTAAGAGCATTGGAGAATTTTTCTGTGTTTGAAAGTTCACTCCTTTTACAAAATTGTGCAGCGAGATAGTTAACAAGTAGTCTTTGACTTACGGCTACAACTGGGACCAGAATTTCCATTGCTAGCAAGGTAGTTGTTAAGTGAGTTGCACCTGATTTTATGACCTTTTTTGCCATGGTTGTTAAGCGAATCATTGCAGTTAAGTGAATCATGCATTTGTTAAGCAAATTCTTCTTCCCCCATTGACTTTGCTGGTCAGAAGTTGGCAGGGAAGGTTGCAAAATAGCAGCCACGTGAACCTGGGATGATGAAACTGTTGTAAATATATGCTGGTTGCCAAACACCTGAATTTCAATTACAGATAGTCAACTACAGATAGTCGGTTTACAACAGTTTATTTAGTGACCGCTTGAAGTTACAACATACCCGAAAAAGTAACTTATGACCGTATTTCACAGTGATGACCATTGCAGCATCCCCATGGTCACATGATCAAAATTTGGGTGCTTGGCAAACTGGTTTATGGTGGTCACAGTGTCCCTGGGTTATAGCAATAGCAGTAGCACTGAGACTTATATACCACTTTATAATGCTTTACAGCCCTCTCAAAGTGGTCTACAGAGTCAGCCTATTGCCCCCAACAATCTGAGTCCTCATTATGCCCACTTTGCGACCATCTGACCAGGAAAGTCAAGGGGGAAGCCAGATTCACTTAACAAGCACGTTAGTAACTTAAGCACTGCAGTGATTCACTTAACAACTATGTCAAGAAAGGTTGTAAATTGGGGCAAAATTCACTTCACAACTGCTTCACAGCAACAGAAATTTTGGGCTTGACTGTGGTCGTAAGTCAAGGAATAGCAATAGCACTTAGACTTATATACTGCTTTACAGTGCTTTACAGCCTTCTTTAAGCGGTTTACAGAGTTAGCCTATTGCCCCCAACAATCTGGGTCCTCATTTTACCCACCTTGGAAGGATGAAAGGCTGAGTCAACCTTGAGCCTGGTGAGATTCGATCTGACAAATTGCAAGCAGCTGGCAGTCAGCAGAAGTAGCCTGCAATACTGCACTCTAACCACTGCGCCACCGTGACTACCTGTACATGACCCCGTGGATTCTCTGACATGTTCTAAATGAGGACAGGTTATAACTTACTTCTTTCAGTACGTTGTAACTTTGAACAGTCACTAAACAAATGGATATATAAGTCGAGGATTACCTGTTAATATACTGATGGCCATTTTGTCTTCTATGTTGGCTGCAGAGGCATGAGCGATGCTCTTCCCCTAACAATCTGCTTACTTAGCAAGCATGCGTATAGCTTATGATATCCATCTGTTTGATTATGTGCAAGGATTTTGCAAAATGAGATCCAGTCTTTTTAATTACTTCTAGGTCATGGACATCATACAACAGTACTATGCTCAGATGGCAGCACAGGTGCAGCACGGTGATCAGTCACTGTACTCAAAAAGTCTAGGAGCATCTTCACGCAGTTTGCGTTCCTCTTTCACCTCACTTTTATCTACCTCCTTCTGGTAACTTTATTCTTGGTTGGTTTTAACCCCAAACCTGTTAAAGTAGAAGATTATGTAACAAAAGTCATGATTTGACTGAGCTGACCAAATACATAGTTCTCTCATTTAATATGTCCCAGTGAGTATATATTTTTATCTACACTTGCGAAAGAAAAAGTGCAGCATGTCAGGATAGCACATGTCGGAAATTAACATCCCATAAATAAACCGTGATCATTTCTTTAAAAACTCATGTTCCAAAAACTTCATGTTGTTGCAAAACAAAACCAAAAAAAAAATGCCCAAAACATTATTCAATGTTATTTCTTCTCATTCCTTGAAGTCACAATAAAGGGTTATCTCCTGGTGGGATTTAGTTATTATTTAATTTTAGCACTTTTAAAGATATAATTCCTTTCAGGTGGAAACAATTTGAACTATAGAATAGAATAGAATTCTTTATTGGCCAAGTGTGATTGGACACACAAGGAATTTGTCTTGGTGCAAATGCTCTCAGTATACATAAAAGAAAAGATACAAGAAAAGAAAAGGGCTTAGGCCAGTGCAGAACTAAACATTGACTTGAAGAAATATTTCAGACTTCACGTGAGCAAAGCACTTTTCAACTGTTCATGAAAGCAGCCATACTTTTTTTCAAAACCCAAGAAAATAGATTACAACTTACAGATTTTTTTTTCTTGTCAGCAAGAGAGACTGTCCATCTCCTTTTCTTATATTGAAAGCTCAAAAGAATATGTCTTAAAAGAATCCTCCTGCCCTTCTTGTTGTAGGTATCTGGACTGTCCCCAAATGTTTGCAAATGTGAAGAAGCCATTTGTTGGATATGGACATGTAAGGAAATTTCTTTGAATAGTGTAGTTCAGTGCAGTGGGAAGGGTGGGTACTAATCTATAAAGTGCAATGCTAAGCGGCATACTTAACTCGTTCATTTTTTCCCAGCTCTATCCAAGTAGATACGAGCAGCCACGGATGGCTGCCTTCCTATCCATTGCCGATAATAACGAACTGATCAGAGGACAAGGAGAAGCAGATTGGAGTTATCAGAATGGACCATTTACACTCATGAGGAAGTAAAGCTATATTTTGAGTTGCTATGTATAGTCCATTGTTCCTTCCCACACTTTTAGAATAATGAAATGTAACTTTAGAATAACTTGAAAGATCCAGTTCAAAGAGTGGTAGTTACACATAGTGAAAGCCTTCTCTTGGATCAATAATGAATACATGGTGACTTATATCATCATATGTTTCCATGGTTCATCTTTAATATTTCTCATCTCGTTCAAGTTCAGAATATTGTTGGCAAGCTTTGACATTACGCTGAAATCCCAAGAGGAGAATAGAAATACCTATGCATCTAAAAACAGGAAAACAGAACCAATATGCAGCAACTTTACATAAATAGAGATGCGTAGCTTGGTAGTCTGGTAGAAGTGGTGATTTGTAAATAAAGTCAGCTGATGAGTTATGATTCTAACTCTTCATTTCACAATTTGTGGGGGGGAAAGGGATTAGAATCTAACTCTAATTATTTCATTATAATTAGATAATGATAATGATAATTATAATATTATTATATTATAATATATAATTATAATTATATCTCTGTTTCTAGCTTGCTATGGAATGGACAGTTGGTTACTGTGAGAAGCATCAAGCCAGAAGCACATCCCAACTGCAGTAAAGCACGTCGCACCATGGACTTGCTCCTAGCTGAACAAGAACACTGCAGGTAATTCCAGTTGGCAGGCATTGGGAATAATGATGGATCAAAGAAGGATATATTGCGGTGATTTATTTAGTCAGGCTTTCCTGTTTACAATCAAGAGATGTGATCTGTGTGGTTATTCAAAGTAGATATGGTATTTAACATGAGTCCTGTGTTTCCTGTAGCCAACTTCGCCATCCCTATCTACTGCTCCTCTTAGCCGTGAGTCCATCCATGGATCTCCAAACTATCCAGCATGTCTTTGAAAGGGTAGAAATGTGCTCCCTCTACTATGCCTTGCACTGTGAGGTAAGTGGGAGAGTCAGGAAGGTGGGCTGCTCCTCTCGCCACCCAGCACTACATACTTCCCTTCTTACCTTCACTGCAGAATCCTAGCTCTCCGGCATCCTCCGCTACAGTGCATCTGCTCCTCCAGGTCTCTGAAGCGCTTTTGTTCCTGCATTCTCGAGGCTATATCCATCGGGCTGTGACCTCCCACGCCATACAGCTGGTGAGACCTGGCCTTGCCAAGCTCAGTAACCTTGAGTACATGCAGCAGAGGTTAGTTGAAGCAAATGCAGTTGTAGCAGTTTGGATATAGGGTTTTGCAGGAATCTTGACAGAATGGATTCTGTTTCAGGAGAGAGAAACTCTGTTTAACTTGGCCTATCCCACCACCTCCGCCTCTGTACAACTGGTTACCCTTGGAAGTCATCAGAGATCGATCAGCCTCTGTGAAGTCTGACCTCTACAGTTTCTGCACAGTAATTCAGGAAATCTTCACAGGTCAGTTTGTGACCTAAGTATTGGTAGAAAATCACAGGTAGAAGGAACTAATCAGCGACCTGTGAGTTGTGCAGAGTAACTTTGCTGCAAATAAATTATGTGAACATGTTGCCAAAAATGCAGTATGTTAAAAATGCTTTCTTTTTGGGAGAGATCACATTGGTTTTAGCCTTAATTATATTTAAAATAGCGCTGTTGGAGTCAGATTTAAATTAGGCATGTCATATTCTGTATAGCCACATTTGGAGATTTAGATCCAGTTTAAAATTGTACAAACAAGCTCTAAAATGACCAATTAGAAATAGGCCTAAGGACTAGAATGTAGATCAGTGATGGCTAACCTTTTCAGCTTGGTGTGTCGAAAATCGGGAAAAAGTGTAGCCTTCCTCGGGTCGTGTGTCACTTCAAGAAATATCAATAATTTGGTTTATGACGGACTGGGCTGGGGTGATCACACAGGGCTGTGAAACTCGTCTCCCTGTCTCAGGGCTGCAGGTGCAGGATGTGGGGATCGGAAGGCCACCTTACAGGGCTGTGAACCTCATGGATCTCCTTTCCTCCTGTAGCGTTCCTGAGGTAATGAAACTGACAAACTAACACAAAAACTGGTTCTCTGCTGCAAAGATCTTGCAGCAGCGGTGACACCACGCCTCCACGCAACAAGCAGGGAGCAGGGATTGGAGCAGAGCACAGGCAGCCTCTAAATGTGCAGGTTTTCCCCACACCAACAGGCGTGTCAGTCAAAGTGCCTCGGCGTGTCACGAGTGACACGCGTGTCATAGGTTAGCCATCACTGATGTAGATTGTAGGTGCTCCTTTGATCTTTTTTTTGTCCTTACTGCCTTCCTGTGGAGAAATCTTCTTTATCTGACTCAATTTCTTGAGGTTAGTGCACTTCAAGTTATTTCTTAAATGTGGTTTTGACTATTGGATCATTTATTAATGATTCAAACAACAAGATCTTTATAATAATTAGAATATGCTTTCAAAATTATTCAGAAAAACTGCATTTTCTACAGTTCATAAAAGCAAATAAATCCACATGAGTTTGAAAAAAGATGTTGCGGTAAGAATTGCAATGAAATTGTGCTGCTTTCATAATTCATTAAAGGTGTGTCAAATTATTTTGGGGCACGAGTTTAGTAATAACAGCGAGCAGAATGCTGTGGTGGCCAAAACTATCAGGCTAGATTCCATTGTCTTCCTAAGCTATGGTTTATGATCTTATATATCAAGCAATGCATATTTTTAGGGGAAATTCCATGGGATAGATTGGATGGCCTTGATGTGAAAGAAAAAATGGAGGCAGGGCAGTCTCTGTCAACTGATGCCCGTGTCCCTGAGCCATTTTATGAGGTGGTCAAAAGTGGTACAGCTTTGAAAGAACGTGACCGGGGAGGCACTTTCCCTGACTTACGCTACTTACTGCGGGCAGCCCAACAGGTAAGGTGCTCAACTGCTTACATTTTGAGTTATTCCTAATCCTACTATCTGCAGAACCGATGAAAGTATGGGTTTTTCCTATAGAAAATTACTAGACCAGAAAAAAGGAAAGAGGAGTAGTTATGTAAAAGACATTGAGCCTATATATTGAGGAGGTCTGAAGGTCCAGTTCAGATGATCACTCACGAGTTTCATCCTTAAAGGCTTTAGCAATGCCTACTAATAGCAATAGCGCTTAAACTTATATACTGCTTCACAGTGCTTTACAGCCCTCTCTAAGCAGTTTACGGAGTCAGCAAATTGCCTCCAACAATCTGGGACCTCATTTTACAGACCTCGGAAGGCTGAAAGGCTGAGTCAACCTTGAGCCTGATGAGATTCGAATTGCAGGCAGCCGGCAGGCAGCAGAGGTAGACTGCAGTACTGCATTCTAACCACTTCTCCATCACGGCTCTACCAAATCATATTTGCCTTCCTGAATTCTAGTTCTCGTTCTTCTTATACTCTCTGCATTTGCACACAGACACTGGAACCTTTGAGTCACATAATTTATTTGATTCCTTCTTGAATTAATGTATTCATCATTAGGCTGCTTCATATCTTGCCCACCCATCCAAGCCCTATTCTCAATTCTTGTCATTGCATTGTTTCTATACTCGCTTTGCCCTCTTGCACAACATTTAAGCCCTTGTGAAGAGGTCTATCTGCTACTGGTGACCAAACCATCTCTGACAATTGGTATAGGGGCTCCTGCTTGAGCAGTGGGATTGGAGTAGAAGACCTCCAAGATCCCTTCCAACTTGGTTATTCTGTTCTGCTCTGCTGGAGAAATGTAGTGAACTTTGCCTTCACTATGACTTTCAGAAGCTGTCAGCTTAAGGGGAAAAACAGAAATATTGGTACAGCCAAGGTCCCTTTCACCATATACAGTGCTCCAGTTTCTTTTTAGGAAAGAATAAGACTCTTCTTTAACTTTTATTGATCAGGAATAAAAATCATAAGCGGTATTATTTTTACAGGTTGCGGCGGGAGATTTTCCTTTGCTTTCATCAACAGCATCTTGTCCAAAGAAGCTTTGCATGTGGGCAGGACCAACAGTGTCCTCACAAGACTCTGTCCCCATCATTCCTGAAGGTCAGTTTCATGGCCAGTAATAGAACTACAAGGATGCAAAAGGGTGTTAGCTTCATGGATTCCAATGTGGATCCAGAGGGTAAACCTAAGTAAATGATGGGTTTGAGAATGCGTGTTATAAATCTATACTCAGAATTTTAAGTTAAGTCACTAAATGAGTTCACCTATAACAGGCTGCCAAACTCACGGCGTCACAGCATCGTCATGTGATGTATCGGGACTTTTTTCCCCTAAACCAGGCGTGGGTGTGGCCAGCACATGATGCATCCAGCTGTGGGCCAGGAGTTTGACATGCCTGACCTATAATATTAAGCCACAGCCTATTTTAGCCACACTTGAATCACTTATGAAACAGGCCAGAATATTTATTGTAGGTGAGCAAAGTAGTCATTGCTTCTTTGCATGCGCATAAGAGAAAGAGATGGTGACATGTGGCTGCTTTTGTTATTCTGATAAAAGCAACTGGACCCCATGGACACCCATGGTTTGGTCTGTTCTTGATTTGTTCTCATTCTGTTTTGCTGCTCTAATTTTGCATCCATGTAGAAATATGGATAGACTAAGAAAATAACCCTGGAGAATTATTTAGGAGGCAAACTCTGCACCCTTTTGCAAACCATGCTGAGCTTAACTGGACTCAATTCAACAACAAACCACTTCTCAGAACTTGATTTATAAAACAGCTTTTGATAAGCTCCAAATGAATGAATGAATAGCTAAGTAGATTACAAAAAAATCATCTCATAATAATGTCAGATAAGATAAATATAAATATTTTTTGCTAGGAACTGAGTATTAATGCAATAATTTTAATTGGAACAATAATATGAATTGGAAAAAGAAAGTGGAAAATCATAGGCAGGAAGAAGAATGGGGAAACAGGGCAAGTAGAATAGAACAGAATAGGAATAGGAATAGGAGTATAATAGAATAGAATGGAATGGAATGGAATGGAATGGAATGGAATGGAATAGAATAGAATAGAATAGAATAGAATAGAATAGAATAGAATAGAATAGAATAGAATAGAATAGAATAGAATTCTTTATTGGCCAAGTGTGATTGGACACACAAGGAATTCGTTTTGGTGCAAATGCTCTCAGTGTACATAAAAAGAAAAAAAATATATTCCTCAAGAATCATAGGTATAACACAATAGTAGTCAAAGGGTACAAATAAGCAATCAAATCATACTAGGAAACATAATAATAAGCGATCAAATCAAATTATCCTAGTAAACATTCAATTAAAAAATAGTAAGGATAGAAGCAATAAAGTTACATTCATGCAGTCATAAGTGGGAGGAGATGGGTGAAAGGAAGGATGAGAAGATTAATAGTAATAGTAATAGTATGCAGACTTAGTAAATAGTTGGACAGTGTTGAGGGAATTATTTGTTTAGCAGAGTGATGGCAAAAACTCCTTGTCTAGTTCTGGTGTGCAATGTGCTCTATAGCGTCGTTTCTAACAGAAACTAACAGGCAAAATTAACCAACATTAAAATTAAAATTAACTAACAGGCAAAATTGGAGCTAATGTATAATAATGCGGAGTAGCAAAATAAATTTATCAATATAAGGATGTAACAGAACCCATAGTTTTTCTATACTTGGTTTTACCTCTGTTGCTCTCTCCAGAAGCACCATATTTTGAGGTGGAGTCCAGCAGCAGGAGTGCAGGACAAAGCACATTTAGTGCTTATCCTGGGAGCCAGACAATGAAACCAGCACAGGTAGGAAGTTGGATTCCAGTGGCTTTAAACAAACTTTCCCCTTTTCCCTTCTGGGGAGGGATGTATCCTGGCACAACATAATTCCTATTACATGTAAGAGCATGTTGGTTAATTGTGGAGAAAGCCTTCAATTACAGTAATTTGAATTTTGCTGCAATAGCAACTAGACCAGTGTTTTCCAACCTTGGCAATTTTAATATGTGTGAATGTTAAGTCTTTGACTTCAGTGTGTGTTGAAGTCTAAGCATCTGAAAGTTTGCCATGATTTGGAAACATTGGACTAAATTCTTGAAGTGCTTGGACAATGCAATCAAATACAGTCCATTTTATATCAGTTGTTAGATGGAGAAATTTCGCAAACACATATGCACATATTAGCTAAACCAGGCAAAGCACTCTTACAGAGCGTCTGTTCTTGATATCGGGAGATTTCAGATTAGCAGAGTGACTGACTGAATCTTCAAAAAATGTCCTGGCTCTCCAAATGTTTATCCAGGGGAAATGGCTAATATTCAACAGGTTCATTGTGTGAATCATGTTTCATTTGAAGGGCTTCTTACATTTTTTTAAAATTCCAATATTCTTAATGTCAACTCATAAAATATTTTTATGGTCTTTTTAGAGTTGCCAACAGAAAGGGAGAGCAGCTTGGAAATCGAAAGTGCATTCCATTTTTCAAATATAGTAACTAGGTGACTGAAGTTTCTGCCACACAAATATCTAACTGGAGAGCATGATTGATGACTCTTGGCTACGGATGTGTCCCATTGGAGAATATGAATTATGATACACCCAAGGGGTGGAGGGAAAACCAGGGTCAAGGGTGACAATGAATGATGTGTCTCAGAGTTGGCTACACCCAGGCAGTGCCGGACATGTTAACTCCCAATAAATTCTTTTGAAGTTTTGGAAGTTTGGCTCGAGACTCATGATTTAATTGGGGTAACTGCCGGAATCCTGACACTTAATTAATATTGCAATAGTCTTTTTTTTTTAAACAAATTTTATTAATTTTTAAGACAAACAAATCATCATTAACCATTACATACTTAAACCTTTTTCCATTATAAATTTTACAAGTCAAATAAAACCTTATTTTATACAATATAATTCTATTTTAAACCATTTCCATATGAGCATACAAATACCTCTTATCCAATTTCTCTTTAATTCTCTTTACTCTTATTCAATTTCACTATTATTATTTCATCTATTTCTTTCTGACTTGATTACCATTATTCTCATTCTGTATTTCTGCAAGGTTTTATTAATTCTCCCAAAAACATAAACACACAACACACAAACATATAAAAAATCTTTTAGGAAAGTAACTTGGCCCCAGGTACCTCTCTCTACATGGACTTCAGTTATATTCATGCTCATCTTACATATCATTACCTATTTTATTTACCATTCTATATCTTCTATATTAGCTTCTCCACACATTTCACTCTTCTTAATTCTATCTTATTTAATCCATCTTAATTTGAGTCATTATATTTGTATCTTTTGTCCATTCTTTATTATCCCTCTATCTCATTCCTTATAATAATAAAAAAAAATTTCTCCTGAAATCACTAATCAGAGTATGATGCCTTTCTATCTTCCCCCTAAATTAATTAGATTAACATTTAAAATAACACCTAATACCCAATCTGATTCTGCTTGGTACATTCTATGTACTAATTTAATTTTTTTTTTAATAAAAGAAAAATAATAAATCCAAAATGATTAAATACATAGTTAAATAATAGATCTAAATATTGAATCTTATAACATTCCCATTGCCTTTTCCAAAAACAAATGCTACTATAATAATTTTATAATAACATCAATACCATAGTCATATTAAACTCTTTAATTAAAACTCAATATTCTAAACATTCCCTTTAATATTTTATTAAATTTTAAAATCAATCATTACTAAACATTTCAACATTTTAATCTCTTATTAACTCTTAAACCATTCTAATTTTCTATTTCTAATACAAATGCTACAATACCATCTTATGTACCTTGCAAAATCTTTTTTAAAAAGATTGTACTTTACCCTTTGTCCCTAAAAAAGATTCCTCTTTTCCCATCTGATTTCAAAACTTTGTGGCTTTTCTCCACCTTTTCCCTTTCTTTCTTCCCCCACCAGACCTTCCTACCCCCCCTTCTCCTAGCCTCTGCCTTGCTGGCTTCCCTTCTCTGTTGTGTTTCTTTTTTCTTTTGTTTATTATCATTATATTGATTTTGCACCTTATTTTTCTATTTCTTGAGTGTTTTTTTAAACCTTAAGTCCTTCATTTTCCTTCCTTTCTTCCTTCCTTCTTTCTTAGTTAAATTTTGAAATTCATTAAAGATGGCTTCTTCTTCTCTTCTTCTTCTTCTTCTTCTTCTTCTTCTTCTTCTTCTTCTTCTTCTTCTTCTTCTTCTTCTTCTTCTTCTTCTTCTTCTTCTTCTTCTTCTTCTTCTTCTTCTTCTTCTTCTTCTTCTTCTTCTTCTTCCTCCTCCTCCTCCTCCTCCTCCATCTGTTGTAGTGTTTGTTGATAGTTAACAAGCGCCATTTCTAAAAAAAGGAAGGCTTCTTTCACACCATCTTTGCCATCTGTTTTTGTTTGCTCATATTCTTTTCTCAGTTCCTCAGCAAAAAAAGCCATTATAAATCTTTTCTTTTCTCTTTTTTTTCCCCCTCTTTCTTCTTGCACCAACCAAGATATTTCAAAAAAATAGAACAATCCCAAAGTCCTCAATCAATCCAAGCCAAGACAAAGTTCTCACTTTCTCTTCCTAGGGTAGTATCAATCAAAAAAAAAAAGAAAGTCCAAATCTGTATCTTAAAGCCTTATTGGAATTATATTTCAGTCTTCAAATCCTTAAGGCATCTCCTCCAACAAAATCTTAACATATAAATATATTTTTTTGTCCTCTCCCTTCCCACTTATCACATAAAGCTAGTTTTTACCTAAAAAGACAGGTTTCTCAATATCCACTTATTGATTCCGTAGGGAAGGAGAGTAAACTTTCCTTTCAGCACCTCAAAATTGCCGCTTATTTTCTCTTGTGGAAAGAATCATTAAAAAGCCATAATTTCCAGGAATTGTGTTAAATGTGTCTTAGGTCCTGGGTCAACCAAGAAAACTTTCACTCTCATAGGCTTTCTCCTCTTCCTCCGCCGCATTCTTACCCGGCTGCCGAGCTTCTTTGTGGCGGCCATTACAGACCGCCGCTGCACCGTCTTGGGAAAAGGGGTTCTGCCGGCGGGGGAGAGGGTCTGCAACACCCCCAAACCCCTCTCCGGATCCCCTATCTTCAGCTACCCCTGCAGGGTAGCCTTAGCTCCGAACCCGTCCGGATCGGAGCACCAAAAGTCGGGCTAGCGCAGCAGGGATCGCGCAGTGAACTTCCGGTTTGTCGGCTGCCGCAGCGGCAGGAATATTGCAATAGTCTTAATTAATATTAAGAACCTAGAGAAAGATGAACTGGAATAAATCAAAAACCTAAGTTCTATTGTCAATTAAATGTCTGCAGGAAGATACAAGAAAGAAGGAGGAGAATAATGGTTCTTCCCATGTTTCTAACCACTGACAACTGAGAGGCATAGGGCCTCACATATTGGAGTAGAAGTACAAAATTTCTGCCGTAGAAAGAGACTGGTCAAAGATGTCTCTCTTTAGGAAACAGGTTGAAGAGACAATTCAGATATTAGATTACATTCCATCCACTGAAGAACAACCATTTTCACAGTGTTCTGTGTTTTTTTCATAGAAATATAGCGATCAGCAGGCCAGTATCCCTAGCAAATCTGTGGAACAGCAAAATCTGAAGTCAAACTGTGACAGCACATGGGAACCCGGGAAGAGTGATGAGGAGAAGGCTGAATCTGATAATACTGTCATGTCAACAGACCTGGTATGACTTGGTCAGGCTTGAAGCCTTTTTAAGTCTGGATCAGTAAGTCCCTCCCCCAGTACAAATTGCTGGTGGAAATGATTTAGAGTTTTCAATCGATTAAAGAGAACTTTAATGAATTTAATGAGTCAAAGTTCTTTGATTAGGTCCAGAGATCTTTGGATGTTTTCTATAATACAGTAATGCCCAATTCTCCCTGTTAACACAGTTGTAGGAATTATAGTCCAAAACACACTCTCTCTCTCTCTCTCTCAGCAATCTTTCACTATGAAGCCTGAATTGTGTGCCATGAACAAGCACATTCACACTAACACACAATGTCACATATGCAATGCATTGATTGTGAATGTCTTTTTATTTGGCTGTAAAGCACACCCATCAATAAATGCAATGATTAAACTTGTAGCTCTAGGATTTACATACTACTCCACATCAAAATTTCCAAGAGTTTTAAGAAACATTTCACCACTTCCCAAGTAAACTATTCTTTTAATCAGATGTTTCACACTCTGTAAGCCTCCGTTCCCTTTTCAGCATGATTCTTCTTCAATATATAAAAATGTATCTGTCTTCTTTCCTAATTCTGGATTATGTGTGCCCTTAACGTTCGTACACACACACACACACATACACAAGAATTTTTTCAATCCTGATCTGTATCTTCACATGATTTTCCACAAACCAAATATTCTAGAGCTGGTCCTTCATTTTAGAACCCCAGTTGGGACCAGAATTTCCATTGCTATGCTAGGTGGTTGTTTTAAGTGAGTTGTGCCCAGTTTTATGACCTTTTTTGCCATGGTTGTTAAGAGAATCACATAATCATTCATCAAAATCTGGCTTCCTTCTTTGACTTGACTTGTCAGGAGCTGGCTGGGAAGATTATAAATGGCAATTGTAATTTTAAGAACTTGCCAGTTGCCAAGTGCCTGATTTTTTATCACGTGACTGGGGTTGCTGTGATAGTCATAAGTGTGAGGACCAGTCATGAGTCACTTTTTTTTTCAATGCTTCTATCACTTCAAATGGTTTCTAAGCTAATGGTAGTAAATTGAGGGCTCTCTGTACTCTTAATCCCAGTCTCTTCTATGTTACCCCACCTGAACTCTCCTCACAATTATTTTCTTCTTCTTCAGGGAAACACTGTTGCTATCCAGGAGGAAAATTTCGTCAATAGCCTACAGGATTCAGCCTGTCTGTTGGCAAAGGCCCAAGCATCCTTAGAAAATCTGGAGAAACGTTTTGCTTCTGGCATCCATATGTTGGAGTCATTTGTCAACCATCAAGGGGCACCAGGTCAAACTGGTCATAATGAGGGATCCGTATCTAAGCGGGTGGTGGTGGGTAAGTCTTAATACTGACAACTTATGTATTGTTTTCTGACTGAGGATGTTCTTTCTTGTGCACATTAAAAGTAAGAGCTTTGACCCTTTCCAGCTATTGTAGATATTTTATTCCTTGTAATCTGTGTGCCAGCATTACACAATCCCTCTGCATATTATTCAGCACTGAATTACTGAAACTGATACATGAATCTTGCATAGTCATATAAGCCAGGGGTCCCCAACCCTCGGGCTGCAGACCGATACCAGTCCACTGCCCATTAGAAACTGGGCTGCACAAGTGAATGAAGCTTCATCTGTGTGTGCACGTGTTTTAAGTAGCACACAAAATCATCCACCCCCCCAGTCCATGGAAAAATTATTTTCCACGGAACTGGTCCCTGGTGCCCAAAAGACTGGGGACCGCTGATACAAGCTTTTCGAAACATTTCAGGTTTTTTTTTAACCGATTTCCAACTTCTGCAGGACTAATTTACTGTAGTATTTTTACATGTGTATGTTTTCAAATCCTGAGAAGTAAAACCTATTCCAACCTTCTGTTCCAGAGGGAGAAAATTGCTATATTTGACCAGTGCTAATGCGTACAAACACAATTGCAGTTGGCTGCGTGGTGAAAAGAAGATTATCTAGGGCCAAAAATCCAGGGGGGGGGGAATTTACAGCATTTTGCCTCATTCCAAATCCATATGTGCTTTTTTATATATTTTTATATATAAAATATATATATATTATTATATTTTTTCTAAGAATACAGACCAAAGACTCTTGGTGGTACACAATGCAATTAAAAAGCATAACACGCTCATTGTAAAATTATTAGAATATAAATATTAAATAAGAAATAAAAATAAATAACATTCTTTTTTTAAAAAAAAAAAAAAAGCCAGTTTAGAAGAGTTTCTTCTTAATCGGCTTCTGGAAGGCAATTGAGGTCAGAGCAAGTTTCAACTTTAATCGCAGAGACTAATCCTTAAAATGAGAGCCATGACGAAGAAATATGGCTTCCTGGTCTCAACCCAGCTATTAACCTCATGGAAGTGGAGGATTATAATTCCTTTGGTACCTATGTAGTAGATTTAGCCATACTATTTGGAGAAGATGGCCTTTTTCTTAGCTATTTTTTTTTTACTAGACTGCTACAATTGGGTACATGCGATGTAAAAATTCCTCCAATTATAGCATATTAATAAAAAATAGATGTGTCACAAAAAGTATATATTTTTAGAAAATCATAGAAACAATGGAAGATTTGCTGTGTAAGTGGAAATTTTTGGAAATTTTTGAAAAGGAATTTCAGAAGACTGATGGTATCAGTAGTGGGGAAATTGATCCCAACTGATAATTTTAGGAAACGGATATTCTTAATAATACTAGAACTTCTTCATGCGCACAGAATTATTAAAATGCATTTATTGCTGTTATATTCAAAACTTCAGATGGGTTTAAAAGAATGATGAAATTTATTATCCTCTATAGTGAGTAAAACAAGATCATTTCCAAAATCCAAAATCTTGGCCTTCAGGAAAACAACCAGTCAGAAAAAGTTGATTATAAGGGAGGATAAAGTTGAACAGGTTCATATCTATATATACCTTGGAGGAATTTTGGATGCCAAAGTGTCTCTGGAAAGCACATTTTGATTATGCCATTCTGGTAGTATTGCAATCTTCTGCCACTATATGAACATTAAACAAAGATTATCTGTATACAGTCCTTGCTTTATGACTGGTTGCTTAGCAACCATTCAAAGTTACAATGGACCCCCACAAAAAGGCATTTAAAAGCAGAATTTGTGGCTTCAACTGTCACTTTCCCTACCACCATTTTAGGCTCTCGGCAATTGGCCCACAATTATGGCCATTTGCGGCATCCTATAGTCAAATGATTTATGACTTTTGCTGGAAACCAGGTTTTACTTCCACTTTCTGACAAAAAAAAACCATTGTAGACAATCTTTAACAACCGTGGTGATTCGTTTAATGACTGCTGCAAAAAATGTTATAAAATCTTGTCAGTCTTAAGATGACCTGCTTAATAGCTGGTACGACTTCTGGGCTTAATTATGGTCATAAGTTGAGGACTACCTGTAACTAACACTCTTCAGGTTGCTATTAACCTCCATCTGTCTCCACTCAGAGAAGTGCAAAGGTAACATCCAGAACAACTCCCTTCAATACCTTATTGATTTATCATCTCAAGCCAGAAGAGAACAACAGGTAAACAAAGTAAAACAAAACAAAAGCTTCTTTTAGTATATTGTTTGGTGATACTAACCTCCTATAGTCTTGCCTGCAGCAAAATCCTGTCTCACCAGAGATTTTTCTGAGGTTGGAGAGTCACACAGAAAGGCCTTTTTGTAACACCGAGACGTAAGTAGCAGATGTCACAATCACATTTTCCTGCCTTGTAAAAAGTATTGGCTGCTTGGCTTTCAGATTATGTTATTCCGGGCTAGAGGACAGCTCTGGGTATGTTCAACTCTGGGTGTGTATATGTTCAACTCTGTTCAATTTCTGAAGGTTAAGTTACCTAGTCTTATGATACTAACAGAAATTGTGCTCAAAGAAATATGATGTCTCTAAATTCTGACAAGGAACAAAGAAAATAAAAATGTATGCATAAATAGAAATGGGACTATACAAGGACTGAATTTAAATAGAAGGCAGAGAGCTGATTTGTTGAATTCTGCTTGAAATCTGTTAGAAGTAGAAATTTAATAGAATGCTATTGTAATTCTCTTTCAACCTCAGCATTGTAAATGCATTGCTCAAAAAAATAAAGGGAACACAAAAATAAGACATCCTAGAGCTGAATTAATGAAATATTCTTATTAAATACTTTGTTCATTACATAGTTGAATGTGCTGACAACAAAATCACCCAAAAAGTATCAATGGAAATCAAATTTAGCAACCCATGGAGGTCTGGATTTGGAGTTACACTCAAAATTAAAGTGGAAAAAAACACTACAGGCTGATCCAACTTTGATATAATGTCCTTAAAACAAGTCAAAATGAGGCTCAGTAGTGTGTGTGGCCTCCACGTGCCTGTATGATCTCCGTACAATGCCTGGGCATGCTCCTGATGAGGTGGCGGATGGTCTGAGGGATCTCCTCCCACACCTGGACTAAAGCATCCCCCAACTCCTGGACAGTCTGTGGTGCAATGTGGCGTTGGTGGATGGAGTGAGACATGATGTCCCAGATGTGCTCAATTGGATTCAGGTCTGGAGAACGGGCGGGCCAGTCCATAGCATCAATGCTTTCGTCTTGCAAGAACTGCTGACACACTTCAGCCACATGAGATCTAGCATTGTCGTGCATTAGGAGGAACCCAGGGCCAACCGCACCAGCATATGGCCTCACAAGGGGTCTGAGGATCTCATCTCGGTACCTAATGGCAGTCAGGCTACCTCTGGCAAGCACATGAAGGGCTATGCGGCCCCCTAAAGAATGGCTACCCTACACCATTACTGACCCACTGCCAAACCGGTCGTGCTGGAGGGTGTTGCAGGCAGGAGAATGTTCTCCACGGCGTCTCCAGACCCTGTCATGTCTGTCACATGAGCTCAATGTGAACCTGCTTTCATCTGTGAAGAGCACAGGGCGCCTGTGGCGAATTTGCCAATCTTGGTGTTCTCTGGCAAATGCCAAACGTCCTGCACAGTGTTGGGCTGTAAGCACAAACCCCACCTGTGGACGTTGGGCCCTCATACCACCCTCATGGAGTCTGTTTCTGACCGTTTGAGCAGCCACATGCACATTTGTGGCCTGGTGGAGGTCATTTTGCAGGGCTCTGGCAGTGCTCCTCCTGTCCCTCCTTGCACAAAGGCAGAGGTAGCAGTCCTGATGCTGGGTTGTTGCCCTCCTACAGCCTCCTCCACATCTCCTGATGTACTGGCCTGTCTCCTGGTAGCGCCTCCATGCTCTGGACACTACGCTGACAGACACAGCAAACCTTCTTGCCACAGCTTGCATTGATCCTGGATGAGCTGCACTACCTGAGCCACTTGTGTGGGTTGTAGACTCCGTCTCATGCTACCACTAGAGTGAAAGCACTGCCAGCATTCAAAAGTGACCAAACCATCAGCCAGAAAGCATAGGAACTGAGAAGTGGTCTGTGGTCACCACCTGCAGAACCACTCCTTTATTGGGGATGTCTTGCTAACTGCCTCTGCTTTCTACCTGTTGTCTATTCCATTTGCACAACAGCATGTGAAATTGATTGTCAATCAGTGTTGCTACCTAAGTGGACAGTTTGATTTCACAGAAGTGTGATTGACTTGGAGTTACATTGTGTTGTTTAAGTGTTCCCTTTAATTTTTTTGAGCAGTGTATGTCAGGTAGCACTACAATGTCTTCTTTCTGAATCTTTGACTACTACTGTAATTCCCTAAAACTTCTTACCATACAGGGATTGTCATTAAATGTCAGCCCTTTGAGGTAGGCAAGAAAACACAGAAGGAATTCCCTGAATGCTCTTTATTATTGTAGGGGAGAAGAGCAGAATCTTAAAAGCCCATCACAGTTTCTTCCTGCTCCATCTTTTATCAAACAAAATCAAGGTAGAATTATTTTGACTTTCTTTTGCACCCCTTCCTCTTTTTCAGGAGTAAGAAATCTGTTCTCAAAATCTGATTTTTTTTATTTCTCATTTTCTGTGCCTTCAACATTAGTAAAAATTCCAAATAGAACCTAACTACGAATTCTGCAGGACTGCCTCATTCTCATTTGATTAGTTAGCAACTAATGGAGACATTTGTAAACTAAATATATCTCTACATTTTATTCTGCCTTACATTTCCCTAGTTTTGAAATCATCCTTCATGAAACTGTATTTAAAAATGTGTTAATTCATGTTTCCTCAGATTTGATCTTCTTCAGGAAATTATCCAAGAGTTGCGAGGAACAAATGACTCCTTCACGATGAATCACAGTAGGTAGAAAATTGGAATCTTATTTTGCTGGTGTAGACCTGAAGAAGACATGGATATAGTAATCAATATTCAGTCTTTATTTGTAGACAAATGGAAGAATTCCTTGTTTATTTACACAAATATTTGGAAAAGAGCATTTTGTGACATAAATTGCATCAGTTTTCTTTGATGTTCACTGTTTTTTAATAGATGCAATGTGACTGATTCTAACAATGATCTGTCTGCCTCTGTTTATTAAATATATGCTGCTCATGTCTGTCCTTCCCCATATTGTATTAGACACCAGCTATTTGCCTATATTTTTAAAGAACCAATTTACATTTATACCATTATATTAGGCTTTCTTACTTTTCTAACAATACAAATTGTTAAGGATTATAAATTACATCATAGAGGAAGGTTAAGAAGCTTGTCTGACCAGCCCTCATGCAAAGCTATTTTTGCTTACAAAACTGAATTCCTTAGATTCACTCTTAGAAAGAGCGAAAGAGTGAGGAAATATTTCCTGAGCATTTTTAGTCATTTTATGCATGCTTAAAGTATTGCCTGCTGGAGATTAAATGATTCCGTATATACAAGTAACAATTAGTGAAGCAAATTTTATAATTGTAACAAAGAGAGGCTCTATTTATAAAGAATACATTACAGAGATAAATAAAGCCCTAGCCCTTACTTCACTACATCTTGCCATGCAGAGGTCAAATAACATCTCTGTAGGTGTATGTCTTGGAAGGAAGCAGAAGGAAGTGACTTTCCATTAGCAATTTGTGTGGCAAGGAGCAGGCAGAAAGATAATTTTTATATTTCTTTCTATGCCCTCCTGACTCATGTGGCATTAGATCATGTTGAATTTGGATCTCCAACAGGAAGAAAGCATCAATGGGAGAGATTTTTAACAAGGTTAGAACTTCTTAGGAAATGCATGGAACATATGTACCCATTTCATGTATTCACAACTATGTATACGCTTATACTTATTATCTTGTAAACAATTGGCAAATCAAATAAATAAATAAAATAAATAAATAAAATAAACATAAAAACATGAAAATGCAGCAGTCACTTCTCATTATGAAAGGATTGGGAAGTGGCTAGTATATTCTTCCTTGTAATTTGTACAAAAAGTTCACATTAAGCTAATTTGCATTTGTTTACATAGTTTGCATGACAAAATTTAGTTTCACAAAGAGGACAGAAACACTTCCGCCAAAGATCTTCCTCTTAACTATTGGCAATCCCTGCTCCAGTTTCAGAAATTGGATTGGTGTTGCCAACACGCTGTCTTCGTATCTATTCTGCTCTATAAGACAGCATTTCTCAATCTTGGCAGCTTGAGGACGGGTGACCTTCAACTCCCAGAATCCCTCTAACCAGCTTAGCTGACTGGGGAATTCTGGGAAACGATGTCCACTCATCTTCAAGTTGATAAGGTTCAGAAACCCTGCCACAAGAACTCAAATTTTACTTTAAGCAAATACCCCATTTGGACTTATTAATAAATAAGGTTTTTCAGCCACTGACTATATTGTCATCTTTGTGCAGAATCAGAAAATGCATAATCCTAATACAGCAATGTATGAGAAATTGTCCCTATCTGTGGAGATAAATTTAATTTCTTGGCAGAATCAATGTTTTGCGTATAGGAAATTCCAGATTTAACAACTAGGTATTTCCAATTAAAGGAACAACTAGCAAATAAAGGAGAAAGGCTTTCCCTGAGGACTAAAGTCATTAACATACTAGATTAAATTGAGATGCAATCTGGTTGGGTATAGAGCAATTGCAAGCTGTGTTCTTCTATTGTGCAGTAGCAACACAGCATCACATCTAACATATTTTCATCATTTCTACAGAGCAGCAAACACGGAGCAGAAAAGAAAAAGAGATTCCCTCTGATCTAAAGAAGGGAGATCTGATCCGGACAAGTGATGATGACTAGTTAGGATGATCAGTACATGGTGATGACCCCTCTAGTTCTCTATTAAAGATAGGACCAAGATAAAAGCAGTTTCTTTCTTCAATGGCACAGCTATCAGTATGCATCCTGAGAATTCAGTATCTCCAGTTCAGAGCCTCATATCCTAGAAAAGTTAAGTAGTACTGGACATGATTGCTCTTCAAGAGAAAAATCTAGTTTTTTTAAAAGACTGAACTAATGTCATTTAGAACATTTGGGTCAAGCTAGGAGAGCTATAGATCAAATAAAGCTTTTAGTGAATTGATAAGCATAGGTCTCAATCAAAGCATTTTGTAGCCATTTTTCACACATAAACTTGTTTAGCTCATGTTCCTTTATGCTTTGAATTCACATTCAAACCTGTCCAGTCATGCAGCCTTGTACAAATACCTCATTTTGTCATTCTCTAGTATCACATTTTAATAAAGTACAGAATTGTGCAGAGAAAGAGTATAACCCTTTTCTCCCCACCATGCTTCTGGTGAAAATCTCTTTTCTTAAACAAATCAGTTGTTTTTAGCTTCAGCATAAGAATTACTACAATCTCGTCCTGAGCAAGGTGATTAAACTTCCCTTCTTGCTCTGATTTCAATTGTTTAGAGGGGAAAAAAGCAAAGGAAACGTAGGTTGAAAAATGAACTGTAAGTAGCTTTTCCTTTCAAACCATTAACATCAAATTTAGTTTGATCTCAGTCTACTACTGCTAATTAGTCTACTTATTTTTTGTATTGGGAGAATCTTAACAATATTAAGATATTTTGCTGCCTTTATCTCTCTTCTTATGAATTCAAAGTTGCTTTAAATTGGGTCTTTGCAGGTTAAGTTCTGATGAGGGTGAGGCAGTTTTACCTTTTATAACATATAGTAATAGTATCTTGTACCCCTCCATACTATTCTCTGAGTTACCAGTGTTACAAAATAGGTGAGCTTTAGTAGTATTTGAAAAAAGAATCAATCTGACTTTGTCACTTCTCTTGATTTCTTTATTAAAAAAGAGAAAAGTGTTTTGTGGTTCACTTGTTTTTTTATAAATCTTTCATATTTACCTGATGGTATTGCAGGTACTGCAACAAATTTTTCATTATTTTTAGTTATTTTTTTCTTATAAGCATGATTCACACATAATGATAAACCATAACATACTTTGGAAGGAGTGTGTGTGTGTCTCTGTGTCTGTAAATTCTAGCTCATTGTGGCTTATTTAATATCCTTGCTTGAAGAAACAAAGTGTAGTATGATATAGACAAAAAATTACTAGCTTATATTTTGTTTCCTGTTTTAAGAGCTCAAACACATTTGCTGCTTTCAAGTTGCATATGCAGAAACACACAAGATTGAACTGTTGGCATCTCCATTTCAAAAGGAGACTGGGCAGAAGAACGCATCCTCAAAGACCGCACTTAAATTAGAAAACATCATAACTCTAGGATTTGGCTAAAGCAGCAACAAAAATCGAATAGGACTGACTAATATTTCAAGCTTTAAATGATGTAAGACAGAAACCATCTCCTATCATAAATCAAAAATAATCTATTGGGATTTTGCTGAGCTTGGTTTTCTTTCTGCAACCATTTTATTACCATTCTAGATAAAATGGCCAGGGGTTTGATATGAATGAATCGAGTTTGCTGCTTTTTTTATGTGTGGCAGCTTGTCCTACCTGTTTTTATCAGGTATAACTTGTTCTAATTAGTGTGCTTGTTTCTGATTCTGAATCAACTGAAATAATGCAGCATGAGACTTCACAGAGACCACATGATGGCGCCATAAGTAAACAAAGAATAAAAAATTCAAAGATTCTGAGACTCTAGAAAGAGGGCAGAGAAGAGCAAGAAAGATGATTTGATGTCTGGAGGCTAAAACATACTGTATGATGATTGGTTGAAGGAACTGGGTATGTCTAGTCTAACGAAGAGAAGAACTAGAAGTGACAATAGTAGTCTTCCAATATTTGAGAGGCTGTCACAAAGAAGAGGGGGACTTGTTCAGTAAAGAACCTGAAGGCAGGACAAGAAGCAATGGATGGAAACTAACCTAGGAGAGATCCAATCTAGAATTAAGGATAAATTTTATGACAGAACAATTTTTTGGAATAGCTTGCCTCCAGAAGTTATTAAGGGTGCTCCATCTCTTCATGTTTCAAAAAAGAGAATAGACAGCCATTTGTCCAGAATGGTATAAGGTCTCCTACTTGGGCAGAGGGTTGGACTAGAAGACCTCCACAGTCCCTTCCAACTCTGTTATTCTCTATTCTTTATATTAATGGTTTAATTCTAATTTGCTTTTCAGTTAATGCAACTTCAATATTACAGCAGCATCACAGAGCTTTAAATTATATCCTTTACTTCACTAACAATATATGAGGTTTATGTAGGCAGCTCTGCGATACAGGACAACATGGAAGTTTGCAATTATCCACAGAAATAATAGTCCTATCTTTTGTGCCAGTAGATGTGCCAACAAAACAGCCAATATAAGTTGAAGACTTGGGTGAGGAAGTGAGCAATAAAAAGAAGAAACATATTACAATCTAGAGCAGATTTTTCTTACCTACAGGAAAAGGAAGGAAATCATATTGGGAAAAACTTAACAATGATGATTCACTTGGCCACTGACTCCAACATGATCCAACTTTATACCTGTTTCTGATTTACTCATCATTAAAGATATTGCTGGGCAGACAGCAAATGGCTCAACTGTGTAGCTTCAGTGGGGCAGCTTCTGTATAGCTTCTCAGGGCACCATCAATATATAAACTACAGTATATTAGTTAATATATTACCTGATAGTTAATAGGGTGATATCTCCCTGATCCCACATCAATAAACCCTTAAACCATTCTTACATGTTATACTACTATAGACTTCAGAAAATGAAACTTGGTAAGAAAAAAGTCCCCCCAAAAGAAAGCACAAAATAGACTGATCTCACAATCTTTATGTTGTTTGTGTAAGGAACTTACTCAAATGCTACTATTTCTATGTCTTAAGCATTAACTTTGGGATCCAGAATCTCAGGCAATTTGAGGCAAATGCACCATTTTACATAACGAATCCATGTTAGGACAAGAAGTAATGGATGGAAACTAATCAAGGGGAGAACCCACCCAGAAGTAAGGAACAACTTTCTGACGGTGAGAACAATTAATCAGCTTGCCTTCAGAAGTTGTGGATGCTCCATCACTGGAAGTTTTTAACAAAAGATTGGACAGCTATTTGTCTGAAATGGTATAGGATCTCCTGATTGAGCAAGGGGTTGGACTAGAATACTTTCAAGGTCCCTTTTTATTTGTGTTATTCTGTTATGATTTCTGTGGGCATAGTGGGACTTCAGATTCCTCCTGCTTGAAAGAAAATTACTAGTTTGGCAAGCGAACTTATGTATAAAGATAGTTGGTTGATTGTAAACAGAGTATGAGTCAGCAGCCTGCATCAATTTTATGTTAGGCAGATGTTCATCTTGAGCATTGTGTCCAGTTCTGAACATTGCACTTTAAGGATTCAGGTGACTTGGAACAGGATGTGTGACACTTGAGATCCTTAGAAATTAAAAACTCACAGGTCTGGTGCTGTCCCCAGATGTGAGACACACCCCAGTGAAGTCATTGTGTAGTGCTGAGGCAAGTGAATCAATTTTCTTCTTGCATGGTTGTGGCATAAGTCAGATAACAAAAACGTTGTGGCCTGCAACACTAGGTCACCAGAAGGGAAGACAAGATGAATGCCAGCAGAGTGAATGGACAATAAAAGAGTTCAGTGTTGGAGCACCAGAATCTCAGGATGGAAACAAATCATCCCGGAGAAGATCTAGTTATGTGTTTGCTAGGAGTTAACACCAACTTGACAATCAGACTTCCAAGACCGATGTCAGAGCCACTATGTACACCAGACCAAGAAAGTAACTCCAAAGGAACATTAAAACTACTTCATTATATTGACTATAATCTTGCAAGTCTGATTGTGCTTTATTGCCTCACCCCCTCCCCTTATACTCCTGTGAAATTCAGAAGATGTCTGAATCATTTCCTCTTCCCCTCAGATTGTTTTGGGATTGAGCCATGCTTTTTTGCCTTGTTTTTACCAGATTCTGTGAACTGACCTGGCTTACTTCTGTCAAGGCTATCTTCTTTACTCCCTATACAAGGTGGCCAGATAGGGTGCTCCATCACTGGAGATTTTAAAAAAGAGATTAGACAACCATTTTTCTGAAATAGTATGGGTTTTTCTGCTTGAGCAGGGGGTTGGACTAGAAAACCTCCAAGGTCCCTTCCAATTCTGTTATTCTATTATTCTGAAAGTGTGCACCATTGGAAGACGCGAAAGACCAGGATGGGGACAGATCATCCTGCAGAAGATCTATCTAAGTCAATAAAAATCAGTGCCAAGTTGATGACAATTAATTCAGAAACTGGTGCAGGAATGAAGAGAGCATCTTCTCATTCAGCCTCAGTCACGAAATGTTGTGAGGGAACATCCCACCTTACAAGTTTGTTTGTTGCAGGAGGAGGATATGTAGTCTTCGTGTGCTGTCTTTTACTTCTGCGTGAAGTGTGAGATCAGAAAGGAAGGAAGGATACCAAAAGGGCCATTTATTAGTGATTTGTAGCATTATCCAACAATTCTGATTGCAATGACAGTAAATGAAGTTTATTTCACCACCATAAATGGCTAGTTCAATCATGAGTGAGGAAAACACAAAGGATTTAACATCACTTCACAAAAATAGCAATAGCCCTTAGACTTAACGGACAACACACATATCATTTACAGCCAAATGTTTACTCTCCTAGACATCCCTTACATTCCTTCTATATTAAAATTATATTTAATAATACATCTACTTACATTTTTTTCTAAGAATGGCTTTAGGATCCATATAATTAAACCCAGCATGTGAAATGGGAACTTGGCAGCATGCAAAGCCATTAAGAGAAGAAAGAAATCTGGTGGTCAGTATTTTGCTTTGCAGCATGTTGACCTGTGTAATGTTTTAATTAAAGAAATCATTTTGCGAAAATCTATATCTAAGCCTAGTTATTGTCAAGAAAGATATATATGGGCACATCAATACTAATAGGAACCATATTGCCTTCCCCGTTTATAGGGACTGAATCATGCACACACACACGATCTTGTTGATGACCCAAGCTCTGTAAAGGACCTTGGAATACTCACCTCTAATGATCTAAGTGCTAGAGCACACTGCAACTACATAGCCAAAAAGGCATTAAGAGTTGTTAACCTAATCCTACGTAGCTTTTTCTCTGGTAATATCACACTACTAACCAGAGCATACAAAACATTTGCTAGACCAATACTCGAATACAGTTCATCAGTCTGGAATCCACACTACGTATCTGATATTAGCACAATTGAGAAAGTCCAGAAATATTTCACAAGAAGAGTTCTCCACTCCTCTACTCGCTGTAGAATACCTTATGCCACCAGACTTGAAATTCTAGAACTAGAAAACCTTGAATTACGCCGTCTTCGGTCTGACTTAAGCATGGTATACAAAATCATACATTGCAATGTCCTACCTGTCAATGAATACTTCAGCTTCAACCATAACAACACAAGAGCACACAATAGATACAAACTCAAAGTAAACCGCACCAAACTTGATTGCAGGAAATACGACTTCAGCAATAGAGTGGTCAATGTCTGGAATACTCTACCCGACTCTGTAGTTTCTTCCCCAAACCCCAAAAACTTTAACCTTAGACTGTCTACTCTTGACCTCACCCCTTTCCTAAGAGGTCTGTAGGGGGCGTGCATAAGCGCACCAACGTGCCTACCGTCCCTGTCCTATTGTTTCTCCTATTCTTTTATTTTTCTTATATGTAACCATTTCATGTATTCACAACTATGTATACATTTATACTTATTATCTTGTAAACAATTGGCAAATCAAATAAATAAATAAAATAAATAAACACTGACTCATTCAAAGAGTTCATACAGGAATAAGGAGTGTCTTGCCTGCATCAGAAACCAGCAATTATGAGCTAAATTATTAGTTGTTACTACTTCCACCCTCTGCAAACTGAACAGTACTCATAGTATGCTATGTATTTTGTATTAAGTCCTAAGATTAGAAGTATTCTTTGGTGGCACTCCTTAACTATTGTAGTTAAGATCTATTGGTAGCACTAATCTCTTAATCATATTTTATTCAGTAAATCAATTTTTAACAGCTTCCCCTTATAATAAGGGATGGAACAGAAATTACACAACATGGTTTCCAAGCATGGAGAATTCCAATTTGTGTGCAGCAATTATATATTCCTTAGTTGCTACCTGGAAATAGCTTAGGATAGTCATCCCCGGCCTTTATGGCATAGTCATAATGGGGGAATTTACTTGTTTGATGGAGAACTACATAACCCAGCATTTTTAATTTAATGAATTGCAATTCTTAAAATGCCGACATAACCTGGCTATTGGAAGACATCAGTCTGAGGAAGATTGTGATTGTCAAAATATATCTTTAGGTGGCCCAAGCTGTGTTATCTTCTCTTATTTGTAGAACTTCATTAACTTACAGAACATTTCCTCCAAAGAAGATGACCATATTCAAAGGATGATTAGTTCTCCAACAATTTCTGGTAGACCAACAAGCACTAGTGGAGGACAGAGGTGTAATGTGGCATGCTGAATAAATTCTTCTGCTATTATTGCATTGTCAGTAACCTGAATACTTTTATGCTGTTTCTATGGTTTGGGTGGGGGGAGTTGCCCCCCTCCCAATGACTGTTGGATTTGGGAAGCTATACCAAATTGGATAAATAAAATAAAAGAGTTATTTTAGCAAAACAGGTGGTTTCTAACATGACTACAGAGAAAAACCTAGAAATATAACAACCTGCAGGCTATGTAAATATTGATAGGAAGGGAAGCTACCAGGAAGACCTGGAGAATGTTATATCGGTGGAATCCCACTCCTGGATAACCTGTCTCTTATCTGAATGCTGCCTAGTCTGTGGCTCCTCCTGCAGGACTAATATGGCTATCCTGGAAGAATCATGTGATTTTCACCACCAAGGAACCTGTACCCAGGACAGCAGCTGTTTTGCATTCATTAGGAGTCTTATCAGGGATAGAAAAGTGTAGACTAATAGTTTAATGATGAACTTACCTTCTGGGAGGGCTATCCTCTGCAAGGGATGTGAATAGTTTATTGCTTATTGACTATTTGCTAATGATCATGTGCCTTTGTTTTCCAAAAAGTGTATGAAAGCTATGCTAATTTGTGTATTGGGGGCTTTCAATTTGTGATTTAGTCCTGAGAACACATGTCTTTGTATGTTCTCAGGACTAAATAGGTTGCAATTTCCCATCATTATCTTCTTTTAATGACAGCATAATCCCTTGCATGGAGTCTGGGCAACTGAATGGAGCTGTGTTTATTGGCCGGTTGCCCTTCCTGTTGCCAATGCGGAATTATATTCAGCAGATATATTCTCATTGTGCCCAGAGAGAGAAATATCTGCCTCTACCTAGGATCGAACCCACAGCATCCCGATTGTGAGGTGAGAGTTTCACCTCTAGTCTAGGCCAGGGATCCCCAACCTTTTCGACGCCGCGGCCCGGTTCCGGCGTCAGCTGGGCGCCGCGGCCCGGTTCCGGCGTCAGCTGGGCGCCGCCATCTTTTTGACGAAAAATCACTTCCGGTGGCGTCGAAGTGATTTTTCAAATGGCGGCGCCAGCGCTTCTGGTGAGCTTTTCGGGTAGAAATGGCTTTCTACCCGGAAAAGCTCACCAAGCGCTGGCGCCGCCATCTTTTTGACGAAAAATTGCTTTTTTACCAAAAAGATGGCGGCGCCCAGCAACCAGCGGCCCGGTAAGGCTTGTTCCGCGGCCCGGTACCGGTCCGCGGACCGGCGGTTGGGGACCCCTGGTCTAGGCCACCGCATCACTCAGATTGCAATTTCCCATCTTGTGTAATAATTGGCTACTTTGCACTAAGGAAAAAGAAAACCAGCTTATGGTTGAGTCAGTTCAAGGTTTGGCAAACAATTGCTCTTCCTCGCATGTCCCAAGGACATTCTCACAGACTGTTACATCCATTGAGTGGTGTGTGCATCAGAGGTGGTATTCAGCAGGTTCTGACCAGTTCTGGAGAACTGGTAGCAGAAATTTTGAGTAGTTCAGAGAACCAGCAAATACCACCTCTGACTGGCCCCACCCCCATCTATTCTCTGCCTCCCGAGTCCCAGCTGATCGGCTGGGTCTTTTGTTGCCCTGCACAGGAGAACTGAGCTGGAAAGTAGGTTAGTGGGGTGGGGAGGGAATGGGATTTTGCAGTATCCTTCCCCTACCATGCCCACCAAGCCACACTACGCCACACTACATCCACCAAGCCACACTACGCCCACCAAGCCATGCCCACAGAACCGGTAGTAAAAATATTTGAATCCCACCACTGGTGTGCATGTTATCCCTTCATAAAATCACCATCTTCTCTAGCTGAGTGGTGCAAAAATTAGTTCCTTCAAAGCACTAGGTCACTGTCACTTGTGAACAGTTGATAAAAGCCAATCTGAGAAACCTCAATGGATGCTAGAAGAAGAAAAAGAAGGGAAGGTGCTTGCCTATAAAGGGGGCTTATAAAACCACACAACTAGTAAGAATTTCACAGAATTGTGTAATGTTACTTCCTCTCTGATTGGTGCCAGTGCCAGTTATCATAAGCCCAATCATTTTGCATCATCTAAAAATTGGACTTCTTTCTTTTGAACATACCTGATCTGGCTGAGGTTAATTGAAGTCCCCCCCTCCCTTTTTATTAATAAATGAAGAACTGAAATGGAGAGATAGCATGGATTATTTTAATAGAAATATTGAACCATTGAGAATACAAAAGTCTTGGCTTCCAATGACATAACAATATAACACAGGAAAGGGCAGAGATATTAACAGTGATAGGCAGAGATTAATTTCCACTGCATTCCACTTCTAAATTAGATGGAAAATGATCTGGATGGTGCACCATAAGTAACAATAAGCATGCTGTCACCACAAAGGAGAGGGGAGGAAGGCAATTATTTTAGAGCCAATGTGCCCGGCTCTTCTGTTGACAGGATAGCTAGAATAGCCATTCAGGTTTCTCCTAACCTATCTTCTCCAATCTACTGATCTTCAGATGTGGAGTTCAGTGGCCGTATTAGTATCAACGCATCTGTAGGGCATTCGGTTTTTAGTACTGTCTGAGCTTGGTTGTTTTCGGGCAGGGGTTTCATTCCACAAACATAGTAACTTCACCAGCACTGATTATGTTATCTAGTTTGGGTAAAGAAACATCTGCAAGAAAACAACCAAGTTGAAAGAGTGCCCAAGGATCCCTAATTTCAGCCTTGAACTAAAGATATTCTTTATTGGCATTAGGTTTCTACCTTTGGAAGTAGTATAAGAGCTGACCAAGAGAAGACAGAGATTTCTGTCTAGAATTTCATCTCAAAATTATTCTTAACACAAAAAGATGTGAGAGCACAGAAGAACCACTGCTTGAAAATGCATGTCACGTACATGTTCCACAGCTGGTTTCACAAATTTCCTGGCCTGTTTGTGAAGCCTAGACGCTACTGTCCCATGTGCCTTCTCTTCCTTCCTCCTCCACTGTCTCATGATTGACAGAGCTAGAAAGCTTTTCACATGTTGGTTTTCACATGTTGGCAAGCTTTTTTTTTTTCAGCTGGCTCCAAAGGACACAAGAGACATCCTTGTATCAGCTCTTAGCTCTGGATGTCTTCCCTCCCTACATCCAGAGCACCTCAGGGGGAATCTCATATTTCTGAAATTTGACTCTCAGCTATCCACACACACTCTTGCTTAAGAGTTTTTGCTAATAGTATCTGTCAAACTGTGATTCCCATCAATCCTTAGGCAGGTTGGCTATGGGACAGACTGGTGGAAGAGATGGGAACCGTAGGCTAATACATTTGGAGGGAAAGTCCTTCTGTAGATCATGTTTATGAAGTGAGGGACGTGCAGTTATCCCATTTGAACAACACGATGGGACAGATGTGCAAAATGTTGGCATCGCCACGTGATCATCACCAGCCAAGGTGGCTGAGGCTTTCTCAAAGTAGATTGAGAAATCTGCATCCTCTTAACAGTAGATCTAGTATAGACCTCTGGAAAAAAGTATGCTGCTTAGGAGAGCTAACATTGCATTGCCGTGGCTGTCTTCTTGCGAGTTCTCACATTGTAACTGCCCTACACATTTTAATGGGCACTCTTGGTGCCAAAGAAAACTTTCTAGTGTATAATAGTCCATTAACCATAGTAATAAAATTGGAAAAGCCTTTAATTTGTAGGTCCAGCCCTCCCAGATTTTAAGACTGGCTTTGCTCTACTCGCATTCAATTGTGACATGTATTTACCTCCCTGCCATAAAGTTCTTGCCCAAACATGGCAAGGAAACCAAGGCCAACTCAACCCTGTCTCCAGGACACAGAGTCGAGTCTAACCTCCCTTCCTTTAACATTTTGGAATGCAAGGGTTTGTAGGAGACTGATCGTCTCTCCCCTGCTCTCTCCATGGCTGCAAAGCCTCCGGTATGGGGCCATAACTGCCATCATCTGTCCCCCTTGGGCCGGATGCAATGGATTCTCCATCATAGAGTTTGTCCGAAGAATGGGAATCTGCACCACCACCATAAGGACCGCCATAGGGTACATTGGGCCTAGCCTTAGGGGGTGCCTTTGAAGCTGGGACATAGGTTCCTCCCCATTCCTTAGCAGTTGGGATGTAGGGGATACCAGGTTCCTTCCATACTGGCCGTGGATGGCCATTAGGAGTGTTTTCTCTGATGGTAAAACCAGAAGGTGGCCTTTCAGGAGTGCCACCTTCATGTTGTGCAGCACCCCAAGGTTCATACGGTCTTGGTCCGCCACCCTGAGCAGGATTTCCAAAGTTAGGCCCCATTGGGTTGCCAAGCCACCAAGGTCTACTTGGCCTGCCAAACTGAAAGGGGTTGTCTTCTTGGGAATGGGGTGCAGAAGAACCTCCTCCATAATTTCCAGGTGCGGAAGGCCTGCCACCCACTATCCGAGAGTCTCCCCCTTCAATGCTGTTGCCTCCCATTCCAGGTGGTGAGACGTCTGGTTTGAGAATCCCACTTGGGAAAGAGCACCTCTCCACCCCTGGGGGCAGGGGCTGAAGGTCTTCCCCAAAGACCGTGTCAACACATCTGGAGGCTATGCCTAGAAAGAGACACAAAAAAGACAAAGTTGCTGCTGAGTCATTGGCTGAGGTTCACCATGGTACCCCCACTTCCAGCAGGTGCCATAAGAAGGCACAGAATATCTTTATTATTAATATTAATATTGGCTACAGTAAGAATTTTTCAAACCTGTGCTATCTCCCTCCCACCCCGCACCTACTCAACGTTATTATATGAACTAGGGAGGTGTTTGCCTGAGTTGCTTATGCCTGCAGTACTTTCTTCTTGTTTTGGAATTAAACCATAACAGATAACAGATAATCAGAGTTGGAAGGGACCTTATAGGTCATCTAGTCCAACCCCCCACCCAAGCAGGAGACCCTACACCATTTCTGATGAATGGCAGTCCAATCTCTTCTTGAAAGTCTCAAGTGATGGCGCTCCCACAACTTCCGAGGGCAAGCTGTTCCATTGGTTGATTGTTCTCACTGTCAGAAAGTTTCTCCTTATTTCCAGGTTGCATCTCTCCTTGTTCAGTTTCCCTCCATTATTCCTTGTCTGGCCTACAGGCACTTTAGAAAATAGCTTGATCCCTTCCTCCCTGTGGCAGCCCCTCAAATATTGGAAGACCAGTATCATGTCTCCCCTGATCCTTCTCTTCACTAGACTAGCCATGCCCAGTTCCTGTAACCATTCTTCATGTGTTTTAGTCTCCAGTCCCCTAATCATTTCCCCCTTTTTGCTTTGATAATGGATCTGGCCTATCTCTGCCAAGGTCACCTTCCTTAGTCTCTACATCTCCTCCATGTTTACCAACAACAATTGGGAGGCAAGATGGGCTGAGACTGAGAGAACATGACTGGTCCAAGCTCCCCAGGGTGTTTCTCCAAAAGGGAAGTCTAGAACCTGGATTTCCTTCTCCTAGTCCAGGGGTGTCCCAACTTCTGAGGGTCACTTTGGACAGTTCGCAAATATTTGAGGGCCAGGGGGAAAAAATCAATGTTATAAATGAGCAAATAAGATTTGCTCCTCCTCCCCTCATCTCACAGGCAAGGAAGTAACCCACCAGTCTTCTTTGTCCTGAGCCGGTTTAGATGGGGCTTTCTTTGGAGGGCGAGGGGAGATGGAGCAAGGAAGACTCCAAGGGAGCACATGGGAGGAGCTGGTAGGCCAGAAGGAACCTTCCAGAAGGCTGGATTTAACTCTCAGGCTGTAGTTTGGAGTCCAGTCCAATCCTTTCACCACACCACCCTATGGGCTCTCATATAATGCATCTCTCATAAACAGTGCCATCAAGACACCTCCATATTTTTGTTTGTTTTGCTGCTGACTGAAACCTAGAAATTGGCAAAAGTCCCTCTGTCCTTTTGCCAAAAGAATGGTGTGGAAACCGCTGTAAACCAAGAGCTCCCATCTGCCAGTGTGACAACTGTTAATGAGCTCAATCCTGCCCTTCTGCCTCAGGCACATCCCCAAAGTTTCGTTGATTATGTTTCTCCTGGTCAAGCTCCAGAAAATGTTTGAAACAGGAGCCAGGAGCCAGGAATGCCAACTCCCTACAATAGCCTGCAAAAATCGAAGCAAATGTAGGGTTCCACCTGGAATCTGCAACGGTGAAAACAAGAGGCAGATGTGGTGGATTGTGTCTGGGAAGGGAGAGGTGATGTGACAGACTAAAAATGAAGTGGCAGTTTTCCAGGAAGTGGGGAGCACATTCCAAAGGTGTGTGTGTGTGTGAGAAAAGATGCAACACAGTGCAGAGGTAGATCAGATACAGATGAAGAAATGTAGGATAGTCACTCCCTAGAAATTTTCAAGATATATCCTTAGGCTTAGAGTAGTATAGCTTTTAGTATACAGTAGTATAGCTATAATAATTCTGTCTATATATATATTCAATCATTCATTCATATCCCGCTTCCATTACTTTTACAAATAAATCAAGGCAGTCAGCATATTCAACACACCTTCTTCCTCCTATTTTCCCCATAACAACAACCCTGTGAGGTAAATTGAGCTGAAAGAGACTGACTAGCCCAAAGTCACCCAGCTGGCTTTCATGGCTAAGACGGGACTTGAACTCACAGTCTCTGGCTTTCTAGCCTGGTGCCTTAACTATATGGTGTGAACAATAATAAACTTTGGCTGGATGGTTCTATATTGTTCTTGGGTTGGGCCTGAGAACAGTTGGCTTCTCTGGCAACTTACCATCTGATACAGCTCTCAATTTTCTAGGTCTCTCCACCCATCTCCATTCTCCATTCTAGGGCATAAGCTAATTATTTGTTATGATGCTATTACATATTCTAAACTAATCAGTAAACAACTGGTAAAATGTTATGAACCTTAGTATAAATAATGTGTGTGTATATATATATATCATACAATCCAAGTTTTTATCCTTTGGTTCCTCCTCTCCCTCCTAGGCCAATCTACATGCCATTTCACAGCTTACTTCTCAGTCAACCTATTTCCTTCTTAAAGGAGATTTTAGTCAGCAGGATCTCCAGAGTGCAGTTTGTAGCTTGCTTGCCCTTGGCTGCCATGGAAACGAGAGGGGGTGAAATTTGGGGTGTGTGTGGGGGTGAGCTGGTGTGAAGTGTTCCCGTGAGAATTGGAAAGGAGGTTTGCTACCCATCAAGGGAGTGGAGTTGTTTGGACTTTTCCAAGGCCATTCGTGCTAGGCCTCTGGAGGCGCCTAGCATCTGCTGAAGAGGTTTCCCATAACATCATATTGGACGCTAATTGGTCTTTATGGGCTGGACCCTGGAAGGGGAAGGCTTTGGGGTGACTTTCAATGTGTAACTTTTGTGTGGATTTTACTCAGACCTTGCCTTGCTTCTGCTACTATCAGTTCTTTCTTAGTAAAAAAATACATTTTCTTTAAATCTATGGAGTTGCGGGTTTTCCTTTTTAAGATTTGAAAGGAAGCAAACCTGACAGCTATTCTGGATAGAAATAGAAATAATGAGAATAGAATAGAATATAGAATAGAATAGAAAATAAGGGAAGGGAAGGGAAGGGAAGGGAAGGGAAGGGAAGGGAAGAGAAGAGAAGAGAAGAGAAGAGAAGAGAAGAGAAGAGAAGAGAAGAGAAGAGAAGAGAAGAGAAGAGAAGAGAAGAGAAGAGAATAATAGGATGGGATGGGATAGAGCAGAGCAGAGCAGAGCAGAGCAGAGCAGAGCAGAGCAGAGCCGAGCAGAGCAGAGCAGAGCAGAGCAGAGTAGAGTAGAGTAGAGTAGAGTAGAGTAGAGTAGAGTAGAATAAATATAGAATTCTTTATTGGCCAAGTGTGATTGGACACACAAGGAATTTGTCTCTGGTGTATAAGCTCTCAGGATACATAATGTATAAACAGCAAGTGATAGGTCATAAATCATAGTTACAATCATTAATCATGTTACAAACAACAATTGATAAATCATAAGAAATCAATAGGAGAAGGTAGTAGGAAAGATGAGAAGATAAGAAAAGATGAGAAATGAGTCAGTGTTGTGGGAATTAAGTGTTCAGCAGAGTGATAACCTGGGTGGGGGGGATTATCTTTGTGATTAGTTGTTTTGGCAGACAATGCTCTATAGTGAAGGGGAAAGTTGAAGTAGATTATGTGCAGGATGTGATCTATAGATATTTTCTCATCCTTCTTTCTGGCTCGTGCAGTAGGATTGGGAATAATAAAGTAACTTAGTAATAAATCTGGTCGATCCATGTAAACCATGCTTAGCTAAGCCAAGATTTAGTGTAATATGCCAAATAAGCAGTGGTGGGATTCAAATTTTTTAACAACCAGTTCTGTGGGCGTGGCTTAGGTGGTGGGCATGGCTTGATGGTCATGTGACTGGGTGGACATGGCTTGGTGGTCATGTTATTGGCTGGGCGTGGCCAACTCAATATCACTCACATTGAGGCACGCATCTCCTCACCTGGCCTCTCATGACTGTGGGGATGCTGCAACAGTCGTAAGTGTGAAAAATGGTCATAAGTCACTTTTGTCAGTGCCATTGTAATTTTGAATGATCACCACACAAGCAAAGTACCAGCAAAGGAGGGGAAAAACTCCAGAGAAGTTCCTGAGACAGGAAGTCTAGTCCTGCCAAGAATGTAATAAAGGTTAACGGAGAGGCAGCTTCTGTAAGCAACACCAGAATGTTTCCTTCCTGCCTTCCTTACAGGATTAGACCAGTAATTTCTTCCAACAACTGGTTCTCCGAACTGCTTAGAATGTTAACAACCGGTTCTAGCGAATAGGTGCGAACTGGTAGAATCCCACCCCTGCATATAAGTTATTCACATTAGAACTTCAGAAGTTGCTATGTACAAAATTAGCCCATTTCTCCATCCTGCCCAATATTTTCATGCAATTCTCTAGAATTTCAACCAGTTTTTTTCCAACTGGTTGGTAGTACCTGGTCATACTGGGATTTCAGCCTAGTATCTTCTAAGGCCAAAACATTGATACAACGACCTTTCAAACTGACTTAATAATGCAGTACTATCTTCTGATTAAAGGTGGTCAGGAAGCAATTTATATTTTTTTTTCAATCATATCCAATTCTCTATTTTTTTATATACTCCTACTATTCTAATCGCTTGACCATCGTTGAATGTAACACAACATACTTTTGGTTTCTGTTAATTCTATTTTACAGGTGGGAAAAGTATAACTTGAAAAAGAGCATCATTGACACAATGCAGATTCAAGTTTTGAATCCATTTTTGTCTTGGCAGCCTTTGTCTAAAGTTGATGGAACCAGCCGAACATCTCAAGACCTGTTACTTCCTGCCTCCTTTCTTAGGACAGAAAGGATACACAGAGCAGAGTTTAGGCACTATTTACAAAGAGTTGTAAAGTATAGCTTAGACATCACTTATACTTTCAGTCCTAAAGAGCAAATTCAGAATTATGGGGATACCACACAGCTTTTTACAAAGTGTTCCCACATCTGAGAGATAAACATCTAGATGCCCACTAGTGATCATCTAAATGCTTCCTGGATCTGGTAATATTATACTAACAGAAATGGCAAAGAATTTCTTGGCACCTTAAAGACAAACAACTCTCTTAAATGTTGTCAGTCCATTTCATCATTTGGCCAAGGCTTAAATAAAAGGGATGGGGTGCGGTCAAAGGAGTCATTAAGAATAATATGGATGGTGCAGATTTAACAATGATTTGATAAATATCCATTCCTGAAGAGGGAATCCCTCTGTCCCATCATCCCCAACATACCTTGCAAATGGAAACTCAGGATTAAAGCCAAGAGCAGCGGCATCATGCCAGGATGGGACTTGCAGTTCATGCTGAAGGACCCCAAAGATCAACACATCTGCTTCCAGTGCCTCTCCCTACTTTAGGACAATAGAAGACTGTGTCACCTCCTCTGCATTTTAGGATTTATATCTCTGGAACTTTGCCCTGCCCCACGGATAAGGCGGGAACAGCCCAAATTGCAGCTGGATTGGGAGTCTGCTTTCCACATACTGTGTCACAGCAGCTCAGACCTCAGATAACAGCCCAGCCCTTAATACACCACTGCAAACTGGGTGGACTTGATGTTTGGACAAAGAAATGGGGGAGAGCCATGTGTGGTCCAGCCAGTGTGAGATGAAGGGCAGAACAAAAGGAAGCGATGTACTCAGACAACAGAAATGGGACTGACCAACCAAAGGACAATATGTGGAACTAAAATAGTCATCAGTGCTGAATAACAGAATTGGAAGGGACCTTGGAGGTCTTCTACTCCAACCCCTGCTCAAGCAGGAAACCCTATACCAGCAGTGGCTAACTTTTTTCAGCTCCCGTGCTGATGGATTTCAAAGACTAGTCATTGTTCAGGGTGCCAAGATGTCTGCCTGCCTGGGCAGCGTTTGTTCCTTTTATATGGTTCTTTACAAGTAGCAAAAGGCAACATAGATACAGCATTAGGATGGGTGAGTCCCTCATAGATATAACAATAGGATTGGTGAAACCCCCCCCCCCAACCAATCCTTAAGAATAGTGGTGATGTTAGTAAGGTGAGATCATTACACCAGGCTGGGACTTACCAGCCCGGGACAGGGAGTGAGATCATGCAAAGAGCAAAGAGGCCCACAGAGGTATCAGGCACAGCAGTATGCTGCGTGCGCCATCTACAGGATCTCTGTTGCTACTACACCGTGCCGATAATTGCGCGCGCTCACTTGCGTGCGCTCACATACCAGCACCCAGAAGGCAATGCATGCTGGGGGCCCCCATGCCCCCTGCGTATGTGCACATGACCCACCCCTCGTGCGCCACGTACCTGCATATGTGCACGCGATTTCCCCCTCACATGCCACATGTCTGTGCATGCGCACGCAATCCCCTCATGCGCAGCACATCCCTGTGCATGCACACACATCTCCCATGCACTCCCCTCTGCCCCCTGCGCATGCGCGCCAGATACCCGACAATCATCTGTTGGGCGGCGGCGCGCATGCACAGTGCGGCTCTTCTGGGCAACCTCTCGCGTGCCGGGGGGAAATGGCTCTGCATGCCACTTCTGGCATGCGTGTCATAGGTTCACCAACACAGCCCTAAACCATTTCAGACAGATGGTTGCCCAATCTCTTCTTAAAAACCTCCTATGATGGAGCACCACAACTTCCAGAGGCAAGCCGCTAATTAATTGTTCTCACTGTCAGGAAATTTCTCCTTAGTTCTAGGTTGGTTCTCTCCTTGATTAATTTCCACCCGTTTCTTGTCCTACCCTCAGATGCTTCAGAGAACAGATTGATTCCCCCTCTTTTTTGTGGCAGTCCTTCAAATATTGGAACACTGCTATCATGTCACCCCTGGTTCTTCTTTTCACTAGACTAGACCTTCCTGCAACCAACTTCCAGTGCCCTAATCCTCTTTGTTGCTCTTTGCTCTCTTTCTGATTACAGGCTATGTGGGATTTGCATGATGAGGCTGGGGAAGGCCGTCAAAAAGCAGCAGGAAGAGAGACATTAGGTTGCACTTGTGCTTGGAAAGAGAAAGAATGTGACTGACAACCTGAAAGGAAGGGCAACCGATTGTCCTTTGTAGGACGGTCATTATACTACAGGTAATCCTCCACTTCTGATTGTAATGAAGCCTGCCCATCACAGTCGCAAGCTGTGACAGTTCTAAAAAAAATGGCTGACCCAATTATATGGTAGTTGTTAAGTAAATTCCGTGGTTGTTAAGCATACAATAGTTTATTATCAGCAAGGTTTTGCCAAAAAACAGAAGTGCCTCTGGGAAACTGCGAATAGCCATAAATGCAGCCATGTTGCCATATGTCTGAAGTGATCGCGAGGGGCGGGGAAGGAGGTGACTGCTTGAACCTCAAATCCGAGTCGTAAGTGGTAGCCTCAAGATAGGTCTGCTGTAATTTTGAACAGTCACTAAATGGCCAGTCATAATTCGAGGACCAGCTGCGTTCTTCTTATGTCGAGGCTGTGCTTTTAATGGTAGTTATATCCTTAGAGGGAAAAAATGTTATTTGTCAAGCTAGAATTCTTCTGCAAGAAAAGTGCACAGTTGTAAAACAAAATCACCACCATACAGGGCCCTCAACCTCCAAGCTGGACAAGAAGAGATGTTGCAGTTGATGGTATTGAAAGCTGCTGTGAGATCTAATAGAATTATTGGAGAGTTATACGTCCATCAATTCCTGCCATGAGTTATCCATGTATTTAATTTAGTCCTATTCCCAAAGCTGACTGCCATGGCCCCAGGTAATCCATTACTTCCAAAATTCTTTGCTATTTTCACTTCATTGCATTATATTTTTTTTCCTGTTTTACAAAACAATTCTCTTATACCAGTTTTCTGTGACGTGTTTTCAGTTCCTGGTCCAAGACTTGGAAACAAATTTTAACTGTCCCCATTTCAAAAACAGGGAAACAATAATTGCTCAAAACTGCCTAGAAGCTCCCAACTCTTTTTTTAAAATCCAGGTTAAAGTGCTAAGCAGCCATCTTGAGCTGGCAAAAAAAGTACACTGGCATTTAATTTGCTGCCATCCTTGTCAGTCTCTGTGTGGCCACAGGTTGCCAAATTGTGGTGTCTTTACTGCATGTAGACACCTTAAAAGACGGATTGGATAGATTTTGATCCATCCCACTTAATTGTTTGGGGGAAATTCCATCCATCATTCTTTAATGTTGGATTTCTGTGTGGAGGAAGTGACTTTTGGTATATGGATTGACCAGCAGGTTTAGATATTTATGTTCACAAAAGAGACTATCAGCTGATTCTCTCCTGAAATAACACAACATGGGATCAATGATCATAAACTGATACCCAAAAGAGCACTAAATTTATGTTCAACTCAAGTGCAGCTTGAGAGACAGTTAGTTTTGTGTAGTGGTTAAAATGCTGGCCTAGAATCTAGGAGACTGTGAGTTCTAGTACCGCTTTAGACAGTGGTGGGATTCAAAAAAATTTACTACCAGTTGTGTGGGTGTGGTTGGTGGGTGTGGCTTGATGGGCGTGGTGGGGAAGGTTACTGCAAAATCCCCATTCCCTCCCCACCCCACTATCCTGCTTTCCAGCTCCGTTCTCCTGTGCAGGACAACAAAAGGAGACTCAGCCGATCAGCTGGGACTCAGAAGGCAGAGAATAGATGGGGGTGGGGCCAGTCAGAGGCGGTAGTTGCCGGTTCTCCTAACTCCTCAAAATTTCCGCTAGCAGTTCTCAGAACTGGTCAGAACCTGCTGAATCCTACCTCTGGATAGGTGCTACCCTTTGAGTCATCTGACTGATACTTACCAATTGACTGATGAAGTAGGCCTGATTGCACCCAGAGCAAAATTGCTTTGGCTTGTTCCTTGCTTAAAAGGGAAAACACAGTACAGGTAAATCTTCAATTTACAACTATTCGTTTCGTGACTGTTTGATTTTTACAACAGCACTGAACAAAATGACTCATGACTGTTTTATGACCATGGTCCTATAATCAAAATTCGGACACTTAGCAACTGTCGTGTATGTATATAGGAGGGTTGCAATATCTCAGGGGCCTTGTGATTATCTTTTGCAAACATCTGATGAGCAAAGTCAATGGAGAAGCCAAATTCACTTAGCATCTGTATTACTAACTGAATACTTGCAGTGACTCACTTAACAACTATAGCAAGAACAGTCATAAAAAGAGGCAAACATAACTTAACTTGGCCATGGAATTCTTCGGCTCCATTTTATTTATTTATTTATTTATTTGATTTGCCAATTGTTTACAAGATAATAAGTATAAGTGTATACATGGTTGTGAATACATGAAATGGATACATATAAGAAAAATAAAAGAAGAATAAGAGAAACAATAGGACAGGGACGGTAGGCACGTTGGTGCGCTTATGCACGCCCCCTACACACCTCTTAGGAAAGGGGTGAGGTCAATAGTAGACAGTCTAAGGTTAAAGTTTTTGGGGTTTGGGGAAGAAACTACAGAGTCAGGTAGAGTATTCCAGACATTGACCACTCTATTGCTGAAGTCGTATTTCCTGCAATCAAGTTTGGTGCGGTTAACTTTGAGTTTGTATCTATTGTGTGCTCTTGTGTTGTTATGGTTGAAGCTGAAGTATTCATTGACAGGTAGGACATTGCAATGTATGATTTTATATACCATGCTTAGGTCAGACCGAAGACGGCGTAATTCAAGGTTTTCTAGTTCTAGAATTTCAAGTCTGGTGGCATAAGGTATTCTACAACGAGTAGAGGAGTGGAGAACTCTTCTTGTGAAATATTTCTGGACTTTCTCAATTGTGCTAATATCAGATACGTAATGTGGGTTCCAGACTGATGAACTGTATTCGAGTATTGGTCTAGCAAATGTTTTGTATGCTCTGGTTAGTAGTGTGATATTACCAGAGAAAAAAAATTTTGGTCAAGGACTACCTATATTTTCTCACCCACAGTAGTAATTTGGATTGTAAGTCTTCAAAGCGATAAATACTATTTTATTATAACTGGGTATGTACACCAGACTGCCAAAAGTGTATCTTGGGGCCCAATGTCACTTGTCAGCATCCTTTTTCAGTCCCCAAAGGTTGCTCAGAGTGGATGGGAACCAAATTGTAAGCTCCCCCCCCCCCGTCCCCATTTTGGGGGTGAGTGAAGGCTAATAGTTCAGCCTGCCCTACTTCTGGAATTCGGTCCTTGCTGTGCAAAATCTAATGAGACTTCCAAACCAAAGGAAGTTACACACTGATGATGGACAATAATGGATGCTATAATTATTACTTTCATGCCTTCCTCAACTCCAAATTAATTAAGTCATCGATCTTACCCAACTGTGCTATGATCTAAATACCGCGGTGATTTCATCACTGAATACTAATGAAAGACTGAAAGCACGATAGGTTGCCCTATAGAAATTGGGGAAAGAATTTTCCATTGCTACATTTTCCCTAATTAAGTAAGAAGTCATTACCAGTAGAATCTCATGGACATGTCCAGGGCTTGATATCTATTTCATCCATCTAATGAGAAAGAGAAAGTATTTAAGTGGAACGTGGAAATATGGAAAAGGAAAAAGCAAAGTAACTCATGAGTCTTGTTTCCTTGCTTTGTCCTTTTCCATATTTCCCATTTGAACAAATTTGTGAATTGTGATGACCCAGGGTGGGATACAAAATAAACACAGTCGCTAAAAACAGGTGAAGCCCCTTTTATTCCTTCACTTTGCTTCCAAGCTCCAAATATCTTTGATTGGAGACAAAAAACTCCCACATGAGCAGTTACAAGAAGGAGGAAATGCTGTTTAAACTAAAAATGCCTATAAATTATAAAGAGTAAAAAACAACACAAACCAGGCAAGATAAGGGCTTGAAGACATCCACAGATATCAGAACACACACTGGGAAGGACGTCAAACTCAGAGAAGAACTACAAACTAGAGATATTTACACGCTTTGTTTCCAGCGCTCGCCCATACGCATGTCCGTCCTCTTATTCAGTTGTCACAGCTGCAGCCCATGAAGAGGATCAAGGCCCTCTCCTCCTGAGTAGACCACGTCTCTCCCTTATCCTCTCCTCCCTGCATGCCCTAGGATGGAGAGGGGATGGGCCTGGGTCCTCCTCTGACTGCCCAGCTGGCCTCTGTCTTTTCCCAGCCTCCACCACAACCTCCGGAGCCACCCTTCCACTCCCTGTCGGCTGTTCCTCCTCTGACTCAGAGTCAGTCTCCACCAGGGGCATGACATGAAGAGTGGAGAGCATTGGACTTTTGGATCCCATCCCTCTCCAAAAAGAGGAGGAGGAAGGGTCATTGGTACGCTCTGAGCTTGGTTATTTTCTTGCAGATATTTCATTACCCAAACTACAGTAGATAACATCATCAGTGCTAGAAGGAGGACGGGTGAATGTTCACAATTTGTGTGAGACACAAATTCTCAACTGGGAAAAAAAAAAAAGACTTGATGGCTTCATACAGAGGATCACTCTTTAAGGCTGCTCAATTGTTAAACACTGCACAGCTTCCACCCCGACACTGCTGGCCCAAAAAACTTGTTTGCCACACCCACACACAATCATTCCAGATAAACACTGGATAAAAACGGAAGAAGGAATATGATTTACCCTGGCAATGGATTCATCCTTAGGTATGTGCCTGAAGGAAAATTACGAGTCAAAAAATAATGTTTAAATAAAGGTCCATAGATACTAAAGTGGAAATATGGAGTGGAAAAATCAAGGTAAAATGGAGGCTGAGCACTGGACAGGTAATCTAGAGAACAGATTGTTTGAGCGGTTTGTCACAAACCCAAAAAGCAAGATGCTTTGTGTTCTATATTAGCATACTTGTAATCCTGCAATACGATTGGTCCACCGATACAGCTTACTGATTGGCCCCTTTACCCTATTCTGATTGGGCCGTATTACTAACCCGTGATTGGCCCGTCTGGACAGCGGGAGATTCAAGGAGCCGTCATTGGCCGCGAGCCGCGAAGCAGCCATCATAAAAGAGGCTGCTGCGGCTCTGTGGTTAGAACAGATTTTAGGAACTAAATAAAGAGCTGAAAGTCACACTGGTCTCGAGTCTCTTTTCCTGCGATCTAACACTGGCGACGAGGGTGGGATCCTGAAACAAAGGAGACCAGTCGAGCACGTGGCAACGAGGACGGACCAACCGACGAGATGGCCGGCAGCAACTCGCCACCTGCACCATTCGACCCAACGGCAGAGCACTGGGAATTGTACATCGACCGATTCCTCATGTTCCTCGAGAGCAACGAACTGCAGGGGATCACTGATCAAAGAAAGAGAGCCGTGTTCCTGACACACTGTGGGCCCACAGTGTTCAAAATGGCCAAGGCATTGGCCAAACCACAGGACGTTAAACAGATGGCGTGGCCGGATTTGAACAGGCTACTGAGAAACCATTACGCGCCTGCCGTCTCCAATCTTATCCGGAGACATGAATTGTATAAAAGGGACCAGAAAGAAGGTGAGAGCGTCGGGGACTTCGTAGCGGCTCTGAGGGACATCGGAGGAGCATGTGAGTTCCTCAACATGGACGAAGCCATGAGAGATCGCGTGGTCCTCGGACTGAGGGACCTCACGTTACAGAGCCGACTGCTGACCCGACCAAACATCACGGTCACCGAGGCCATCGCTGAGGCCACGGCAGCTGAAGCCATGAAAAAATCAGCAGCCACCATGCGGCAAATGAATGCGGCGACCCAACAGACACCGACAGAGACAAGCCAAACCCTGGAAAAGAAACCAGAGGGCACCCAAAAGACCACCACCACTACCGCGCACCATGAGGACGTCGAGTCCTTATCCGAGACCGACGACGAGGAGGAAGAAATACACAGACTCCAGTCAGAACGGAACAGACGGGAGAGGAGAGAATGTAAGTCGGGCTTCCAATGCACCGGGTGCGGAGGAGACCATCCCCGTTCCAAGTGCCGTTTTCTAGATTCTGTTTGCCGGCACTGCGAGAAACTGGGACACATTGCTAGGGTCTGCCGAAATAAAAAGAGCTACAGCCCTAGGCGAAGAGACAGCCCCCCCCACCCCAGGAACCGAGACAGACAGACAGGGAGCCGTTGGAGCCGAGACAACAGAAGCAAACGGCTCAACGAGACCTACCGGAAGGAAGAGACCAACCAAACGATAACCATTGGGCATTCGAGCGTGACCGATGCCCGAAAGGTACATGTGCAGGTCAACATCGAAGGCCAACAATGCAAGATGGAGGTGGACTCCGGCTCATACCTGTCTATGGTATCATGGGACACAATCAAGCACCTGATGCCCAGCATACGGAGAAAAGAACTAGAAAACCAAAGACTGACCTTAAAGGACTACCAAGGGAACAGAATACCCGTAGTCGGAGTCGGACACTTTCAAGTAACATTCAAAAAACACTCAGAAATCCTACCATTGACAATCGTGGACAGGGATTGCCCAACCTGCTGGGGCTAGAATGGTTCGCGCCTCTGGCGATCGAAGTAACTGGCATAAACAGCGTCACCGAGACAGACTGGGAGGAGAGCCTGATGAGGGACTTCCAAGACGTGTTCGAAAGGAAACTAGGCAAGTACCGAGGGTCCCCTATTTCATTTAATTTAAACCCAAACATAGCCCCAATCCGTTTAAAGGCAAGGCAAGTCCTCTTCGCACTCAAACCAAAGATCGATGAGCAATTGGATAAGCTCATCGCACAAGGGGTATTGGAACCGATAGACCATGCACGGTGGGAAACCCCAATTGTGACTCTGATTAAGCCAGATGGGTCCGTGCGCATCTGCAGAGACTATAAGGCCACCCTCAACCACGCGCTGCAACAAAGCGCATACTCCGTTCCAGTGGTGCAACATCTGTTACACTCGTTGGGGGGAGGAAGAGTCTTCACAAAGCTCGATCTTGCTCAGGCATACCAGCAATTGCCTGTCAATTCCGAGACAGCGGAGGCACAAACCATTGTGACCCACAGGGGGGCATTTAAATGCAAAAGGTTGCAATTTGGAGTCAGCGTGGCCCCAGGGGTGTTCCAAAGCTTGATGGAGCGCCTATTACAGGGAATTAAAGGGGTGGTGCCCTACTTCGATGACGTGCTGGTATCCGCTAAGGACAAAAACCAATTGGAAAGCCACCTCAGGGAAGTCCTACAAAGATTTAAAGAGGCGGGACTCAAAGTAAAAAAAGAAAAATGCCAGCTAGCCACCGAGAAAGTTGAATTCCTGGGGTACCTAATTGATAAAGAAGGAATCCACCCCACCGAAAAGAAAAGAAAAGCTATTAAAGAAGCCCCCGGACCACAAAACAAAACAGATCTGCAAGCATTTCTGGGACTCATTAACTTTTATAATGTTTTTTTGCCGCAGAAGGCAACAACGGCGGAACGGCTGCATAGACTATTAGATAAGACAGCTACCTGGACATGGGGCTGACGGGAGGAAGCCGCGTTCCAAGGAATAAAAGATTTACTGACATCTGAATCAGTACTCATTCAATACAGCGAAACCCTACCACTGACCGTGACCTGCGACGCATCACCGTTCGGCATCGGGGCCATACTCAGCCACACATTAGCAGATGGGAGAGAAGCACTGATCGCATTCTACTCCAAGACGTTGTCCAAGGCAGAAAGGAACTACAGCCAACTGGACCAGGAGGCGTTAGCAGCGATCACCGGAATAAAACAATTCCATGAATATCTCTACAGTAGGACTTTCACGCTCATTACAGACCACAAGCCACTCTTGGGGATACTCGCAGGGAACAAGGCCACCCCAAACATATTGTCACCACGGATGACAAGGTGGTCCGAGTTCCTTGCCGCGTATAACTACCAATTAATCCACCGGCCCGGGAAGAGCATACCACATGCTGACGCCCTGAGCCGTTCCTCCCCTACCTGAACTAGAAGACGACCCGGCACCAACCACATCCACACTACAAAGCGAGACTCTACCCAGCCTACCCATAACCGCGTCGGACATTGCGAAAGAAACCGCAAGAGACAGACAGCTGGCGCGGATTTTAAACTGGGTAGGTAAAGGGTGGCCGGAAACCGATAACAGCGAGACGTTTAAACCATTCCATAACCGGCAAACTGAGCTCTCGATTTTGAAGGGATGTGTACTATGGGGGGATCGGGTTATCATACCGGAAATATTACAGGAAGCAGTGCTGGATATGTTGCATGACGGACACCCGGGAATAGTAAGGATGAAATCCCTGGCCAGGAGTTACGTATGGTGGCCAGGGATGGACAAGGATATAGAGACATGGGTGGGAACGTGCAACCAATGCCAAAAATCCAGGCCTATACCCCCTGCCACGCCGGTGCTCAACTGGGAAACACCAAGGGGACCCTGGTCGAGAATCCATATCGATTTCGCAGGACTGACAAAGGGACACACTTTTTTAATAACAGTAGATGCTTACTCAAATTGGTTGGAAGTAAGCACCATGAACTCCACAACCACAGAAGCCATCATCAGACAGCTGAGGAAGCTGTTCGCAACACACTGGTTGCCGGACTTATTGGTTTCAGACAACGGGCCGCAATTCACGGCATTGACATTTGAAAAATTCCTCGCAGAACTGGGCATAAGGCATGCCCTGACAGCGCCGGGTCGGCCGGCTATGAACGGGCGGGCGGAACGCATGGTTCAGTACATGAAAGAGACCCTAAATAAACTATCAATCAGCCCGGGTAGACCAGGCGGGAGCGGCAAGGCTGACTCACCCTTCCAGGAGGTTCCACAGAGAAGGACAGGAGCAACAGAGATCCCGGCCGAACCGGCCGAAGACAACAACGCAACTAAACTGTGCAGGTCAAGTAGCCACCCTAAAAGCCCCGCCTACTTACGTGACTACGTAACGTAGGATGGACTAAACCAAGAGGGGAGGGGTGTTCTATATTAGCATACTTGTAATCCTGCAATACGATTGGTCCACCGATACAGCTTACTGATTGGCCCCTTTACCCTATTCTGATTGGGCCGTATTACTAACCTGTGATTGGCCCGTCTGGACGGCGGGACATTCAAGGAGCCATCATTGGCCGCGAGCCGCGAAGCAGCCGTCATAAAAGAGGCTGCCGCGGCTCTGTGGTTAGAACAGATTTTAGGAACTAAATAAAGAACTGAAAGTCACACTGGTCTCGAGTCTCTTTTCCCGCGATCTAACACTTTGACTTGTCCTTAACAATCAAGTTGTAATATTGCTTTCTCTTCCATAGTGACTATACTTCCAGAGCATTTAGCAATGAAAGCATGGTCCAAACATCTCTTCAGCTGCAGTTCAGAAATACTTTTGCTGTTTTGTAATTCCATCCACTGCCACAGTTAATCTATGCCATGCCTTTTCCAATGAAAAACCTTATATGAGAAGATTATCTGGGTAGACACCATAGGATGTTAACAGAATAACAGAGTTGGAAGGGACCTTGGAGGTCTTCTAGGCCAACCCCCTGCTCAACGGTTACAAAATACGTTGAGACTCTAGAAAGAGTGCAGAGAAGAGCAACAAAGATGATTAGGGGATTGGAGGCTAAAACATATGAAGAACAGTTTCAGGAACTGGGCATGGCTAGTTTAGTGAAAAGAAGGAATAGGGGAGACATGACAGCAGTGTTCCAATATCTCAGGGGCTGCCACAAAGAAGAGGGAGTCAAGCTCTTCTTCAAAGCACCTGAGGGCAGGACAAGAAGCAATGGGTGGAAACTAATCGAGAGAAGCAACTTAGAACTGAGGAGAAATTTCCTGACAGAACTATTAATCAGTGGAACAACTTGCCTCCAGAAGTTGTGAATGCTCCAACACTGGAAGTTTTTAAGAAGATGTTGGATATCCATTTGTCTGAACTGGTGTAGGGTTTCCTGCCAAGGCAGGGATTTGGACTAGAAGACCTCAAGGTCCCTTCCAACTCTGTTATTCTGTTCTGTTCTAAGCAAGAGACTCTATACCATTCCAGAAAAACAGTTGTCCAATCTCTTTTCCAGTGTTGGAGCATTCACAACTTCTGGAGGCAAGTTGTTCCACTGATTAATTGTTCTATCTGTCAGGAAATTTCTCCTTAGTTCTAAGTTGCTTCTCTCCTTGATTACTTTCCACCCATTGCCTCTTGTCCTGCCCTCAGATGCTTTGGAGAATAGCTTGACTCCCTCTTCTTTGTGGAAGCCCCTGAGATATCGGAACACTGCTCTCATGTCTCCCGTAGTCCTTCTTTTCACTAAACTAGACATACCCAATTACAGACTAGCACTAATGATGTTACCTAGTTTGGGTAATAAAATGTCTACAAAAAACAGCCAAGCTCAGAGAGCACCAAAGACATCTTATTTCAATCCTGATCTACAGATATTCTCCTTTATTGCTATCACTAAGGATGCTTTGGGAACTGCATCAGGTTAAGCTGCTTCTTAACCTGATGCTTCTAGAAGTGTTGAGACGGTGGCCCCAAAATTCCTCACCAAATCTTAGAGTTGTATCTGCAGTTGTATCCCCAATTTGAGCCAAGGAAACATTCCAGAGTCATGCAAACATACTTCTCGCAAACAGATAAAATATTGCTAAGGCTCCAGGACATGTGTTTGGGGTTCAAGCTTCCTGCTCTATCAACTCAAGCTATTTCCTCTTAGCTAATAGCCCTAATTAAAGTATATTGAGCAATGTGTTTTGTGTTCCTCAGACAAAAAGAGTTAATAGAGAACAGATAATCAGAGTTGGAAGGGACCTTATAGGTCATCTAGTCCAATCCCACCCACCCCTGCCCAAGACCTTACACCATTTCTGACAAATGGCAGTCCAATCTCTTCTTGAAAGTCTCAAGTGATGGCGTTCCCACAACTTCTGAGGGCAAAGCTGTTCCATTGGTTGATTGTTCTCATTGTCAGAAAATTTAGCTTTATTTCCAGGTTAAATCTCTCCTTGTTCAGTTTCCATCCATTATTCCTTGTCTGACCTACAGGAGCTTTAGAAAATAGCTTGACCTCTTCCTCCCTGTGGCAGCCCCTCAAATATTGGAAGAGCGCTATCATGTCTCCCCCAGTCCTTCTCTTTATTAGACTAGCCAGGCCCAGTTCCTGCAACCGTTCGTTGTATGTTTTAGCCTCCAGTCCCCTAATCATTCTGGTTGCTCGTCTCTGACTTTTTCTAGTCTCAACATCTTTTTTATAATGTGGTCACCAAAACTAGATGCAGTACTCTAGGTGTGGTCTTATTAAGAGTTACTGAATGGGTTGGCACAGTTGCTAACAACAATGAAGCCTTTATATTTGGCTATGCTTCTATTACTCTGATCCTCAGTTTTAATTTTTAGGGTAGCAATCACCATTAAACCCTGACATGAAACTGTGAGCTTACTTCCAGATAAACGATGCGGCTTGGCAGGACACTGCCCAAAAGAACAGAGGCAACAAGGAAGAAAATATTTTGAGGCTATAATTCAGAAGATTTCTCCCTATATTGTTACCTCAGAAAGCCAAACCAAACTGCCTTACAGTAGAGTTGCTCAGACTTGGTAACTTTTTAAAATATTGCTTTAGAGCAGGAGTGTCAAATGTGATTTCATTGAGGGCCACATCAGGGTTGTGTTTGATCTTGGGGGGAGGGGGAGTGGAAACATGGCCAGCGTGGACATGGCCAGCTTGATGTCATTCATGTGGGGACACCTGTGGGGGCCCAGGCAGAACTCGGGGGGATCTTCCTGCCGCCCTCTGGCAGCAAAAATGGAGGTGGGCTCTGTTTTCGCTGGCAGAGGCACCGCGGTCTGGTCCTTTGCTGTTTCCCTGGGCTAGATCTAAGCACCCTGTGGGCCGGATCAAGCCCACAGGCCTTGTGTTTAAAAAATAAAACAAACAAACAAAAACAACAAACAAACCCCGCTTAACAGACAGAAAAACAGCCACACCTCCTCTAATTGGACTTTCTCTTTGTTCCCTATCAGCATTGCCTCTCTATGCTTCTTTCTAGCTAGTTGAGCCGATAGCATAACTTTGAGTCTGGCCTGTCTTTTGGCTACAGTTGTCTTCCTCTTCAGTTCCAGATTGGTCCTCTTTGCTGCAAGCTTCTGTTTTATTGTCTTCAGTTCTTCCATGTACGATTTATGTGCCCTTCTCATATTTCTTACAAGACCTGAATTCCCTGGGTCATGTTCAAGGTCCTTCCTTTGATACTGCTGTACAGCAGACTTCCCTGAAGCCTTCAATGAGTATTTAACACTTTGAAGAGCATCAGATGTCCTTATGCCAAGGCGAGATGTCTTGGAAGTTATAAGGTTACCCATTAGGCTGAAAGAACTCTCAACTTGGGGTCCATGGAAGCAGCTCATGATTGCTTTCATCATCTTGAAGAGGCAAGGATACTTTCCTGCTGAAGCAATCCCAGTCCACCAGTTGTCTATCATTGCTTGGTCTGCTGCACTAGGTATCCTGGCATCACTGTGATACCAGTGAACCTCTAGTATGTAAGGCTTTACCTCTGAAGCTTCCAAGGCATTTGGTAGAAGCTGAGGAAGTGCCTTCATGCACTTCAGTGCTTGGGAGTGTCCTCTCACAATGGGGTTTGTTGCTGAGAAATGAGCAAGTAATTTGTTCTTGATAGGCAGTTTTTCCTGCAAGCATTTTCCAGCTGAAACATAGGCAGACCTTGCCCTAGTAAGGAATCCGTTCTTCACCTCCTTCTTCTCTTTCTTGAGAATCTCTTTTGCTTCAGGCCCAACAAACATGTCTATACATGGTAACAAAGAAGTCTCAGTTTGGACATCTACTGCATACACTTTATAGTCACCAAGTACTTCTGGCTTCACAAAGCATGCAAAGAAGTTCTTTGTCAAGTCTACAACTTCATCATGCAGTTTGTGGATTTTTGTTTCCTTCTTCTGAAACACCAGAACAAACTTCTTCAATAGAGGCAAGGAAACACAGTAGAAATGAAGGAGCAATCTTGTGTAGCTGCGATTCACAAACAGCTTCTGTGTGATTCTTTCTTTTTGTTCTTTCCCCTCTCCTGTCATCTTCTTCTCTCTAAGCTTGACTTGAATTGCTCTGATAGCCCTGACAGCTTCGTCTCCAATATCCTTTGTGTTGAAGATACCCTTGCACAAGAAGAAAAAATGCTGACGATCGAATGGAAGGTAGGAAGGAGAAGTAGAAGATAGTGTACACTTCAAACAACCTTAGAGTGTCAACTGCTACATCATACACACTAAGCCACCTGGTATCTCTCTGGCATGGTGAACTTTACTCCAAGAATGATGCTCAGCTCCTCCAGGTACTGGCGAAGATCCGTAGACCATTTGAAATCATTGTAGATGGAGGTGAATAGCTCTTCTAAATAATGTTCAAAAGCACTTGAGAACTTCTTGCAAGAATTGTGTACATGATGACACACATCTCCATCAATGTCCAGGAGATGAGGAGCATGCTTTGTCCTTATCCGTGTCTCCAATCCAGCCTTTGAGCCCCTCATAACATTGCAGGAATCCATGAGAATAGACATGACATTTTCCCACGGTATGTTGTGTTGTTTTAGCAATGCATCGATTTCTTTTTCAAGATTCTCACTGTTCACCATTATCAAACTAAGTGAGGCAAAGTGCTGAATTATAACCTTCTTCAGAGAATCAGAGTAGTAGCTCACCAGGACAGTCAAAATTTTCTTGTTGCTATCAGAGGTTGCCTCATCAATCTTCATTGAGAACTTGCTGCTTTGCAGGTCCTTCACTAAGTCATCTTTGATAGTCTTCGCAAGACCATATTACATTTTATATGATGCGGTATTTCTGTCCATGGAGAGTTGACTTAGGACCTTGGGATCTCCAGCAAGAGCCTGTGACAAGCTGATCAAATCTGGTGCCAAGCTGAATGGAAGCGACTTCTCTGCAAGAAACGCCAACATCATGGCCTCGTGGTTAGTAACTCTGTCCACAAGAGGAACCGAGGCTTGAAGAGGTGGACAAGATGGTGCTACATTTGACTTGATGGAAGGGTGCAAGCCATACGTTGAGCTGGAGGTTGATGTTGAGGGAGCAAATGCGGCTGTAAAAAGAGAGAGGGAGAGGTAAAACAAAGTAATATGACATCATAATAATGATGAAGATGATGGTGATAATAATAATAACTACAATTATAATTATTATTATATTATTATTAATAACAATGTACTACTATAAAATTTATGATACTATGTACTGACATTTCCTATATAATTAATATTACAGGAAAGAAATAATTTTTGAAGATATTGTGAGATTTGTCACGCTTTAAAACATTTTTAGAAGTACAATTTATGACGCATTTACTTCATGTTTCAATATCAAAATACCTTGAAATTATTTACAAATTTATCTTCCCTAAAGTCATAAATGTTCATAGATTTCCTCTGAGGCAGATGTTGAATTGGAGGCATGATTTTTCTCCTGATCTAAACTTGCTGAGTTCACAATTGGTTATTTACATGTTGTTTATTCAAAATTGTTTATGATCAAGTCTAATTATATGTTTATTCAATTTTTTTTGTGATGCTATATTAATTAATATGCAGGGCCTTCACGTACAGTAAACCAGTTTATAATAACCACTGATAAAGCTACCCTGGGTAAAAAAAAAAAAAGAATAAATAGAATAAATAAATAAATTGAAAAATAAGTTTGGATGCATTCACTAAACACTTCTTCAATCACTTAATCTCTAATTAAATTTCATCAAATAAATCAAACCAGCATAAAAACCCCATTCACGTAAGATCGGACGTGAAGACAGAAATGATTACAAAATATAAAATAAATGAGATCACAGATGAAACTTACCACTAAGGCTGTAATTTGTCTCCCTAAGTTTCTTCACGTCCATGTGTTTCTTCTTTGTCATATGCCGCTTTATCACAACGAGGCCACCCTTTGCATAGGTGATAACACTTTCACACCAGACACAAAATGCTTTCCCTGGTTCCGTGACTTTTCTGATGCATTCAGATATCATGGTGCCATCAACAGTTCTCTGGGTCCATTCCCAATTTCACTTGTCACGGACAGTTCCATCAGTTTTCCTGACAAGGGCTTCATCCTTTCTTTCCAAAATTTTCCACCGAGAAGCCATGCTGTTTTTGCTGTCTTTAGGTATGGGAGGCCAAATCCAGCATGTGCATAAGCAACGGCGATACACGGCGTGTTGTAAAAGTAGATATTTTCGCGTGATTAATTTTCGCGTTCGGTCGAGTTAAAACAATTTCGCGTGTTCCTAATTTTGCGGAATCAAGACGTACACAGAGATACGTATAACAAGCAAAAATATTTGCATGCTTTTATTTTCGTGCTGTCTGGTTGCATGAAACGCGTGAAAATTTCCACACCGCGACTTTTGGGCATGCGTATGACTGATTGAAACACAGGCCGTACGCACGATGCCAGCACGCGCCCCAGCGTACACTAGCTCGCTCTGCCTGGCTGGCGCAGCTCATGGCCGCGGAGCTAGCTCTGATCGGATCAATCGGAGGTGCAGAAAGGTCTAGACCGACGTAACAGAAAAGGATCGAGAGTTTATGGCAAAAACGAAAAAAAGTAGGAATCACTGTTCAGAAAAGAAAAAAATCAGAATTCCGATTTTAGTCGGAAGAATATCATGCCAGGGTAACGGTTTATTTGGTTTTGTATTTGGGCTTTTACTTTTCTGCAAGTGTAAGTGAGTTTGGTGTTGGTCTAAATTTTCTTAATAAATCAATAGCATAAAAAGTAAATACCAAATGGCAAGACGGGCAGGGATGTAGCTACGCTGCAGGGAGCAAAGGAGGTAAGCAGCGATCAACTATGGAGAAGGTTCACAAAGAGGGTCTTATATCCAGTGGTGTCTGGGGTATGACAACGATCATACTTCCACCCCTGCTCTGGAGTCACAACTAACGCCACACTCAAAGCGCAGGAGGCGCATTTCAGAGAAGGGAATCCGCCCTTCCCATTGCCATTAGATGCCAACTCCATCAGCCTGAGATCTGGCATGGCCTGAAGTCAGGGATGATGGAAGTTGCAGTGGAGAATCAGAGATGTTCTGTGTCTAATATATATGCAGGTATCTATTCCTCTGTTCACAGGATATTTACATTTATTTGTGTACTGTATGTATTAAATTTCTGTAGCCGCCCATCGTAACCATCTCAATTCTGGGCGGCTTAATGTTCCTAAACTATTAAAAACAATTTAAGAAGGATTTAAAACAGTAAAAACATCCAAAATAAAAATAGACAGCTGCCAGGATAGTTAACCCATTAACAGTAAAGTCAAGAAACGAGGCCCCTGACACATTCAGAGCTCCAGACTCAGGTACAGAGCCAAGTTTTTAAAGCCTAACAAACAGCCTGCAGGGTTGGGTCAATTTTAATCTCGGAGGGCGGGGGGCGGGGAGGGAATATTTCAGAGAGCAGGGCCTACAGCTTGAGAAGAACTGTCTCCTATTCCTTGTCAGCCAACACTCTTTGGCGGATGGGATCTGCAGTAGGCCTATTGTGATTGGCTCTGGCGTACAAGACTGTCTGTTGTTGACCTCACCCCTTTCCTAAGAGGTCTGTAGGGGGCGTGCATAAGCGCACCAACGTGCCTACCGTCCCTGTTCTAAGGTTCCTTTTTATTCGTACCCATTTCATGTATTCATAATCATGTTTATACTTATACCTGTTATCTAATACTTGCTTGACAAAGAAAATAAATATAAATAAATACAACCTTGCCTTCCAGACAATAACGGATTTCCAGTGAAATGAACCTTGAAAGCTTAATCTGCATTTCCTGTCCTTTGTTGGATTCATTAATTAATGAATTCACGCATTCACTCATTCATTTATTGATTTATGGTTTGTAGAGCTGTCATTTTCCAATTGATTTCAGTGGACTTTGAAAAACGTACAGCAGTTCAGCCCTTCCTGTGTCTGCCTGGAAAAATCCCACTGAGTTCAAAGCAATTTTTCTATCCTTCTTTTGATTTGGTATTGCCTTTGCCAAGAGTTGTAGGGATGAGGATGCTGTTATCCATTCAGTCAAATCCGACTCTTGGTGATTCTATGGGCCAGGTCTGTCCACTTCTTCCAATCTTGCACTATTTCTTTGAATTTTTCTATGCTCGGATTGGTGTCAATCTTTCGTAGGAATAAAGCGATCCTTCATCTACCCCTTGCCAGATTGGGAAGAATCTTCAAAACCACTTGGGGTTTCAGTGGATGTCTGCAATCCCATCCTCCACAGCTCATGGTCAGTATCTAAAGGGTCTCCTCTTGATTCCAAAATACTTCCAGGCTGATAACAGAGAGTTGGTGTTGCTCCCCACTGCCTAACAAATATAGCACCAAATATACAGATAATCCTTGACTTACTATCGTAATTTAGCCTGGCAATTATAGTTATAAGTCATGACCGTGGATGACCACATAACTGGACCCATTTTACAACCTTCTTTGTGGTGGTTGTTAATGGGGCGGTCATTAAGTTTGCTTTTACTTTAACATTGTTTACTATGGTCAGGTTTTTGCTGGAAACCGGAAGTTAAATGCTAGTTTCCAACAAAAACATTATAAATCACACTCATGTAACCACAGGGCACTACAAACAGATGTAAATGTTTGAGAAGAGCAAAGAAGATTATTAGGAGACTGGAGGCTAAAACATATAAAGAACGGTTGCTGGAACTGGGTATGTCTAGTTTGATGAAAAAAAGGACTAGGGGAGACATGATAGCAGTCTTCCAATATCTCAGGGGCTGCCACAAAGAAGAGGGAGTCAAGCTATTCTCCAAAGCACCTGAGGGCAGGACAAGAAGCCATGGGGGGAAACAAATCAAGGAGAGATGCAATTTAGAACCAAGGAGAAATTTCCTGACAGTTAGAGCAATTAATCAATGGAACAACTTGCCTCCAGAAGTTGTGGTTGCTCCAACACTGAAAATTTTAAAGAAGAGACTGGACAACCATTTGTCTGAAATGGTATAGGGTTTCCTGCTTGAGTAGGGGTGGGATTAAAAAATCTCAACAACCAGTTCACTGTCCGGTTGCTGGGTGGGCGTGGTAGGCATGGCCTAACGGAACTTCTGGGAGGGCTGTTTTTCAACTTCCCCAGAGTCCTGAGGCTTCCCTCGGGCCTCTGGGAAGGTAAAAACGGCCTCCCCCAGGCTCTGGAGGGCCTCCGGAAGCCAGAAACAGGCCCATTTCTGGAACTTCAGTTTCGGCCTGTTTTTCACCCTCCGAGAACCTCCGTGCAGACCCTGGACTTATCTACATCCAAAACAGGCCACGTGGAGACTCAGGGGAGGGGTGGGCAGGATCAGCCAGTTGGTTCAACTACCAGTTCGGCAAACCAGATAGTTCTCCTGAACCAGGCCGAAGCAGCTGAATCCCACCTCTGGACTAGAAGACCTCCAAAGTCCCTTCCAACTCTATTACTCTATTCTATTCTAAATGTGGACCGGTTGCAAGTACCTAAAATGGAGTCAATGACCATGAAGGAGGGGGCACAACATCAGAACTTCCAAACTCGGTTCTAAGTCTCTTGGGTGGCGGTCCATTGTAACCTCAAACAGTTGGTAAACAACTGGTCGTAAGTTGAGAAGTTGCTATACTGTAGTTACCAAAGATGCAAACGGAAAATATTCTTGCCAAAGTGAGCTGGGAGAAAAATAACGGACGGGATTACAAGTATAACATTTTAAAAGCATAAAACATCAACATCACGCCTGATGAATCTGAAAACGTTTGAGGAAGGGGGATGATGTGGGATCAAAATTTTATGTAGGGCTAAAGAACTCATCCCTAAAAACAGTTTGGAAGTCCCAAAAAATGCCATCACGTTGTATACATTAACTTGTTTCAAGAACTGGAGCTCACAGACTGCCAAAATAACTCACTGTTATCTTAAAGATATGAGTCACATCCCTTTGCTAATGTGTGTTTAAGTTTGAAATATTTAAATATTTGGAGCACGAACCCATTATATAACAATTCAAACTGAACCTATGCTTTACACCTCGATAATCAAGAACTGGTATCTTGCATTCAAAGGTAAAGTGTGTCTTAATGAGACAGCCTGTTTATTTGATCACTAACTAATCTCTGATTTATAATATAAATTACATCAGATACACTTTATATAACCAGATGCGATGATAGGTGATTTAATTATTAATAATAGTCTCTGCTTTTTTTTTAAAGTGTAGTATCTGCTTTTGAAGAAGGATTGTGCCAAGTCCCTCAGAAACCAGGAAAAAGGACAGGTGTGTGAGCTGGTATCTCTTTCGTAGATTAGGCCCTCCTTTGTTGATTTTAATAATATTAACAATAATTTATTAACCGTAGATCAGTGGTGGGATTCAATTTTTTTATTACCGGTTCTGTGGGCGTGGCTTGGTAGGCGTGGCAGGGGAAGGATTCCGTAAAATCTTCTCCAGTCAGAGGTGGGATTTGCCAGTTCTCCAAACTAATCAACATTTCCACTACCGGTTCTCCAGAACTGGTCAGAACCTGCTGAATACCACCTCTGCCGTAGATTGCCTGATTGCCAATGACTGAGCTACTCACAATTATGACAACAAACACAATAAGACCAAGAAAAGGAAGGGGAGAAAAAGATTAAAGAGGGGAAGATCAATAGACTAGATGGAAACAAAGTGAAGATCACTCTCTCTGCCAAGCTCCCAAAATCGAAAAAAACCCGAAGTTACTTCTATATTTACCAAGACAAATTCTTTGTGTGCCCAATCACACCTGGCCAATAAAGAATTATATCTATTCTATTCTAAGCAGTTTCCTTTATTGTTCCTCACCTATAGACAGAAATCTTGCCAAACTAAAGCAATTACAGGTAGTCCTTGCCTTACGACCATAACCGAGCCCAACAATTATGTTGCTAAGCGAGATCTTTGTTAAGTGAATTTTGCCCCGTTTTATGACTTTTCTTGCCACACTTGTTAAGTGAATCATTGCAGTTGTTATGTTAGTAACCTGGCTGATAAGTGAATCTGGCTTCCCCATTGACTTTGCTTCTCAGGAGATCACAACAGGTGATCACATGACCCTGGGATGTACCAACCGTCATTAATATGAACCCGTTCCCAAGCATTTGAATTTTGATCACATAACCATGGGGATACTGCAACCGTCGTAAGTGTGAAAAACCATCACAAGTCGATTTTTTCAGTGCTGTTGTAATTTTGAATGGTCACTAAGCAAACTGTTGTAAGTTGAGGACAACCTGTACTTGCAACATTATAGATATACTCTGAGCATGTCTAGTGAGGAGCTGTCTTGACCCTCTTCCTCCCCACCAAAATATCTAAACTTTGCTGTCTCTGAGATGCAGCTTCTCTCTCCTGGGAATCCAGACTACATTCCACCACACTCCCTTGCTAAAGACCTGAGTGAAGAGCTCCTCAAAACACCAGCAGGTTGGGGCCATCTGGATCTCACGAGGGACCTTATTCTAGAGGGCAGGTCCTAATAATAAGGGGCATTATTCAGACCTGTCAAATTGGCGGCCCACAGGCTGGATGCGTCATGCACATCCATGCCCACCCTGGCTCCGCAAAGGCAAAAAACATCACAATATGTCATGTAACGCGATCGAGTTTGACACCCGTGGCATCGTTTAATTGAAGGAACTCCAACTGCGCCAGCATTGCCAGATCAAACCAGCCAGGCAGATACTTTTAGCTGTAAAACTGAGTTGTGAAACAAGGCCAAGGTGGAGCCTTTTTTCCTATTAATTATTATTTTGGGGCATGAGTTCTGATGGTCAAAACCTTCTTTGCTGGCTATTTACTTCTTCCAGGCTTGAGAGGAATCTCACCAGAACAGGGAATGAAACCTGATTTTTCTTAGAGGTATACCTTTCAGTTGCAATGACAGTGTTACTATTTGGGCAGACTAGTAGCTCAAGGTAGCCCACGCTGGTTGGAAATCTGGAAACTGTGGGCTCCACATATCTGGAAGATCCTTGACTGGGAAAGGCTTATTTTCTGATCCAAAAGCATTAGTCACCGTGCAATATGGAATGGAGCTCGACTTGGGGACATCCGTTTTTTAAAAATCTGTTTATTTAAATTAACAGGAGGACTGTGATGTTTGAATGATGCTGGTGACACTCGACTCCTGGAGGTTTTATTTTTACCTCATCATAACTTTTAAAAGAAAAGTGGAAGAAAAGATAAGAAAGGATGACCAGTAGCAAGGGGGATGGAGCAGAGGTGGTATTCAGCAGGTTCTGACCAGTTCTGGAGAATCGGTAGCGGAAATTTTGAGTGGTTCAGAGAACCGGCAAATGCCACCTCTGACTGGAGATTTTACAGTCTCCTTCCCCTGCCACGCCCACCAAGCCACGCCCACAAAACCAGTAGTAAAAAAAATTTGAATCCCACCACTGGGATGGTTACAGAGGCCATGAGGTCATCATTGGAAGGCCTGAAAGAATCTGTGAGGGACAGATCATCATGGAGAACATCTGTTTATGTGGTTGCTAGGAGTCAAAGATGACATGACAACACATAAATCTTCAAGATTTAAAACGGATGGCTTGGTAACCGCATTAAGGTGCCTTGAACCAGGATAGTTACAACACCATCCAGTTTTCCTGCCACAGGAAAAGCACAGCTTGCCCAGGTGTTCCCCTTCTGCCCACCCCCTTCCCAGCCTCCTCCAAGAAACCCAAAGCTTCCCCACCCAAGGACCAGCCGCTTAACATCTGGGATAAGTCCTGCTAGACATTACTGCCCCCTGCTGATTTCAACGCCTTCTGTGTTTTGTCGGACCTGTATATAAACATATATTTGACATTTAATGCCCTGGAAACAGGTGTGTGAATTCTCTGATTAAAAAGCAGCGGTGGGGGAGGAAACACCCAGCAATATCTTATGGCCAGCAGGAATACAAAACAACTCCCTCTCTCTCTACCTCCCTCCCTCTCTCTCTCCCCCTGCCATGGCTCTCTGTGTGTGTGTGTGTGTATCTATATATCTATATCTATAAAAGCGAAATACTACTCAGGCATCATCACAAAATCTCCAGAACCGTAAAGCCTACAAACCTGAAATTTGGCACGTATGTTCCTCTTGGCTTCTAGGTGCTCACTAAGAAAGGATTTTCCGAAATGACCATCAGAGCATTAGTATTTCCTATATTATTATTAATATGCTCTGATGCTAAGGAGTTCTACTCTGCCTCCCCACCTGAAAAGAAATCTCTTCCAAATGCAAAACACAAGCAGAGGAGTTTCAGTTTTCAGTTTTAATTTCACAGCAGCAAGCAGCTTTAGTACAGAACAGTTGAGCTAAGCCACGCCCAGGCTCCTTGCTGTCTCCTTGCTCACACAGCAAATACTGTTTCAGTTTCCAAACAGCTCTCAACTTTCACACCCCGACAGGATGCTAGCCAGATGAATACAGATGGATGCTGGTAGGCAGAGGCAGAATTTCCCCCCCCCCTTATTTTCCTCCCCAAAAACTAAGCCCAATCACAATAGTTTCGTAGCTAAGCATAGGTATAGAGCTTGTGTGTGTGTGTGTGTGTGTGTGTGTCCCTCCCTCCCCCCCTCTCTATACACATACACACTTTTCTTTTTCCTAATGCAAGGAAAAAAGCGAGGTAGGATTTACGCAGCTTTGATGGGAACGAGAGAGGTTATTATGATTATTTTTTTAGCGAATGGATTGCTGGTGTGCCGTCAAGGATCCAAAGTTTACCAGCGTATATAGGCTTCGACGTCACGGAATCTCTCAGATACAGATAATCAGAGTTGGAAGGAACCTTATAGGTCATCTAGTCCAACCCCCTGCCTAAGCGGGAGACCCGGCCTACACCATTTCTGACAAATGGCAGTCCAATCTATTTATTTATTTATTTTATTTATTTATTTGATTTGCCAATTGTTTACAAGATAATAAGTATAAATGTATACATAGTTGTGAATACATGAAATGGGTACATATAAGAAAAATAAAAGAATAAGAGAAACAATAGGACAGGGACGGTAGGCACGTTGGTGCGCATGCACGCCCCCTACAGACCTCTTAGGAAAGGGGTGAGGTCAATAGTAGACAGTCTAAGGTTAAAGTTTTTGGGGTTTGGGAAGAAACTACAGAGTCGGGTGGAGTATTCCAGACATTGACCACTCTATTGCTGAAGTCGTATTTCCTGCAATCAAGTTTGGTGCGGTTTACTTTGAGTTTGTATCTATTGTGTGCTCTTGTGTTGTTATGGTTGAAGCTGAAGTATTCATTGACAGGTAGGACATTGCAATGTATGATTTTATATACCATGCTTAAGTCAGACCGAAGACGGCGTAATTCAAGGTTTTCAAGTTCTAGAATTTCAAATCTGGTGGCATAAGGTATTCTACAACGAGTAGAGGAGTGGAGAACTCTTCTTGTGAAATATTTCTGGACTTTCTCAATTGTGCTAATATCAGATCGTAGTGTGGGTTCCAGACTGATGAACTGTATTGAGTATTGGTCTAGCAAATGTTTTGTATGCTCTGGTTAGTAGTGTGATATTACCAGAGAAAAAGCTACGTAGGATTAGGTTAACAACTCTTTTTTTAAAAAAAACAAGTTTTATTAATTTTTAAAACACACAAATTATCATTATTCATTACATGTTTAAACCTTTTTTCATTGTAAATTTAACAAGTCAGATAAATTATGATTCTGTTTTAAACCATTTCCATATAACATACCAAAACCTCTTATTCAATTTCTCTTTACTTCTCTTTACTCTTATTCAATATCATTATTATTATTTCATCTGTTTCTTTCTGACTTAGTTACCATTATTCTCATTCTATATTTCTACAAGTTTTTACTAATTCTCCCCCCCAAAAAGACATATACACACAACATACAAAACATAAAAAAAATCTTTTGGAAAGTAACTTGGACCCAGGTGTCTCTCTCTTCATGGACTTCAATTATATTCATGCTCATCTTACATATCATTACTTATTTTATTTACCATTCTAAGCCTTCTATATTAACTTCTCCACATATTTCACCCTTCTTAATTCTATCTTAATTAATCATCTTAGTTTGAATCATTATATTTGTATCTTTTGTCCATTTTTATCATCCCTTTGTCTCATTCCTTATAAAAAGAAGAAAATAAGTTTCTCCTGAAATCATTAATCAGAGTATGATGCCTTTCTATCTCCCCCTAAGTTAATCAAATTAATCTTTAAAATAATATCCAATACCCAATCCGACTTTGCTTGGTACATTCTATCTAACTAATACATCCAACATAATTAAGTACATAATTAGACAGTAAATCCAAATATTAAAAAAAGATACTATAATAAAAATTTTATAATAACATCAATACCGTAATCTTATTAAACTCTTTAATTAAAACAGTATTCTAAACCTCCTATTATTAAATTTTAAAGCCAATCATTTTTAAACATTTTAACATTTTAATCTCTTATCAACTCTTAAACCATTACAATACTACCATCTCATCTTATGTACCTTGCAAAATCTTTTTTTTTAAAAAAAAATTATACTTTATCCATTATCCAAAAAAATTCCTTTTTTTCATTTAATTTCAAAACGTTGTAGCTTTTCTCCACCTTTTTTCCTTTCTTTCTTCTCCCAACAAACCTTTCTACCCCCTTCTTCTAGCCTCTGCCTTACCGGCTTCCCTTCTCTGTCGTATTCCTTTTCCCTTTTGTTTACTATCATCATATTGGTTTTGCACCTTATTTTCCTTTTCTTAAATGTTTTTTTAGATCTTAAGTCCTTAAGTCCTTTAGTTTTCTTCTTTTCTCTTCTTTTTCTTTTCTTTCTCTCTTCCTTCTTTCTTGATCAAATTCTGAGATTCATTAAAAATGGCTCCTTCCTTACTTTCTTGTTCCTCTGCTGTCTTCATCTGTTGTAATGTTTGTTGATAGTTAGTAAGCGCCATTTCTAAAAAAGGAAAGCTTCTTCCACACCATCTTTACCATTTTTTTTTGCTTGTTCATATTCTTTTCTTAGTTCCTCAACAGAAAGAGCCATTATAAATCTTTTCTTTTCTTTTCCCCTTCTTTTTTCTTACAACAACCAGAATATTCAAAAGAAAATTAAAAAAAATAAAACAGTCCCAAAGTTATCAGTCAGTCCAAACCAAGGCAGAGTTCTCACTTTCTCCTTCTGAGGTAATATCAATCAAAGAGAAAGAAAGTCCAAATCTGTTTAAAGTCTTATTGCAATATATTCTAGTCTTCAAATCCTTAAGGCATCTGCTCCAACAAAATCTTAGCATACAAATATTTTCTTTTTAATCCTCTCTCTTCCCACTCATCGCTTAAAACCGATTTTCACCTAAAAAAATAGGTTTCTTAATATCCAGTTATTTATTCCGTAGGAAAAGAGGAAAGCTATCCTTTCAGCACCTTCAAACAGCCACTTTTTTTCCTCTTCTGGCAGGTATTATTCAGAAAGTCCTACTTTTCAGGAATTTTATTAAATATGTCTTAGAGTCCTAGGAGCCAAGAAAAACTTTCTCCTCTCAAGCACTTTCTCCACTTCCTCCTGCGCATTCTTACCCGGCTGCCAGCTTCTTTGTGGCGGCCATTACAGACTCGCCGCTGCACTGTCCTGGGAAAGGGGTTCTGCCGGCCGGGAGGGTCTGCAACACCCCAAACCCCTCTCCGGATCCCCCTACCTTCAGCTGCCCCTGCAGTGGCCTAGCTCCGTGCCCGTCTGGGTCGGAGCCCCAAGCGGCTAGCGCGGCAGGGATCGCGCAGCTTCGCAAATCCCTGCCGCTCTGAAGCCGACAAACCGGAAGTCAGGTTAACAACTCTTAATGCCTTTTTGGCTATGTAGTTGCAGTGGGCTCTAGCACTTAGATCATTAGAGGTGAGTATTCCAAGGTCCTTTACAGAGCTTGAGTCATCAACAAGATCTTGACTATTCAGCTTGTATTTTATTTTCTGATTTTTTTGCCAATATGTAAGACAGAGCATTTATTTGTTGAGATTTGAAGTTGCCATTTGTTTGACCACTCTGATACATAGTCAAGATCTTTTGTAGGGTAGCAGTATTGTCTGTGGTATTGAACAGCTTTACATCATCAGCGAAGAAGAACGCAATTGCTCTTAATATGATCACAGAGGTCGTTTATGTAGAGTATGAAGAGAGTTGGTCCTAAAACACTGCCTTGGGAACACCACTATTGACAGGTACTGGATTTGATAGTACGCTCCCGATTTTGACCATTTGTTGTCTGTTTGACAGGAATGCTTCTATCCAGTTATTCAGTTGTCCAGAGATACCATAGGATTTTATTTTTAGGAGTAGTTTGTCGTGTACCACTGAATCAAAGGCTTTACAGAAGTCTATGTGAGATTGCGTCTATTGCTTTGCCCTGGTCGAGTTGTGTCGTCCATATGTTTTTGCAGTGTAAGAGTTGCAGATTACAGGATAGTTTTTTTCTGAAACCAAATTGTTTATTGGAGAGTAGGTTATTTGTCTCTAAGTGGAGGATGATGGATTGGTTAATAATTGATTCCATGACTTTACAGGTGACGCAGCATAAGGAGATTGGCCTGTAATTTTCAACTTCAGGCTTGGGTCTCCCTTTTTGAAGATGGGGATGACTGTGGCTTGTGACCATAGGTTAGGCAAGGAGCTGGTTCTGAAAGATTTTTCAAAGATTATGCTTAGAGGTTTGGCTATGGCAGTGGATAGCTTTCTTAAGAAGTAGGCACATATTCCATCCGGTCCAATAGATAGAGATGGTTTTAGGTTGCGTAGTGCTTTTTCAACATTGTCTTCTGTGAAATCGATATGTATTAGATCATTGTTGTTATCTGTGGTAACGGCTAGGGAAATACTGGGCATGATCCATTGCTGTTTACAAATACTGAGCCGAAGAATGTGTTAAAGATGTTGGCTTTAATGGTGTCGTCGTTGCAGTCTTTACCATCAGGTCCTATCAAGGAGGGATGGACCTTGAGTCTTTTAGTTTGTTGTTTACAAAATTGTAAAAGCACGGGTGGAATTGGTGCTTAGAAGGTTTTCCTCTTGTTTAATGTGATAATTGGTGCATTGGTCTTTATCTGGTGGCATAAATTTTGTATCGGTTTTGAAATTGGCAACGTGACCAGATTTGTTTTTCTGCCAGAGTGATCTCTTTTTGGATTGAAGTTTCCTTATTGATATGGGTAATCTGCTTTTTGTTTTGTTTTGGGAGTTGTTGTTGGTACATATAGTTTGATGACTCTTTTGACTTCAAGTAAAAATATGTTGTAATGGTCTTCAACAGTATTGCATCCAGTGAATAGAGATTGCCAATCAAGGGATGAGAGATCGTGTGTATAAGATCATAGTTGCCTTTTTTGAAGTTACAATTGGGAATTACATCATTGTGGTGATTTTTGTGTGGACGTGTGTTGAGACAAAAGTCAATCATATTGTGGTAAGCTACTGGAAAAGGGTTCTTTAGTTTGTATTCCGTAAATTAAATTCAAACTATTGCAGAAGATGAGATCGAGGCAGTTGTTTAGTCTAGTGTTGTTGGTTACTAGTTGTTCCAGTCCCAGATTTGTAGTAGCATTGTAGAAGGTTGTGTGTATGATTTCAGTTGTACAATCATTTAGGGTCCAGTCAATATGAGGTAGATTGAAATCACCAAGAAAGATAAAAGGGTATGGGCAGGATGCAGCCCATGTTAGTAATGTATTTAGCTTGTTTACATGTTCGATGTCATAATCAGGTGCTCTGTAACATAGTAAGAATCGAATTGTGATATTTAAGGATAGTTCACAGATGATGGTCTCAGGAAGAGCAAGCTCCTGGGTAACTTGGATATTTTTAGATGTAAGGATTTTTATAGAATATAGCAACACCACCTCCTCGACGATTTTCACGATCTGATCGGTAAACATGATAGTCTCTTACTGTGGTAATGGAGTCGGGGAGAGATGCATTGAGCCATGTTTCACAGACAAATATAATGTCAAAGTTAGCCATATTTAGGAGGATGAGAAATTCAGGTATTTTATTCACGAGGCTTCTTGCATTGAGTAGTTTGCATTTAAGGCCGGCAGTAGTTGGAATTGAGGGGTAGTTGGGGGCGTGCGTGCCTAGTCTTGGGTGATGGTGGATGGGTTGAGGTAGGGTTGTGGTTGAGGGTAAAAGCTGAGTATTGGGTTGCGTGGCTTACTTTTGATACAGTCAGCATGGTAGTCAATGTACAGGTCCTTCTCTCCATTGTCTAGACGGTTTTTGAGTTCAATGCGGAGTACACGGGAGCGGGCACGTTGCTGTATGGTTAGGTCAGGGCGGCAACGGAGGTTCTTATGGTTGGTGTTGGTTTTGGCGAGTGAGTTTATAGTATAAATGAATTTACGTTTGCTTGTTTCATTTTTGCAAATGACTCTGCACAGGCGTGGGGCTACAGAGCCGTCACTGTTATTGAGCTCTCGGCCAATGCGTGAAATGTCAAGTATTTCATCAGCGGAGATGGTTGATGCTTGATAATCCCTGATGATGTTTCGGGCAGTTGTGATGTCATCATTGTTATTGGTGACCTCTAGACCAAATAAGATGGCGTTTGGACGTTTCCATTCACGCTCAACAGCTTCTCTGATGAGGATTGGGATATCAATATTTGTCTGGGTTGTGTTTATTTGTGGATTGGGTTTTGGATTGGGTTGTGGTTGTTGGGTAGAGATGTGGTTTGTAGCTATTGGAAGTTCAAGTTTTTGCGTTGTTTCTTCTTCTTGAAGGTCTCTTCTTGAAGGTCTCAAGTGATGGCGCTCCCACAACTTCCGAGGGCAAAGCTGTTCCATTGGTTGATCGTTCTCACTGTCAGAAAAGAAGGGCTCTCTCTCGCCCCCGCCCCCTCCTCCCGAAGTATGTGACGTCATTAGAACAAAGGCGGACCTGGGGATTCTAGGGAAGCCCTCTCGCTCCGGGGAGGGGCGGAGGAGGAACGCCGCGATTGTGACGTCACGGGAGGGCGTGCAGATTCCGGGGGAAAGCCCCACCCGCAGCTGGGCGTTCTTTCCAGGCGGCGGGAGAAGCTCTTGCTTTTTTGTTTTTTTTTTCCTTCCCCTTCCCCGCGCCATGGCTGCTTTGCAGTTCCTGCTGATGATCCCGGCTTTGGGCAATTTCCTTTTCACTTTCGGGACCGGCGTGGAGCTGATCCGTTTTATTTCCTTCCGTGCCGTCTTTTTGCAGCTACCCGCGGGGGCTGCCTCTCCTCCTTCCCACGGAACCGGCGTGAATCCAGGTAAGATCCCGAAGCAGGACCTCCGATTCGGAGTGCGGCGCGGGCTGCTTCCGAGATATTTGGAGGGGTTTATCTATTTATTTGTTTGTTTGTTTATCTATTTATTTTGCGGTGAGTTGGCGCGGGCTGCTTCCGAGATATTTGGAGGGCTTCATTTATTTATTTATTTATTTATTTTGGGGTGAGTTGGCGCGGGCTGCTTCCGAGATATTTGGAGGGATTTATTTATTTATTTATTTTTATTTATTTTTATTTTTGGGTGAGTTGATCCCCCCTCCGATCTAAAAGGCTCCCCGTGGGGAGAAGAACCAGCAACCTATGCCGCGGGTGTGTTTGAAATAGCGAGTTAAAAACGAGAGCGCCAAGAAAGAGAGATTTCCATGCTGCAGCTCTCGACCCTTGCGTGCTCTGTCTTGTTTCTGCCCGGAGGCCCTTTGGAAAAAAAAACAAAAACGTGGCAAGACTGGAAATAGAAATGAGTGAATGCGCTGCCAAAAATAATGCGGCTGGGCAACGCACGGATTCGATTTGATTTACACAGTAATATGGATTGCATGAGCGAACTTTATCCATGGCCGCGTTCTGACAGCATAATAAACCCAAACAGCAAATCCACACAGTGGCTTCGAGACTGTTTGTGTGAATCCAACCAGTGAGAGAGTATTGAACAAATCATTGCCAGATCGCAGCCATATAAGATGGTGAAAGCAGCCGAACTGGCATTCAGCTGCCCTCTGCTAGGAATGTTTAGCTCTTGCTCAGAGGTGGGATTCAATTTTTTTAACAACCAGTTCTGTGGGTGTGGCTTAGTTGGTGGGCATGGCTTGGTGGTCATGTGACTTGGCCAACTGAACATCACTCACATTGAGGCATGCATCTCCTCGCCTGGCCTCTCATGACTGTGGGGATACAGTCGTAAGTGTGAAAAACGGTCATAAGTCACTTTTTTCAGTGCCATTGTAACTTTGAATGGTCACTCCACACAAGCAAAGTACCAGCAAAGGAGGAAAAAATAACCTCCAGAGACGTTACAGAGACAGGAAGTCTTTAGTCCTGCCAAGCATGTAATAGGGGTTAACGGAGAGGCAGTTTCTGTAAGCAACTCCAGAATGTTTCCTTCTTGCCTTCCTTACAGGATTAGGCCAGTAATTTCTTCTAACAACCGTTTCTCCGAACTGCTTAGAATGTTAACAACCGGTTCTAGCAAATAGGTGCGAACTGGAAGAATCCCACCCCTGTTCCTGCTGAATAACTGTTAGCTCAAAACTTTTCAGTAATAATATTAGAAGTCTTCTTTGACAGAATTCTGCTTCTATCGCTTAAAGATCTGGGCATTTGATCAAGGATTAAGGCTGGTTTTGAGGTGATGGCTTCAGTCCACACTCAGTCCCAGAAAGCTATTCCTATCTCTAAAAACTGCACGTAATTTTGATGCTCATCAAAGTGAAAAATTTTCCCTTGTTTTACTCTCCTTGGATTGCAAACGTTACAGTCCTTTTATGCTTTCTGCAGTCGAGATGAATATTCGGGATGCTGAGGGAGCTGTGTCCGCCAGATTTTGAAGTGCAACTTGGAAAATATAAGGGGGGGGGGTCAGATTTCTAAAGGCCAGTGTGATGACCCAGAGTGTAACACAAATGTAACAAAATCCAAAACGTAAATAAATGTCCTCTAATGCCTCCAACTTGGCCCCACTGTTCAATAATTCTCAGTTGGAGATAAAACGTACTCAAAATAGTCTTCAAAAGAAAGCAATACAGTCCGAATTTAATGAGCAGATAGAGGTGAAAATAAAAACCAAACAAACTACTACAATGATGAAATTTCCACAATGGAACAGGAGAAGTATTTACCAAATTCAAGGAGATAACAAGGCACAGTCTGTTGGAAGGACACCAACCAAGATAACCTCAAACCAAAATAAAACACGCTTTGACTCCAGCCTTTGCTAGAATGCAGGTCCAAAGTCTTATGCAAGTCTCACACTTGCAGCCCATGAAGAGGATCAAGGCCCTCTCCTCCCAAGTAGACCATGTCTCTCCCATATCCTCTCCTCCCTGCGTGCCTTAGGATGGATAGGGGATGGGCCTGGGTCCTCCTCTGACTGTCCAGCTGGCCTTTGCCCTTCCCCAACCTCCGGAGCCACACTTCCACTCCCTGTCGGCTGTTCCTCCTCTCCCTCAGAGTCAGTCTCCACCAGGGGCATGACAGCCAGTGTCCTTTCTCTGCATTCCCAGCACTTCTCCAGACTGGGTTGGACAGACTGTGGACTGCCTGAGACTTCAAGATTTCATTTTGTAGTCCCAAAGCACCCCTCTTTGCTAGCTGTAGATGTAATATTTTTCTATGCAGGGGTTTCTTGAGATCTCACAAGCATTTCAAGGGTTCCTCTAGGGCAGTGGTCTCCAACTTTTCTGGCTCGGTGGGTGGTGGAAGGAGAGAAGGGATGATTTTGCACCCGTGCTGTTTTTACAAATGCACCTTCACACCTGCAGTCACCCACCACTTCCGCAGCCCGGTTCCGAATGGGCTGCGGCCCAACACTGGGCCATGGATTGGGTCTTGGGGACCCCTGTTCTAGGGCAGGGTTCATCAATCTCAGCCATTTTAAGCCGGGTGAACTTCAGCCTCCCAGCTGGCTGGGGAATTCTGGGAGTTGAAGTCCACCCATCTTAAAGTTGCAGTCGACAAAACTCTGCTCTCAGTTAAAAAGGTTGAGAAAAGTTGATGTAAACCAGAGGTGTCAAACTCAAGGCCCAGGGGAGGGCTGGATCTGGACCATGGAGTACTTAGATCTGGCCCTGGAAACAGCGAAGGACCAGCCCTCAGTGCCTCTGCCAGCGAAAACAGAGCTTTGAAGGGCTGCATGCGGACCTTCCGAGCTCCGTTTTTGCTGGCAGAGGGTTGCAGGAAGTCATCGCAGCTGAAAACGGAGCATGCAACGGCCTCAGGCGGCTCTCCCAACTCCATTTCCACTGGTAGAGGGTTGCAGGAAGCCATTGCAGCCGAAAACGGAGCTCGGGAGCCTGTTTTCGCTGGCAGAGTATTTGGGGCCACCACAGTGTCAGAGTATTCATTAACTAGCAGAGACATAGTTAACAGAGCCAATGAATAAGCATAGCAACTAAATCAGCCAATGAGAGCTGAATTGAGGGCTGAAACTTAAAGAGAGAATCTGGGCGTGGTTTATCTCTGTTCTGTGCTCAGCTCTAAAATAAAGAGAAACTTGCTTGCTTGCTTGTCTGCTGAAGTTGAGTTGCTGCTCTGCTTTGAACCTGTAACATGTCTGCTTCTGTATGAGTTTGCTCCATGTTGGAGAAATCTACAACTGGTTTGTAAAATTTACTTCATATGTTTATAAAGAAGTTATGAAGCCTCAGTCATCTGTGTTTACTTTTCTGGCGCTGAATTTACGCTGCAATACTATGAACCCACAGCCACCCCTGAGACGAGTGACTTCGAGCTGGCCATGTCTACCTTGGCCATGCACACACGCCCCCAAGGTCAAGCACAACCCTGGTGCGGCCCTCAACGAACGCGAGTTTGACACCCCTGATGTAGACATTTATAAACTTCCTTGGTAATTCTTGTTTTATGTCCTGCTGTCTACAGGGTGTAAGATTCCTCATTTTTCTCTTTGCAGGTGACACCTCGAATCCTCAGTGGAAAATGGCCCTAAGAGATCCCAAGATTTTGCACTCGCTAACAGTGGATGTGGGCCTGATCGTCCTTTTTGTCCTGCAGCACAGCCTGATGGCTTCTGATCGGGTCAAACACTGGACCTGCAACTGCTTTGGGGTCTTGCAGAGAACGGTCTATGTTTTTTGCACAGACTTATCCCTTCAGGTAGGCGGATTGATTTAGACCAAGGGTCCTTCAAACTTGACAAGTTTAAGACTTGTGGACTTTCACTCCCAGAATTCCTGAGCTAACATGACTGGAGGAAGAATTCTGGGAGTTGAAGTCCACAAGTCTTAAAGCTGTCAAGTCTGAAGACCCCTGATTTAGAGTAATAAAGTGGGAGGCTGTACAGGCACAGCTCGACTTACGGATGGCGCACCAATTGAAGTTACCATGGACTCCAACTTTAATTGAAACTTCAAGGAAAGTTACCAACTTCCTTTTGAATTGTTGCACCACCCTCACAGCCTTGTAATCACATTTTAGATGCTTGGCAACCAGCTTGCATTTATAACTGATTGCAGCATCCCATGGTCGCTTGATTGCTTTCTGTGATTATTTTTTTTTGGAGGGGGGGGGTCATTTTCCAGCAGAAGCATCTATTGGATAATAGCAATAGCACTTAGACTTATTTACCGTTTTACAGTGCTTTACAGCCCTTTCTCAGTGATTTACAGAGTCGGCCTATTGCCCCCAACAATCTGGGTCCTCATTTTACCCACCTCGGAAGGGTGGAAGGCTGAGTCAACCTTGAGCCTGGTGAGATTCAATCTGCCAAATTACAGTAGGAGTAGCTTGCAGGACTGCACTCTAACCACTGTGCCACCGAGGCTCTATATAATAAGCTGGATTCACAGTCATGATCATGTGGTTTGCTTAACAACCATGGTGACTTGCTTGACCACAGTGGTAAAAGTTGAGTGCAGTCACACGGTGACTTGACTTACGACCGCAATGACTTATCACCAAAATTCTGGGCTCATAAGTTGAGGACTACCTGTAAAAGCTTGAGCCTTTCATTCTTCATCATGTTGCAAAATACAAATTGAGTTTCTTTCTCAGCTAAGAGAAATGGGCATTTCAAAAAAAAAAAGATAATAAAAAAGATTATCATTTTAACTTGCGTTTAAACTTGCATCATTTTGTAAAATGCAACTCGCCTCCAGAGGTTGTGAGCGCTCCAACACTGGAGGTTTTTAAGAAGAGATTGGGTGACCCTTTGTCTGAAATGGTTATAGGGCCGTGATGGCGAACCTATGGCAAGCGTGCCACAGGTGGCATGCAGAGCCATCTCTGCCAGCACACAAGCTGTCGCCCTGGATCAGATCCACTGCGCATGCGCACACGCCTCCTGCCGGGTATCTGCCACGCATGCACGAGAGGCGGGGTGTGCGTGGGAGACGCATGCGCATGCACAGAGGAGTGGGGCGCGGGGGGTCATGCACGCACGTGCAGGGGGGGCATGGGGGTCAGTGTGCATTGCATTATGGGTGCAGGCATGTGTCCGCATGCGCACATGCACACTTTTGACATGCGACGACGAAAAGGTTAGCCATCGCTGGTATAGGGTCTCCCGTCTGAGCAGAAAGTTGGACTAGAACGGGGATTTCATTGAGGGCTGCATCAGGGTTGTTAGGATATGTGCAGAGTAACCCTTGTATGCACATGGAAACGGTTTATGAGAATAGTTATGAATAAATATACAGCCACACAGAGTTGAACAAGTGGTATTAATGTTTATTTGAAGAAATTGCACAGTCCAATAAACAGTCCATGTCATGCACGTTTTTAACAGTCCAGAAATATACAGTTATAAAGCCGCCTTACTGGTTTCATGTCTTTTACAGCAGACAAATATCAAACCACAATACAACAGATAACCTTCGATATCAACAGAATACCAAAATAAACAGAGTTAGTCAGTATCGGTCCGTAGTCAGTCAGTATAAGTACAGTATTAAGAGAGATCATCAGTGAAAAAGAGAAAGAGAATTAAACCATGATCTATAGCTCCCTCTTATGGCAACATGTAACATAATTAACCAACAGAACATAGCATAATACATTACAGTATTTTGCCTTAAAGCTACAAACATATATATTTGTAGTTTATATATTGTCAACCCAACTATGTAATTTACATATACATAACAAGGGTTCTGTTTGACCTCAGAGGGCCGGGGTGGACTTGGCCAGCTTGATGTCACTCGTGGCGGTCCGAATGCTCTGCCAGCAAAAACGGGCTCCCAATCTCCATTTTCGGCTAGGATGGCTTCCCACAACCCTCTGCCAGGAGGGCGCCCCCGAGCTGTTTTCACTGGCAGAGGGTTGCAGGAGGCCGTCCCAGCCGAAAACGGAGATTGGGAGCCCGTTTTCACTGGCAGAGGCACTGCAGGCTAGTCCTTCGCTGTTTCCAGGGCGGCCTCGCGGGCCAGATCTAAGCACCCCATGGGCCAGATCTAGCCCACGGGCCTTGAGTTTTGAGAACCCTGGAGTTTCTCACATGCGGTCATGTTAAATATCTTTGCAGTGCTTGCTATTAATGTAATTTTTTTTTTTCCTTTTAACATAGTTGCTGATGAGGTATTGGCAGCCAGTACAGGATGGTCCTATGCTGTGGAATACAAACACCGAGCCATGGATCACTTGGGTTCCACTCATCTGCTTTGTCCTTCATTTCATCTCCTGGCTAATCATCTTTAGCATCATTCTCATCTTTGATTATGCAGAACTGATGGGAGTCAAGCAGGTATTGTGTTTGTATTCTTTTCCCCTCCTTCCTGTTTCTCTGGTGACCAAGGCTGCAGGCTGCAGTATAGTGTAGTTTAATAAATAAAAATATGGTGAACCCAGCATCTGATGTTATCTTCTGAGGGTGTGTGTGTGTGTGTGAACTTTTCCCCCCAAGCATCACTTTTTTTTTATTTAATGAAATTTAGATGCCACCTTACTCCAGATGCCTGTGAGTGGCTTACACTTAAAAAGTGAGAGTGAATAAAATATTAAATAGAGTTCTCTGTAACAGACAGTACATCCCAATAGAAAAGAATACTTGTAGCACAAAGTTGAAATGTGGGGCCCTTGGTGCTCTCTGAGCTTGGTTGTTTTCTTGCAGACAGTCAAACAGTATATACAACAACTAGTTTAGTTTATCATTGCACCTCGTACAACGAAATCAAACACCATCTTCAGTGCACATCATGACCATGAAAATAAACACAAACACACATCCTTCACACTCCACACATTGAACTGAAAACCCCCCGACACCGCACCAACACTGCACTATATAGTAGAATTCAATAGAGTTACTGCCCTGGGATAGAAGCTGTTTTTCAGCCTATTTGTCCTTGTTTTTATTATTCTGTACCGTCTGCCAGATGATAAATAGTTCAAAAAAAAAGGATTCCCAGGATGAGATGGATCTTTGAAGATGTTTTGAACTTTCTTAAGGCGGTGGGAGCTATAAAGCTCTTCCAAAGAGGGGAGAGGGCAATCAATGTTCTTCTGGGCAATGACGTTAACCCTCTGGAGTGCTTTCCTATCTGCCACTGTGCAATTGGCAAACCATACAGAGGTGCAGTAAATTAACATACTCTCTATGGTGCAGCCGTAGAAGGTCACCAGCATAAATAAGGAACTACCAAGAAGAAACCACTCCCACCAGGGGTGGGATTCACAATTTTTAACAACCGGTCCTGTGGGCGTGGCTTAGGTAGTGGGCGTGGCTTGGTGGTCATGTGACTGGGTGGACATGGCTTGGTGGTCATGTTATTGGCTGGGTGTGGCCAACTCAATATTACTCACATCGAGGCACACATCTCCTGAGACAGGAAGTCTAGTCCTGCCAAGAATGTAATAAGGGTTAACGGAGAGGCAGTTTCTGTAAGCAACATCAGAATGTTTCCTTCCTGCCTTCCTTACAGGATTAGGCCAGTAATTTCTTCTAACAACCGGTTCTCTGAACTGCTTAGAATGTTAACAACCGGTTCTACCGAATAGGTGCGAATTGGTAGAATCCCACCGCTGACTCCCACCAAGACTGACAGGCCAAGGCACTATATATAAACAGAGTTAAACCCCACTCCCTTCTAGCACTGAAGATGTTACCGAACTAGGTAATAAAACATCTGCAAGAAAACAACCCAACTCAGAGAGTACCAAGGACCCCGCAAACAATACATCTGGAAGGGAAGGAAAGGAGTTCAACTATGAAGGCCTTGAGGGGGTGGGTGGGGGAAGTACAGATAGTCCTCATCTTACAACAGTTCATTTCGTGACTGTTTACAACAGCACTGAAAAAGTGACTCAGGACAATTTTTCACACTCATGACCCTCACAGCATCCCAATGGTTATGTGATCAAAATTCAGACACTTAGGAACTGACTCATATTTATGGCGGTTGCAGCGTCCCTGGGCGGTCATGTGATCTCCTTCTGGCAAGCAAAGTCAATGGGGAAGCCAGATTCACTTAACAACCATTTTACCAACTTAACAACTGCAGTGATTCGCTTAACTGCGGCAAGAAAGGTTGTTAAATGGGGCAAAACTCACTTAATAACTGTCTCACTTAGCAACAGAAATGTTGGGCTCCATTGTGGTCATTAAGTCAAGGACTATCTGTACTCAGCGTTGTGCTACAAATGGGAAGCCATTTGTTCCTCTGTAGAATCTGCAGAGAGCCCAAGGCTGCCTTGGACGTATGTTAAAATCTGGGAGTGCCTCTGTCAGTGTTCCAGAAAACCTCCCCTCCAATAAATAACTCCGAGGCAGACATCCTCTCCAAAGTTCTTTTTATTAGAGTATTAAACTGGCACACCTGGAAAATCCCGAATCTAAAAGTTCCAGGTTTCTTTGCAATAAGTAAAAACTACAAATCCACCCCCCTGCACCCCTCATTGCATCACATGCCCCAATCACCGCCCCTCCCAGCTCGAGACGTCCTCCCAACCAGGTGCAGAAATAACATGACCTTGACATCGAAGAAGAATGCTATTATGTCTAACCACATACACTCCAAGAAATTCCCCCCTCCCGTTTTGGATCATCTGGTGCTAATATGGCTTCCAAAGCTGGCAGCCTCCCAGTAAACAGATGTTGCTCTCATTTCATTCCCCAGGTTTATTACTATTGCTTGGGCATGGGAGACCCTTTGGCTGTGAAGTCTTCACGGGCCCTCCGTCTCTACTCCCACCTTCGCCATCCACTGTACGTGGAGTTTCTCCTTATCCTCTGGGCTGTTCCCTGCCTCTCCCTTGACCGCCTGCTTCTGGCCTCCCTCTTCACGATCTATCTTACCTGCGCTCACAGCCTGGATGAACAGGATTACCTCTACCTCCGTGCCCAGCTGGACAAGAAGTTCCAAATCTTCTCCCGGGAAGAGGCAGCTTATGGGCGCTTGTTGGCTCAAAATGGCCCCTCAGACTACAAGGACAATTGAGTAACGATCGGATAGGTACCTGTTTTAGTTGCAGGGGTGGGGTCTGACTTTTGTGGGGGGCGGGTGTCAAAGTTTGCCAGGTCCCTGCTTACAAAGCACTGAATAATACGCCATATCTTGATTGTACTTTTATATAAAAAGGACTTGAAGAGCTGCCACCCAAAAATTTGTTATCTACTGGGCCAAGTCTCTTGTAACTCCCGAAAAGAATCTTTCCTAAGCTAGTGTTCTCCATTATTATGGATTGGAACTTCATTGTCCTCCACAGCAGTATTAGATGAAGATGTTGGGGGTTTTAGTCTTGAAATATTTGGAGAATGTCAAATTGGGATAGTCTGGACTGAAACACACTAAGTTCTACTCGTATTGTAGATCATGTAACAGAGGTGCTGTTTAGGATCTTACTGGAGAAGGTTGGAATAGCCAATGCCTGGGTTGATCCCACCTTAGAATATTAAGGAGATCCTTTTTGATCATGAATTTTTCACTTACTCTGAGAATTCTTAATAATGGTTGAAATCTAGCTATAATTGGCCAGCTTTTAGGTTGGATGCTTGTGTGGAGAGCAAGAAGTTGGTTAAACAAATGTGTCCAACTCTGGAAAAGAGGCATCTCTAAAATATGTTTGCAAGAGGATAGCAACCCCTTCTGAATTAAAAAAAAAAGAGGAGGAACTGCTCTTTAGCGCTTTAATGGCCTGCTTTGACTAAGAGAATGTTTAAAAGGGTCCTTCTAAAATGAATAGCATGTTTTTATTTATTTCAAAGGAGCTTTTACTGACCTCTTGCCACAATTCTTAATCATAGCATTTTAACCTCAACATGCAAATACTTAATTTTTAAAAAAATATTAGCAGCCAAGTGCACTTATTTGGAGGAATATGTTATTAGGGGGTTATAGATGCATTTCTTCAATATAAGTATACAGCATGTTTGTGATGGTTTAAGCCGCTTAATTACTGTTGCAAAGGTGCCTTGTTCCTGAGGTGAAAACTTCCTTGGATCATAGAAGAAAAATCAGAAATCAAAAAGATTTCAGTCCAAATACTAATATCTTAGTATTAGATTTTCCTACAGGATTTCCAAATCTTTCACTCGTGTTGTTCTTTTAAAATATTGTCTTGATTAATAGAAACATTGCCCATGTTAGAGTTCTCAGATACAGTTATCCTTGTTATTCCCCAGCATGCTAGCTGGGGAATTCTGGGAATTGAAGTCCAAACATCAAGTTGCTATGGTTGAGAAATAGACCATTGAGTTATGGCTCTCCTCTCATCGTCATCATGTCACATAGAATCACATCTGGGGGCCATCCAGCAGCATCAATAGGAAGGGTCAAAAAAGCTAAGTCCTTTTGTAGATGTATACAGATGTATAAAGGGACAGGACTTTTATCATGATGCCCCTGTGGAAATCTTGCTCCACCCCATAGGTTGGCACCGTGGGTACCAGTTTGGGGAAGTTCTGGGCAATGGAAGTCCTGCACTTTAACTACTTAGCAGAAAAATCCTTCAACTTCCTGTACGGAACATTACAATGGAACATATATTTTTAATTATAAATTGCACAGATCTGATGAATAGAATGTGATAATAAATAGAACAAACATGTTCCATCACTCTAGAAGTAAAATGCCTCCTTCCTCCCTGTGCTCAAATGTCTATTTTGTTGTAATCCTTACTTTTTTTAAAGGTACAGGAATCAGAAGAGGAAAGTTAAAATTTCTAGCTGCTACCGTGTTTCCCCGAAAATAAGACCCTGTCTTATTTTTTTGCCACCCAAAAAGGCACCAGGTCTTATTTTGGGGGGATGTCATTCACTGACTAACCTCATTTGTGCATGTCGCCCCCAGCCTCCTTTTCTCTGTCAGAGGCCTTCAAGAACTACTGTATTTTTCTGCAGCCGGCAAGGCTTTTCTGAAGGCCTCTGCAGCGGATAAGAGCTCCGGATCGATCCAGAGCTTTGTTATCAGCTACAGAGGCTTTCAGAAAAGCCTTACCAGCCTTGCTGGCTGCAGAAGTAATAGGCCAGAGAGGCAGGTGTTGGGTGTGCAAGGCCTGGGTATAACTGTCCAAAGGTAAGTAGTAGGGCAGCTCCACCCCGCATCCCCACCCTAGCTTAATTTTTACCTGTGCACTCTGGAGTGAACGGGAGCTTAATTAGGGCTTATTTTTGGGGGGGGGGCTTATATTGGGCGCACATGTAAAAATCAAGCTAGGACTTACTTTCAGGGTAGGTCATATTTTTGGGGAAACGGTACTGCCTAAGGTCTGTTTCTACTGCCTTGTTTTACAGTGACCTGGAACACCACCAGTATTGCTTTCCAAACTTTGCTCTGCTCTTGTAAATGTATATTGTAATTCTGTATCTTAATACTAACGAAGCTTTTTTTAAAAAAAAGAAATCTTGGATTTCAGTGCAAAATAAATGTAATCTATTTTTTTAAAAAGATAAAACTTGCTTGTTTGCCTGTGTTCTACTGTGACTTAAAAATAGAGAATAGATGTTGTTGGGTGTTACTGAACAGTCATGTCACCCAAAATGGCATGTCATCTTTGGCACGTGTGTCATAGGTCCACTCACCATCACTGTACTTAACAATTGCGCAGATTATAGATTACAATGTGTTGATTTTGAAAAGGGATAATTGAAGTTTTAGCATAAATTAGGCTAGCGCTGCCTTTAGAAGAACTCTGTCCTATTATCCAGGCAGGCCAGAAGACAAAAGATGATGACTAATGCATTATTTACCTGGCAATTGCTGTCAAGACAGTTCACATGAAAAAATGCAACTCTTGGAAAATTCACTTGGTTACAAGCATTTCATCTGAGAATGGTTAGCAACAGGTATAAGATAATGATCTATTGTCGCTTTTAACTTGGGATGATGGAGGACTTACCCCTCAGGAGTTAGGACTGCTGAAAATTGATTCACACAAATGGAATTTTTTTTTTAAATCTAAGAGCACGGAATTAACGTGTTGTCATTTGACCCATTAATCTGGTTTTATCTTGGTTTTTAGTTTTAGTCTTCTGGTCACACCAGATCACACCAAAGTATGCCTTCATTCCTTCAGCCTCATTTAGCAACCAAATTGCATTTCATCATTTGGGATAGAACCTTTTATGTGTATAGCTTGCATTAAATGTGAGAGATAAAGTCAGGTTATATGGGAGTAACCACCACAGACAAATATCTTTTCCATAAAGTGAACCATGGATGCACTATATATTAAATACAGTAACTGCCATGGAAAGCAATGCAAGTGGAATTGGGTATTCCCACTGGACTTTGAATTGGGAATTCCAAATTTATATTGCTGGGAAGGAATTGGGTACGTCTAGTCTAGTGAAAAGGACAAGGGGTGACAAGATAGCAGTGTTCCAATATTGGAGGGGCTGCCACAAAGAAGAGGGGGGTTAATCTATCCTCCAAAGCAGGGGCCCCCACCCCGCCCCAGGACGGGGACGGTCCGCAAAAAAAAAACATCACATGACCCTATATGCGCTCCCCCCCCCCCCCCCCTTTTTGATAAAGGCCCGGTGAGCTTCCCCCCCCCCCCCCCCCCCCAGCCGAGCCTGCCCCCCCCACCACCCCCCCCCCACCCCCCCCCCCGGCCCCGCGCAAAAAGGTCGGGCCTGCTCCAAAGCACCTGAAAGCCAGACAAGGAGCAATGGATGGAAGCTAATCCAGGAGAGAACCAGCTTAGAACTTAGAAGAAATTGCCTGACGGTTAGAACAATTAACAAGTGGAACATCTTACCAGAAGTTGTGGGTGCTCCATCACTGGAGGCTTTTAACACGAGATTCAACAGCCACTTGTCTGGAATAGTATAAGGTCTCTTGCTTGAGCAGGAGGTTGGACTAGAAGACCTCCAAGGTCCCTTCCAACACTGTTATAACGTTTTGTTAAATCTGAAAGCAGGACTTTTACAGGTAGGGTGGACATTTCACTCTGAATGCCAACCAATCATGCCATTTTCCATTCCATTCTATTCTATTGAGGGGCTGCCAGAGAGAGGAAAGAGGTCAAGCTGTTTTCTAAAGCAGGGGTCCCCAACCACCGGGCCGCGGACCGGTAGCGGTCCGTGTAACATTTTCTACCGGGCCGCCAGTTTGCTGGGCGCCGCCATCTTGTTTTGATGAGAAAGTGCTTCCGGTGAGCTTTTCCGTTTGGAAAGCGGCGTTTGGGTCCTGAAGGAATCCTCGCGCCTTAGTTTCATCGAAGGGGGGGGGCGGCTTCGAACAAAACTAAGGCGTGAGGATTCTTTCAGCATCCAAGGCAAGGCGAGCCGAGTGATCGTCCCGAAGCCCATCGACAAAGGTACAAAGGAGGAGTTGAAGGTGGCGGGGAGAAGTGGGGGACGGCTGGCTGGCCAGTCACTCGGCTCGCCTTGCCTTGCCATGTGTGCTGATGCCGGTACCGGGCCATGGATCATTTTGTGATGCCGGTACCGGGCCGCGGCACAAAAAAGGTTGGGGGCCACTGTTCTAAAGCACCCGAAGGCCAGACAAGGAATAATGGATGGAAACTGAACAAGGAGAGATTCAACCTAGAAATAAGGAGAAACTTTCTGACAGGGAGAACAATCAACCCATGGAACAGCTTTGCCTTCAGAAGTTGTGGGAGCGCCATCACTTGAGACCTTCAAGAAGAGATTGAACTCCCATCTGTCAGAAATGGTGTAGGGTCTCCTGCTTGGGTGGGGGGCTGGACTAGATGACCTATAAGGTTCCTTCCATCTCTGATTATGTGTTATTATGTTATTCTATCCCACCCGACTTCTCTTTCCTGCCCCGCTTGGTGAAGCTAGTACAAGTGGTTCTTGACTTACGACTGTTCATTTAGGGCAGGGGTTCCCAACCTGGGGGTGCGAGACGATATTCCAGGGGGTGCGAGAAAAGTCCAGGTAAATAATAGGATATTGGCTACATGTTGGCATTTTTATTTATTATTTATTTCAGGGGGTGCGAGGTTCAAGTGAAATTTCTTTAGGGGTGCGGGGCGAAAAAAAGGTTGGGAACCACCGATTTAGGGATTATAAAAAGTTACAAAGGCAATGAAATAGTGGCTTATTGCTGTTTTTCACACTTACAGCTGTTAACACCTCCATGATCACGTGATCGAAATTCAGATGTTTGGCACCTGGGTCATATTCATGATGGTTGCAGTGTCCCAGGGTCACGTTATCCCTTTTGGTGACCTTGTGACAGGCAAAGTCAACGGGGAAGCCAGATTCACTTAACAACCGGGATACTAAGTTAACAACGGTAGCAAGAAAGGTTTTAAAATGGGGCAAAACTCAATAACTGTCTCACTTCACAGTGGAAACTTTGGGCTCAGTTGTGGTCGTAAGTAGAGGACTACCTGTATTCCCTATCCAGGGCAGACTTCATTTTCACTGGAATACTTTGGGTGGTATGAATTATTTAAAAAAATTCCTTCTCTCCAACACACTTTTTTAATCTAAAGATGGCCGTACTTTTGCAAAGCCTTCCGTTTCCTCGAGCCTGGGGCCATTTTTGCTGAATGTGCAGATGATCCTGGCTGGACGTACAGGGAATCCTCAACGTACGACCACAAATGAGACCAGGATTTCTGTTTGTTAAGCGAGACCCTTGTTTTGAATTCTGCCCCATTTTACCTTTCTTGCCTGACAGCTTTTAAGCGAATCCCTGCAGTTGCTAAGTTAGTAACACGGTCGTGAAGTGAATCTGGCTTCCTCACTGACTTGGCTTGTCAGAAGGTCACCGAAAGTAATCACGTGACAGTGGGGCCGTCATAAATATGAGTCAGCGGCCAAGTGTCTGAATTTTGATCACATGACCGGGGATGCTGCCATGGTCATATGTGTGGAAAATGGTCATAAGTGGCTTTTTTCAGTGCCACTGTAACTTTGAACGGTCGCTAAACGAACTGTTGTAAGTTGAGGATTACATGTACATTTCTGAGAATGACTTCAGAATCTCCAACAGTGGTCAACCTATGTAAGTGATGGGCAATAACTTGCTGTTCTGCTTGTAGCCATGGTGGTGCAGTGGTTAGAATGCAGTATTGCAGGCTAATTCTGCCGACTGCCCTGACCGACTCAAGGATGACTCAGCCTTCCATCCTTCCAAGGTCGGTAAAATGAGGACCCGGTGTCAGTTTTGGAAGCCATATTCCATGCTGCCACATAGCCTGAGAAAGTGGGAGGGGGGTGATTTCAATTAAGTAGCTTTAAGTAAATAAAAATAAAATTCTTTTGTTAGTCCAAGGTCATTGAGTATGGCGCAGGATGAAATAAGGATCTTACTTTTGGACGGATCGTGATTGGGCCATGTGATGTCATGACGGCCAAGTGGGAGAGGGGAGATGGATTTATAGTTTGGGAAATGGTGTGAAGCCCGAAAAAACTTTTAGATTCGGGATTCCGCAGATGTGCCAGGTGCTATTCTAATAAAGGTACTTTTGAGATTGTATCTCGGAGTTTCTGATTGGAATGGAGGTTTGCTGGAATGCTGACACCCATCACAAGAGTTCAGAGCAAAGAGGCTACAGATCCTCCGGGGTTCCTAATTCATCTCTCCACAGCCACAAGGATGGGCCAGGAAATAAACATCACCTTTATTGATATACAGCGGCAGCTCCAGAGCTGGGGAATGCACAGCGGGGGAGGGCGGCTGGGTTGGGCTGGGCAAATCTATCACCCGTCCCTCAGTCCAAACAGGGGAAGCGACTAACATTCGTCCTCCCCAAGCAAAGCAAACAAGTTCCGAGTGGGTAGCTTTCCCTTCCTGGGAGGGGCGGACTGGCTGGGCCCACTCTTGGGGGCCGAGGGGGGCTCCTCCTCTTCGCCTTCTTCATCGGCATCCCGGTCTTTCTCATCGTCCTCTTCCTCTCCCGAACTGGAGATTTCGTCCTCCTCCTCCTCTTCCTCCCACTCGTTTTCCTCCGCAGAGCCCTGCTTGTCTTCTCGGCGATGAGCTTCCTGCAAAGCTGCAATCTCAGCCGTTTCGGGGTGATGCTCCCACATGGCTGCAGATAGAACAAAAACAGCGGTAAGAAAAACAAAGCATCCATCGCTAGGGACAGTCTTAGGCCATCTTCTATCCCAGGGGTGTCAAACTCGATTTCTCCGAGGGCCGCATCAGCATTGTAATTCTCCTCAGTGGGCCACTGAGGGAGAGAGTGGAGAGCGGGTGGGGAGACAGGATGGATGCCTCGTGTAGCACCTTGCCGGCCAAAATGGGGCATAGGGAGGCCCTGCATGACCCTGTCTGCCCTGTTTTTGGCCTGAATGGCTTCCTGCGGCACTTTGCTGGCCAAAAACGGGCTGTACAGAGGCCCCGTGAGGCCCATTTTCGGCCTCCATGGCAGAGGTGGTATTCAGCAGATTCTGACCAGTTCTGGAGAACCGGTAGCAGAAATTTTGAGTAGCTCAAAGAACCGGCAAATACTGCCTCTGACTGGCCCTGCCCCCATCTATTCTCTGCCTCCCAAGTCCCAGCGGATCGGCTGGGTCTTCTTTTGTTGCCCAGCACAGGAGAACGGAGCTGGAAAGCAGGTTACAGGGGTGGGGAGGGAATGTTGATTTTACAGTATCCTTCCCCTGCCACGCCCAAAAGCCACACCACACCCAAGAAGCCATGCCCACACAACTGGTAGTAAAAAAAATTTGAATCCCACCACTGCTCCATGACCTCCTGCAGCACTCTGCCGGCCAAAAGCGGGCCTTGTGGGCCTCTGAGGGGCCTATTTTTGGCTGGCAGAGTGCTGCAGGAGGCCAAAAACAGGCCTCCCACAGCCTGTTTTGGCTGGCAGAGGCACCATGGGCTGGGAATTGCAAGCATTGAGTTTGACTCACCTCATCTAGCCTAAGCCACTATTTCTAGCAAAACCTGATCACTTTGGTCAAGCTGTCTTCTGGTCTCTTTATGGAAAAGAGCCTGTAAAAGAGACCCTTTCTGCTGCAGAAAAAGGCTGAGCCTAATACAGCATTTGTGCTAATACTGTGCATAAATCATTCTGCCTCATATGCTTCTGATATTCCCAGCACGTAGGAAGACATGTCAAAATGACATCTCTCTCGCCAAGCGTTTAATTGTTCATTATTTTGAAAGTGGATTCTAATTTTGGTTTTCATTGCACTAGTTACACTCTCCATTAAATTTTAATTGCGGTGTGCCACCTTGAGCATAGTCCAGAAGTTGGGGTACACATTGAATAATAAAAGGCAAATATAATCGTAAATTATAAATAAAACCGGACAGGATGATGGTGTTTCCAAACACAAATTCCACTTTATGCTCACTCTCAATATTCATTTCTGAGATTTTGCTAGCATGGCTCAAATCATGACCACCCCTACACGGGTCAACATCCAGAAAATATATAATGAAAGAATTCCATGGAAGATATTCTCACTGCTTGCATGGATCTCCTTCATGTTTGACAGCTGAGCATTATGCTGCTCATACGTTTAATAGACATGAAACAATGGACTTTTAATGGACATGCAATTGATACCAGTACAGGTAGTCCTTGACTTATAACCATTCCTTTCGTGACTGTTCAACCATGACCACGGCACTGAAAAAATATGGCTTATAATCAGTTTTCATGCTCACGTTTCATGTTGCATCGTCATAGTCATGTGATCAAAATCCAGATGCTGGGCAACTGGCATGTGTTTATGATGGTTGCAGTCAACTAAAAAATACTTCTTTGGTCTTTTTAGTTGCCAGTAGAAAGGGAGTGGGGGAAAGCAGTGCATTCCTTAAATGCTTCAGATAATCGCCTTGGCAGCCAAAGCTGTTGGCACGCATGATTATTACTGGAGAGCATGATTGATGACTCTTGACTATGGATGTGTCTCATTGGAGAAGATACATCCAGGGGGATGGGGGAAGACCAGGGTCAAGGGTGAAGAGTCGTCTGCAACCAGGAAATACCGACATGTTAACTCCTAATAAATCAAACTTTTTTACTCTGAGAGATGCGGCTAGAGACTTATGATTTGAATGGGGGTGCATGTCGGAGTCTTGACAGTTGCATTGTCCCAGAGTCATGTGATCAACTTTTGCAACCTTCCCAGCCTGCGTTCGACAAGTAAAGTCAGTGCGGGAAGCCAGAGTTGTTCAACAACCACACGATTCACTTAACAACTGCGGCAAGAAAGGTCATAAAAATGGGGCAGAACTCACTGAACAACTGCCTTGCTTAGCAATGGATATTTTGGGATCAATTGTGGCCATAAGTCAAGGATTATCGGTATTGAGAAAAAACAAATGGGAATTTATCAGGATATGATCATCCTTTCTAGCAATTATGCATGATTCCAGGCCAGCTAGATGTGAGTCCTTCATAAGGCCTTGCCTATTTGCCTTGACCAGTTTTCTCCAGCCTGGAAACCTGCCAAAGATGCTGGATTCATTGAGAATTACAGAAGTCCCATCTATCTGAAGAGCACCAGGCTAGAGATCCCCACTTCCCTTTGGAAGTGATGGAGAAACGGCTTAAAGAGGCATCTTGTCGGACACCTTTGTGTGACGTGTAGCCCGGAGGTCGCATACAGACACAGAGCCGTCCATCGACTGCGAGGCGTAGAAGACTGTTGGCTGCTCGGTAAACATCATTCCGGGCTCCTTTGGCTGTCTTGTAACCTCGTTTCTCAGCCCAGGCTTAAAAAAACAGAGAAGAGGATGTGAGGGTTAGTGCCAGCGTTCCAAGTAACAACCTCCAAAACAGACAAGTCCAAGACAATCACTTCCTCAAAGTTCCATTTTATTAGAGAAGTCATATTGACAACATCTGGGAAAACCCGAATCGGAGAGTTCCGGGTTTTCCCTTCTTCTCCAAAAGAAAATCAAAGATCCATCCCCTGCCTTCCATCAGTCCATCACATGGCCCAATCTGTTGTGGTCCGACGGCGGCCTGCAGAGCTGGCAGCAGAGTCAGACAGTGGGGAGGAACATGGGCCAGTTCTGGAGTCTGGGGAGGGCTCGGACGAGGGATCTGCGCTCGACACAGAGATGGGGCCAGGGCCATCTGAGTTATGTGTGGGCTCCAGAGCCTCCAGAACCTGATATCAGCAAGGCAGAGGAAAAGGGGGAGCCTGTTCCCAGTGTGAGCTTGCGCAGAGCTGCCAGAAGGCAAAAACAGTTAAGACAAATGGGGCGACTCGGGAGTAAGGCTTGGAGATGATTGGCCCCTCCCATAAGACATAAAGGAGGAGCAAAAGGACATGAGCCTTTGCAGGAAGCAACTTTTGTTCGTTCTGGTCGGTTTAAAATCTGAAGCTCCGTGTTGACTTTGCGCTCCGTTTGGCCTTGTAATTTAGTCGATGGTACCATTTCAAGGAAGATAAAGGAGGGTGCTTATCAGCCTTATCCCGAAAGACTGTGGCAGACTTCTGCGGGACTATTCATAAATTGTTTGGGACTCATTATGGGCTGTGAATGCCTATAATTCACAGCTGTTGAATTTTTTTTTAAAAAAGGGTTTTGGAAACAGCATGTAACTGTCTCAGGAAGCCTTGGTCAGAACACAATCATGTCTTCGTCCCATCTGAAGACTACCCCCAGTCACTCCCCTTCAGGTGCAGGGTGAAATGTCCTTGACTCTCTTAGAAGGAATGTTGTTGTGGCTAAGCATGCACTGCTCCTTAAAAAAAAAAACCTCCCAAATTCCCAGGCACTAAATATGGCAGCCTAGAAGCTCCAAGAGAAAAACGGCTTCTCAGGCTGACAGGTTAAAGCCACGTCGGACATCCAACTCAGCTGGAGAAATGGTTGCTTCAGCACTGTTACCTTCACATACATCCCAGGCACACCAAGGGGGTTCAGGCTTGCCAGGTTCGGCGTCAGGATGCCGCAGCTTGAGCAAGGCCTGCACCGGAATCCGGTTAGCCAAGTACCCCACAGAAGTATAGGGCTCCTGGATCTGAGAAATAGGGTAGATACCAGCCAATATCTGAAAAATTAAATCAAAACAAGAAGGGTTTGTTACTTGCCAAGGGCTGCTACTGGATTTACTTTGCAGGTGTGGGCAGACTAAAAAAAATGGAGAAAAGAAGGGAGGGTTTTTTTTTAAACAAAAGATACGAGCCTAGCTCAAAACATCCTTTCCTGCAACACAAGACTCATCTGTCAGCTATCAGCAACATTGAGTCATCCCGTGTCTCTCCCAACTAACACCCCTGAATTGCATAATAGAAGCTCAGAAACAAAATCTCTCCTTCAGACTTTCTTCTTCTTCTCGTCTTTATAACGTTTTATAGAATAAAACACAAAAACACAAAAGCAAATAGTAGGACGCAGTGGGGGGGGGGAGGAGGGGAGGGAGAAAAGAAACAAAAAAGCATTGGCTTCCGACTGCCTCTGTTGCAGTAGAATAAACCGTTCACATCGAACCTCAAACTTCTTTACTTTTCCATAATAAACTAGCCATTTCTATCACAACACATAAACCTAATCAGTAAAAACAGAGGTAGGCAGGTGCCGGTTGGGACCGGTTTGCCCGTACCGGTAGTTCCGCCCACTGGCTGGGCCCGTCTACCCACCCCGGTGCTATCCCGTCCTATATATCTCACTCTCTGGCTCGCTCGCTCCACCCACGCAGCCCTGATGATTTCCGTGCCTCACCTGCTCTATACATGGCGGATGCCCGAGAAGGTGTGCTGGAAGCTGCACGCATGAAATTGTGGTGTGTTTGAAGCCCAGCGCAAGCGTGGAAGGCACACACGCATACTCTCAACATTTTTGGGTTCTGCACTAGGCAAACCAGTTGTTAAATTATGTGAAGCCCACCTCTGAGTAAAACCCAAAATCAAAGGTTCGTTTTTAAAATCTCCTTCAGTCCGATTAGGAAGCATGCAGGGAAATTATGATGACAAAAATGCCATGCCCTTGTTCTATGACAGTTAGAGAAGAATATCCCTTCCCTTGTTAAAAAAAAAAATCAATATTTTGCCCACCAGGCTGCACTGCTGGGGCAGCGAATGTTTCATGGCTGCAGCAGATGAGACACCCAGATCAGAGGTGGTATTCAGCCAGTTCTGGAGAACCGGTAGCGGAAATTTTGAGTAGTTTGGAGAATCGGAAAATACCACCTCTGACTGGCCCCGCCCCCATCTATTCTCTGCCTCCCGAGTCCCAGCTGATCGGCTGGGTCTCCTTTTGTTGCCCTGCACAGGAGAACGGAGCTGGAAAGCAGGTTAGTGGGGTGGGGAGGGAATGGGGATTTTGCAGTAACCTTCCCCCAGGAGTGGAGAGGGAATGAGGAGTTTATAGTATCCTTCCCCTGCCACGCCCACCAAGCCACACCACGTCCACCAAATCACGCCCACAGAACCAGTAGTAAAAAAATTTTGAATCCCACCACTGACCCAGATGCTCTTTGGTGATCTCCTATACTGGATCTCCTATACTGGAACATCTGCTAAGAAAATGAAAAGTTTTGATTTCAGTCTGATTTTTTTTTTTTTTCATTTTCTTAGCAGATGCTCCAGTACAGAAGATCCAAGTTTGTGATACTCTCACCAAAGAGCATCCGGGTGTCTCGTTTTCTGCAGCCATGAAACATTCCCTGCCCCAGCAATGTAGCCTGGTGGGCAGATATACTGATTTTTAACAAGGGAAGGCACATTCTTCTCTAATCATCATGGAAGAAAGCATGACGTTTTTTCCATCACAAATCTTCCTGAATGCTTCCTAATCTGTCTCGGTAAAAATATGTTGAAGTAGCCTTACATAAGCCTTCATGGGCTGAAAGGGACACTGAACAAGAGATTTGCACTGGTACTTAAGACCTCCCAACTGTCTTTTAAGATCTTTCCAGTTGATTCACACAAGTTATGTCCATCACTCAGATCTAGAGGCATCAACAAAATAAATGGGCTTTTTCAGATTAGACATCCTCAATTATTTTCCTTAGTTCTTAGTCAAAGGAGTTAAGAGAGGCACAGAGTTGCTCTCTCTCTCTCAGGCCAATTCACCTCACAGGGTTGTTGTTATTGTGGGGAAAATAGGATGAGGAAGGTGCATTAAATATGTTCACCACCTTAAGTCATAAAGGCAGGACACAAACAAATAAAATTGCCTCCTATAGTGATTTTCATCGAACGCTACACTAGCATAGGAATCACAAGCAATCTTTCCAGTTAGCAAAGTAGGCCTGTCCAGGCCTTCAGTGACAATTCGAGAAAGGGGCTTCAAAGTTCATAAAAACATCAGCAAAGCAACCGCCTGCAATTTTTTTGCCGCAATCATTCCCTTAAACGACTGAAGATAGAGGGAAGCTGGACGAGCCTGAAAAAAAAGACATGGTGACTACATAGTTGCAGCTAAACGATAAGTTTGTGCCTCTTCAAATGTCAAAGCCTCTTTTTTGACATCAAATCTGACTTTTCCAGTTGGATCGGTGATAGGATCCGTCTGCAATACTCTACCAGAATTGGCTGAGTGATCAAAGGATGTACGAACTCAGTTATAATACCTGCATGTGAAGAAACCCTAGAAAAATCACTTAAAATTCTCACTATCTTGCAAAATGCGCCATGAGTTGGAAGAAAATTCAGCTCAACGTTGGGTTGGTGAAACTCCTGTCTAGAGTCTAGAGAGGTCTTACTGCAGAGACATAGAACAATAGTCCAACTATTTACAGTGTAAGGATGTTCAATCCTTTATGCGCCCACTCACAAACTCCCACAGCATTGGAGTTTGACAGAAACACAATTCGCATTTATATTCAACTATAACCCAAGTGCTATTCCCGCTGGACAGGAAACCTTTACTTTTCCCCTTTTCCAACTCTTACCTGCTGTTTCCTGTCAACAACAGACGGGAAGATGAGCCCCGGACAATCGCACAACTTGACTGTGGGTGTAAGGAAGTAGGTCTGGAAGTACTTAGTATGACCGGGAGTGCGGGAGACGCTCACCACTTTGTGGCCTACCAGCCCGTTAATGAGGGAGGACTTGCCCACGTTGGGAAAGCCTGCAGGGAGGGGGAAAGGGAAGGACAAAATCAAAATGGCTCTCATCATCTCCACCATTAATCAAAACCGTTGGCTTAAAAAGTTTGCTTGGGGGACCCTCCAGTTCTTCCACAAAACAAAATGTTGGGCCAGATGGTCTGCCTCAACTTCCTTGCTTATTTATTATAACAAATTGATATAGCAGAAATCAGCTTCTCCCTTTTTCTCAGCCTGCATGGCACAACTTCCATCTATATATCAACTAAACCAGGAATCTCCAAACTTTAAGACTTCTGGACTTCAACTCCCAGAATTCCTCAGCCAGTCATACCTTAAAGTTGCCAAGTTTGGAGACTCCTGAACTAAACCATGGCCAAGTTACCTTTTCATCCATTCAAAACCTTAGCTAAGAACAAAGGAGAAACTACAGTGGCTATATTTAGCACCTCTAATCAGCAATTTATAATGCTGTACAGCATTCCACGTTTTTAGTTGTTATTAAAGAAAACTTGGATTTAATGGACTGTTCCGGGGAAGAAGTGCCTACTCATCGCAAATGTCCATTAAATATGAGACTGTGAAATTGAAATCAATCTGCATAAGGGTGTCATGACACAAATTATGCAAAATCGTAACGTGAGTCAGTCTGCTTGATTTGCACCTGGAAGCCGTGACGTAAATCAATGTCATTTGCATTATGATACAATACTGCAAATTATGCAAAATGGAACAAATAAGAAATGTTGCTTTTTTTCTATTATATATTTGCTGAGCATCTTGTCTGGACTACTTCAAGTGCAATGAACATAGCTATTACAGTATTTCAGAGGCAGAGGAATGTCTAGACAGAAATACAGTCCACCATAACTGAAATCTCCTCAAGAGGAGTCCATTAAATTGAGGTTTTGCTACCCTGCTGTCTGATCTTACCTTTCCTTGTGAGGGGCTCAGGATGGTTATCCTCATAATAATTCTATGAAATTAATTAGGTCAAGAGAGAAAGCTGGCTGCAACTTTCTGTCAAGAGATCCACGAACAAGAGAGAACCTGAACTCAAAATCCCACCAAGAGGAACCCAACACTTTAGCCAGTTCCTTAACCTGCCATTCAAAATGTGAATTCAGTAGGCATTAGAGGGAGTTCTCAATTTACAACAGATCATTCAATCGCCATTTGAAGTTACGGCACACTTTTGAAAAGCTACTCACGACCCTTTCTTAACATAATTGTCACCATCATTCCTGCATCATGTGATCATATTTGGGTATTTGACAACCAACTTGCACTTATGATTGGTTACAGTGTCTGTGGAGATTCTCAGTCATCCAGGTCATGGTTGTCCCAAAAGTGCTTTTTCAAGAGGCAACTGGACTTTCTTTGTTTTTCTTTGAAGATGTTTTGCTTCTCATCCAAGAAGCTTCTTCAGCTCTGATTGGATCCTGAATCCTTCCATTCCATTCTTCACTCAGAGCTGAAGAAGCTTCTTGGATGACAAGCAGAACGTCTTCAAAGAAAAACCAGAAAGTCCAGTTGCCTCTTGAAAAAGCACCTTTGGGATTGGTTACAGTGTTCTGCACTCATATGAACATGATGTGCAATGTTTTTTTTTTTTGCCATTTCCTGGCCAGAAAATGCAAAAACACCATTGGATATGCTGGATTCGTTTAATAACCATATGGTTGACTTAACCACCATATGATTCAATTAACAACCGTGGTGAGTTGCTTTATAACCATTGTTAAAAACAGTCAAAACTTTAAGCCCGGTCAGATGGTGCTTCAACTTACAACCACAACAACATACAACCAAAATTCCAGGCTCCACTGTAATCGTAAGCAGAGGACTACCTATACTTCCAAAAAAATATGTATACCATTGCCCTATCAGTAACACACCACTAACTTTGTGTTTTGTATGCAAATCTGGACCTGTTGTAGTCCATGTCCTTCTTCGGCACCTGGGAAGCAATTCCACCAACCCTCCTCCTCAAAAGTGGTCCTAGAAATACTCCTTACTACACTCCTGCTGAGTGACTTTGAGGGCAGACTCACCTATGCAGCCGACTGTCAAGATTCCATCTTTGTAGAGTTCCTGGGAGATTCCACCACCCTCCATAGCTACATCTGAATGATGCTCCACCAGCACGGTCATACTTCGGTCATCTTCGTCCTCTTCCTCAGAGTCATCCAGCAGCAGGCCAGCACCGGCAGCATCCCGCTCAATCTTCTCCTTCCAGCTATTCAAGTCCACTGTCAAAAAGAGAGGGGAAATTACAATAGTAGCAGAAATGGCCAGCTACTTAAGTGTGGTGGTGGGGTGAAAGTGCTGGATTAAAAACCAGGAGACAGTGAGTTCCAGTCCTGCCTTGGGCATTAAGCCAGCTGGTTGGCCATTGTCCTTGTCTATCACACCAACCCACCTCATAAGAGAACTTGTTCTGTGTGGTGCCTTGAACTGGGCAAATTCTGTGAGAAGGGGAGATAGAAATCTAGAAATAAATAAATAAATAAATGAGAGCCAGTTTGGTCTAGTGTTTAAGGTGCTGGCCTAGAAACCAGGAGACAGTGAGTTCTAGTCCTACCTTAGGCATGAAAACTGGCTGGGCCAGTCACTCCCTCTCAGCCCAACTTACCTCGAAGGGCTGTTGCTATGAGGAAAGGAGGAGGAGGAAGAAGTATTGGGTATCTACCTCACCTTCAGCTGTTTATAAAAATTATAAAGGGGTAAACAAATAAAATTAAACTTAAAATGGGCAATTTGTTGCTTAATATGTATGTCAAATTAAGTGGACGAAATCAAAACGCTCTGTCAAGCCCAAAATTGACATAAGTGTGGCCATTTTAGTTAGTCTTAGTATATATTCTTTTTTTTACTTTCTCTGTGGTAGTCATGGAGGGAAGGGTTTTGGGCTTGCCACATTCCTAAGTGGGGAGGAGTGGAGATAAAGAGAATTGTTTTGGCTAGGTGATTCATGGGAAACGAGCTGTCCATGCTTGGGCCCGTTGAGGTGGAGTTTTATGACATCAAGCAACGCTGAATTTCTTCTATTGGAGAATGTGACTTTTGGGGGTTGTTTCTAACTTTTAATATTATGGGGTAATTCCGGGTTGTGTCAGATCTGGAATTACCACGGACTTTGTCAATTTGATGCTTTAATAAATAAAAGAATTTGTCTTGGAAGATGGACTTTGTTCTTTTTAAATGGATTTCATCGCTTGGAAATCTGACATTATTCCAGATCTGTATCGTGTGACCTTGTTAAAACCATTTTACTCCAAATTTAATGACAAACTGGAGAACGTTTCTGAGTATATGAGCTAAGCCAGAGATTATTCTTTAGTCAACTGAGCCAAAGTGGCTGGGTTTCAAGGAAAAGAAAATGGCTTATTTGAACCCTCAACTTCTGACACTTTTCCTTGCTAGCCCAAAAGTGAACCATCCTGGCGCTGACTTTTAGGGAGAAATTTCATCCCAGGTCAAAACAGGCCCAGCCCAAATGTGAGAGCAGTCACACCTTTGCCAGCTGTGATAGTCTCACAGGAGCTGAGTAGCTGATTGGGCCCCATAGCTATGCTCCAGCCCTTTCGACGCTTCCGACGTTTTTTGAACACTGCAAGGAGAAAGAAAGAAGGCAGAAGGTTCCAGGTTAAGATTCGAAGCCAAAACTTTAGATAATATCTGTGACATGTGAAGTAGTGGATAGGGGAGGAATCAAGGCCACAAACCACTCAGGGTTCCTGGGAGGTTGCTATGGGGTGTGTGTGATATAAATGTAACAAACCATTATTAATAAGAATGATTCTGATAATGTTTACATTGTTGGCTGCCCAGTTATTTTGAATACTGGCCAGAAGACAAAGAGGTCCTGAATATCCCAACAAACCCAGCTGCTTCTCCCCACACTGATCTTGTCAGGATGTAGCACTTCCCTGACCCTACCTGGTCAAAAAGAGAAACTACTAAGAAATCTCAAGATGTGATTAAAGAAATATTCCAGAAGTTGTTGAAGGCAAACCACTTCCACACAGGGAGTCCTCAACTTACAAGCATAACTGAGCCCAAAATCATGGTCATAAGTCGTGCCAATTGTAAAGGGAGTCACCACATGACTGGGCCCAATTTTATAACTTTTTTTTTTTGGCAATTAAGCAAACGATAGTTGTTAGGTAAATCACGGTAACATGACTGTGGAATGCCATAAACCCAAATTTCCTCTTGTAACAAAAAAAAAAGAAAGAAAGAAAGAAAAAAGAAAAGAAACCATTACAGCTAGTCCTCGACTTATGACCACAATTGAGCCCCAAATTTCTGTTAAGTGAATTTTGCCCCATTTAGACACTTCTTGCCGCGGCTGTTAAGCGAATCACTGCAGTTGATAAGTTGGTAACCCGGTTGCTAAGTGAATCTGGCTTCATCACCTATTTTGCTTGTCAAAAGGTCACAAGAGGGGATCACACAACCTCAGGAAACGGCAACGGTCGTAAGTATGAAACAGTTGCCAAGCACCTGAACTTTGATCACACGATCATGGGGATGCTATAAAGGTTGTAAGTGTGGAAAATGGTCATAATTCACTTTTTTCAGTGCCACTGTAACTTTGAACCGTCACTAAATGAACTGTTGTAAGTCGAGGCCTACCAATATAATTCTATTTCTCTCATAGCATACATAGCATAGCATTGTGCTATGCTAAGCCTGTGACAGCTCAACTAATGCAGAATTACACTGAACTACAGCATCCACTAGTAGCCATGAAAATTTATAAATATATTTCAGAAAATACCTTCACCGGGATCTTGGTCTTGCTGTGGGTAAGAAGTGAAATAGATCACGTGGATCTCGGGGAACCGACTCTTGAAATAATACTTCCAGGCCACCACCAGGGCTGGTGGGGCCAGATCAATCTTATTCAGTACCAAGATGAGGTTTTTCTTCATTTGCTTGGTGACAAACTCATAGAGGGCCGGGGAGAAGCTGATGACCTGAACAAGAAAGGTTTGAAAAAGGGAAAAGATATAATGGGGAAGATTTAGAAAAATAGGGCACCATCCTGATTGCAGTTTTCTAGAAAGGATTCTGGGGGGGGGGGTGTCTTTTAATGACCCCCTAATCTCTTACACTGGGGTGGAGGTTGGGGCAACTGAATGAAGCTTGAGTCTTTACTGGCCAGATGCCCATCCTGTCACCAATGCAGAGTTCGCAACAGATAATTTACTCATTGTGCCCAGAGAGAGAAATATCTACCGCTATCTGGGATCAAACTCGCAGCCTCCTGATCGTGAGGCGAGAGCTCCACCCCCTAGGCCACTGCACCACTCAATTTTCTAGAAAGGATGGTTTGCTTAATTTGAGATGACAGGAAACTGAAGGTGGGTTTAATGAAATATAGTCTCATCTCTGTTGGCTTTTATTTCTTTCCAAACATGAATACAGGTAGTCCTCGACTTACAATTCATTTCATGACCGTTTGAAGTTACAACATCACTGGGAAAAGCCACTTACGACCGTTTTTCACACTTACAACCGTTGTAGCATTCCCCCATGGCTGCGTGATCAAAATCTGGATGCTTGGCAACTGACTCATATTTATGACGGCTGCAGGATCATATGATCCCCTTTTCCGACCTTCTGACAAGCCATGGGGGGGGGGGGGGAGCCAGATTCACTTAAGAAATATGCTACTAACTTAACAGCTGCAGTGATTCCCTTAACAACGGTGACAAGACAGGTTGTAAAATGGGGCAAAATTCACTTAACTGTCTCACTTAGCAATGTGAATTTTGGGCTCAATTGTGGTCGTAAGTCGAGGATTACCTGTACGGGACAGCTAAACTAGATGTTGCTGTATGCCTTTTCCCCTTTCTAAAGACCTGAAGGGACAATGCCCCGGGATCTGCATGCATCTGTGCATTCTCTGCACAACTTGGACTTATGGAAAATTAGAATCCCGTATGTTAACATGAACACGAATGTGGCTCTTTAGATGTAGTTAGTAATTTAAAATCTATGCTTCTCTAAAACAGTGCCTGGAAACAGTGTTTGTTGTGGCCTGACAGCAACCAGCAGATTCGGACACGGAGGAGGTTGGGGAGCAACATGAGCCAGTCCTAGAGTCTGGGGAAGGCTCTGACGAGGGCTCTGCGTCAGAGGTAGAGATGGGGCCAGGGCCATCCGACAGTTATCAGCTGCCTTTGGAGTCGGACATCAGTGAGGTAGAAGAACAGCTGGAGCCTGTTCCCAGTGTGCGCATGCGCAGAGTTGCCAGACGAAGGGAACGGCTGAGGAACAAGGGCCAACTTGGGAGTAAAGCACAGGTGTATGGTAAATGGCCCTTCCCCTAGAGAATAAAAGAGTAGCAAAAGGGTGGTGGGGCTTTGCAGGAGACAAATAGTTCATTCCAGCATGCTTGCCAAGTATTGCGGCGTCTGAAAGATATAAGCCTGAGGCCCCTCTACAAGGCGGAGAAAGGTCTGTAATTGGGAACTATCATGAAAGACTGTTGGCTGGGACTTGGTTGGAGAGGAAATTCATTGTAAATCAAATAAAAGGTTTTTTTTTATCAGGGTGAGGATTCAGCTTCGTGGTGTTGGGGGAAGCCTAGGTCAGAACGGTAGTTTCATTTTTGGCCTCAAACAATTTGCCTTTATTATTGTTACAAATGATTCAAGGTAGTGAACATATCCTACATACCTTCCTCCTCCTATTTTCCCCACAACAATAATCCTGTGAGGCTGAAAGAGAGCGACTGGGCCCAAAGTCACCAGCTGGCTTTCACGTCAAAGATGGGATTTGAATTTAGGGTCTCCCGCTTTCTAGCCTTAGGCCTCAAACCATTAGACCAGACTGGCTCTCTTCCTTAACCATTGGTCTTCTTTGTTGAGGCTGACTGATGTTGCCATCCAGCCACCTTTCTTAGGACAAAGATCAAGAGCCCTGGCTTTAATTTCAGCTGAACGAACCATGACTCATTGGGGCATCAGGTCATCCTTTTTTTAGATATTTCCTCTCCAGATACGTCAATGCCTTCAAAAGTGGCAGAGCTTCTAATGTACTAGAAAGGTTCTAAAAAATTCAGAGAGAGACGTGCGTTCCAAGGCAGAGATGTGTCTACCTTGAAAGCACTCGTGTCCACCTGTTTAGCACAGCCAAACCATCAGGAGCTGACTGCAGGAAATCTTTTATGACATTATGTTATGACAACATAAAATGCTTTATACGACAATTTTTATGTCACAAAATGTCTTATAAAATCTGCTACATTTCAAGTTATGGTCCCAGATTTTGGATGGATTCTGTAAGCCAGCCCCATTTTAGATACGTCGATTGGAGGTTTTGCTCTATAGGAGGGTGCACCATTTCACCCAGTTAAAGGTTACAGACATGAGAGTTTTAGTAGTAAATAGGTAGGTGTTATATCACAGGGCTGGCCTCTTCTATCAGGTGTCCCTATTACTGTTTATTGTCACTTGGTGAATAAAAACCTCTTCATTCCATCATTTAAAAGTAAAAGAACTCCGTCCATTAGGGCAGAGTGAATGATCAAACATCTCCAGATCTTTAAAGCTTGGATGAATAAACAGTATGTGAATTCAACAACTACAGAAGAAAAATTTTAAAAAGGCAAATAGAATGCCAACACCTGAGTCTTCCATGCCACTCTATTAACACCTGCAGAACAATTTTTGGGTGAATCCAAACCCACAGAAAACTGCAAGAGCCATCAATAAGATTCTCACCGGGTGTCGAATGTCTGTAATAAGCAACACGATGTCTGACATCTCCAGGACACGCCATAGCTGCCTCCATGTCTAGAAAAGAAATCAAGACATTAAAAAAAAGCCTTCTGTAGAATCTATCTTCCCCTAATGAGCCAGACACGACAACTCTGACCAGACTCTGTATTACTAATAGAACAGAATACATGTGTAGTTCAGGGTTGAACTGCTCTCGGAGTTTGGTTGTTTTCTTGAAAACATTTCATTGCCCAAACTAGGTAACAAGTGTTGGAACTTCCCCAATCTAAGAACTACCAACTCAGACAAACAACACAACAGTAAACAACAGCCTAACCAAGGAATCACCACTTCCACAAAGCCTGTATGTCAGTACAGATAGTCCTCGACTTACGACCATCATTTATGTTGTTAAGTGGGACATTCAAGCGAGTTTTGCCCTATTTTACCACATTTCTTGCCACAATGGTTAAGTGAAGCAGAGCACCTGATAAGTTAGCAACCCCCGTTGTTAAGTGAATCTGGATTCCGCATTGGCGTTGCCTATCAGAAGGTCGCAAAAGGGGATAAGGCACGTGACCTGGGGACATGGCAACGGTCATCAATACGAAGCGGTTGCCAAGCGCCTGAATTTCGATCATACGATCGTGGGGATGCTGCAAAGGTTGTAACTGCGAAAAACGGCCATAAGTCACATTTTTCAGCGCCGTTGTAACTCTGAGCAGTCAATAAATGAACTGTTGTAAATCGAGGACTACCTGTATGTATGTAAAAGGGGAGCAAACCTTAACCCCCTTTGTAGCATTGGTGATGTTACCTAGCCGTGTAATGAAACATCTGCAACAAAAAACAACTAAGCTCACAGAGCAGCAAGAACCCCATAGATTTTGTGCCCCTTTCAACTTTTCTTCTTGGAGCCATATAATTAATATTACCCAATCAATCCCAGTCCTCAAATGGTACAGGGTTTATTCCAAGAATCTACTAATACAAGGACACCCCCAAACTGATGGCTCCCCTCCAAATGCATGGACTATCAAGACTGATGGACAACCTTTGATCGTTGCAAATTAAGGGAACGGAATCCAGTGTCCCGGGTTCATGAAAGGGGCAGAATCAGCACAGGCATACCAAATAATTTGGCATGTGTGACATGTAACGTATGCATTTTACTAGCTTTTTGTTAATGTGTTGTACTATGAAAAAAGCCTACATCCAAGCAAGGGTAATAAACATGCAAAGGTCATGAGATTTTCCATTCTTCTATATTGTAAGCCTCTTGGACAGAAACTGAAAAATATATCCTGGATACAGAAGGAAAATGAATGGATTTCACTAACAGGATGGCGTGTGGAGAGACCAATTCCGATTGTTAGTTATCTGCAACCCCCAGATAATTAATATTGTTGATCACCTCTATGGCCGCATGGCTCTTTCTAAAATCTAATTATGTATCCTAAACATAATTAGATTTTAAATACAGGATTTTACATAAGACTTTACATAAGGGACGCTGTGGCTTAGTGGCTAAGACGCTGAGCTTGTCCATCAGAAAGGTCAGCAGTTTGGCGGTTCGAATCCCTAGCGCTGCGTAATGGAGTGAGCTCCAGTTACTTGTCCCAGCTTCTGCCAACCTAGCAGTTCGAAAGCACGTAAAAATGCAAGTAGAAAAATAGGGACCATTTTGGTGGGGAGTGTTCTGTGTGCCTTCGGCGTTTAGTCATGCTGGCCACATGACCATGGAGACATCTTTGGACAGTGCTGGCTTCTTCGGCTTTGTAACGGAGATGAGCACTGCCCCCTAGAGCCAGAAATGGCTAATGCGTGTACTGTATGTGCAAGGGGAACCTTTACCTTATCCTATACACAAGAAGACATACAGCTTTCACACAGCCCAGATTCAAAGCTCGCCCAAAAGGGAAAAGGAAACAACATTTTTCAACCCAGGCAGTGCTCTGCCATGATACCATGTCATCACTGGCAGGCGGACAGCTGAAATACAGGTAGTCCTTGACTTAAGACCGGTCACTTAGCAACCATTCAACATTACAATGGACCTCCCACACATGCACCCCAAAGATATTTACAACTCAAGATTCAAAATCCTATTGGCTGCCCCATGTCTGTCCGCCGTGCCCCCCGACCCAATTACAAGATGGCATTTTAGGCACTTAGCAACTGGCCTGCATTTAGGGCTTGTCTGCAGCACCCAACAGTCATGTAATTATGATTTGCAATGATTTTTGCCAGAACCCGGCATATATTTCCGGTTTCCAGCAAAAAGCGTCCATTGTGGCCCAATGGGTTCATTTAAGGAGCCATGGTGGCACAGTGGTTAGAATGCAGTATTGCAGGCTAACTCTGCCCATTGCCAGGAGTTTGATCCTGACCGGCTCAAGGTTGACTCAGCCTTCTATCCTCCCGAGGTCAGTAAAATGAGGATACAGATTGTTGGGGGCAACATGCTGACTCTGTAACTTGCTTAGAGAAGGCTGTAAAAGCACTATGGAGCAGTCTATAAGTCTAAGTGCTATTGTTATTGCTGACCACACCATTCACTTAACTGTGGCATTCACCTAACAACTGCAACATTCATTGAACAACCATCATGTTCACTTTCAACAACCTCTGCAAAAAAATGTCAGAAAATTGGGTTGGTCACGTGGGTGCCTCAACTTATGACAGTTATAATGTACAATAGAAACTCCAGGGTCCGTTATAATTATTTAGTTGAGGAGTACCTGTAGTCAGTGTTGCCTTGCATTCTGAGGTTTAAGGGATATATATAGGAGACTTAAATCTCTTGGAGGTTTAAGGCATGCATTTTCTTCCCCAAAGCTGATCTCCAATGCATCCTGGGGGCTTGAAATTGGCTGCCCGGGGGTGTGATACAGCTTAGATCTTCCAAGGGCTTACCTCCAGATTGTGCTCAAAGTAACTCAACTGGCTGGGCTGGAATGTACTATAGATATTTTCAAGATACTCCCGGAAACACTTTTCCTCTCGGGCCAACAATTGATCCTTGCTCATTTGGTAATTCCAAGGGGGACGTTTAGGAAAATCTAGTACTATTGGAAAAAGAAAAACACAAGAAGCGTCAGGAAAACCTGCCAGCATCACAAAGGAAGTGAGAATAAAATCCAAAGAGGCTACAAATATTCTGAACCAAGAAATGTACACCACCTCTTATGCTCTTTCTTCTCTAAGAATGCATCTGAAAATCAGGCAATGTGAGTCAATGTTAGAGAAGGATAAGTAATGTCTTGATAGCAGTTCTGTGGTTGCTACAGTAATGACATTAAATTAATTTTGACTGAGAAAGAAGGGACCTTATCACAAGAAGGATGATACAAGTGGTCCTCAACTTACAACTATTCATTTAGTGTCTGTTTGAAGTTACACAATGGCACTGAAAAATGTAATGTCATGTCCCTGTCGCAGTCTGAATCCGAGGAGGAAGACATACAGCTGACAGGGAGTGGGAGCGTGGCTCCATTGGCTGTGGAGGAACCTGGGAAAGGGCAAAGTTCAGCTGAGCAAAGCAGGGGAGAGGTAGATCAAGGGAGAGGGAGTTCAGAGGAAGACCCAGGCCCACCCTTTTCATTCTAGGGCATGCAAGGAGGAATGGAGAAGAGAGTAACGTGGGTTGTGTGGCTTATGGGGGAGGAAAGGGCCCTGATTCCCTTCATTAGCCACATGTGGGAATGAGAGTTTAAAAGAGATGCTTGCTGAGTGTGGCAGCTGCTGACAGCAAATGTGAGTTTATCTTGTGTTGACTTTAGTTATCTGTGTTCCTGGAATCTTCCCAACCGTTTGAGTTATTGCTGTGCCTTCACATCTGGAATTCTTGCTCCTGCCCTGCCGAGCTAATTACCTCATTTTGCCTTGATTGGACCTACAATTTTTGTTGACCATGTTTTGGACTTGATTCTCTGTACCCAAAGACTAGGAGAGTTTTTCTCCAGCCAGAAGGTAACCAGGACATTGGGGGCAAAGTTGGAGCTAATAAAGGGACTCCTACTGATTATCTGACTGTGTTGCCTTTGTGCCACGCTCCAGGTCATCACAAGTAATTTATGACTGTTTTTCACACTTACAACGGTTGAAGCATCCCCATGGTCACTTGATCAAAATTCGGACGCTGGGCAACTGGTTATGACGGTTACGGTATCACAAGCAAAGTCAATGGGGAAGCCAGATTCACTTTACAACCGTGTTACTAACTTAACTATTGCAGTGGTTAACTTAAACAGCAGTGGCAAGAGAGGTCGTAAAATGGAGGAAAACCCATTTAACAACTGTCCCGCTTAGCAAACAGAAATTTGGGGCTCAGTTGTGGTCCTAAGTCAAGGGCTACCTGTATTAAGAATGGGAAAATTATCAAAGACTCTAACGTAGCGGTCAGCGCAGTTGGGCAAAACCAGGATCTGCTATCCAAACCAACTTCATGTCCTTCAGATATCTTGGGATTGGAACTTCCGGGTTTTTGTTTTTTTTTCCCAGCCAGCAGATTGGAAAAACCCAGTAAGAGATTTACGCTGCGCTGAGTTTAGAAACAGACGGAGGAGCAGAACGTTGGTCGCTGAACCTTCAGACTCGTTCATGCGTTTCAGGTAATTAAAAGGTAATTAAAATTACAGGTAATTAAAATTAAAATGGATCCCCTGCCTGAAGCAAGACCTCCAGGGACCAGGAAAGCAAGAAATGGCAGGGGGAAGGCAGGAGGCCGGGAGAGGGAAGCCCTTCAGGTTCATCCACCCACCAAGAAGCTTTTTCTTGATCGTCTTCACCTACCTGAGCCAGTCTTGTAAACATCTTCTATGTCCACCTCTGTCTCGATTTCTGGCACTGGTTCCAAGATTTTCTCCCGGGCAATCTTTTTCCTCCGCTCCACTTCCTCCCTGCTTTCCCGCTCAAAGTGCAGCCGGTATCTAATCGGTAGAGAAAATAGTAATGGATGGACTTAGTGGAGGGGTCATTCTGTGAGGCCTTATAGATAACCCTCACAATGGAGAGGGGCAGGCTCGGAGGGAGGTGGCCTTTAAATGCTTGTTCGCTCAGAAATCCTGGGTTATTACCTGTTGGGATCATAGCCCCGTTCCCCCGGCTTGCGGATCTGAGGCTGCTGGTTGAGCTTGCGAACCTGCAGAGAGAAAGACTCGCTATCCGACGTGTCCGTGTGCTCCTCGTGCCGATCATGACTGCCGCTCCGGCTGTTTGAACTTGACCTCACGCCATCTTGAAAGCCTGGAAGGACAACAAAAGGAAACCCAGCAAAGAAAATTAACCTATCTTACATGGCGGTCACGATGCTTTCTTTCAGCAACGATTGCATTTGATTGCAGGACAGATGCAAGCTATGTAGTACTCTACAGAGTTTCAAAGTCAGAGCCCAATCAGTCTTAGCCAGCTTTTCTTTTGTGTGCAAGCTGCAAGCCTACTCTAATCTGCTACTTGTGCCCAGTTGAGGTGCCTCCTTTCTACATAGCCAAGGGCCATGGCTGGAAAACACAGATTGCCACTTGAGTTAACTGCGTCTTCCTGTGCCACGAAAAGCCAAGGTCTCTGTTTGATAGTATTGTGAGTTTCTCAATCTTGGCAACTTTAAGACCTGTGGACTTCAACTCCCAGAATTCCATTGCCAATTGTAATTTATTGTAACCCATTGTAACTTATATCCTGTTTCCCCTTCTTAAGAAGTAAAACATCCACACTAGTAATAACAAATACAGCAATAAAACTATCCAGGGGGCCTCAAAAACGTGCTGAGAGGAACTGGAATGTTCTTTCTACAAGCAAACAGCCTAGAAGTCCTATAAATCTCTGAGCACAGGAAATCTATAAATCTTCTCAACCTTGGCCTCTTTTAAGATGGGTGGACTTCAACTCCCAGAATTCTCCCAGCCAGCATGCTGGCTGGTGGAATTCTGGGAACTGAAGTCTACAAGTCTTAAAGAGGCAAAGGACGAGAAACACTTGAGATGAACTAGGGTTTGTTTAAGCAAAACAACTTCAGAATCCAGCTCGCAGCAGCAACAACATTTGTGGCTCCAAATGTCACCGCAATCTAACAACAAGAAGTTTCAGCTGCTTATGGGAAGATGCAGAGAACACTGGCAAGCTGGGAGAAGTCTAGGCTTCTTAGCATGCATAATGCTCAAACAAGGCTAAATGTCATGAGAACTTGGGAAGAGGCTAAGTTGGACTGGCATTGCTGGGGGAAGCAGCCTTAACATACAGGACCTCTAGATTCCAGTTCAAACTCCAAGAATCAAGAATTAAAGCAGAAACCAAAAAATGGGAACCTAGATACAGACAACAGAAAAAAATGGAATCCAGACTGCCATATTTTCTGGGGGGTGCAAAGTGATATTGAAAGCAAGGAAACAAAACTACTCCAGAATGTGTGGGTGCTGAGAGGAAACAGAATAAAAGAAGCTATTTGTGGTAGGGGAAAGAAGGCTATTAGAGAGAGAGAGAGAGAAAAAAAAATCTAGTTCCAATAAATACAAGGAAGGCTAGCAAGGAAGTGAGGGGGATGAGATAATAATTGGCAGATTGTTTGGATCTGCATTGTAAGATTCTGGATGAGCTCAATACTTTGGCCTTGATGGGAGAAGCACAAGGAATCGTTGTCAGAAAGATTCTGCAACAGGTTTTCTTGATATTATGATTTTCCCCTCAACAGACAGAGAGGTGGGGCTCAGCAAAGAAGAAGGGGTCAGCATTCTTGCTCTCAGCTACCCCCACCCCTCCATATATCTAGATCAGTGTTTATCAACTTTGGCAGCTTTCAGTTGTGTAGACTTCAACTTCAGCTTCAGCCTGGCTGGCTGGGGAATTCTGAGAACTGGAGTCCGCACATCTGAAAACTGCCAAGTTTGAGAAAAGCTGGTCTAGATAGATTGCAGGTAAGGAAAACGCTTGGCAGGCCAAGGGTTCAGGACACAAAGCAGAAGAAGAAGCACAAGATTCATTTCCTCCTTCATGGAAGGCTGTAGAGCAGGGGTGTCCAACCTTGGCAACTTTAAGACTTGTGGACTTCAACTCCCAGAATTCCTCAGCCAGCTTCAACTTTGTTGAAGTCCACAAGTCTTAAAGTTGCCAAGGTTGGACACCCCTGCTGTAGACCACCCTAAATGAGACCTCCTCCCAAAGGATTTAGATACATAAACACAGTCTGTGTATATGCAATATTAATGCACTTTTGTCTCCACAAAAGTGCAAAATAAATAAACAAACACAAAAGGACAAAAGAAACTGCTCAGAAGCAACTCTATGTATCTTTCTTGGTTTTTGGGGCCTTACAATTAACAAGAAAAGATAACTAGCAGATTATAAATTATTTTAAAAAGTACCAATGGATACTTTGCTACCTGAGGGAGAAACCAGGTGGGCCGAACAGGTCAGCATATGTCCTTTGGAAAGAGAATAATAGAAGATGACATCCACATATCACAAACAACATTATGTAGACTTGTCTTACTTATAGATGGGGAGAACTATAATAAGCCATTGCATTCATTCAACTCACTTCTGGACTACCTGTTGGCTAACTTGCATGGGAAGTCAGCCAGTTTGGTGTAGTAGTTAAGGCACCAGGGGAGTAACTGGGAGATTGTGAGTTCTAGTGCCACCTTAGGCGCGAAGCCAGGCGGGTGACCTTGGGCCAGTCACTTGTCTTAGACCTAGAAAGGATGCAAGGGCAAATGACTTTCGAAATCTTGTCAAGAAAATGACAGGGACATTAGACAAGCAGTTGTCAGGAGTTAAGACTAACCTGAAAGTACCAACAACAACCAAAAGGATGGTAATGACTTAATTAAAGGAGCCTTCAACATTAATTGGATAGCTATAGATGGCAAGAAACTCTATGTGGATCAGGACTACAGTATCTGGCTTGCAAAATTTCATATAGCCATGTATGGCAACAAAGAGCTGATATATTTCTGTATCTCTTTGCTGCCATCTAGGGACCTTCTGGAATATTTCAGCACTGACCTGATACTTTCTGTATAAATGGGCAAAATAGGAGGCGAACCATGTTCCTGAGGAGGGGGGGGGAAATTAGCCGAAGCTACTAGCACCTTTTCCAACTAACATAAGTACTTTTTATTAAAAGCCATAAGCTCTTATAAGCTGGAACTCTCTTTATCAGATACATAGATGCATATGATGATGTTGCAGTTCATGAAAGCGTGTCTGTTACAGTAATACGTTTTGTACAGATGAGCAAGTAAGTTATGATACCATGAAAATGAAGTAAACGAATAGAGAATGGAAACACTGTCAATACCTAATTGCAAATGCAAAACTTGGCTGCAGGAACTACAATTATAGAGAAAGTACAGACAGCCAAGATTGCTTCTAAATAATAACTCGACTCCTTCAAATCACTGTTTTCTTTTTAATTCAAACACTGCTGTGTTATTCATTTTTCCTTTAATCAGAATGCCCATTTTCAGAAACCCAAGGAAACCCCGACAATCTTGATTTATGCAGATCGACTCCTCAAAGAAATGTAAACTCTTTTTCAGCAAAGATGTGTAAAAGAATAAATTCAGGTGTATGACAGGGATATTTCTTATGACAAAGATGCGATAATAAAGCCTCCTACAAGTTGCGTTCAACTTCTAGAACAGGATTTTTTAAAACCTGGATCTGCCAGAAGTTGATGGTTGCTATGAGAGACTTAAAAAAAAGAAAAGTCCATCATTCGTTTTTGCCTTTTTTTCTTTTTTTGTAAACAGGTTCTGCAGCCTGATTTTTTTTTTTTTGAAAATCCTCATCTTAGACATTTCATGGAGTAACCCATCATTGGGGGTGTGTAGAAATAACACTGAAATTGTTATCTGTTTTTTTCCTTCGGTGACTTCCCAAACTAGCTTTCAGTTATGAGATTTCCCAGTGGCCTCCTCTTCTTGTAAAAACTTCTCCTGACCTTGCTTAACTTTGTGGTCTTGGCTAAAGTTAGTCTGGCGCTATTCCCTGTAACAAAGGAGCTATCAAAGCTCCTAATCATGATGACATTATATAAAGCCACCCTGAGCAATGTGTCCTTCTGAATCCTTCTAAATATGTCTGTTAACCAGTTGTTTTTCTGAATTGTTGAAATAATCTCTGCATCTTTACACCCTTTCCAAATTCCACAGATTGGCAGCAATGTAGTTGCTGGCTACTCTGCCCTAAAAAGCTTAAACATTTTAAAAAGTTAGGCACTGGAGATGTTGCCTTCTCTGGGTGGCTCTTAAACTAGGGTGAATTGCAAGCAACCCACAGTTCCAGCTCTCTCAAAGGGCTGAAGATCTATATGTGTACTCAAATGCCTTTTAGCCAAGATACTCACTTATTTTGGCAATTACTAGCTTTTCGGTAGCTACTGTCTGGCCTTAACTTGACCCTTGCTGGAAACTAAGCAACTATTGCTTAGACTGTTTTTTTCTCTTTTGAAAAATGTTATTTGTGGTTTTATATTACTGGAATTGATACTTTACCATTTTATCTTGAATTGCCCTGGAAGGACACTGCTGTGAAAAGCTGCCCAAAAATATGTTCTTGGCACCATTTGAATTGAATGCCATGCACTTGCTAGACTCTAGTGTACTACAGAAAAGAGATTATGATCATCAGTTAAAGGACACACGCCTACTTTCCCTCTTTCTGTTATGTGTTTGAAAGCTGCCAGACAAAAGCTTTGCTCCCAGCCAGCTGCCCATTTAATTCCCTGCAGTGTTATTTCAGTACTATTAGCACACAATTCATAACCCCCCCCAAAAAAAAGCTTTTGTCATCCTACTCCCAATGATGAAGGCTTAGCTTTTTCCAAAGTGTTCAGCACAGGAACCATTTACATTCCCCCACTCTCTCTCCCCTAATTGCAAAGACAATGCTCTCCTTTGCAAAATGTCCTTGGTTACTTTACCCAACTACATCAAGAGGCTCCAATGCTTCTCTTTTGCTCCCTCTTCCAAAGATGCTAAAGTCAACAAAATCTCCCAGGCAGCCGAGACCACTCCTAGTTTTAAATATACTCACATCAGAAATTATTGCATTATATGACTATGAATGGCTCACGGTTCTTCAGTTATACTACCCAGTGACATTGTCACTCATGCAACTTCATTTTTAAGTGATTTTTTTTTTAAAAAAAATTGATGTCCACGCATGTTTGCCTGTAGGTAAAAAGCTCCACGTTTCTGTAGAAAATCATTACTGCAAGACCTAATTCTGGATTGAAAGCTTAGGCCCACATATGCATCACCGTCAACCATCCCGAGGAAGACTATGGAACATGCCTGTGCAATTGGCAACCCACCACACAGAACACTCGTCATGCATGACAGGCCATGAACGACTCAACACACTGCTTGGTTCTGTAACCCCATTTGCTTTCCTTCCTGCCACTTGGGAGATAGATCCCACTTAGCTTGGCAGCGAGTTGCGATATACACGGGCGTCACGTGAAATCTAGAAACTGGAATCCTAAACAAAATTCCATGCAACAGACACGTTGTGCAGCAGGTTTCAGGATTGCTGCCCACATAAAAATCTTGGATTTGTGACAACCCATCCAGTACAAATGACATTCTTATCATTGCTATATTGTTCATTAGATTTTTGTCCCACCCCATTTTCAAGGTACTTTGAATAGTTTTCTCATCTCCTTATGACGTCAGACTCACAAAAGCTCTATGAAGTAGATCCACTTCAAATCTTTGGCCCAAGGTTACTTAGGGGGGTTTATGACTCTGCTGACATTTAGACACAAGATTGATATTTCTAGTACATTTTAATTATCACACCATACCCATTTTCTCTAATATTAATTCCCCTGTCTTCTAAACCAGAGGTCTCCAAACTTGGCAACTTTAAGACGTGTGGACTTCAACTCCCAAAATTCTCCAGCCAGCAGAGACTTCAACTCTGGGAGTTGAAGTCCACAAGTCTTAAAGTTGCCAAGTTTGGGGACTCCTGTTCTAAACTAAGGCCTTATAGGACAAGGTTGGGAGATAATTAATAAAAAAATATAACTAGGAAGAAAACTAAATGAAACAGGAAAAGTAGAATATAATGAACACCTACGGTCGCCCATATATATATGGGAGACCGTAGGTGTTCATTATATTCTACTTTTCCTGTTTCATTTAATTTTCTTCCTAGTTATATTTTAGGGGCAAGTGCTGCTTCCCATGTCTGAAATATATTTCTTCTCCTCAGTTTCTGAGAAGAGGTTGTACCTCTCAATGGGATAAGTAGTAGTTCTAACAAGCAGTTTAAGTGAGAAAAAGAGAGAGTGATATAATACCCACTGCATTGCAGATATTAGGGCAAAGAAATCCAGCTTTACAAAGAAACAGTTATCTTCCAAGTATAACTTAGAGGTCAAAGGAAAAGTAATTCTGCAAAGATTTAGGAAGATGGCCCGGATTTATTTTGATAGAGATTAAAGCAGGAAAGCAGAAGCCAGAGGCTGCTGCTTTTCCTAACATGCTCAAGTGGTGGATGCTCTTAATTTTATCATGAAACGGGGCAAAGGGTTAGCTGCTTTGAGAAAAAGTTGACGTTTACGTGCAATTGCACTGTGAAGACATATATGTGCAATTGCACTCTGAACACACTTCCCTAGCAGTCACCTTAGTTAAATTTGGGCCAGCTTTCTTTTTTTTTTTTGGCTTCAGATTTTCCAGTAGACAAACCTAAGAGAGAGAACCCTCAAGTGCTTTCTAAATATTTCTCAGGAAGGCTTTTGTTGTCTACAATTAATTTCTCTCCATATAACCACAAAAGGAGGGAATGGAAAGGTCACACTTCTCTCCCCGCGTCCTACCACCAACCAATACTGCTTCACTCCCCATGGGTGTCTATGGATGATAATGAGATAAGGGGCAACACCCCCCTCCAAAACGCCATGGGATATCCGCGGGAGAGGAAAGGGATGGGGATAATCCAGGTGCTAAGGACGATCCTGCATATTCTCTTAAGGAGGTAGATGTTTCCAGATGTTTCCTGGAAGGAGAGGCGCCCCGCCCCCCTCCCCGTTTCCCCCTTCTCACCCTGCCGCTTTCGCTCGCGTTTATCCTGCAGCTGCTTCTTCTTCTGCTTAGCGCTGAACGGCCTCTTGCGGGGCATGTCCTGTCCCGGCTGCCGTCCCCTCCTCTTTCCGCTCCTCCAACAGCACCGAACTCGCAGTCCCGGAGTGGTGGTGGGGGGGGGAGAGGGGAGGAGCTAAAAGAAAATTACTCCTTCGGCGGGGAGAAAAGGAACCAATAAGCTCGGAGGAAGGGGGTGGAAGGACAGTGAGAAGGGGAGGAGCCGGCTCGAACTAAAGAATGAGAGAGCGTGACGCGTAAGGTGGGAAACGGTTAGCTGGAGGATGGGGGTGATGGGGCGAACCATTAAGGGCAGGCGAATGGGGGAGTGGGGGGGAAGAGATTTGAATGTGACGTGCTTGGAAAAGAAATGACAGCAACGATTATGGATTGTACCATCGAAGGCAGCAAAGCCTGAGTTCATCATTCCTGCCCCCCCCGCGGAATATACCATTCCAGTCGGGGGGGAGAAGGGCTAAACCAAATTGCACTGTTCAGTTTATTTTATTCGTGGGTCGTTGGTGGGCCCGGAATGCCTTCTAGTATGACGTAGAAAGGCATTACAGGCACCTTAATACCTGAAAGTGGCGGGAGGGGGAGATTTAGTTGGCAATACTTTTTTCCCCCTTTTTTTAAAATAAGGATCAAGAAAATTTGGGGAAAGTATGTAAAACTCTGGATTGTTCAGAAATCCTTCTTAGGCAGAATTGTGCTGCTCTTTATCAATAGGAAATAAAATAATAGACTCGCCATCTCTCTTGCACATTCATCTAGCTTTGATAATATCCATTTCTATAAGTCAAACTATGAAAGGAAAAAAGCTCACATTTCCTTGGGAATACCTACATTTTTATAGGCTGGTGGTTATTATATCATTTATTGTAAAAGTCCTAAAAGTTTCTGTGACTTGCCCATGTTTCACTTAGACCAGTGTTTTTTTACCATTAAAACTTAAAATAAGTTTGGGCTTCAATCCCAGAATTCCCAAGTTAGATTTAAAAGTAAAAAAATATTGACCTTGTTCTAAATTATTCTGAATCTTATTTGCTTTTTCTAACAGGCTGAAAATCTCCAAAATGATGTTACTACTGTGGAAAGGGAATTTCAGGAAGGCAGTAGTGTCACAAAAAAACAGGAAAAGCCCAAGGGGAACATCAGGTCAGCCAGAAAATAAACTTACATAGGAAAGGGAATCAAATAAAAAGTATTAAAGAATCCTTATAGACAAAAGCCTAAGTAATTAAGAAAACTAGACAAATAGAAAAAGGAAACAAAAGAAAATTTAGAAAACCCTTACAAACACAGGACATACCAAATAAGCAAAACAAACAGACAAAAGACACAAAATATAAATTACAAAAGGGACAGACAAGAGATTGCCACAGAATAAATATGAAAATCTATCTTAAAGCTAAAAGAGATTACAGAAAACCAATAATACAATCTGGCCACCCCGCGGAGCTTGCCCTCCTGCGGGAATAAAGACAAACTCAAAACAGGATTTGAAACATTAGGCACAAATACAAACACTCACACAAAATCAACTTACAAAGGGAGAAAAGGGTATAAAAAACCAGGGACTTACCATAAGAAGCTAGCTAGCCCAGGAACGCAGACTTCTCACTGTTCTCCGCCTTCCTGAAAAATAAAAAGATCCAGCTTTCAAGCAGTTGTCCGTATCCTTGCGCCGGAGCTCTCCCAGCGGGAAAATTGAATCCTCGAAAGAAAGGCATTTAGACACCTTTCAACACTACAATGTAAGAATGGACTCAGGATTAATTCATCCTGATGCCAAAGATCAAAGACCTTTAATTGCTTGATGGAATTTAATTATTAATAATTTTTAAAAGCATATATTGGTCTTCTAAAAATATGTTAATTATGAAAATATATATATTTTCTTAAGTTTTCAGTGGTACTTACATGTATGGTATTCAGCTTTGTTCGGGTATTTTCCCACATCATTGTAGTTGTGCTTTTAAAGTTGTAGCAACTTTTCGGCAGAATCTCATCTGCCATCATCAGGCTTCTGTATTGTGTTCGTCTGAATACCATATATATATATATATGTGTGTGTGTGTATATGTATATGTATATTTGTTTTCTTAAGTTTTCGCGGGTACTTACATGTATGGTATTCGGCTTTGTTTGGGTATTTTCCCACGTCATTATAGTTGTGCTTTTAAAGTTGTAGCAACGTTTCTGCAGAATTTCATCTGCCATTCTGGCACAGCAGTAGGCTAGCCCCAAATTTAAAACTGAAACAACTGTAAAAGTCTGACTCACAGACGAACACAATACAGAAGCCTGATGATGGCAGATGAGATTCTGCCGAAACGTTGCTACAACTTTAAAAGCACAACTATAATGACGTGGGAAAATACCCGAACAAAGCCGAATACCATATATATATATGTAATGTGTGTGTGTGTGTGTGTGTGCATGTATGTGTATGTATATATATATATATATATAAAATTAAAATAATGCAATTATAAACAGAATTAAAAGATTTGAACATACTCCTTAAAAGTGCTCCATGCTCCTTTATTTTAAAAAAGTGGGAAATCAATAATGAACCACAAACCATATGAATAATCCAGTACTGCAATTCATATACACGTTTTTCTTTCCAGTATTAAATAGTAATTTTTAAGTCAGGGTTAGGATCAGAAAAATGTATATACTTATTAATATCTTGATCATTGATTCCAAATGCCAGCCAAGGGCCAGCCATTATCCACACATGTTCATCCAAAGCCATATTGACTATATTTTGGACCGGACGGAGTTTGTGCCTACTTTTTAAAAAAGCTATCCACTGCCATAGCTGAACCTCTAAGCATAATTTTTGAAAAATCTTTCAGGACCAGCTCCTTGCCAAATCTATGGTCACTAGCCAGTCATTCCCATCTTCAAAAAGGGAGACCCCAGCCTAGTTGAAAATTACAGACCAATCTCTTTATGCTGTGTCACCTGTAAAGTCATGGAATCAATTATTAATCAAACCATTATCCTCCACTTAGAGACAAACAACCTACACTCTAACAGTTTGGTTTCAGAAGGAAACCATCCTGTAACCTGCAATTATTGTACTGTAAAAACATATGGACTACACAACTTGATCAGGGCAAAGCAGATGCAATTTACATAGACTTCTGTAAAGCCTTTGATTCAGTGGTACATGACAAACTACTCCTAAAACTAAGGTCTTATGGTATCTCGATACCTGCATAACTGGATAGAAGCATTCCTGTCAAACAGGCAACATATGGTCAAAATTGGGAGCATCCTATCAAATCCTGTACCTGTGAATAGTGGTGTCTCCCAAGGCAGTGTTCTAGGACCAACTCTCTTCATACTCTATATTAATGACCTCTGTGATTATATTAAGAGCAACTACATTCTTTTCGCTGACGATGTAAAGCTATTCAACAGCACTGACAATGCTGCTACCCTTCAAAAAGACCTCGACTATGTGTCAGAATGGTCAAACAAATGGCAACTTCAAATCTCAACAAATAAATGCTCTGTCCTACATATTGGCAAAAAAAATCAGAAAAGAAAATACAGGCTGAATAGTCAAGACCTTGTTGATGACAAAAACTTTGTCAAGGATCTTGGAATACTCATCTCTAATGATCTAAGTGCTAGAGCCCACTGTAACTACATAGCCAAAAAGGCATGAAGAGTTGTTAACCTAATCCTGCGTAGCTTTTTCTCCAGTAATCATTCTACTAACTAGAGCATATAAAACATTTGCTAGACCAATAGTTGAATACAGCTCATTATTCTGGAAACTGCATTACATATCTGATATTAATACAATTGAGAAAGTCCAGAAATATTTTACGAGAAGAATCCTCCACTCCTCTACTCCTAGCAGAATATCTTATGCCACCAGACTTGAAATTTTAGACCTAGACAACCTAGAACTATGCCGCCTTCAGTTCAATCTAAGTATAGTATATAAAATCATACATTGCAATGTCCTACCTATCAATGAATACTACAGCTTCAACCAAAACAATACAAGAGCACAAAATAGATACAAACTAAAGATAAACAGCACCAAACTTGATTGCAGGAAATACGACTTCAGTAATAGAGTAGTCAATGTCTGGAATACTCTACCTGACTCTGTGGTTTCTTCCCCAAACCCCAAAATCTTCAACATTAGACTGTCTACTATTGAGCTCACCCCTTTCCTAAGAGGTCTGTAGAGGGCATGCATAAGCGCACCAAAATGTGCCTACCGTCCCTGTCCTATTGTTTCTTTTTTTCTTATTCGTATCCATTTCATGTATTTATAACCATGTTTATACTTATACCTGTTATCTAATAATTGTTTGACAAGATAAATGTTTTGGTCTTCAAAGAAAAATAAACATTTGCAATTTACTTTAGTACAAACAGTCACTAGAGTACAGTTTATTTGCTTAATATTTTTATATCCTTTTAATGTACAAACAATTCCTAGAGGCAGGTACATTATACATCTAAGATAAGAAATCAACAAAAAATGTACAGGTAAACCTCGACTTACAACTATTAGTCACCATTTAAAGTTACCGTGGCACTGAAAAAAGTAACTTATAACTCTCTTCACATTTATGACTGCCACAGCATCCCATGGTCATATGATCAAAATTTGGGCACTTGGCAATCTGCATATAGGTATTGGTAGCAGCATCTTAGGGTGATGTGCTCACCTTTCCTGCCAGCTTCCAACAACAAAGTCAATGGGAAAAGCTGGATTTGCTTAATAACCACGTGATTCACTTAACTGTGGCAAAAAAGTTCATAAAGTCAAGCACAAATCATTGCCTTGCTTAGCAATGGAAACTATGGTCCAGGTGGGGTCATAAGACATAGATTATCTGTATATCAACAACAAAAACAGTATGATAAGAGTGATTGGTCCAAAGTCATCCCATTATAGCAGGGGTGGGCAAACACGGCCCGAGGGCCACATCCGGCCCGTTGGTCTTTTTAATCCGCCCGCCGAAGATTGGTACAGAATTAAGGTTTGATGTGAATGATTGAATGATTGCATTCATTTGATTTTGACTTGTAATGACAGGCATTTCGACACCAGGTAGCGGTCCATCTGTCAAATTTTAAAAGTCAATGAGGCCCCCGAGCCAAAAAGTTTGCCCACCCCTGCATTATAGTCATGAAGACTATATGCAATATAGTTTCTTGTCTTTTCTTTGTATGCTATAAAAAAGACAAGAACTATAACTAAGTGGTCAGTTAAGAAGAAATGGCCTTAATTTATTGGCATGTAAGAAGCCTCCCATGCTGAAGTCCAAAGAAAAACTACATCTGTTTACGAGAAGACTTTATTTACTGCCCTTCGACTATCTATATACAACGTTTGCTCTCTATGATAGCAGGCCTTCAGGGCCTTTCTAGGAAGTGTCACGATCTCCATCGTACAACCCGCTCGGCACTTATAGGGCGACACTATTCGCTCCGCCTTAGCGTGGTCACTCTCGCGCAGGCGCAATAGGAAGGAGGCGTGCAAGTGGGAAGCCTCTTTTTCCGGGCGTCGGAGGCGCAGGAGCTAAGTGGCGGCGGTGGGAGAAAACCGGGGGGCTGAGCCATGCCTAAAGGAGGAAAGCAGCACCACGCCCAGGAGGAATGGATCGGGGACGGGGAGGAGAAGACATGCCCCGTGCAAGGAGCTGGAGGTACGATTTGCGGGGGGTGGGGGGTGGAATTCAACAAGGATAACCTGGAAGAAGAGCTCAGTGCTGGGAAGCCTCTCGGAATTTGGGGTTGGAAGGGTTTGAAAAGTCGGGAAAATAAAAAATGGGGAGAATAAATGCTCTGCAATCCCTCTCCTTTCCCCCCCCCCTCTTTATAAATAAGTTTACAGCCATGATACCCCCCCAAAAAAACAAAAAAAACCCACACACATCGAAATAAGTAGCTTTCTTTCGAATAATGGTAGATTTATTCAGAAGTTCCTCCGTAGTCCTTTCCAGAGACTGGAAATGTAGAAACCTCAGTAGCATTTCTAATATAGACAGAGGGTGAATACCTGAAGTGTGAATGTATTTGATTGTGTTTAGCTCCGTGACATTTTTCTTCTCTCCATATGTCTACAGCAACCTTTTCTCTCTCTCTCTTGATTTAGTCCTCCTTTTCACTTACTAATTCAGTTTTGTCTAGCCTATGTCTTGGAATGGGGCGTGCATAAGCGCACCATCGTGCCTACCGTCCCTGTCCTATTGTTTCTCTTATTCTTTTATTTTTCTTATATGTACCCATTTCATGTATTCACAACTATGTATACACTTATACTTATTATCTTGTAAACAATTGGCAAATCAAATAAATAAAAATAAAATAAATGTAAATGCCAATTGTCCAAACCATATTCGCTGATGTGATGAGGTTTAGTCAAGGATGGAAAGGGGTGATTTGAATGTAAGTACTCTTAGACAAGGCATATGACAATGTTAAGAGTGCTCCTGGTAAGTGAGATGGTAGTATATTTTTTGCCATCACGCATTTACATTGTTTCCAAAAAAGACACCGAAGGGGCTAAAAGTGAGTAGTATGTATTGTTATATTGGAAATGCACCTGCAATGACTGTAGCCTAGATAACAAACTGGGATGACTGCTTCACAGAAAAGACCAGTACACGTTGCATGATCTTTAACCAGTGGAGCTTAATTAATGTGTGTTACTAAATTGATATTTAATTAAACTTTCTGCTTTCCTAAGGAAAAAGAGTAAGGAGACAAATATTATTTTGACTAGGCTGATAAATATCCATAGTATTGTAACGGGATAAATATTGCAATCCACCTAACCAAAAAGATATATTTGTTCATAAATGTGGCTGTATAGTAAGATTTTGAGATTTTGTGTTACACTGAGGACAATCAAAGTGCTTCATATGCCCATTTTTGTTGGTACAATTAATTCCAGTTGGAATTAATCCCAGTTGGATGGATTGAAAGAGCAGCTTGTAGCACCCTTTATTCATAGCAGTTGGAGAGTCATTTGCTGATTTGTAGCATAGTCTGTCACCAGTTTATGCTAAGATCTTCCATATGTTTTTAACTCCTATCATTCTCATTCCCACTTGGGAGGGCTGCACATATCCATCCCAATTGTATATATTTATAATGAGAGGATGAGACCTTCCAGAGGACAGAGTTGGTGCACCAAACTGGATTCCTCCCCACTTGAGAATTGTAGATTTTCTGCTGAAGCCCCAAATACTTGAAATTCTGCATATGGCCATCCTGGAGTCCGTAAATCTCCTTGAGTTTGGTTCCACAGAGCCTAAATTTCCCTCTTTCCCCTCCTATTCTCTTCTTGCCAAAACCACATAGTTCCTCCTGATCCTAATTCTTGTGTAAGGTATCTGTCTCAATCTTCTTTCTGCTCTCTGTTCGCTGTACTGGGTTGCCTCCCATGCTGTGTTGCTGTTAAATTTCTTCCATATGTACCCACAACTTCTCCGCTGTTACCTTTCTCTGTCTTTCCTTCATTTAGTCATCTCTGTAATCCTGGAGCCCCTTTTTCTAGCATAGTATACAAAATTATTTCTGTGACAAGAAGATGCCGATGCGCCTGAAGGCGAAAATCTATAACTCTGTGGTGCGCCCGTGGCCATATACGGCGCAGAGTGCTGGCCGGCGACCAAAGAAGTCGAAAGCAGACTCCAGACAATGGAGATGCGAATGCTCCGATGGTCGGTAGGCCTCACCCTACTCGATCGCGTCAGGAATGAAGAAGTGCGCAGACGGTTCAACGTCGTGCCCATCCCCACGGTCATAAGGCAGTCCCGGCTACGATGGTTCGGCCATGTGAGTCGTGCCAAGGAAGAATCCATCATCAAATCTGCGATGAAGGTGATTGTCGGAGGAGCGAGACCGCGTGGTAGACCTAAGCAACGCTGGATGGACACGATCAAGGCCGATCTAGAGATCGCGAAGGCAGACCCGACATACGTGGCGGACAGAGAGGCGTGGAAGCAGTACTCGAGGACATTAGCGGACTCGCCAGAGCGCGAGATAAACGCTGAAGAAAAAGAAGAAGAAGAAAGTATACAAAATTATTTCCTTAGCACAGTATACAACAAGTTTCATCATCCTTACCATGGCCGATAGGAGTTAGGATGCATTTGGGAGGTGCTTAATGAGGGAGGAGGTTATGATTATTTCCTGTTGTGAAGACAGGGACAAAGTCCTTGCCAAGTCCTGAAGTATCAGCTCCATTGATTCAGCATTTTTAATACAAACCAGAAACCTGTTTACAGAACAACTCCCAAAATTCCTCACCATTGGCCATTATAGATGTCACTTAACCGTCAGCAACTTCTGGAGATTTAGCAGGTTCCCTGGAGAGCTGTGCCGGTTTTGTGTGGTCCAATGAAATCTCCTTTGTTAATTTAATCTTGAGCTTGTATTTTAATGACCTAATATTGCCCCGGAAATTTGTCAGAACATTCACAAATCCTCAGCTCCAAATTACAAATACAAATAAGCACTTGACTAGGAACAGAGCTGGCAATTATATTTATTTTCCAGCTGGGTTCCTAAAGATTTAGCAGCTGTCAATGCCCTAATCTTTTTTCCTAAGTCTGGGATGGGAAAAAAAAAACAATTTTGCACGCATCTATTAAAAGTTCCTGGAAGCAAATACATATAGATCGTCTGCTACATGCAAACTTTTGAGTTACACTACAAAATTTTGCTGATACAAACAAATCTATCTGTAGCTCCAACTTAAAAAGTCCTGGAAGATGGGAAATCATTTATGGCGTACCTCGTACTTACGCTTGGCGGCACCATTGCACCCTGGGAGGCTGAGTGAGCATGTGGCATTTTGGACACTAGCCTTTCCTGTTTGTTCACCAATCTCGTGTTTAGTTTTCAGTGTTCAATTTGGACTGCTCTTCCTTTGGTGACTGTGATTTACAGCAGGGGTCCCCAACCACCAGTCCTACCGGGCCGCTGGCTTGCTGGGCGCCGCCATCTTTTTTTGATGAAAAAGTGCTTCTGGTGAGCTTTTCCGGTAGAAAGCTCACCGGAAGCACGTTTCATCAAAAAGATGGCGGCGCAGCGCCCGGTGAGCTTTTCCGGGTAGAAAGCTCACCGGAAGCACGTTTTCATCAAAAAGATGGCGCGCCAGCGCTTCCGGTGAGCTTTTCCGGGTAGAAAGCCATTTCACCGGAAGCACGTTCATCAAAAGATGGCGCCAGCGCTTGGTGAGCTTTTCCGGTGAAAGCTCACCGGAAGCACTTTTTCATCAAAAAAAGATGGCGCCCAGCTGATGCCGGTACCGGGCCGCGGCGTAAAAAAGGTTGGGGATCACTGATTTACAGGTAGCCCTTGATTTACAAAGGTTCATTTAGAGACCATTCAAAATTGCAACAGCACTGGAAAAAAAGTGACATGACCATTTTTCACAGTTATACCTCAGCAGTATCCCTATGATCATATGATCAAAATTCAGGTGCTTGGCAAGCGGTTCATATTTATGACTCTTGATGTGCCCCCAAAATCATGGGATCCTCTTTTGTGATGTTCTGACAAAGTCAATGAGGAAGCCAGATTCACTTAACAACTAGGTTACTAACTTATTAACTACAGCGTTCACTTAGCAACTGTGGCAAGAAAGGTAGTAAAATGGGGCAAAACTCACTTAACCAATGCCTCACTTAACGACAGTACTTTGGGGCTGAATTGTGGTTGTAAGTCGAGGACTATTAGAAGATTAGATTAGACTAGAATTCTTTATTGGCCAAGTGTGATTGGACACACAAGGAATTTGTCTTGGTGCAAATGTTCTCAGTATACATAAAAGAAAAGGTACATTTGTCAAGAATCATCAGGTACAACATTTAATAATAGTCATAGGGTACAATAAGCATCAAATTATACTAGGAAACAGTCAATATAAATCATAAGGATACAAGTGACAAAGTTATAGTCATACAGTCACAAGTGAGAGGGGATGGGTGATAAGGAGTGATGAGAAGATGAATAGTAATAGTAGTGCAGACTTTGTAAATAGTTGGACAGTGTTGGGGGAAATATTTATTTAGCAGAGTGATGGCTTTTGGGGAAAAAACTGTCCTTGTGTCTAATTCTGGTGTGCATTGCTCTATATGTCTTGTTGGGTTGCAGAACCAAACCAGACAGTTATAGAGGTGCAGATGACAGACTCAGTAATTCCCCTGTAGAACTGTATCAGCAGCTCCTTGGGCAGTTTGAGCTTTCTGAGTTGGTGCAGAAAGAACCTTATTTGTTGTGCTTTTTTGATGACGTTTTTGATGTTAGGAGTCCATTTTAGGTCTTGTGATATGATAGAACCTAGAAATTTGAAGGCTTCTACTATTGATACTGTGTTGTCTAGTATTGTAAGAGGTGGTAGTATGGGAGAGTTTCTCCTATTTCCACAATATGTCTAGAATTAAGTGTAAGAACGATAATGGGGAGGAGGAGGAGTACTAAGAGGCATCAACCCATCACGATGGAAACAAAGATGGAGAAACATGTCACATCAATTCCAGAGGATGGGCCTAAGCTATCACCCTCAGCTATTCTGACACACTCTACAATGAGGTAAATTGAGAACCCTAGCCTAGATTAACAATCAAACAAAATAAGCATGGGCTTAGGGTACTAAAGGAAGAGGGCATTGCAAAGACTTGGAGAGCCAATAATTTGTTGTAGTGGTGGTGAAGGTGCCAACCTAGAAACACTAGGCCTCCCTTAGGCTTGGAAGTCAGCTGGGTGCTTTTGGACAGTCACTTTCTGTAAACTGAACTCCTCTCACAATATTATTGTGGGAGAAAATAGGAGGCAAGAGTATTAGATATGGTTGCCACCTTGAGTTTATATACGTATATAAAAAGATGGGATAAGAATTTAATTCTGTAGTAATAATTTAGATGACTTTGAAATGGGTCATGAACTACAGGTAGTTCCCAACTTACAACCGTGCATTGAGTGACCATTTGAAGTTACAACATCATTGGAAAAAAAGCGACTTATGACCGGTTTTCACTTACAACCATTGGAGCATCCCCATTGTTACATGACCATAATTTAGATGCTTGTCAATTGTCATGTATTTATGACAGTGTCCCGGGGTTATGTGATCACGTTTTGTGACCTTCTGAAAAGCAAAATCAGTGGAGAAGCCAGATTCACTTAACAACTGTGTTACTAACTTAAGAACTGCAGCGATTCATTTAGCAACTGTGGCTAGAAAGGTCATAAAATCAGGCAAAACTCAGTTAACAACTGTCTCGCTTATTAACAGAATTTTGGGGCTCAATTGTGCTCATAAGTCGAGGACTACCTGCATCATATGTCCTTCTCCATCCCTAAACTGCCAACAGCACTTAAATTCCAAATGTATAAGGGTTTGTTGCCATACACTTTACACTCCTTTGTATAATTGAGCAAAATTTACTTAACTGGCTTGCTTGGCAGCTGAAATGTTGGACTCAGTTTTAGTCCTAAATCAAAGGCTACCTTTATGTTGCTTTGGCTTTTTTTTAAAGTACTATATTTGAATGCTTAGAGCACTGTTGTGAAAAATCCCTCTAAGTTTATACACATGACAATATTGGGAGACACAGTAATTGTGATTGATGTAACATCTCTGAGGTTCTCCCAAAGGTGCTTTTTTCAAGAGGCAACTGGACTTTCTGGCTTTTCTTTGAAGACGTTTTGCTTCTCATCCAAGAAGCTTCTTCAGCTCTGACTGGATGGAGGGGAATGGAAGGATTTATACTCCTTGCAGACAGCTGGTCATTTGCACCCTTTTAACGAGTTAATCTTTAAAGTCTTTGAACAGTTTGAAAAAAGCCATCTATGTCAAAATTGAACAGCCCACTCTGAACAGAGGAGGAGGGATGTGACATTACCTATCTTCAATCTACAACAGTCTTTTCAGCAGTTCTAAGAAGGCTCCACACCCATTGGCACCACTCAGGTGACCCTGAGGACACAGATAAACCTCCAGGTGGCCTCAACGACTTGCTAAAAGAATGCAAATGACCAGCTCTCTGCAAGCAGCATAAATCCTTCCATTCCCCTCCATCCAGTCAGAGCTGAAGAAGCTTCTTGGATGAGAAGCGAAACGCCTTCAAAGAAAAGCCAGAAAGTCCAGTTGCCTTTTGAAAAAAGCACCTTTGGGACAATCAGGACTTGGATGACTTGAGACTCTCCACAGACATCTCTGAGGTTCTGCGGTTCCTTTCCACTCTGATTCAAATAAAGACTTCAGCCTGCAGATCCCTTCCAGTAGTTTAATCTTTATATCATGCTGGCTCAAACTTTTCCAAGCATAAAAATGCTTTTTCAGTTTGCCAGTACTTTCATCTTCCTTTTCTCACGCTTTATAAGACAGAGAAGTCTGGTTTGGTTGGACCCAAAGCCAAATGGTGCAAGTCTTGGAGCTTCTTCAGAACAATGGTACTTGTCAACTCTTAGTTTTGATTATTTTTGTTTCTTTCAGACAAACTAGTAAAGAAGGGAAAGAAGGATAAAAAGACGAAAAAATCGGTAAGTTTTAGTCTTGCTGCTTGAAGGTTTTACCATAGCTATTTTTAGTCAAGAAAAACTAGCGTTTCTCAATAGTAGTAGCACTTAGACTTATATACCACTTCATAGGTTTTTATGTCCTAGTAAGTTGCCATTTGCAAGTAGGCAGCAATATACATTTTCTAAATAAAATAAATAATAGTGCTTTACAGCCTTCTCTAAGTGGTTTAGCGAGTCAGCATACTGCCCCCAACAACCTGGGTCCTAGTTTCACCAATCTTGGAAGGATGGAAGAGTGTTTTGTAGTCTTTAGGACAGGGGTCTTCAAACTTGACAGCTTTAAGTCTTGTGGACTTCAACTCCCAGAGTTCCTCCTCCAGTCATGTTAGCTCAGGAATTCTGGGGGTTGAAGTCCACAAGTCTCAAACTTGCCAAGTTTGAAGACCTTTGCTTTAGGGCAGTGTTTCCCAACCTTAGCAACTTTAAGACTTGTGGACTTCAACTCCCAGAATTCCTCAGGCAGCCATTCTGGCTGGGGAATTCTGGGAGTTGAAGTCCATCTATCTTAAAGTTGCCACAGTTGGGAAACACTGCTTTAGGGCAGTGGTCCCCAACCTTTTTATGCCGCGGCCCGGTACGGCATCAGCTGGCGCCGCCATCTTGTTTTGATGAAACGTGCTTCCGGTGAGCTTTCTACCCGGAAAAGCTCACCGGAAGCACTTTTTCATCAAAACAAGATGGCGGCGCCCAGCAAACCAGCGGCCCGGTAGGATTTGTTCCACGGACCGGTACCGGTCCGCGGACTGGTGGTTGGGGACCCCTGCTTTAGGGCGTTCCTGGAAGTGAAATTTGTGGAGAAGAAATCAAGCCCCTGTCTTAGAAAGCTTCTCTGTATCCCTTAAGAAAAGTACCATTAGGACAGTTCTTTACTCAGATATGCATCTGAGTGGTCTGGTATAAGTTGGGGGTAAAAGCTATTTTTGCATGGTTTTTATCCAGATTGGACCCTAAACTTTGATCCCTGTAGTTTCAGTAAGACACAGAAAAGGCACAGGGAAGGGACCTGAAACAAATGATTTTGCAATTGTTTGTTAAGAGCTGCCTAGGATCAGCTGGACATCAGCATGTGAGACAGGAGGCCACCTAGATGCTTTAAATAAATAAATCCCATCATCCTTTTGGTAGGTTAAGGAGCATGGTCCACATTACTCTCTGCGGTAACTTCCTTTTAAGTTCCTTTTCTGAGCCCAAAATGAGTATGGTCAAAATACAGGTGGTTCCTCAAATTAACAACAATTTGTTTAGTGACTGTTCAAAGTTACAACTACACTGAAAAATGTGACATGTTTGGAGATTATTTTTTTAAAGGAACATAATGTCCCCATTTCTGTACTTTAACTTACACTCTCCCCATGCACCTAAACATTGTTCCATCCACCCTGTAACGTCATGTTATTGTCCAATACCGTCCTCCCATAATTCCTGAAAATTCCTGTGCCCATCTCCTTACAGCTCCCAACTTCCAGAAAGTTACACACCCTTGCAGTAGGAGTGGCAGGATTCGAAATGTCTTAACTACTCTTAAGGTCGAACTTTCTGCCACTGATTCTCCCAAATTTCTTTCCTGTGCTCCAAGTTCTTCGAGGAACTGGCTGTGGAGGAGAAACACTCCAGCGAGAATCATGCAGCAGAGAAAGAAAAGAAGGAGCAGCAACAGGCAAGTCATTCCAAATTGTCCCACGGGGTAGATCCTTGTGGTCAAGACGTTACTCCGTTGAGGGTAGTGGGTTGCCCATCCTTTGACCTTCTCTTTTTCTGTGTGGTGTGTGTTGTCTTTTGCTTGCAGCAGCTGCAACAGCAAAAGAAGAGGCGAGATAAGAAAAAAGAGCAGAAGAAAAAACAGGCAGCAGAAGAGGAGGATGAGGAGGAGAACCAGTTGATCGAGAGGTTGAAGAAGCTGTCTGCCCAAGCCAGTGATGAAGAGGAAGAAGGTAGGAGGCTGCTGTTTTCATTCTGCTTTTCAGACTCCTGTTAATTGGGGTCGGCCCTGAGCGCTTGCAACACTCCTTGACCTGGTATTGACCCCCTATCATAAAACTTTACAAATGGCTGAGGCCTTGGGAGAGACTTCAAGGCTCCTGCCTGAGATCTCACAAGGTTTCAAGGATGAGGGACACTTTCCTGCACAGTTTCAGGCAAGTTTGCCAAGAAGCGGATGCGTTCTTCAAGACCACCATCCTCTGCCAGTTGGGATATGACTGGAATTGTAGTCCAAAGCACTTTGATTGGGGGAGACTAGAGCATGGCTCCCTAACCTGTGGGCTGCGGCCTGGGACCAGGCCACAGCCTGTTTGCAAGTGGCTGTGTGAGGGGCTGTCTGGCGTGCAGGCATGCTTCTCACTAGCCCCACTCACGCAAGCAGTCACGGCCCCTCTCTCATGAACATCACGGTCTCATGGCCCTACTCGCGATTGTCACGGGAGCTTGAGGCCTCAGTCATGCGATTGTCACAGGCAAATTGAGGCCTCAATCGTGTGAATGTCGCAGGTCCTCATTTTCACAAGCATCACGGGCGCTCAGCCCCATTCACGTAAGTAACGGGTGCTCGCACGCATGCACTTACCCCTCCCACAAAACCCTTCCCTTTCTTTCCCCCTCCCCCACTCTAGGCCACCAAAGGTTGGGGAACTCTGGGCTAGAGTAGGTCTTTCAGATTGTAAGCTTGATCCTGCTTACAGTCTCTCTCTAGATCACAACCCAATATGACTTTGACTTTTTTTTTGCTTCTCTTCCAGTGCCCATTCCTGTCGCCAAAGCAGGCAAGAAAAACAAAGTAAGTCTGTGGATGCTTTCAAAGTACTTCTTTGTGGACAAGAATGAGAGGTTGAAATGGAATGAGAACAGAATTTGGTTGCAGTAACTAACGCTTGCAAGCTTTAGCGCTCTCTCTCTCTATTGATTGAGTAATGCAACATACAGTATGGTGTTCTTCAAAGCTTATGCCCTCCAGTGAACATGGCGGTGCTTGAGTGAGCTCCATCTAGCAGCAGATAGTTTACTCATAAGCCACACTTCAGTTTATATGGCCCTTAAAGTCATTTTAAAAAAACTGGGGAGAGGGTTAGAAGGAATTATGAATAGATAATCAGAATAAACATAATTAACTTAAACTGGGATGAGTATAATTAATTTAAGGAAATGGATATTAATTTAAATAATTAAACATGACTTCTAGACATTATTGAACTTTAACCCCAGCTGATGTTGCTCAACCCTTTATTTAGATTAGTAGGTTTCTTCCTCTGTAATAGCATAGATTATAATAATTTGGTGAGAAATTAATCATTTGAAAATTATTAAGTCATGTAATTCCTTAAAATAAGGATCTTATTGGAGGTTGTGAGCGATTTGATGGTCAGGATTTTGTCAAGTCTTTGGGCAAAGAAAAGTGCTTCAGATCAAACTTGGGGAAGCTGGCCTAAATCAACACATTTCATTTTTTTTCATCTGTTTTTATTTCTCTCATTTTTTTCTTATAATGTAATATTTTATTGGGGGACTTTAGAATTATATTGGATAACATATAAAATTGTTGGTGTCTTATGCTTCCTAACCCAATGTCCAGACAACCACTAAGGGAGTCTTGTCAGTCTATGTTCCTTGATGATGGGGTTCCATGAGTGACTTAAGGAAAAAAAGGGGAAGGGGGGGAGTTTAACTGCTTTTCGGTTGCTAGACTATTGTGTCTTGATCAAACAATCCTTGACTTAAAAAGAACAGATTCTGTGGCCTGAAAAAAATTGGGGTTAGTTTACTCTGGTGCCTTGATGAAGAGGTTCCGTTACCTGGTTCTTTTTGTGACATTCTTCTCACTAGTTTTTTTTCCCCGCCTTTCTTTGTCACCTTCAGGGGGGAAATGTGTTCGCTGCCCTGAACCAGGAACAGAGTGAAGAGGAGGAGGAGGAGGAGGAAGAAGAAGAAATATCAAAGCCCATCAAACTTGACAGGAATAAGAGCAACAAGGTGAGCTGCATTTGGGAATAATCTTAATGGGAGAGATTTAACAGTTAAGTTTCCAGATTCAGGGCGGGCAGCCTTATTTCATGTGGCCTTAAGCTGCCTTTTTAAAATGCTGCAAGCAGTCCTGTCTGTCTCGCCCTGCTATGTGGGGAAAGGGTCAGAAAAGGAAAAGGGTTTGTGTCAAAAAAACAACGATTAACCAAGGGAAAATGCCTTGGAGAAGACAGGCAGCTCCTTCTGTGTTATATGGTTCTTCTAGGACGAGGGTGTCAAACTCTTTCATTGAGGGCCACATCAGAGTTGTGTTTGACCTGGGGTGGGGTGGGGGGGCACCTTGACGTCACTTGTGCCGGAGCGCCTGTGGCGGCCTGAGCACTCTGCCCGTGAAAACGGGCTCCCAATCTCCGTTTTTGGCTGCGACGGCCTCCTGCAACCCTCTGCCAGGGAAAATCAGACATGATATTCTTCCGATTAAAATCGGAATTCCGATTTTTGGGGGAATGCCCCCCCCTCCCCCCCCTCCTCCTCCTTCCCCTCCCCTTGAGGCCTCCTGAGTCAGGAGTTGCTACCGCCGGCGCAGCTCCAGTCCCGCGTTGCCCGGGAAGGGAAAGGCAAAAAGGAAGAGCCGCGGCGGCGCTTTGCAACGGCAGCAGCGGCACCGGAGCAGACAAGCCGTCTCTCCGTCTGACGGCCTCGGTCGAATCTCTGCCTCCCAGCGCGCTTGGTCCTCCGCCTGCAGGCTTCCCCGGCCCCTTGCCAAGCGGGTTTTCCGCCCCAGCCCGGCAGGGCCCTCGCTGCCTTCCCCTCGCCTGGCCGGCCGGGCTCCTTGAGCAACCCGGCTGCCTCGTGCCGAGAAGCGCACTGCCAGGCGGGGGCCACGCGGCGCAGGGCAACACGCCACCGCCCGGCCCTGGCGAGGGAAAGCAGCGGGTGCTCCCCGGGCAGCGGCCTTGGCCCCGCCACCAGGGAAGCGGCTGCCCAGCTCCGGAGCTGATCCATACCTGACCGGCTGGAAAGGAAGGGTGTATAGCGTTGGTGTTGTGTGTGCGATTTCTTGGCGCGTGGCGCGGGGTCTCTTTTGGCCGGCCCCGATTTTTTTTTTCAGAGGGGAATATCATGCCTGGAAAATGGAGCTCAGGAGGGCCAGGTTTTCATTGACAGAGGCACCTCAGGCCGGTTCTTCGCTGTTTCCAGGGCAGCCCCGTGGACTGGATCCAGCTCACGGGCCTTGAGTTTGACACCCCTGTTCTAGGAGTGACTCTTAAGGTGATGCAGGCTGAGTATGCAGGAAGCTGTAGCATGAGTGTCAGGGATGACTTTCTGGCATTTTTCTAAGTAAAAGCAGTACAGAAATAATCAGAATCCAACTTTATTTCTCTAGGCAGCCTCTGATGATGAAGAAACAAAGAAACCAGGGGAAAAGGGCTCTAAAACCAAACAAAAGGTTAGTCTGGATTGTCTGAAGTACAGGTAGTCTCAATTGACAGCCTTGTTTCTGAGGTAAAAGCTTATGCGGATCACAGAAGAAAAGCAGCCTTCAAAAACGCTGTTCCAAAGTCCCAATACAGGTAGAACTGAACGTATCATGATTTGTTTAATGACCAAAGTTACGGTGCTTGAAAAAAGTTACGAAAAAAGTGACTTACGACTGGTACCCGCACTTCTGACTGTTGCAGCATCTCGTCGGTCATGTGATCCAAAATGGGATACTTGGCAACCGGCATGTACTTACGATGTTTGCACTGTCCTGGGGTCATGTGATTGCCATTCCCAGGGGACTTCTGACAAGCAAAGTCAATGAGGGATGCTGGATTCGCTTAATGACTGCATGAGTCGCTTAACAGCCATAGTCATAAAATCAGGCATGGCTTGCTTAACAACAGGAATTGGCTTTACTTAGCAACAGAAATTCTGGTCCCCATTGTGGTCGTATATCGTGGACTTCCTGTAAACTGAGGCCAGGCAGTACTTAGTGCAGAGAATGAGGGCTTGCAAGGATCCTGGTGGATCATTCCCTCTGGAGGAAGGAGTCAAGCGAGGATTGAGCTTGGAGTCCTTACTGTCATACCCCTGGTGGAGACTGACTCTGAGGAAGAGGAGGAACAGCCAACAGGGAGTGGAAAGGTGGCTCCAGAGGTGGTGGAGGAGGCTGGGGAAGGGCAGAGGCCGGCTGAGCCATCAGAGGAGGCCCATCCCCTCTCCATCCTAGGGCACGGAGGGAGGAGAGGATCGTCTATTTGGGAGGAGAGGGCCATGATCCTCTTCAAAGTTTCAGCCTGAGGCTTTTCACGAGTGGTTCTGGTTACTTGCACCTGACAAGAGGACCTTGCTATGATCACTGTATCAAAAAGGCTCAAGCTGTTGTAGACATTGCTCAAAGAGATCTCTACATAATGTTTACCAGTTAAAGTGAAACATATAAATGAAATAAGCCAAACACTTACCCCGTTAAAGCTAGATTTGTGGGAGCATTTTGTAGCTATAAGACAGCGAAGGAAATATATATGGATTAGTTCCAAAGCACTTCTGTTGTTGCTTCATTCTTTTCATGGAAATTATCCAGACATTGAAAAATGGGCCGTCACACAACTTACATCATATAGAAATCATGTCATGTGTAGAAAAGATTTCTCTTCCTTTGTTCATGTCTTGGAAGCCCATCATTCTGAAAAGGGGCCGGGCAGGGAAGTCTTAATCAAAGGTGCCTGCAAGGTGTCGTCTAAAAATGTTGCAATGATGGCTGCGATACTATGATCAAAACTCTACTTGTTGTTTTTTTTAATGGGCATCATACATGCAGTGCACATGAAAACCAAGTGGAGTTTCAATCATGGAACTGTCATCACCATCTTGACTTTATTTGACCTGTGAATATTCCTCTTCTCACTGGAAAAATGAATACAAATTGAATGTCTACCTCTCTTATTCAGGAAGAGGAAGAGAATAAGGAAGAAACAAAGTGGAAAAGCAAGAAGAACGAGAAGAACAAAGGAAAACAACAGGTTTGTGGCTTCAGTTGTATCCTTCATACTTGATATACAACGTTAACGGTCAATTTTGTAGCTCAGGTGCAGATCCCTTTCAATGCGGAATGGGATAAGTTGCCAAGGAACAACTTGACATGGGACAATTCAACAATTCAATTGTTTCATATAATTTTAAAAATATTTTATTTTTTCCTCGTTCACATTGAATTTCCTCCCTCCTTTTTTCATCCTTTCTTCAATGATTCTATTCCACCATTTCTTTGATATTACTGTACCTCTTGTCCCGTGGCAAGTTGGCCGTGGCAAATTGTCCTAGGCCCCTTTCAGTGTGTCTTAGTTTGTGTAAGCTGGAGCACATTACTTCGATAAGCCTTTTTTTAATTAATTTTCAACCACCATCGTATTATCAAGGAGACTGATGAAATTTGCTAGTTTAAACATAGAACGTAGAGCTGAAATAATTGAGGGGTGCGGTGGCCTAGAGGTGGAGCTCTTGCCTCTCAAGCAGGAGGCTGTGAGTTCGATTCTAGGTAGAGGATCGATGGGAATATATCTGCTGAACAAAAACTCTGCATTGGCAACAGGAAGGGCATCCGGCCAGTAAATACTCCATTCAGTTGCCCAGACTTCACCCTGCAAGGGATTATGGGGTCATTAAAAGAGGATGACGATAGAGCTGAAATAATACCCGTGGATTGGAGTATCTCTTGTTATCGCACAGTAAATCTTTTTTTGTTTCTCTTAATTCTTTTCAATCAGTTTTGACTCCGGGTGACTGCAGTTTTCTTGCCAAGTTTTGGAAAGGCTTGTCTTTGTCTCCTTTCTATGACGGAAAGAGAGTGACTAAGCCCCAAATCCCCCAGCTGGCAATGGGGCTACAGCTCACGGTCTCTCAGTTTCTAGCCTGGTGCCTTAACCACTGGCTCTTAAACAGTTCAAATGAGAATACAAACACACACATGCATACTATCACAAAAGAGATGTGAGAAAACGGGGACGTTAGCCATTCCACAGGCTGGATGGTGGAGGTTTTCTGTGACAAGGGCCCAGGAAGAGTGAACAGTCACCAGGGAGAGTCAGTACCTGTCAGGAAAGAGAAATGAAAACTGAAGTGCAGATCCTGAAATACATACCATATTTTTTGGACTATAAGACACACCTAGATTTTCAGGAGGAAATCAAGGGGGGGAAAAATCTGCCTCTGCCTCCCAGCAATTTGCCTCCTTGCAGCAAACAGCAAACAGCCAGGTCAGCTTCAGCACAGCCTGATTTAGCACGAGTAGCTGATTGGCTATTGGATCAACCTCCCAGAATATCACCTATCAGCTGTTCCAGGCTGCAGGGATCGCCGCCGCCCATCACCACCGCTGCCTATTGCCATCTTCGTGCACCCCATTTTCAGCCTCTGCATGCCCCATTTTCAGCCTCCGTTCCCGGCGGTTCCCGGCGGCAGGGATCAAAAATGGGGCTCACGGAGGCCGAAAACGGGACGCGTGGAGGCTGAAAACAGGGCACGCAGAAACCTGCTGGGAGGCAGAGGCCGAAGGGTGGGGGTGGGTGGGCGGGGCTTTGTCAACCTTCGCTCTATAATACGCACAGACATTTCCACCCACTTTTTGTGGGGGGGAGGGGAAATGCATCTTAGAGTGCGAAAAATACGGTACATCCATCACTTTTGCCTTCAGAAGGGCACAGAAAGAAATGTCAAAGGGATATTTTTTTTCTTATTCTGTGGAATTTGTGCTTGGCTGAGTTTACTCTATATGCATTTCTCTCTCCCTCCCTTTTCTTCATATTCAAGAGAGGAGGCTCAGCATTTGCAACCCTGATATTCAAGAGAGGAGGCTCAGCATTTGCAACCCTGGCTCAGAGTGATGAGGAAGAGGCAGAAAAAAACAAGCCCAAGGAAAAATCTAAGGTATAGGAGAAGAGGAATGTGGACAATGAGAGTTGAAGTCCACAGAGAGTAGCCGACTCAGTTCTGATTGGGATTGTGTTTTGGATGGACAGTTGGGTAGAATTCAGGATTTCAGCCCCATCTTTTCCAGGTAATGCCAGAATTGGAGCCTTCATATTGAAACACTGATCTAAACAGGAAGTAGTATCGTAAGTCTTCCCCTACTCAGTCTCCCCTGCTCAGTCTCCATCCTCCAACTATGAAGGATGCATCTCTATTCTCTCTCATCTTGGTAACCAGAATATAGATAGTCCTCACTTACCAATCTCTCATTTAGTGACTATTCGAATTGTGCTGGCACTGAATGAAAGGGCCATCGTTCCCCATCCTTGATCTGGTGGAATAGATGATAGGGTGCTTTCATCCCCGATGAGCAGAAATACTATTCTGAATTTAAAAAAATAGTTTCCTGCCCTAAGGAGGGATGCTTCCTAGTTTCTGAGCAGGCTGAAGATTTTTAATGGATTTATTTCAACAATTAGATTATCTGCAAAGCTGGGAGAAAGTTGGAATTACTGCTGGTGTTTTTGTTTTGTTTCTCTTGCTTAACAATGTTTTATGCCCATTTCCTTGCTTCTCATTTTAGGCTGGAGCCAAACAAGCTGCTCAGTCTGAAGAAACTACCAAAAAAACAAAAGGGAAGAAGAACCAGCCAGCCAAGGTAAGTGTTCACAATCTAACGAAGAAGCCAGAAGGCCCCATTTTGATGGTTGTGTGGGGAGGATGCAAGAGATTTCATTACTTCTCTTTCTGCTGAGTTACAGCTCACTTTTAACAACCGTGTTACTAACTTAACAACTGTGGTGATTGATTTGACAACTGTGACAAAGAAGCTTGTAAAATGGGGCAAAACTCACATCATTGTCTCGCTTAGCAACCAAAATTTTGGGCTCAGTTGTGGTCGTAAATCAGGGACTACAGTGTGTGTAAACTGTGCTGGTCTTTATGATATGGCCTGTGGAGTTGCTGGAAATGAGCATGAGAAACCCTTTCCAATAGAATGCATAATGTATTCTTTTCTTTGATGTTGGCTTCATCGTTGCAGAATATGTTTGCTGCTCTAGAGGCAGAGGAGACAGATGAGGAAGAGGAGGATGGAGAGGAGGACTTCACTGAAGAGAATGAGAAATCCAAACAGGACAGCCAGCCGGTAAGGAGCCAGTTCTCTATGGCAGGGGGCCCCCAACCTATGGGACACAGCCCACTACCGGTCTGCAGCCTATTCGCAACCGGGCCGTGTGAATGGCTGGTGGTGTTCATACATGCTCATTGTTCCACTCACACGAGCAATGGGTGTTCCCCTGTGTGCACACGCGCCTGCCCCTCCCACAGAACCATCCCCGCTCCAGGCCACCAACCCAGAAAGGTTGGGGAATTCTGCTCTATGGTGAAGTACGAACCCATTGGCTTACGGTACCCTCCTCTGTGCCGTCCCTTCTTACATTCGATTGGGTAGTGTGGGGTACTTGGGAAGAACTTGATCGCAAGTAAGGAATTTGCAGACGTTTGAATGCTCTATAGAGCTGACGCCGCTGCCTTCATTCTCCACCCATGTCAATCATGAACTGGGGAAGATGTCTTAAAATATTCGTATACGATCACGTGAAGAGTGGGGGAGGGTTATTGAGAAAGCACACAAAAGGCGTTTCCCAACCCCCCAAAAACCCCCCCCCCAACAAACACGCGCCCCAGCTGATGCCTGCTCTTTAAAGGGGGGGATCCCGATAGTTGACGCGCGCCTTCACCCACCCATGTCAATCAGAATGGGGAAGATGTCTTAAAATTCAGATCACGTAAAAAAAGGGGGGAGGGGGGTTATTGAGAAACGAGAAGGCGTTTTTAAGCCTCTGCTCTTTAAAGATCCATATTCCCCCAAATGTATTTTACAAAAAAAGAAAAAAGGGCTATTTTAGTCCTTTCCATTACAGGGACTCGGAACGTGTTACATAAAAATAATTTCTGGGACACCTAGATAATGATAGAGATAGCAGGGCAGCCTGTTTAATTGCTGTTCCATAAAACTCCCAGTTTTTTTCCCCTTGGTTCTTGCTCTCTGCACTGTAGAGCTTTTGTCTGGAGGAGGACTCTATTTGCGTGTGCAAGAGCTTGCCTTAACTGAGTTGGGCCATAATAAAATGATCAACGATGGCAAACGGTTTGTTGCATCTCAGGAAGGCACTAGAACTCCACCAGATTCCTGAAGGTGCCGCCTTGCCACTTGCCAGAGATTGTTCCTCTCTGCTGCAGAGACCGTTATATGTACAAGTGAGTCAATCAGTGAACCTGGGATTTAAACAGGAATTCCCCTAGCAATCAATGCGCTTTCTAGTGAGGTTAGAAAGATAGCATAGAATCGTCTCCTTCCTCACCTAAGACGAGTCACTTGCGGTCGTAATAGAAGTTGAAACAGCCAAGTAGTGGAAAGCAGTCCATTAAAGTAAAATTGAGCCTGGTGGGACTTAATGCCGCATCCAAGCTCCAAAGGTTTCACAGTAAACTCTTCTGGTTCCCCACATAATCACGTTTGGCTACCGTCAACTGGATTCCTCTAAACTCTGTAGCCATCGGAGGAGGAAGAGGAGAAGAAGGAAGATGATCCCTATGCACATCTCAGCAAGAAGGAGAAGAAGAAACTCAAGAAACAGGTTAGATGTGGTCCTCCAGAGGAGGCCAGCGGTTACTTCCTACTTTTTGTGACTTTGCTTGACTGCAGTCATAACACAAATTATTTTTTGTATACTCTTCTCCCCTTTTTACAAGGGAAGGTAGAGATAAATCTCACTGCTGTTGAGATCAGGAATAAACTCTGTGGTGAAATCTATCCAAAGTAGATCAGGAATAAACTCTGTGGTGAAATCCATCCAAAGTAGATCAGGAATAAACTCTGTGGTGAAATCTATCCAAAGTAGATCAGGAATAAACTCTGTGGTGAAATCCATCCAAAGTAGATCAGGAATAAACTGTGGTGAAATATATCCAAAGTAGGTTGCAGGATATTTAAAATTGTAGTAGAAACATGTTCAATCCCATCTAATGAGGAAATGAAACATAGATCCCTATAGCTTCATCTCCTCATCAGATGATGCCTAGGAGGTGTGTGTCTTTTGTTGTGATGGAATGAATTCCTCCCCACGAGATTTGGGTGCTTCCTGATCCTCTTAGCCTTCAAGAAAAAATTAAAAATGGGGTTTTTTGCCCAGATGTTGAGTCAGGACAGTAGATGAGCCTGTCTTTTGGAAAATGAAGTGTGTCAGACTGTTTGTTGTCTGATACATTGGTTATAGGTTTCATGTTTTTATAATTTGTCTGATGTTTTACTTATAACTATTGTTCCCTGTTTGGTTTATAATGGACCAAAAAATTACGTGCCCAATTATATGAATTGAGCAGTTATATAAACAGACTTATATATTGTAGCTGGGTAGCTGGGCACCGATATGGCTTGGTGAGTCCAAATGGATAGGTGTCTTTTATTACAATTATTTTACAAATGCTATAATACCTCCCGAACCAAAACTAATATGAAACAGTTCACAAGAGTAAAAAAAAGCATGGCATATTTTGCAGTTTTAACTTCTGATCTTCAAGAGAGAAGGTCTCGGACAGCAGCATATCACGTGAAACTGTCAAATCTTCTTTTTTTTAAAAAAATTTTTTTATTAATTTTCTATTGTTTACATTTATTAGTGCTTAATAAACATTGTGTTGTCTGGATATTTAATTTACTTAACAATACAGATTACATTCTTAATCTCTTTTTTCCAACCACTGGTAAAATAAGTTCCATGTTTGATCATATTCTGTGTGTTTCTCTCTGTTTAATTTTCAATGTAAGTCTATCCATTTCTGCACAATCTAGTATCTTCTGTCAAATGACTGTCAAATGACCTGATTTGAGCCTTTCTTTGCTCAACCAGCTGGAGTTTGAGCGGCAGGTGGCAACCTTGAAAGCAGCCAACGCGGCTGAGAACGATTTCTCGGTGTCCCAGGCGGAAATGACCTCGAGACAAGCCATGTTGGAAAATGCCTCAGATATCAAGGTACCCCAGTCTTTGTGACTCAAGAGGAAAGCGATCGTTATATTTTTGAGAATTGTACAATTCTTCTGCATGTATCAGGATTGTAAATAAATAAGCTCTGCCTTTTTAAAAAAGGATCTTGTCTTAAAAAAAAACTTCCTAAAAAGTGACAGCAATAATAATTTCTCATTTTTTTTCTCAGTCTGCTTCCGTAAGAGTACAGATAGTCCTCGACTTAACAACAGTTCATTTAGTGACTGGTAAAGTTACAGCGGCACTGAAAAAAGTGACTTATGACCGTTTTTCACACTTAACACCCATTGCAGCATCCCCTGGTCATATGATCAAAATTCAGATGCTTGGCAATTGGTTCGTATTTAGGACGGTTGCAATGTCTTGGGGTCATGTGATGAGCTTTTGTGACTTTCTGACCAGCAAAGTCAATGGGGAAGCCAGATTCACTTAACAACCATGTTACTAACTTAACAGCAATGATTCTCTTAACAACTCTGGCAAGAAAAGTCATAAAATGGGACAAATGTTTCACTTAGCAACATAAATGTTGGGGCCAATTGTGGTCAAGGATTATCTGTAAGTGCAGGTAAATTGCTTAGAATGGTGGTATTCTGTACTTTGTCACAAATACCTTCCAAGCTGATCGCCAAAATAAAATGCAACCTTGGAACCATCAGCATAAGGACAAAACAAAAACAAATCCAGTGGATGAAATAAGGTTTTTTTAAAAATCTCCTCTAATATTTTTTTATTTTCTGTTACAGTTGGAAAAGTTTAGCATCTCAGCTCACGGAAAAGAACTGTTTATCAATGCAGATTTATATGTTGTAGCTGGGCGTCGATATGGCTTGGTGGGCCCGAACGGGTAGGTGTATTTTATTACAATTACTATACAAAAGTTATAATGCCTCCTGAACAAAAGTATTGTAAAACAGACCAAAAATTTAAAAAGTATACCTTAACAATATAGGAAGACCATGCTTTAGTGGACTAAATGGGAGGACTAGATGTCCAATAATAAATTTCTGTGAGGTTGCAGAGCCCACAGTGATTTTCATCATTTATATAATATTTCTATCTTTGTTTCTTTAGAAAATTTATATAGCTGTCCATTCATTCACAACAATTATATACAGTATGGGGGGAGGGAATAACACCCCCCACCCTCCCCAGCGACAACACATAATCAAATCAGTCGTTTAATGGGCTCCATCCCATTCTGGGTTCCTCAGGCCTGCTGGCAAAACCACACGTCTTCAGGGCCTCCCGAAAGAGTGTTAGAGTGAAGGCCAGTCTAATTTCTGGAAGGGGGATGTTCCAGAGGGAGGGAGCCACCATGGAGAAGGCCCTTCTTCTGGGTCCTTCCAGGTGTATCTCCTTGGGGGACGAGACCCGCAATGTTCTTTGCCTCCCCATTCTTGTGGGTTGGGTGCATGTGACCAGCAAGAAACAATCCCTCAGATGACACATCTGACAAGCAGAAATCTGAACTATTCCTCCAATTTTTCTACAGAAAAGGCGTGGAAGAAGAGAAAGGCCTTCAACAGGCATCTAAAACATTTAATAGTAGTAGGTACCTCACAAATTAGATATGAGGATGTGCTACTTCTGGAATCTCTTCTTTTATTTGATTACTCCAACATTTGAAAAAAAAAATGTTCTGACTGTAATTTGTCCGATACCAATATCTTGCTAGGAAAACCACTCTGAAAGGGGAAGTGGGTAGATTGTGTTTCTTCTCGTACACCCTTTCCATAATCCAAAATACTTGGCAGGGGCTTTTATAGTCAACTCCAGTGACTATCTTTCATCTGATTTCTATTGTTCTTTTCAGGAAGGGCAAGACCACTTTGCTGAAACATATCGCTAACCGGGCCTTGAGCATCCCTCCCAACATTGATGTGCTGCTCTGTGAACAAGGTAAAGGAGCAGCAAAGGGGGAAAAAAACAGCCAGGCAACTCTTAGGCTCATTGGTCCCTTTCTTTTAGGAGGGGGTGGGAATTAAAACTCCCTATGTTGCAGGGCTGATGGGGTTTGCAATCTAGTACAGCTGGAGAGTGTCCGGTTATAGCATTCCAGTCAGGAGCACTTTCTGTTGTTTCTCACTTTAGGCCAGCAATCTCCTAACTTGGCAACATTTAAGACTTGTGGACTTCAACTCCCAGAGTTCCCAGCATGGCTGGCTGAGTAATCCTGGGAGATGAAGTCCACAAGTCTTAAATGTTGCCAGGTTTGGAGACCCCTGCTTTTAGACCTTTGTGAAACCAGTGACCTTCTGTAACTTGTGAACCAGCACCATAATCCTTGTTTAAAAGTTGACAGGAAGCTCAGATTTTTCTGATTGTTCGTCTAGGCTGCCCAGTTGCCCATCATTTAATGACATTAAAGCTCCTAAACAAATAACCCACTGCGTGTGGAAGTCAAGAACATTATTTGTCTTTATTACCCGGATTTGGTATGCAAGGATTCGAAGATATGTTTCCCTTCGTTTGAAAAGTTTCCAGCCTTCCATAAAAAGTCATGCTATTAGACTTAATGATATCCTGTTTATCCAGATTACCTTCTTTCCATTTTCTCCTCCTCTCTTTGTTCCCCACAGAGGTTATTGCGGATGAGACTCCGGCAGTCCAAGCTGTGCTCAAGGCTGACACCAAGCGGCTGAAGCTCTTGGAAGAAGAGAAACATCTGCAGGCACAGCTGGAGAAAGGGAACGATGCAGCCGCAGAGCGCCTGGAAAAGGTATTGAGGAGCCATGATGGGCTTTTTACACTTGGTGTGGGAACGGGTTGCCCGTGATTCATTGACAGGTAGTCCTCGACTTACAATTCCTTTTAAAAAAAGTATTTTTTTTATTAATATATAAACATATAAATAAAAAGAAAGAGCAAAATCCATATATACAGTGTGTTGCCTGGTTACACTTCTTGGAGTAATATTCGTCATAATCCTAGTAATAGTCTAATCTAATGATAATATCATGATAACAGTGCTTTCCCCTCATAACATTGATACATATTAATTGGTAAAACTAATCAAAATTAATCACAATTAATAAGTTACAATAAACAACCCTGATCGTGAGATTAATCTTTCTCTTGTAATCTTCTAATTTCCAACTCCTGCTTCTCTTATTTAACCAATGATAGAACAGATCCCTCACCTCAAAATATTCAGTTTCTTCCTTTTCTTTAATTTCAAATGTTAGTTTATTCATTTCTGCACATTCTAAAATTTTTGTTATTATCTTTTCTTCTGTGGGGATCTCCTCGCCCTTCCAATGTTGTGCGAACATGATTCTGGCCACTGTTCGACTTAACGACTAATTCACTTACCAATTGTTTGAAGTGACAACGGACTTCGCCAGGTCTGCTTATGACCCAGATCTAACAGCTCCCCTACCAGGCTTGGCAACCGGCCCACATGTTTGACCAGCAGCATCCTGTGGTCACATGATCACAATTTATAACTTTTTTTTCTTTTCTGGAAAGCATTTACTTCCAGTTTCCAGTAAAAAAAAAAAAAAACCACCCGCTGTGGATAATGGATTCCCATAGCAACTGTAGTGATTCACTTAGTCTTTCCTTAGCCCTGAAATCCAGCTGGGTGGCTTTGGGCCACTCCATCTCTCTCAGCCCAACTTACCTCAGAGGGTTGCAGTTGTGGGAAAAATATGAGGAGGAAGTTGTGTTCTTATGTTCGCCACCTTGAGTTGTTTATAAAAAATAATAGGTTTTTAAATTTTCCTGACAGTTAGAACAATTATTCAGTGGAACGAGTTGCCTCCAGAAGTTGTGCATGCTCCAACACTGGAAGTTTTTAAGAAGAGATTGGATAACCATTTGTCTGAAGTGGTTTCTTGCCTAAGCAGGGGGTTGGACTAGAAGACCTCCAAGGTCCCTTCCAACTCTGCTATTCTATTCTATTCTAATTTGTATTCTATTCTGTTCTATTCTATTTCTATTCTATTCTATTTGTATTCTATTCTATTCTGTTTGTATTCTATTCTATTCTATTTGTATTCTATTCTATTCTATTCTATTCTATTCTATTCTATTCTAAATAAATAGCAGCTTTAAGCCTTGCTGGGCCAATTTGATACCTCTGTGATGAGGAGACAGGGTGTCTTCTCAACATCAGTTGCAGGGAATATGAAATGGAGGGAGCTTTTGTTCATAATACTGTGGGCATCAGTTGAACTGCTCTAAGGAAAAGGATGCTGGACTAAGTAGTAGTGACCTCAGATGTGCTGAGACTGCAACCCTCAGAATCTTCTAAGGTTTTCAGGGAATTGAATAGAAAAGGCTAATAGCATTGAAGAACCTGTCTCCATCCTTAACTCTAGCATCTGGAGCGGCCTGATGTTGTCAGCATTCCAAGTAATGCACCCATTGAAAGCAGAACTCTGAGGCAGGTAGATTCCTCAAGGAGAACATGTTTATCGGATACATCATATTGACACAACCGGTGAAAACTGACTCTGAAAGTTCCCGTGGTTTTCACCTAATTAAAAGTGAAAAGTTCCCCCTTCTCCCCCAGGTCATCAGTCAAATTGTCCAATAGAGGTGGTGGCCGGTTGCTTGGTTACTCAACTCCTCCTCTCTCTCAGCCTCCTGTTGGAACGACCTTAGTTCCCACAGGAAAACGTTTTGTTTTGATGGCAGAGCCGAGCTAGCTATCTGTTTTCTCCCCTCCCTTTGCCTTGTGGCAACCATGAAGCTGCAAAGATGGCCTCAGCCAGGTTCGCTTCAGGGTTGACAGATGTTCTCATATGCTCTTCCTATTCTTCATTGCCAGGTCTATGAGGAACTGCGAGCTACAGGAGCAGCAGCAGCGGAGGCCAAAGCTCGGAGAATCCTGGCTGGGTTGGGCTTCAACCCTGAGATGCAGAATAGGCAAACCAAGAAATTCTCAGGAGGTTGGCGCATGAGAGTTTCCTTGGCCAGGTAATTGTTGAAAGCAGAATATCAGCCAAAGGGGTGGAAAATAACATGGTAACTAACTACTCCAAAGCAATGTACCCGGTTCACCCTTTTCCTTATATTAGCCCATCCTAATCTGGTTCCCTCCAGATGGTCATGCTGGCTGGAGATGATGAACACTGTATTTTAACACATCTGGGGAAGATCAAATTTGGGAAGACCTTCTGCTAGATAGACCAATGTTTCAGCTTGATAAGAAGCACCTTCCAAACCCCTGTTGGTCTTTCTAAAACTAATGGGAGAGATATTGTCTTGGTTTACAGTGGTTGGTTTCACATGGCAACCAAATCCACGACAAAAGAAACCATTTTATGGCTTCGTATCCAATCCATAGCTTCCAAATGTATCTTTTTTTTGAGAGAGAAAAGAAAAGACCCTAATATAACTTTGTCAGTAAGTGTGTGATGGTTGGTAATAGGTAGACGTTTGGGAATAATTGCTTTAGCTAGATTGCCCTGAGTGGCTCAAATATTCAGACTCAGCTTAAGAAAGCTTTGTTAATTCACAATAGTAATTTAAAGAGTGGCATTGCTGAAATGGATCGGCATTAATTTCTTCTTCCTGATGGCAACTGAGCTTGCATTTGATAAACTAATCTTTCCGTGGTGGCGCAGTGGTTAGAGTGCAATACTGCAAGCTACTTCTGCTGCCTGCCGGCTGCCTGCAATTTGGCAATTCAATCCTCACCAGGCTCAAGGTTGACTCAGCCTTCCCTCCTTCCGAGGTAGGTAAAATGAGGACCCAGATTGTTTGCGGGCAATATGCTGACTCTCAGAACCATTTAGGGAAGGCTGTAAAGCACTGTGAAGCAGTATATAAGTCTAAGTGTTATTGCTATTGCTTTCCATCTTGCCTCTAATACTTGTCTTCTCCCCCATCCCTGCCTCTCCTTAAATTGATTTCTTTTTTGCTGGTTGCTGGACTTAAGATTCTGTAGCATTTCTTCTATGTTGCTTCTGCTCAGTGGGGCATCACCGTCCTTTATGCTCTGTTCCCTCACTGCTTCTTCGCTCTCCTTCCTCAAGTCTCAGTTACAAGTAATCCTCAAACTACAACACATCACTTGCTGACTATTCAAAGTTATGACGGACTCATAAAATGGGATTTCTGACCTGATCATTTCTTTTTTTCAGAGCCCTGTTCATGGAGCCCACGTTGTTGATGCTTGATGAACCCACCAATCACTTGGATCTCAACGCGGTCATCTGGCTTAATAAGTAAGTCACTAGCTAAGCATACGGGGGAAGAGAAGGACAGCTGCTTTGCCTTTAAGTCTCCTTCAAGTTATGGGACATTGTTACAGAGCAGATAAATACCTTGGCAAAATCCCAGAAGAACATAGTAAGGATGTGTGTCTGGGCCACATGTTAAATGATCTATAAACACAACTTCTATTCTTACCTTTCGTTTTTCTTAATGACACTGGCAGTGGTTCTAGAAGCATGTAAAGAGATTGTGTACACAGTCTATAATATATTATTACATGAAATCTTTTGTTTCATTAAATCCATTTCTAACTTGCCTTTCCATCTGTCAACAGACTCAGGGCAGCTATCAGCGCAATGATTGTAGTATTTAAAAACAAATGTATATATTTGAAAATTGTGCCAAATATACAGATGCTAATACCTTAGCTCAGGGGTCTTCAAACTTGACCGCTTTAAGACTTGTGGACTTCAACTCCCAGAATTCCTCCTCCAGTCATGTTAGCTCAGGATTTCTGGGGTTGAAGTCCACAAATCTTAAGCTTGCCAAGTTTGAAGACCCTTGTCTTAGCTGAATGAAACAGGAATAATGAAATGTATCCCTTAATTTTTCAGGGCTCTTTTCTTTCACACTAGCTATACCATTCTCATATTTACATTCTCAGTCACATACATATAATTCAGGCTGAGAGGTGTTAAGAGTTATTAAAGTCGATCTTAATGTAGTACAGCTCACCCTTTGTTTAGTGACTCTGACCATTCACAAATGCAACAGTGATAGATCATAATTTTAAAAAAATCATTTTTCAACCAATGTGCCTGACATTGTGAAACATTGACAGCCTTCAGTGTGAAACTGATTAAGGTCAGGCCAGTTTCAGGCAGTAGCTGAGGTTCTAATTAAGATCACAGAGCTGAGATAAATGAATTTAATTTACCTTTATCCCCTTTTAGAGCCACACTGCCCCATGGGGGAAAAAAGAGCTCATAAAGAGTGGTGGCTTGTATATGCAATCTCTCTACCCTACAAGGTGTCAAAAAAGAGGTGGGGGGAAGGGTTAGGCACAAGACGTTTTGTCTAAATGAGATATCAGCAATCAGTGATCTTTACATCTCTCAGGCAAGTATTCCGTTAGTGACCAAGTGTGATCCCTGAAAAAGGAGAGGCTGAAGTAGTTGTAACTGTTGTTATTTTAATTCCCTTCTGTTCTTCTCCTTTCAGCTATCTCCAGACGTGGAAGAAAACCCTGCTCATCGTTTCCCACGACCAGGGATTCTTGGATGATGTGTGTACAGATATCATCCATTTGGACATGCAGAAACTTTTCTACTACCGGGGAAACTACAGTGAGTGGTGATAAGGGTAGGGGCTTTGCGAGGCGGATACCCATATAAATCTAAATAGAACAAATAGATAAATAAAGTGACAAATACAAGAACAAGGGAACCCAGCTGGCAAAGCGTGTAAAATATATAATTCTCGGATTCATAATGTGAAAAATCCGTATTTCAAGCCACGGAGTTGGAATGTTTATTTTTTTTAAAATCAGATTTAAAGAAATGTTTTAAAAATCCAACATTCAGACTTCGTTGATTTTAAATATAAATTTCTATATGATGAACCCAAGAATTATTTATCTTAAAATGACCCGTCCATTTTAATGAAATGTCAAACATGTTGAATTGCTTGGGTGTTTTTGTTGAATGAGAAAATGCAAGCTTCTGTGCTTCAAGCTTTACAGTGCTTTACAGTCCTTTCTAAGCGGTTTACAGTCAGCCTATTGCCCCCCAAACAATCTGGGTCCTCATTTTACCCACCTCGGAAGGATGGAAGGCTGAGTCAACCTTGAGCCTAGTGGGATTTGAATTGCCAAATTGCAGACAGCCGACAGTCAGCAGAAGTAGCCTGCAGTACTGCACTCTAACCACTGCAACACCGCGTTTTTCCTGCTTTGGGGGGGGAAATCCAGGACAGAATGTAATGTTTCGTTTGTCCCTTGAAAGGATAGAATAAAAGGGAGTCGTGGCAAAGATGGCAGAAGACCCAGAGCGTGGCTGCTGGAAAAATAACTGGGATGCTGCTGTTTTAGGGATGACCTTAACTTGAAATAAGTTGCACCCATCAAAGAGATGTAATTTTTTTTCCCCCAGACTTCTTTCGTGTGAGAGGCTGCTTTAAAGATACCTAAGTGGGCTCTGGCAGAGTTTCAACAGGAGTGCTGATTTACCACCAGCTTGTCAAGTACTTAGCCAGTGAGGGCTTGGAGGCACAAGGAAGCAACAGCCAACAATTTTAATAGCCAGCTATCAACACTTCAATCAACATCTTAAAAGCCATACGCAACAGGCACCGTAGTCTGCAGAGATTCTCAGTCATCCAGGTCATGGTTATCCCGAAGGTGCTTTTTCAGGAGGCAACTGGACTTTCTTGTTTTTTCTTTTGAAGATGTTTCGCTTCTCATCCAAGAAGCTTCTTCAGCTCTGACTGGTTGGTGAGGAATGAAAGGATTTATATTCCTTGCAGGCATCTGGTAACTTGCATCCTTTTATGGGGTTGTTGAAGCACTTGGAGGCTTATCTATGTCCAGAAAATGACCAGCTGTCTGCAAGGAATACAAATCCTTCCATTCCCCGCTACCCTGTCAGAGTTGAAGAAGCTTCTTGGATGAGAAGCGAAACGTCTTTGTTGAGGTATCAGACTTACACCAAATCCAATAATATCAGTCAATTAGGAAAAATGGAGGAACGGCAATACTTTCCAACAGAAGGAAACAGAGATACTCACTCAGACACATTCTCTTCTGAGACTAAGACTAAGACAAACCAGGTTTCTGGCTCCATCTTATGGCCGTTTGAGAAACCACACCTAATTGCAGTTTTTAGCATGCTCTTAAAGAAACAGTATTAAAATGTCTATCCTGGTTTATATATTTCTAACCCAAAATACCTGTTAGGTGACTTATATTCCTAACAGTCTTCAAAAGAAAAAACGAAGTCCAGTTTCCTTCAGAAAAAGCCCCTTTGGGACAACGGGCACCATATAAGTACCACACACAAAATAGCCCAAAGCAAACATTCTGCTAGAGAGAAGTTCCCTGAAGATGGGCTCCAGCACAAGTCCAAAAGCTCAGAAAACTAAACCTCCGGTCCCAGTGACTGACCCAGATTGGATCCTGCAACATGTTCCTGGGACACTTATATTCCCCTTCATTTGTGAGAAATCTGCCTCTTCCTTTGTTCAGTGGTACCAAGCTGTGCAGCAGGGTGGGGAAGGAGAAATAGGCTTACCTCGGTGTTGTATTTTGTCACGTTCCCTTGCAGTGACTTTCAAGAAGATGTATCAGCAGAAACAGAAGGAGCTGCTCAAACAGTATGAGAAGCAAGAGAAGAAGCTCAAAGACCTGAAGGCCGGGGGGAAATCAACAAAGCAGGCAGTAAGTGTCTAGCTGTGCCATGGTAGAGGACTTGCTGGCTGAGAAATGTTGTGCAATTACTGTTTTCTTTGGGCTTCCTCTTAGCTGAAGTTACTTTTGAGGAAGCAGGACAGTTATGCTGAATGAAATCTGCGGTCCTAAATACGGCAGAATTTTGCTTCCTCTCATTCTCCGTATATCAAAACCTTTGCCATTTTTGTGTGGGCTTGTTTGAAGGCAAGCATCCTCGTTCACAGAAGCAGCACAATATAACAAGCAAAGGAATTCTCGGGGCTCTTTGAGCACGGCTGTTTGCTTGCAGAAGTTACCTAATTTGGTAACATCATCCGTACTTGTCAGTATTCTTTTTTTTTTTCCCCTATTTTTTCCCCCCTAAATTGTTTTATCTATACAGTGGAACCTCGGGTCACGAACACTTTGTCAAGGCTCCGACATGCACCCCCATTCAAATCATAAGTCTCTAGCCACATCTCAGAGTAAAAAAATATTGATTTATTAGGAGTTAACATACCGGCATTTCCTGATTGCAGCCGACTCTGACACATCATTCATTTCACCCTTGACCCTGGCCTTCCCCACACCCCCTGGATGTATATTCTCCAATGGGACACATCCGTAGCCAAGAATCATCAGTCATGCTCTCCAGTAATAATCTTGCACACCAACAGCTTTGGCTGCCGAGGCGATTATCTGAAGCATTTACGGAATGCGCTGCTTTCCCCCACTCCCTTTCTGCTAGCAACTAAAAAGACCAAAGAAGTATTTTTTTGTTGCGGTTGACACGCTTCTGTTTGTGACCAAATCGGGTGACCGAAAATTTGGGGAAATCGTTGCTTCTGGTTGCAAACAGATTCTCGGGTGCCAATCAAATACAGCCGCAGCGATTTTCCCTGCCACGGTGATTTCCGCTTCTGTTTGCAACCAAATCGAATTGCGACCGAAGTCCTGGGCTGGATTACGGTCGTGACCCGAGGTTCCATTGTATTGTCCTTGTCGGTATTCTGACATCCTAGCTTAATTGAGAATGTGTGTGCCCTGTTTAATCTGGGATCCACCCTGCAGCCCCTTCTGTCTGTACTAACAGAATACAGATAGTCTTCACGATTGGAATTAACAAGATGCCAGCTGTTAAGCAGGTCATCATATGACCAGCCTGATTTTATTTTATTTTTTTGCAGTGATCATTAAGCAAATCACTGCTGGAGCAAGGGAATTGGATTAGAAGACCTTCAAAGTCCCTTCCAACTCTGTTTTTCTGTTAATTGTTACAACCTCTAAGTTTTCTTTTCTTCTATATTTTCTGAGCGTTAAGCAAATCCATGGCTGTTACACAAGCCCACTGTCTGCAATGGGCATTTTGCCAGAAACTGGAAGTGAATGCCGATTTCCATTTTAGAAAGTCATAAATTGTGGTCAGGTGGCTGGGAAAACTTTGAGTGATCGGAAGATGAGGGCTAGTTGCAGAGTGCGGTCACCAAAATGTGATCACGTGACTGCAGGGTGGGGGGAACTTCATCAGAGGTGTTCTGGGTCATAAGGACCTTTGTGAGGGGAGGGATGTCATCATTTCAAAGGGCTGGGATTCAGCCAGTTCGCACCACGTTGGGAGAACCGGTTGTTAACTTTTTGAGTAGTTTGGCGAACTGGTTGTTGGAAGACCTCATTAGGGCAGAGAACCGGCTGTTAAATTATTTGAATCCCAACCCTGGCTGGTAAGCAAACAGTCTCAAATCAAGGACTACCTGTAGGGCAGTAGTGGCTAACCTTTTTCAGCTTCTGGGCTGAAAATTGCGCATGCGCACTTGCGTGCCAGCACCCAGAAGGCAATGTATGCTGGGGGCCCTCCACACCCCCTACGCATGTGCGCAAGATTTCCACGGGTGCATCTCTCTGCACGCGCATGCATCTCCTGCGTGCCCTCACCTCCCGCGCATGCACGCCAGATACCCGACAATCAGCTGTTGGGTGGCGGCGCGTGCATGCGCAGTGGGGCTCTTCCGGGCGACCTTTCGCTTGCCACTTCCGGCACGCGTGCCATAGATTCGCCATCCGGGCTGTAGGCCATCCAGGTTTCTAACCTGTTGGAGATTGGCAGATCTGAGATCTTCCATGAGAAAAGCTCCTTCCCATTCTGTCACAAATCTGCAGTCCTTCCCGTTTGGTGCCCTCAGGATCCCTGCCACGGTTTTCAGCACTGAAGAAAAAACATTCTTCTTTTTGGAAAAACGTGTTCCCGTGGCCCCTCTGTCTCCCCTCCTCCGCGCCCCAAAGAAAAGAAGGGCAGCCTGTTCCTCTTGTAACCTTGTCTTGCTTGGCCCAGGAAAAACAGACCAAGGAGGCCCTGACGCGGAAGCAGCAGAAATGCCGCAAGAAGAACCCGGATGAGGAATCCAACGAGGCCCCCGAGCTCCTGAAACGGCCCAGGGAATACACCGTGAAATTCACCTTTCCTGACCCACCGCCTCTTGCCCCACCCATTCTGGGCCTCCATGGTAGGGCTTCTCCTTTTGCAGGGCAAATTGTAAGGAAGGGGGTGCAGGGGAAGGATTAGGAGCCTGATTAGGATTTGGGAGGGAGGGGGGGGACACTTATCGATTGTTCTGAACTCTGCTTCCTCCTCTTCCAAGCATTAGAGAGGAGAGGAAGGGAAGTTGAATTTCTGGCTGTTGCTAAACTACAATTCCCAGTGTCCTTTGCTCTGACCAGGCTGGCTGAGGCATCTGAAGGAAAGGAATGCTTGACTTCTTGTGGGTTGAGCCCTTATACCTGGCAGCCATGTGGTTTAAGTTTTCCTGCCTTAAGTTTTTACTGATCCCAGACAGCAGGGACAGGATTTTGCCCGTGAACTGCTCATGGGTGGAGAAATAATTAGGGAGATTTACGCTGTCTCTTAGTTTCCCTGGTGGTAGAAAACTGGAGCAATAACAGAGTGTCTGCATGTACCAAGGCTTATGTCAGTAAGAGGAGCATATAGGTAGTCCCCGACTTACAATCATATTGGAGTCTGCTTATTATGGTCGCACGTCATGACAGTTGTAAAGTGGATCGCCCATGTGACTGACCTGGTTTTTCGACAGTTTTTATGATAGTCGTTAAGCGGAGACTGCGTTAGGCAAATTCATTGGATGCTATGGAGAGTTTTGCTGGAAACCTGGAAGTATAATAAACCAGTTTTCAGCCAAAGTAGTAGTTGTGGCCCGCTGGCGGAGCTGGCAGCAGAGTCGGACAGTGAGGAGGTTGGGGAGGAACATGGGCCAGTCCTGGTGGCTGAGGAAGGCTCGGATGTGGGCTCTGCATCAGAGGCAGAGATGGGGCCAGGGCAGGCTGGCAGTTACCAGCTTTCTTCAGAGTCGGACAGCAGTGAGGCAGGGGAGCAGCTGGAGCCGGTTCCCAGCCTGCGCATGTGCAGAACTGACAAAAGAAAAGAATAATTACGAACTAAGGGTTGACGTGGGAATAAAGCCACAGGTGCATGGTGAATGGCCCCTCCCATAGGGATTAAAAGGGGGGCAAAAGGGGAGGGGGCTTCTGCAGGAAACCGTTCATTCGTTGCAGCCGTGTGAAGATCTGTCTGCGCACCTCAGAGACTCCGTGCCGAGTCCTTCCTTGTCAGCACTGCGCTTCAGAATATTTACTTGGCAGCTCTCCAGGCTAGATGAGGCCTGCGTTCCTAATTACACCCTTGAAAGACTGTTTGCCAGGCTGAATGTGAACGCAAGAAATTCACCTTCGTTTAATAAACCTTCGTTTTGCCGGGACAAAGAGTCCGCTTAGTGCTTCTTGGGGAAGCCTAGGTCGGAACAGTTGTAAATAGCAGTCACATGGCTGTTGGCTATGGCCAACGTAAATGCAAGACAATGGTCACATGACTGGGGAGGGTGGGTGTCGGAAGTTATCACTTTGGTCGCGTAGGAATTAATGGGATGGGAGATCAGACACTACAGGATAGCAGTTGGTGTAGCCTCCTGGTTTAGTAAAGATTTCTTTTCCTGTGGCCTTCCCATCATGCTTGCAGCTAGTAGCCCTTGCCCAGAGGGAGGAGCTGCCTTCAAAATGACTGCCACACATACACACAGCATGCCAGAGGGATTTTTCAGGGGGGGGAAACGTTGGCGGTATCTTCAAGCGAGGGTGGCAAGTTTGCAGCACTTTTCAGAGCATAGGTTACCGATCTCTCTTTTAAGATTTCATTCTCTGCTAAGGATTTTGCTCCCGGAGCAGCTTGTATACAATCTGTGGGTCGGTTCAAAGCAAATCACAATCCTTTCTTTTGAGACTCTCAGTCCAGAACTCAGGATCAAAAGTGGGATGAGGGAGGATGAGCTAAAAAAAAAAATCCCAACAACCTCATTTCAAATTCTTAATTGTTCAAGTCAAAGCTCTGCTATTCTAACCAACTGGGCTAAGAACTGGTGTTTTTTGTTTTTTTTTCCAGACTATCTGTGACTTGCTGATGTTCTCTCGAAACTTTACTTTAGTGTTCCTGAGAAAACATTTCCCCCCCTTTTGATCCTTATCTCTTTGCTTCTCTTTTAGCTGTGGACTTCAGTTACGAAGGGCAGAAGCCCCTTTTCAAGAATTTGGACTTTGGAATTGACATGGAATCACGAAGTAAGTGATGTGGAAGGAGAAAAGGTAGAGTTTTCATGCTGACAAGACTTCTGCATACGTGTATCGTTGGCGTTTCTTTTTTTTTTAAAATTATTTTATTAATGGACAACAGAAAGAAAAATATTTAAAAACAATGAATGTGGTGCTTACATAACAAATAAGTAAAAAAATACAAATTAACATATATAACATATACACAAATATTAATCATCGTTAATACAGTTACTCCTTTCTTTTTTAAACCAGTGGTAAAACTTCTCCCAAATTTATCTTTTAACTCTTGAGTTACTCTATCCATTTCAGCGCACATCCAAATTTTCCTAATTATTTCCATCTCACCTGGCATGGCATATCATTGCCTTTCCATCTCTGGGCCAGGGCTAATCTCACAGCAGTGGTAACATGGATTATTAAGTATATTATCTCTTTGTTATATTTCCCCACGTTTCTTGATTTCTGAAAGGGAAATCCTCACAGGACTTTCTCCTTTTTAAAAATTTAAAAGTGCTGCATCTGGGAAAAGTCACTTCTCTCTCCTGCTTTTGATTTAGTCCTCAACTTTCCACCGCAAGCGAGCCCAAAATTTCCATTGCTAAAACAAAACAGTTGTTAAGCAAGTTTGTCCCGTTTTACAACCTTTCCTCCCACCATTGTTCAGTGAGTCACTGCAGTTGTTAAGTTAGTAACCCAGTTGTTAAGTGAATCTGGCTTCCCCTTTGAATTTACTTGTCACAAGGTTGCAAAGGGGGATTCGGTGACTCTGGGACTTCAACCATCTGTCAGCCATATACCACGCTGCCACACATACCCTGAGAAAGTGGGAGGAGGGTGATTTCAATTGAGTAGCTCTAAGTAGACAAAATAAAAATTCTTTTCTCAGTTCAAGGTTATTAAGTGTGGTGCAGCAAGGAAAAAAAGATCTTACACTGGGACAGATTGTGATTGGTCCATGTGATGTGATGATGGGGAAAAAGTGGGATGGATTGTAGTTTGGGACATTGTGGGAAGTCCGGGAAACTTTTAGTTCTGAGATTCCACAGATGTGCCAGGTGCTATTCTAATAAAGGTACTTTTGAGATTATGCTTGTCTCGGAGTTACTGATTGGAATGGAGGTTCCCTGGAACACTGACACCATCATAAATATCAGACAGTTGTCAAGCATCTGAATTTTGATCACATGACCACAGGGATGCTTCAACAGTCATAAGTGTGAAAAATGGCCATAAGTCACTTTTTTCAGTGCTGCTGTAACTTCAAATGGCCACTAAACGAATGATCGTAAATCTAGGGCTAACAGTATGGAAAGATGGCAGGGGGGGAAAATGTCACGATTCTTAAAAACTTTGTCTGCCTGGCACCATCTTGTTACTAATGATAATCCCTTCTCTTTTTCTTGCTTCTCAGTCTGTATCGTGGGCCCCAATGGGGTGGGGAAAAGTACACTATTATTGCTATTAACCGGGAAGCTTACACCGGTAAGTACCATCTGTTCAAACTTTGGCTCCTCTTGGTGTGGATTGTCCTCCCCTGAGATTTCCTTTTCTCTCTTTTGGGCCCTTTTTGACTGAGCCCTAGACGAGTGCAAGTGATTAGTGGGGGAAGATTTTAGGACGAGTCCGTGAAAAATGGCTTCTCTTTTAATCTGAGGGGATTGCAAGGGAAGAGAAAATCAAGGCAGTGTTAACTTCCTGTTTTTCTTGTCATCTTTCCAGACCAGAGGAGAAATGAGGAAAAACCACAGGCTAGTAAGTATCAATGAGATTTCAATTGGAAAGTGGTGGGAAGGCAGTGTACAATTTGAGGAGGATGGGGTGTGTGTGCTATATTGGAGTGGAAATCAGAGCTAGCAGTCAGGGTAGGAAGTCTTTAGTCATAGGAAGCTGTACACACATGGCAGTTGTAGCTTTGTGTTGGTATACTCTGCTTGGAGAGGGGATAGTTTGCTTGCAAGATATCCGATAAACCTTTTGGTCTTTCACGTATTAGTATCTCTGCATGCAGCTGCTTCTTCATAGCAATAGCACTTATATCAGTGGTGGGAATAAAAAAAATGTATTACCAGTTCTATGGGCATGGTTTGGTGGGTATGATGTGGCTTGGTGGGCATGACTTGGTGGGCATGGCAGGGGAAGGATACTGTAAAATCTCCATTCCCTCTCCACTCCTGGGGAAGGTTACTGCAAAATCCCATTCCCTCCCCACCCCACTAACCTGCTTTCCAGCTCCATTCTCCTCTGCAGGGCAACAAAAGAGGGCTCAGCCAGTCAGTTGGGTCTTGGGAGGCAGAGAATAGATGGGGCGGGACTAGCCAGAGGTGGTATTTGCCGGTTCTCCAAACTACTCAAAATTTCCACTACCAGTTCTCCAGAAATGGTCAAAACCTGCTGAATACCACCTCTGACTTATATACCGCTTTATAGTGCTTTCCAGCCCTCTCTAAGCGGTTTACAGAGTCAGCATACTTCCCCCAATAATTTGGGTCCTCCTTTTACCCACCTCTGAAGGAGGGAAGGCTGAGTCAACCTTGAGCCTGGTGAGATTTGATCTGACAAATTGTAGGCAGCTGGCTTGCAGGACTGCACTCTTAACTACAACGCCACCAAGACTCTTGATGATGTGATCTGAATGACGTGAGTGAAGCTTCCATGGCCGTTTGAGTGAGGTTTCACCCGATTTTCCTCTTTTTTTTTCCTCTCCCCTCCTGGTAGAAAGTTGGCTTCTTCAACCAGCAGTATGCCGATCAGCTGAACATGCAGGAAACGGCCACTGAATATCTTCAGCGCAATTTCAATCTGCCTTATCAAGATGCCCGTAAATGTTTGGGGCGGTTTGGTCTCGAGAGCCACGCTCACACCATCCAGATTTGCAAGCTGTCTGGTATGGGAGACATTTCTTGGGAGAAGGGAAGGGGTGGGCGGTGGAGGGTCAAGAGCTTCACAAGGAAGGATGAGGACTGCTAGCCGTAGCTTTCTTCATTTTGGTATGGTCCAAATGCGCTGGATAATAAACCGTAGCTACGCACACCTGGAGGGCATTAAATGTTGGAGTTTTAGTGATTAACAGTCCATCTATGTCATGAGCAAGACATAAGATGCAGGCTGTGGAAAGTTGGGTCAACGCTGACAGCCTTCAAAGGGGACTTGGGTTTTTAAGAAGCGGTGACCCCCACACCCTGTTTATCCTTCCAGATGACCTTTCAAATTCTGATAGGCGATTCTATCTGCATCAGTTTTGAGGAAGCTAGCATGTTTTTGCTAAGTTTCTAATTCCTCCTTTGGTTGTTGTTTTTTTCTCTCCCCATTACCAGGGGGACAAAAAGCTCGCGTAGTATTTGCTGAATTGGCTTGTAGAGAGCCAGACGTCCTTATTCTGGTGAGTTATATCTACAATCATCTATATTGAAGCCTGTGGCGTTTCCCCCCAGCAACCCCAAATCGTCACCTTGTCTCCTGCTGCACTAGCATGTTTCATAGGCTGTCAGCACCGTTATCCCACTGTGGAAGCTGAAGAGAAGTCCTTAAATGTCTCCTCATTCCCTTTCCCCCAGGATGAACCTACGAATAATCTGGATATTGAATCCATCGATGCCTTGGGAGATGCTATCAACGACTATAAAGGAGGTGAGTGAAAGCTTGTTGGCTCTGAATTCCGGTGGCAATAATACATGGATGGATACACCTCTGCTTGCTGTTCTATGCTGTCCACACAAACTGGATTGGTGGTAGAAGGAAGGGACCAGGCATTCCTAAAGTGACAGTGGGTTTGTCCTATCCTGTCCCATATCTTGCCTTTGTTATTGTAAATCAACTTTGCTCTATCCTATCACTTGACAGGATGGGAAAGACTTAAGGGCACCATCTTAGTACCTAAGAATGATAAAAGTTTCTGGTCAAGTCACTATGAATGCCAGAACTAATACGTTTGTAGGTCAGGGTTAACTGAATAATTTGTACATAAGCACAATTGAAGTAGCTATGCACAGCCATATTGGGCGTTGCTGCAGATCTGGAAGGCAGCAACCCCGACATAAACAGGGCTAAAACTTCACATTTTGAGGGGTTTTGAGGATTCTTAGTGATTCCTCAATCCCACTGTAAGTGTTAAAATACTTACGTTAACCATTCACTCCTCCAAGTCCCCAAGGAAGAAAAAAAAGTAAAGATAAGCCAGATTTTTAGGCTTGCTCGTTCTGATGGCCACCGAAGAAATGTTGATGGGCTGCATTTATTTTTTTTTTACACCTTCAACCTTGGATTTTTGATGTCTTAAGAAATAATTGCTTTTTAAACGATTAGATAAGTTTGGGGGAGCTTATATGGGAGGAAAAGAAACCCCCAGTTCGCCTGCCTCTGGCTTTAGTAACTGGAATTGCCACTTGGCAGATGTTCAGTTCCGAATGGCAATCTTTGGACAGCTCTTGAGGGCACCCAAGGAAGAACTGTGTATGTGTGTTTTTTAATGGGGGTTTGGAGGTCTTGCTTCACCCATCTTGTCTTTTCCAGCGGTGATCGTTGTCAGCCATGATGCTCGGCTTATCACGGAGACCAACTGCCATCTGTGGGTGGTGGAGGACCAGACAGTCAATCAAATTGACGGCGACTTTGAAGACTACAAGCGTGAAGTGCTGGAAGCCTTGGGTGAAGTCCTAGTCAATCGACCAAGGGAATGAGGCCGCGAGAAGCGGAGTCACCGGAACGTGCACAGCCATTTTTTCCAATGGAAACTCCGCCCTCTCAAATAGCAGGGCTTTATTTATGTGACACGGAGGGACAGATCTGAACGTATGCAAGGAATTAAAATCTGTTGATAAGTTTTAACTCTTCTTCCTTTTCCTCTCCCACTCGCATGGAAAGCGAACTTCTCCAAAGGTGATGGGTGGGTGTCCCATCATGCCTCCCATCCCCGAGCAGACATCTTGGAGGACCACTCTCGCTTGACAAATCTCTCTCCTTTCCTTCCACTATTTTTGGGAATAGTTGGAACACAACATGTAAACTTAATAAATTAAACTGTGGCCGGCACTCTTGTGGATGGAGTTCCCTGGGTTGTTGTTTTTTTATATTTTGGTCAATACAGGTAGTCGTCGACTTAACGACCACAATGGAACCCAACATTTTATTTGCTAAGCAAGACAGTTCAAGTGAATTTCGCCCCATCTTATGGCTTTCCTTGCCACAGTTGTTAAGTGATTCACTGCAATTATTAAGTTATTAACACGGTTGTTACGATATTGAATCTGCCTTCCCCGTTGACTTTGCTTGTCAGAAGGTGACAAATGGTGATCGCATGACACACACACACACACACACATCGGGACATGACAACCGTCATAAATATGAGTCACTTGCCAAGTGTCTGAATTTTGACCAGGTGACCATGAGGATGCTCTTAACGGTCATAAGTGTGGAAAAGGGTCATAAGTCACTTTTGCTATAGTGGCGAATATCTGTAGCTCTGGTGTAGGATGAGGGTGAAGGTTCGTTCTCCGAGCTTGTGGGTTGGTTTCCAAATGTTTCGTTACCAGGCTAGGTAACGTCTTCAGCGGAATTGAGGTCATGTCAGTGTCGTTGTGCTTCTGTTTATAAGGGCTTCAGGAGTGGGGTGTCAAGTAAGGGTCTTATAACACAGGGGTCTCCAACCTTGGCAACTTTAAGTCTGGTGGAATTCTGGGAGTTGAAGTCCACCAGACTTAAAGTTGCCAAAGTTGGAGACTCCTGTTGTGACAGGTCTTGAGGGAATAGAAGAGAAACTTACCAAATTTGCAGATGATACTAAGCTGGCAGGAATAGCTAACACCCAAGAAGATAGGCTCAAGATCCACATGGATCTTGACAGACTACAACACTGGGATGTATGATCTAACAAAATGAAATTCAATGTAGAGAAAAGTAAAGTCCTACACTTAGGCAAGAAAAACCAAAAGTACACATATAGACTAGGTAAAACCAGGCTCAATAGCAGTAACTGTGAGAGGGATCTTGGAGTCTTAGTGGACAACCAGCTAAATATGAGCCAGCAGTGTGGAGCAGCAGCCAAAAAAGCTAATGCAATCCTAAGTTCCATTAACAGAGGGATACAATCGAGATCAAGGGAAGTACTAAAACCACTCTATAAAGCCTTAGTAAGACCACACCTAGAGTACTGCATCCAGTTTTGGTCACCACATTATAAAAAAGATGTTGAGACTCTAGAAAAAGTGCAGAGAAGAGCAACCAGGATGATTAGGGGACTGGAGGCTAAAACATACAGGAACTGGGCTTGGCTAGTCTAGGGAAGAGAAGGACCAGGGGAGACATGGTAGCAGTCTTCCAATATTTGAGGGTCTGCCACAGAGAGGAAGTGGTCAATCTATTTTCTAATCTAAAGCACCCGAAGGCCAGACAAGGAACAATGGATGAAAACTGAAGAAGGAGAGATTTAAACCTAGAAATAAGGATAAACTTTCTGACAGAACAATCAACCAATGGAACAGCTTTGCCTTCAGAAGTTGTGGGAGCACCATCACTTGAGGCTTTCAAGAAGAGATTGGACTGCCATCTGTCAGAAATGGTGTAAGATCTCATGCTTGGGCAGGGGGTTGGACTAGATGACCTACAAGGTCCCTTCCAACTCTGATTATCTGTTATCTGTGGGTCTTGTGATAAGGAGATTACCTCAGGGTCATTGGGAGGTGAACTGCTGGTGTGTGTGAGTGGGGGAGGAGTGGAATTGCATGAATTGGTTGAAGGCCGATGCCTTCTCTGGTTGGTAAACTCCGTTGTAACTTGAAACGATTACTAAACGAAGGGATGTGAGTCGAGATCTATCTCTTCAGGTTGCACTTTTTGGTGTGTATTGTGTTTAGTCACAAATAAATTTGCGGAGAAAGCAAACGAAGCTCACAACATTCAGTACTCTACCTCAAGGGATGTTCTTTTCCTTCAGCTGGGAGAAACCAAGAGGACAGTGAGAATGCGTTTGCCTATACTAGAGATTGTGGATTATCCACTTCTGCAGCTTTCGGAGAAAATAGGACAGTCCCCTCTCAAGAATTGTTTAATGCACTTTCTTGTGGATTGTAGAAGGTTGGATTAAATGATCCTTGTGATCCCTTCCAACACCACGATTCTTTGGTTCTGAGCCCACTTGGCAAGACCAATGGGGAAAAATGATCATAGCAATATTTTCAACTGTCCCCTTATCCTGAGAAACTCCTAACTTGGCAGTAGTCTAAGTTATAAAGGATAGGCAGTCCCTTCCTTCTTGATCTGTTGTACAACTCCCATTGTTCCTCCTGATTGATCCGAAAGGTGCTTTTTCAAGAGGCAACCAGTTCTGTTGGCATGGCATGGCTTGGTGGGCGTGGCAGGGGAAGGATACTGCAAAATCCCATTCCCTCTCTACCCCACTAACCTGCTTTCCAGCTCCGTTCTCCTGTGCAGGGCAACGAAAGAAGACCCAGCCGATCAGCTGGGACTCGGGAGGCAGAGAATAGATGGGGCGGGGCCAGTCAGAGGTGGTATTTACCAATTCTCCAAACTACTCAAAATTTCCGCTACCGGTTCTCCAAAACTGGTCAGAACCTGCTGAATGCCACCTCTGAACTGGACTGTTTTGTTTTTTCTTTGAAGACGCTTCCCTTCTCATCCAAGAAGCTTCTTCAGCTCTGACTAGATGGTGAGGAATGGAAGGATTCTTCCATCCCCCACCGTTCAGTTAAAGCTGAAGAAGCTTCTTGGATGAGAAGCGAAGCATCTTCAAAGAAAAAACAGAAAGTCCAGTTGCCTCTTGAACCAGGAACCTTAAATGGGTTTACTTCTTTTCAAGCTACACGCTTATCTTGAATCTTGCTGAAGGTTAAACAGGTGTACTCACTGTGTATGTCAACACTTGTTGACATACAAACGTTGCTGATTTTCAGTTTAATCTTCTTTTTGAACTTCAGTATTTACGTCATATCTCTTCCAATCCCATGGATACCCCAATAGGGTTCAACCCAAAGCAGTTCATAGGTTTTTTTTTAATGACATACTCCACTAGGGCCACACTACACAATTTCACCACAGTCATCCTCAAGATGCTCCCCAGATAGCAATAAGAAATAACTTGGATTGCTGTTGCTTTTACACATAAAGCAGAAATGCTTCTTAAGGTCTTTTTCACTTGCAATTTGGTTTGATCTTAAAAATAGGAGTTAGAAATCCCAGAGAAATTCAAACAATTTCTTAAGTAAGAACCAATCAACCAATGGTACAGCTCAATCAACCAATGGAAGAGAAGTTGCCTTCGGAAGTTGTGAGAGCTTCATCACTTGAGACTTTCAAGAAGAGATTGGACTGCCATTGGTCAGAAATGGTGTAGGGTCTCCTGCTTGGGTGGCGTGTTGGACTAGATGACCTACAAGGTCCCTTCCAACTCTGTTAATCTAATCTAATCTAAATGCTCTCTGAATGTGTTTAAGGCCATCATCCAACATGGTAAAGTAAATCAGAACCAAAGTAGCCTGTACAAAACCCCTGTTATGATCCACATAGCAGTGAGCTTGGGTCAAATGCATTTTCCACAAAGAAAATAGGTTTCAAAAATGATACTTTTTATGACATAAAAATCTTTTTCCATGTGGTATTAAGTCTTTAGAATTTGAATCAGAATCTATTGCGATGACCTGCCAACTCCAATGATGTGGAGGAAATAGATGGGTGTATATGGATCAAGATACAATATTCAGAGAATGGATGTTTTTAGGTAAGTTATAAGAGAAAAAAATATGTACAGCAAGAGGTCTTTGAAATTCCAAGATCCAAGCTCTTTTCCTCTGTTTTCTCTTTATTAAATTGTACATACTGAATTCATCCTCCAATATTATACAGATACTAACATTGTTACCATTTGAATTACAAGTAAGCAATATATAATTCATAACACAAAGTAAAATTAAACAAATATCCAGGTTTTTGTATCATCAACAAAATTTCCCCAGGTTATTTAAAATTTCCTCCTTTGCTGCAGGATAAAGATTGACTTCCTTGTTGACATACAAACATTGTAATTAGCAAATTGAATGGATTTAGTCTTCTGATATTACATAGTAATTTGTTGGCTTGCCCACTCCTGGAGAAGCAGGGTCTTGAGCAATACCAGTATGTACTAAGGATGTTCCTTCCGCATGTGCCCAGATGCACAACACAGATTTGATTGGAGGCCACTGTATCGGGGTGAACAGCCCCCTATTACTGTACTTTAAAAAATCAATAAATAGCTTTCTTGAAACCCACACCATTACCCAGAATACGTAGTGCAAAAAGGAGTAGGCATACACCATGTTTTTACCTCAGTCTTGTATTTACATTTTAGCCTTTGCAGCCTTTAGCCTTGTGATTTGTTATTGAAACTCTCTTAGAGAATCTAGATCAGGGATCCCCAACCTTTCACGGCCTGCCCGGTTCCGCGTCAGCTGGGCGCCGCATGCCCGGTTCCGGCGTCAGCTGGGCGCCGCCATCTTTTTTTTGAAAAATCACTTCCGGTGGCGTCACCAGAAGTGATTTTTCGTCAAAAAATGGCACCAGCGCTTCTGGTGAGCTTTTCGGGTAGAAATGGCTTTCTACCCGAAAAGCTCACCCAGCGCTGGCGCCGCCATCTTTTTGACGAAAAATTGCTTTTTTACCAAAAAGATGGCGGTGCCCAGCAACCAGCGGCCGGTAAGGCTTGTTCCGCCCGGCACCGGTCCGCGGACCGGTTGGGGACCCCTGATCTAGATCTTGCATTTCCTTCCACCCTCGACTGAAAGTAAAATGTGACCCTTTATTTCCTGTTTACTTAATTCTGTGATGAATTTCTAGCTTTTGACCATTTGTATCAATACAAGAGAGAAAAACATACCGACCCTGGATTAATTCTCGTGCAGATATACAGATGAGCTTCACCTAAGTATTTAATTCAATAAAGGTTTCAATATTGCTGCAGACGGCCATCTCTAGATCAAATCCCAAGGCTGCTTGAGAATTCCCAGGGCATGCTAAGATACTACCCCTAACCATCTGCACACAGTAATCACCCTCAAATCCATCCTGCATACAAGAAGTGTTTTATGACACTGGCCTACCTCACAGGACATGCTGTTATAATGTTCACTTTAGGCTTAATCTGTCAGGTGGCCTAATCACTGTGGTTTTAAGCAACCTCAATTTCATGGTAGTTTTTGTAGCAAACCATGACTTAATATATGCAGAATCCCTGCCATTATAATGAGGAAGGAATGAGCAAGGAAACAGTATGTTTACTACAAGGGGGAAAGATAATTGAGCAACAGGTTAAATAGCATACTTTATGCTTGGAAGTAGCTACCTTTTAAATCAGCCTCTTTGCACCCTGTAGATTATTTCTTTTTGTATGTCACTGTTACAGTGACTTTGGGGGGGGCGGTTTATGTAGTTTTAAGGCAGATATAATGGCTTTCCTGATAGAGGGGTTTATAAATGTACTCCGGGCAAAAGTAAAGCAGCTTAGTGTCATCTTAACAACTGCTGACCCAGATCCTTTATATGAACCTACTCTTGATCCCGCTTTTATTTTTCGCAAGAGTGATCCCTCTGTGGAAGAGAAACAAAATTCTGCCCAAAGATTAATCAGGATATTAACCATGGCTAAAACCATAGAGCCAGTCATGACAAGGACACCTCCTACTCCAGGTGTATTTCCTTGGTTACTTCTTTAAAGACTGGTGGACACAGTACTTACTCCTTGCAGATTCTAAGTCAAGAATCTTCAAACTTGGCAAACTTTAAGACTTGTGGACTTCAACTCCCAGAATTCCTGAGCTAACATGACTGGAGAAGGAATTCTGGGCGTTGAAGTCCACAAATCTTAAACTTGCCAAGTTTGAAGACCCCTGTTCTAAGAGAATATTTAGCCTCCCTGCTTTTATAGTGTGAACTATCCTGCCTTAAGGCTATTCTGTAGAGCGTTTCAGCCTCCAATTGGCTGTTATGATCTCCACCCACCTGAAGTTGTGAAAGTGCTAGGGCCAATGCACTACACATTGTTGTGTGGTTAAGGAACTTCAACTGTCAAAATTCTTAATCTGTCTTCCACACCTTCTAAGTCACCATTTGGATATCAATTCCAAGATCACTTAAAACAGAGCTGAGCAAAGAATCTAACTGTATTCGTAAGAAATTCTTGTGCGAGGCGTAGTTGACCTTAAGAGCTGGAGACATGGTACTGTTTTCAACAAGCTCATTAGAAATGTATTTTATTATTAAATTGATAGGCCACCCATCTCACCCTTAAAACAGCTAGCGTTATACTAAGTCAAAGTTATATTTTGGCCCTCAGTGCTTTTCCTGTGAAAAACGGCAATGGCTGTGGAAGATAAACATGGCTAACTCACCTTCTCCAAGGAGGCAGCTCAATAAAAGGCAAGTGTTCTGAGGGGAATACTACTTAAACTTGAGATAATCTGAAGCATAGTAGCATGAAAAAGCTAGAAAAGCTTAGTTACCGTTAGAAACAAGGATTACCAAAGGAGAGCAACTGGCCTTGTAGTTCAGTAATGTCCAGAATGTGGAGGGAGAAAATAAATTATTTTAAAGAACAGATTAGTTCAACAGAAAAAAAAATACAAGCAGAAAAGGCAAGGTTTCAATTTGACATTAACAAAATTATTTTTCACATACTATTTTAGTGTGGTACTTGGGAAGGACGAATGACGCACAAGAAAATATGACCTTGTTGCATGCTATAAAAAAACACTTGATTTTTCCTTTCAAGTTTTTTTGGTACCCGAAATAAAAGTCTTTTATAAAACTTTGGAAATCTTGTAATCTTTTACAAAAGGTTATATACCCATTTTACTGGTCCCATTTGACTGTCCTTACCCCTGTGTGTACATACCATCTTCCAAAGAAATATGGATTAGATTTAGCAGTGCAATTTATTATTGTTTTTCCAGGTCTACATTTCTACTGAGGAAATAGATATTTAGGCTATATTCCTCTTCAGGATAATTTTCAAACCAATTTCAAACATTTTGTAAAAGATACAGACACACTGGAACCTTTGATGTCTCCTAGGAATACTTTCTGAAATTCTTCCAAAGAAATGCTGCAACCCGCTAAGGAGCAAAGTTTTATTGGTGTGATTTTTAACCCAGGGAAATGGGTCAAGGGGCTGGCTGGACCAATAAAGATGCTCATCCAGGCAACTTCCAATAAGTACTTGCTTTATACTCAGGATAGTTTATACTCCGAACTGAGTATGCGGATTCCCTCCCTTCCTCCTATCCAAAGAATATTATTTATCTAAAAATTGTTCAATAGTGCTAGTATCTTCAAGCTCTACATAACTGGCTGGTTAATGTACATTTTAAAGACCTGGGAAATTATATTCAATTTTTGCCAACAGAATGCAATTTCCAAGCTCAACAATGAACACGTCCACACTATCAACAGTTAAATTAGATATTTCTTTTTCACCATGTTTATTACTAATGTACAAAATATACAAAACTTAAGAGCGAGACATTTTGTTCCCCCTCAGGAGAGAGGTTGCTGCACCCACTTCAGGATGAGGGGACGATGGAAAGATGTTGTGAGAGTCCACATCTTATGAGACCGTTTAAAAAAAAAAAAAAAAACACACCCACAATCAACAATGTAAATCAGGAAAACAAAAGTTACCCCTTTAAACCATTAGTCTCCAGATTTGAGTTTTCACAGAAAACAGTTTGTAGGTTTCTCCCAATGGCAGACTTAGCACCAAGGGAAACCACCTCTGTGCAGTTCAACATAGGGCACTGCAAGGAGTATTTTACAAAGGGGCAGAGTTGGGGCATCCTGCTTCAAGAGGGTATTTGTGCAGGGTGGCGGCTGCTGGAATTCCCCGTTCTCCCAGTGGGCCTTTTAGCCAGGATCAAGTGGATTTCCGGCCATTGCGTCTCCCAGAATGATGCACAAGCAGTTGCTGCACCCTCTTCCCCTGCCTCACACACATTGTGTTCCTAAAAAAGGACCATTTTCCTGCCGATGCCGGCTCTTCCTCCAGACCAAAGCAATTCATTCAGCAATTCATTCAATTCATTCTGGTTCCTGGGAAGTTGAAGAACACTGCCCAGTCAAATCAAGGCTGCGAGCAACAATATCCCCTTTTCCTTTGCTGGTTCCATAGGAATATTTACATAAATTGTTTTTTTTAAACAAAAAAACGAAACAAAACAAAAAACAAAAACCACAACCACCCTCTTTCAAGTCTCTTGTGCTTTAAAAGTCATTGGTTGCCTCACCCCCCACCCCCCAGATGGGGAGGTGGGGGGGAAAAAGATGCCTCCCAACAGTTTCTCTTTTGAGGGTGTGTCAGTTCGTCAGTAGCAGCAGATGCGGAAGGAGGAAGGAGTCACATTCCCTTGCTCCAAGCATTTTAAAGGGCCTCACGGAAGCCATAAAAAGCAGATGCAGCATCAGCAGAGTTCAAGGTCAATGGGAATGTGCGCCAGATGCCAGAGTCAGGATAGGTGGAGAGGGACGCGGGGGGGGGGGGCTCCTTATGCTAAGGCAAGGGTGGCCCATTCACGCCGGGGTGGTAGAAGGCACAGTTGTTCTCGTATCTGCAGCTGCCTTTCATGGTGAAGTGACGACATACGGGACGCTTCGACCTATCTGAAGGGCAGGAGGGAATAATAACAAGAGCCGTCAGCTGCAGAAGCAGGAACTTCATGCGTTATCACTTTCCCCCAGCAGGCCTCCTGCTCTCCAATCTTGCACAACTCCACCCACAGCCCCAACGACATGCACGGCACTAAGGTCAAAATTTTAAAAATGGCAAATTGTTAAAATAAAAGAGATGTTTATCTTAAGACCCAGCTTGACATTACTGCACTTTGAGGTACTTGCTTTTTAGAAGAACCTTCCTACCCCATCCCCACCTGCAAATCCCTGTAATAACATGCCCCTCTTAAACTTGCTTTTATGGCTTCCCCATGCAACTCCGAATGCGAAAACCAGTCCCTCTTAAAAACCCCATCCCCCGTGGGCACAGGAATTCATATTTACCTCCACCGTGGCCGCCTCCGTGCCCCCAGCCGTGGTCCCCTGGGTGACCTCTGCCATGGTCCCCTGGATGTCCCCTGCCGTGGTCCCCTGGATATCCCCGGCCGTGGTCCCCTGGATGACCGCCTGGATGTCCCCGGCCGTGGTCCCCTGGATGACCGCCTGGATGTCCCCTGCCGTGGTCCCCTGGGTGGCCCCCTCCACCGTGACCTCCGTGGCCACCACCGCCGTGTCCCCCTCCGTGGCCACCGCTGCCGTGTCCCCCTCCATGGCCACCGCCCATGCTGTTGTTGGGAGGGCCCCCCCTACCATTGGGGGGACCACCACTCCGTCCGCCTCCTCGCCCTCGGAAAGGAGGCTCTCCACCTCTGCCGCCACGGCCACGATGGAAAGGGCCGGGTCCGGGTCCTGGGCCAGGACTGCCACCTCTCATGCCTCCGTGGGGCCCACCACGCATGCCACCATCGGGAGGATCCCAGTATCCATCATTACACTGGGGAGGAGGTGGGCCCATCATCCGTGGTCCATTGGGCACACCAGGGCCTGGGGGCATGTTAGGACCGCCTGGGCCTCCATGTGGTCCTAAGGAAGGGAGAAGAGGTTAGGAGGTAAGTTAGTGTCAGACCCGTTAAGACCTCCAGCCCCCATCCTCGCAGTCTTCTGTAGACCATGCCCTCTTCTCTTGCCATCCCACCTCAAACTGTTCCCTTCCCTTAACAGATCTCTGCTTACCAGGCATAGGCCCTGGCCCTCCAGGAGGGAAGTGCTGCATATTTTTGGGCCCTGGCGGGAATCCGTTGGGGACTGGGCCAGGTCCTGGTCCAAGCAGCCCATGTGGGACTGTAACAAAAACAAAGAAGCTGTTAATTAAACCAATATCATAAAAACAACAACAGCTAGCTAGACTAATACTCAGACCGGGTTAAGGTATCTTTTTTCTTTTAAGGGCACTAAGAAGACTTGTATCCTAGTTCCCATTTTCAAATCTATACAAAGGAGAATACAAAGTCTGACATATCAGATGGACTTATAGGAATGCAACGAATTCATCTGGAGGCGAGTTAACAGCTAAGGAAAAACAGCCCATTGACCAAGGCTTTTCTTTTTACCTCCTGAAGGACCTGGTCCAGGCTGGCCCTGCAAATTGCCAAGCAAGTGCTTAATCTTGTCAGAATAATCTGGCTGCTTCATCAACTCTTCTGTTTTGTGATTGTTTGAGCCACCCTGCACAAAATAAGAGAAATTGAAGAAATTGAGAACATGTCTTGTATCTCACCCCCTGCCCTACCTCCCATTGCTGCCCTGATCCTATACATAAACCTGCCTAAAAATGCTATGCCACAAGTGAGTCTTGCACCCTTTGCACAAGGGTCTCACTTGGAGCAGAAAATGGGTTTCAAGAAAGAATCCCATTGATCAGCTTCACTTACTGATATAACTTGGAAACTCTTCTATTATTATTATTTGTTGGTTATCCTGGTCTCATTTTCTGGAACCTATATTTTTGGGAGGTGCCATCTTCAAGGCAGATGACACGTGTGAATCAAGGGCCATGTTTCATGCTTTCTCAGTCATCGTTTCCACTATTTAAAAAAAAAACACACACTATCCTATGACATTTCTAATTACCATGATGGAGGTGAGAATCTCCTGCATGTTGATGGAAGAAGAGCTGGGGGTGGGGCCCTGCGGATTCTTGCCTGCCCCCATGCTGCCCATGAGGTTGGCCAGGACCGGGGGGAGCTTGGAGCCCCCAGCTCCGTCCGGAGACTGCGAGGCGGTGGATGGGTCGAGTCTTTCATCGTAGGTGGCCTCATCCATGGAGCATTCCTGAGAGAGGTGACAGAGGAGACACAAGGAGTCAGGAGGGACTGGCTGCTGGGGAGCTGGGTGCTCAAACCCAAGGTGGGTGAAACTGGCAACAAGGGGCATACAAAAAGGGGGGAGGGGCTGGAGGACCTTAGGGCAGAGCAGCTACGTTAAGAAATGTTCCCCATCTCAACTCTGTTTCTGTTAAGCTCAAAAGGGAACAGAAACATAGAGAAGGAGATAGATTATAGTACATAGGACTTCCAGTACCCTTTTAGAAAGTTCTCCGCTAAATATAATGGAACTTGGGAGCCTTATCTGTTAAGCACCCTAAGCTAAAAGAATAGATGTCCTATTTTAACATTTAAAGGCAAGCTCTGACCTCTCATTCCCACTCTACTATAACCCACATAGTTTTTGTCTGTTTAAAATAGAGGGTGGAATAAAAAAGGGACCAAGCATATTTACCTCATCTAAAGGAATCAGCTTGGGTGGCACTGGCTCATAGGACTCTGGGTCTGGTTCATGAGGGCTGTCAGGAACACTGAGGGGAAAAAAGACAAAAAACATCAGCTTGATGTTAAATAAAGGATGGTGGGGGGTAGAGGTCAATTTATATTAGCTGAAATAATTGAGCCTGGAATATTAAAAATAGGTGGTTTAAATTTCTGGACAACATATGAATTAAAAACTTTCTTCTTCCTCCTCCCACAGAAACACGGTCAGGGGAAAAAAAATCCAAATTATTAGCAACAAAACTGCATTTAAAAGAAATTGAACAGACAACCCACCACAAAGCATCTCACTTTAGGACACAGAGGCTTATTGGAATTTAGAGCATAGCAAACACTTATATCATGATCGCCTCACAATGAGGATCAATCAGATAAGCAGACAAAGACCAGTTGGCTCCGAATCCAATCTAACATTACTTTATATGGCTTAAACCCCCAAGACTTTCGGAATTTTTCCACGTTGCCATGACAACTGGGGCAGTTTCCCTTCCCCCTTCTATCGCAGTAGTTCAACATTCAGCATGTGCCGTTAGCGTTTTAGTTTCCCATTTACCCTAACCCCAGCTCACCACATCCCGTAAAACAAAGAACCAAGGGTGTGGAGAAAGGCAATCCACACACTGAAACATACTTGCAGGTTACAATTTCAATGGACAGAATAATATTACAATCCTCTCGGGCTCTTCAGGCCTTACAAATATCCTTGGCCAGAAAGCACACGTCAGTACTTTCATCAAAGAGCTGGGGTCTATATTATTATTTTTCTCACAACACCAATGGGACAAGCGCCAGCCAGAACTGCTCAAATGCTAAGCAGTACAGAAAAATTGGACTAGCTGTAGGATTTCCTTCAACTCTTTTTTTTATTTCTCAGCAGTAAGTCACCGTTGCTCTTTTCCTGAGTAAAGTTTGTGAATTGATCTTTTTATACTTAGTTAGTTACTAAATCAACTATGCATATGTATTTTCCAGTTAAGGAATAGCTTAGAATCCTGAGCGCGTATCCCCCCATACAGACACATTTCAAATCTGCCCAATAGATTACTCACCTCTCTTTTGAGAGAAAGATCTCCTGCAAAATGCCTTTCTCGCGCTCCGCTTGAGTGAATTTCTCCTGACTCCCACTTCCTGGCTGAACCAGTGGAGCAGGCAAATCAATAGGCTTTGGGTAGACCCAGGGGACCTTCTCTTCCATCGCATCATGGCTCAGTCGACGGGCTGTCTCAAAGGCATGGCGATCCAACATTATTTCTCGCTTGGCAGCCTCACCGAAGTCCTTGATCTTATTTACATTGACTGTAGAAGATTGAAAAGAAATGGTATTCAGCATTTTATTTACTTATTTGTTCATTCAGTCATTTAATCCAGCCGCCTATCTTATTTGCACGTGACTCTGGGAGCTGTACAGAATTAAAACACAACAATGAAAACCTTGAACCATTAAAGCTCATTAAAACAGTTAAAAGCTATGGTTAAAAAATACAATAATGAAAAGAGGGGAAAATAAGTTTAACCCATGCACAGCACAACCATTTAACAGGCTTCGTGCTTCTGTAAGACTTAAATAAAGTTCCATGGAACTTAATAAATGCCCAAGATTAGCTAATGGACAAAACCTTCTATGACCACAAATGCTTTAAATGTTTTAAATATAGAAGCAGTGAAGAAGCATATATTTCTGTACAAACACAGAAATGTATAACTTTGTTAAGTATACAAGTAAACTTTTAAAGCTGAAAAATCTTAAAAAGTGAAGCACTGGGATATATGCGTCTTCCTGTAAAAGTAATGTTTTGTGAGAAACAACATCCATTATGGTAGCCATTTTAGGAAGTAATCCAAAATATTGTTTAATTATCTGAATGTACCCAAAGGGGGAGATTTCAATTCCTTATCTTATTCCTCTCACTTTGATTACAATATTTTAAAGATCTTTGCCATCAACTTTTTTTTCTCAACATAGGAAACGTGTACACCTCTGAGAACAGCCAAACTTAAATGTCAGGCCTTTGATCAATTTGTCATAGGCCTCATATTTCTATATTAGCTTCAGAAGCATACATATTAAACTATTACAATAAATAACTTTACAGCTAACTATGAGGGGGATCAGAAAGTAAATGGGAGTCATGAACCAATCGAAAGTCCCTTGGCTCTAGACAGATGACAGGCATAACTATGTTCTGTGAGGCTCTTTGCAATGTTATTTTTTGGAAAAGGGGGAAAAAAACACCCACCTCTTTCTGTCTCGTCCAATTCAAAGTAGAAATACTCCCGCAGTTTATTCTCCTCAGGCCAGCTCACTGTTTTCTTTTTTTTCCCCTTCTTTGTCAACTGGGTTGAATCAGCTGGGCTCTCAGTCGACTTTGAATCCAATAAACCTCCATGCTCAGAGGAATCTGAAAAAGAACCCACCCATTCAGCGATGATGCTTTTAAAGCATGCTACATGCATCAAGTACTGGAATAGCGAAAGACAGAAAACCCATCATCACTCAAAGCATTTTAGGCTGTCGTGGCAGTCCAGATACCACTTGCATAAATGAGCACCAGTGACCGCCTGGTTAATTACTTAGTAAAAGTTTGCTAGCCTAGGCAAGTAAGGTGGGGAAAGGTATCACACTACGGATACAGCACATCTTGTAACGCTGAAGGCATTATACTCCCCTCACTTACTTGTCTCCATAGGTTCAGGCACCTCTACAGCCGGCACAGGGGTACCAGGTCGATCCACATCCATTGGTTCCGAAGCTGGGTTCAGCTCTGGTGAAGATGGCTTGGCAGCAGCGGTTTCTGGAACTGGCTTCCCTTCAAAAGGACTTGGCTGTGAACCGTGAGAAACAAAGCAAATTTAGTTGATTTCTAAATTTAAAGCCATCCCCGTAAAAAGGAGGATTGCTGGCTCTGCATGTTTCTTACCTTAGCTGCAGTTGGAGACAGGACTTTCTTTTTCTTTTTAATCTTGATTTCTGGGACAGGGGCAGAGTTTAGGGCATCCAAGAAGCCTAATCCTTCCATAGCTGGAGAGTAAATTGAGAAGGTGTTAAGAATCATTCTGTACTAAAAGTTTCCTAATGCTACGAACAGCCTTCCTTTCCTTCTCTCCTGAGCCGCTACCACTGGACTGATGTCCCAGTGTGGCCCTTCCCCAGTCCCTCCTCAGTCAGTGCCACCGACATTCTCAGCTTTTACCCACTCTTGCTCCCAACCATCGCCCAAAATCACTTCTGTGTAAAAAAAAAAAAAAAAAACTATGTTTTTACTCTACACTGAAACAAAACGGCCCTGTTTTGCCTATCGATCAAACATATCCAAGGTGCACAATCTGAGCGTAAAATCGTTCAAAACCCGGCTAACATGCATGGAACATTTTGTGCATTGAATATTTGCACAATCCTATTCAACACGAAAAGATTTCAGTTGGGGAAACGCCACAATTAACTAACAGCGCAAGATCAAAACACTGGACTTCTGTTCCCACTGCTTTTAACCTAGCCCATGTGGCTATGAAAAAGGAGAAAGCCTTACGCTGTGCGGGGATGATCTTCACTTTAATTTCCTTGGTAGCATTGGGTGTGGTGTTGAGGGGTTTGTATTTCTTCTCAACAGGTGGGTTGTCTCCCACTGGGTTTGATACACTATGGAGAAAAACAGCCCTCAAGTCACTCAAAAGAGAAGACACTGAATAATTCACAGGGTTGGTAATGTCTTTCATGTCAAACGGATTCTCACTTCCAGGTAAATATTTGATCTAACTCTTTAACCAAAAATAAATACCAATGCAGAAGAAAAAGCAGTTGCTTCATTGTATGCCATTTTGTGAATATGTTGCTTTTTTTCCTGTACCTGTCCTCTACTCCTTTGATCTATTCTAAGCCTATCTAAAGCTCTACAGGTCTCTCTGGGTGCAGCCAAGACAGGCCAAATATTCTCCACTGTTGTGGGGGATGATGGAATATTTGGAATTTTAAGAGTGTGTCACGGGACGGTTTGGAAACAGCTTGTTTATTTGTATCAAGTCTAGCACAAATGATAAAACACAAAGTAACCTAACTGGTATTCTCCCTGCAATTCATTTCTGTTTTCTTTTTAAAGCTGGGATTAGATTTCTCAAGCACTTCCTAAATACTTAAATGTTTAGATTCAGTTGTAACTTTTAAATTAGGTTCTTTAATTGTTTGAATACCAAAGTAATTGCATTCCAGTTCATATATTAACTGGAGAACATCAAGTATTTATAAAAATGCAAACTGAACAAACTCTAAGGGTCCTTTGTGTTCTCTGAATTTGGTTGTTTTCTTGTAAATGTTTCACTAACCTAACTAGGATGCACTCTAGTTTCAGTAATGAAATGTTTGGAAGAAAACCACCAAGCTCAGAGAACACCAATGTTCTCCTTTATCGGTGAACAAACTTTCCCAAACTTCTAGTCTGCAAATACTACATTTCTTTTGTTATGCACAAGAAGCAAGAATCTTCTTCCCACTAACGTAACCATCAATTTTGGGTTACAAACTAGAAAGGTGCAGGCTTACATCATTTGAACAATTACATTATCAGATTCAGTCCCACATAAGAGAAAATGTTATTTTTTCCCCTTTAAGATCATATTACTTACATTTGTCTTTTCAGCGGTATTGGCTTGAAACTGTATTTATCAGGGGCTACTGCAGTATTTATGTTCTTTTTCACAGGAATGAGTGATGGTGTTTCCATTTCCAAACCTACAAGCAAGCAGCAACAGAATAATTTAAAAATCCCAGAAAGTTCTATGAGCATGGATTGAGCTGTTTGCCCAAAACTAATGAAATTCTAGCTAGGCTACATTAAAATAATTCTAACCTAATTGTACAGCCATTAACAATGCTAATTGCGCTTACCTGTGGAACGAAATTTGGCATGGCTAGGTGCTGTGGTGCGGAGAGATTTTGGTTTTTCTTTCTTCTTTTCAGGAACCTCCTCAGGCTTCACTTCTGATTTGGTTTCCTGAGGTTTCTCCTGTATAGAAGGTGCTTTGCTTCTGTTTTCTTCCTTTCGTTTTTTCTTTTCTCGTTCTACAAAGAACAAACGAAGCCAGCGGCTTAGAAGGGCTAACAGATTAATGTTTAGTAGCCTTTCTGAAAGCACCCCTTTTACAACGTAACATCCAATCACATTTTTTGCCTTACAGAGATACTTTTAAAAGTCTGAACATTACAATGTCTGACAGTGCATATTTCTTGGCCTTTTTGCTGAGTTCAAATGTAAAAAAAATGTAAGCAATTAGCACTGGGGAGACAGCTTATGAGTTAATAGGGAATGTTTAAAATATTCTCTTTCTCTCATCTGATTGTCTCCTAAATAGCGTCTCTTTCCCTCATCCCCAAGGTTATCCACCCCTTCCATTACACCTGGAATGCAAAGTAGATGATACACTTTAAGCAACACAGCAGTCCCACATAGTACTATAGTAAGAGTCTGATTTCACTACAATAAAGCTTTCAGTGTCCATGCTTGTGTGGAAATACAAAGCTACTAACCTGTTGGTTGGGAGCTGCTCTGAGAGCGGATCACACCCATCCAGTCGCTCACCAGTATGGAAGCCAGTCGACGAAGTTCTAATAAGAAACGAATGTATGAATCCATTAATTAAAAAAAAAAATATTTCAAACATGACCCTACAAATCCAGAATGGTGTCCAGTATCAGAGATCTATGGTCAAGTGACAATTACCTTCATCGTCACTTGTTTTGCTGAGCTGCTTCACCAATTTGGCAGTATTGTTCTGGAAAAAAAGAGAAAGGAAGGAACCGTCTGTTACATGACTGTTACAAACTACAGGGGGTATCATTGCAGATTATCACCCCTGAAACTGGGAATATTGTTTTGAGTGCTGAAATATATGAACCTGAAGAAAAGTTAAAACCCCACACAGTCCTCTTCCTTCCCTCCCAATTTGGGGCAAAACATTTTTATTTTTTTTTGCTTTGATCTTGGAAAGGTCAAATTAAAAGGATAACTTCCACTATTGTGCAATTAACTAACTTGTTTCAGATGATCCACAGTCAGAGGTAAGTGTTGGAGTGTGAGTAGAATCTGCTGGAGAAGGGGTACATTACTGGATGCTTTTGAGCTTGTTAGCCACGTGTTAAGGAGCTTGTAGCCACCAACTTTGATGAATCTGTAGAATGAGAAGTCAAAGTTGTGGTTCGTAGGTAGAATATTATAGCTTGCTTAAACGTAGGTTGTAGAATAACTACAAGTAGCTGGATACACACTTTTAAATCAAGCAAAAATCACATTACTTGTAACGGCTGCAAAGAATATGTGTACTGTATGCACACTCACACGCTTAAATTTCATACTTTATCTTTTATTTGTTTCATAATAATAAAGCATATTATTAGAATTTCCAGAAATACAGAATTAAAACAAGTATTATGTCTTCCTCCCTCACTATCATCACTGCTCCCATCTACGCTCACATTTATACTCTTTCATTCCATTTCATTAATTAATTACCAATGTACTGGAATCTGACTGAAAGCAGATCAAGGTGAACAGTGGTAGAGAAAAACACCCCCAAATAATAAAAGCCATGGGATCAAATTAAAATAAAATAGAACTTAATGGTAGTTAGCAGAATTCATTAATAAAAACCCCACTTGCTTTTTTAACACACTGAACATCTTGCTTTTGAAACTAGCAGACCTAACTTCATTCCCCACAAACAATTCAGCAGAACTTACTTTGAGAGGATATCTTGTGCCCGGGTCTGCAACAGAATGTTCAAGTAGATGCAACGACTGACCATCTTCTGTGCATCTTTCATTAAACTGAAATGCAAAAAAAAGCAAAAAATGGAAACTTTCAATTTGGTCTCAGGTAAAATGGTCTGCCGAGTATGTAAAAGTCAGTTAAGATTGAGAGAAATAGTTGGGGGGAAAGAAATTAATCCACTCAATTACTCCATTCTTGAACATCACGTGTAACGTAACTGTAGGAAATTGCAAAATGCTGACAAACTTTCTTTTTTAAAAAAATAGATCAATACCCTTTTATATTTTTCCACCTAAGTAGCCTTATTCAATTCATATCAGTACAAATAAAAATAAAACTTGGTCTCAAGAAGTATGAATGAAGCATATTTCAGTATGCCAATATTCTGCAGTTGCAGGCCATTAACACTTACTTAAAAATTTTAGTGATGCCTTCATGACTTTTGACTTCTCCATCTTTGCCAAGGAAACAATCCAATCCCTTGAGGAGCTCTTTTGGATCTATGGGTCTAGAACCCATGTTTGCAAATTCTGTCAAAAACAGGAGAGATGATATTAAATTCTATTTTGGAAGGATTAAAAAAAATCAACAAAACTTTAAAAACATTTTAAAAATAAAATTTCCAAAAGTTAACAAGATTTTGCCATTGTAGCATAGCAAACAAAATGCAAAAATGCATGGGAATAAGTCACTCACTAGGTGCAAAGTATTATCATGTATCTTCTAATCAGCAAGTCCTTTGAATTCAAATTCAAATCTTTATTGTCAAAGTACAACATGCGTACAATGAGATTGGCTGAGCCTCCCATTGTGAGGATTCTTGAAGTTTTGGGGATCAATATTTCACTTTTAACATCTATGACTACTTTGGTAAAGAACAAACAAAAAGCCCCCCTCTCTCTTGTAAATTGATGTTCATTTGGCCTTAAAACTACAAAGTCCATTTCTAAAATATGTAAAATACACAAGCATTGTGTTAGCTCAACTAAAATCAAGTAAGTCTATTTATCTAAAGCCCACAGCACCTTATTCAGTCCAAATTCCGGAGCATTGCCCCATCTGCCTTATTTTCCAAATAGGATAGTTTCTCCTGTCCCCAGAACTGCCATTTGTGTCTTCAGCTTAAAAAAGCCAGCCCAAGGTAGATAACTAATATGGGTTTCTCAGTACAAATTTATTCACAAAGTCTCACTGAATTCAATTTAATTTATTCCCTGCTAAAGTATCCAATGCTCTTCTTAAGATCAGAATATAATTATTGATGGTAGTATTTACCCACACTATTTGTTTTGTAGCACGACTATCGCATAGAAATACCAGCCCAAAACACGTTACTACCAGTGTATTACAAATGATGAAATCAGTTTCATCTCGTAAACTTCGTAATTTATGGGTTTCATTTGTCTGACATTTAATTGATCAAGCATAGCAATAGTTATTAGGTTACTACCCTATACTGGTAGCCTCTATAAAACTCATTTCTCTTGGATTCACATAGTACTTGCTGAGTGCCAATAGAAATTCAAATGAAAAGTATTTCAAGCACTTGATATACATGGTATATCATTTGCCCTCAGGTCTTAGTGCAAAGTGGGAATCAATTAGCTTATCTGCAAATTATAGCCAACTGCTCATCTTAATCACAGGGTGTTGTGCTGAGAAAAGCTGTTTAATAGCTGTGCGAGATTGTTATGTAGTTCAGAAACCTGCCACAATTCTTTGATAAAGAGCTGTTTGAAAGACAAACCATCAAAGATGGTATCAAAGTGTGTAGTGTTTTATGTACTTCTTTTACCTTTTGTTGTTAGAGCTTCATATATTTAAGTAACAGAATTTTAAATTTGTAAAATTATGTGAGAAATCTGCTCCAATAACATTTGGGCCACACATGGCTGACAGCTACTCAAAATCATTGGCCCTTAAACTTCTAAATATACTTTAAAACAGCTAATTCCTGATGTGGTTCATCTAAAATCTTTTTAAGGTGTGAACACACTGGCCTTTCAGTTTATTATGCTGTGTAAGGCCTGTGGTACACATTTATAAATTTCATGGTAAATGAATTATCACCCCATTGGACTAAAGGTGTACTTGTTGAAATTATGGGACCCTGTAGTTTTAACCATCTTCATTCTATCTACTGGATTGGATGTGGACATGTTCAGTAATGGGCTTGCAATTGTATGACTGGGCTTCCAATTGCAAACTGCAATTTAGAAGTAGACAGCATAACCAGGTGTATCCAGTAAGTTCTTGCAAGCTTGATGCCGTGAAAACTGTCCATCTTAAAGAAATGGTATTTGTCCAGGAATATCCAATTTTGAATATAAATTGAAGTACGATAAATGTACTTTAATGAAATAATCTATTGTTTTATGTCATCCTGCACCAAGCACTTTTGCAAAATTAAGTATGCTAAGTTTTGGCCTTCCCCATTAATATACCAAATATTTTTTAAAAAACTTTCCACAGCATTAAATAACTGCATCTGTGGTAGAAGAAATGACCAATAGTCAATGGAGCAATCTTCGTTTTTCACAGAAAGCACATCTTCAGTTCTTTTAGTATTAGCAAATTGGACTAAACAGTTATCCTACTTTTCCAAAGCCATGTTATTGTGTAGAAATTATTTTCCCTTAACGCAGGAGGGGCCAGGTCCAAGTGTACTCCTATGTTTTGAATATAGTAATTTTAAAAAGTCCATGGCCAGAAGAAATCAATATCCAGTTGTATTTTCATATGGAAGAAAATATTATCCAGGTACAGATGATAGTGGAGTGGGACTGTAAAGTTGTTACCAGCCTGTGGTGACTTGTAGAGTCCTTGTGTAGCTTCAATCCAGTTCTGAAGAATTGCTACTGAAGGTCTGTATGAGTTCACCCAGTAATGGAAAGACCAAATGAGGTGGACTTTGGAGACTGAACTCCCCTTTCACCCCACAACATGGCCTTCCATATGCAAGACAGCAATACATTGTTGAGGAAAACTTGCACTGATGAAACTTGGGCTCAGCCTGCTTTGGTGAAGAGGACCTCAGTCTCCAGAGCTGTCATTCTGGTACTTTTTCAGCACTACAACTCCAGGAGAGAATTAAAAATACAAATGTTACTTATAATTTATGCCATTTCAGTTTCTAAACCCCATCTGTAGTGGTTTTGCCAATAGTACTTTGACACATACTCCAGTAACCAGGGGAAAGCGTTCTTTTCATTCATTGTCCTTGATCACGATTGCCTGATTAAAGACTTGAAGTCCTGACTGCTAACTGAAGTTTTGTTAGTTGCAAACCACATTTTAAAAACATTATTATGTAATGATGTAATTTTATTTTTTGAGATAGAACAAGGCAGGCTTTCATATTTCTGCTCCATTTGACATTAACGATTCAGGCTCTGCAGCTCTATAACGGAAGTCATTCTGAGCGATGGGTGCATTACTGATCATGTGAGATTCCAGGCTGTTCTAAACTTAACCTTCCTTAGCTATCAGATTATGATTATGCTACTACAAAAGTTATATCATTATGAATAGTAAGGAACTCCTACATAATTTGAGAACTTTACATTATAAACCAGTTTTTTTTAAAGCAAAACTGAAGAAATCAGTATGGCTACCATTTTGAATTTAATCAAGGTTTACAGGATAAAGTTTCACTTTTAAGAAAACAAAGAATCAGCAGCACCTGAAGACTAATAAATAAGGCACATATGCTTTCAGAGATAGTATTGGACATGTAGCAAGGATATATTCAAGAATGTTTTTTAGTTTCCTGTCTTTTTAAAAGCAATGTTTTAAGGCAAGTGGCCCACAATGTATCAACTAATTCAAAACTAATTTGTTTCACCAATGTTCATCCCCAAGCAAGAGCTTCTAAAATTCTGAGTTCATTTCTTCCCCTGTGTATAAACAAAAGTAAAACATTTTAATTGAAGTAATATGTAATCTTCTCACAAAAGGTTTCTGCCTGATGAAAATTTAAGATTCTGAAAACCAAAATTTCACTTAGAATTTGGCTTAGTTTTTGAGAAACCAAATCTTAAACTTTTGTTATCAAGATTTCTGAAGGAATTAAAGGCAATTTAACAAAAAAGTCAAGAACTATACTTTGAAAATGTTACTATGTAATTTCTTTGGCAACTATACATAAAAAAATAAGTAAAATGAGTTGCAATATAAGAGCATTTGGACTAAAAGTTTGAGTAGTTTAGGCCAGACACCATTTCAGCAAAACTGCTCATTCTTTCAACCAAATGTTATTTTAATCTTGGTCCCTATTTCAAGTGTGTCAAGATTAGATTTTAATTTGAGGAACTCAGCTGCCATTTTTAAGCTTACACACACACATATATATGGTATTCAGTAATACCCGCGAAAACTTAAAACACACACACACATATAAATATATATATGGTATTCAGCTTTGTTTGGGTATTTTCCCACGTCATTATAGTTGTGCTTTTAAAGTTGTAGCAACGTTTCGGCAGAATCTCTTCTGCCATCAAACCTGATGATGGCAGATGAGATTCTGCCAAACGCTGCTACAACTTTAAAAGCTCAACTATAATGACATGGGAAAATACCTGAACAAAGCTGAATACCATAAATGTAAGTACCCGTGAAAACTTAGAATGAATATGAATATATATATATATATATATATATATATATATATATATATATATATATACACACACATACATACATACACACACACACACGCAAGATTAAACTATGGCAGTTGATTTGAATTGTAAAATTATTAACTATTAAAATCTCCATTTTAAATCATGTTCTAAAACTATAAAGCTATGAAAAAGGTATTGTTTTAAAATACACTAATCAAATTAGGTTGATTAGTATATTAGCAGCATATTAGCAGTATATTTTTTCCGCAACTAATTCTATTTTTAGCACATCTCCATTAATTTGTTCAAAGTATAGTTATCGTCTGAACACAAGTTTCATTCCAGATTTATCAAGTTGTTTCAGAAACACTCTGAAAACATGCTTTCTTATAACTAAAGCCAATTAGTAACTGTATATATTCACTTAGAAGCACCTCTCACACTAAATCTGCTTTCAAGTACAAACTGTGAGCAAAATTACAATAAACTGAACAAAATTAAAATTCAAGAATTACCAGCTGTTTTGAAAATAATCCAAACTTGGAAGGTTAAGTTAAAAGCAATATATAGAGTAAGCAGTTTTCTAATGTAACTTGTAGTACCATCTAAATTAGACATTTATTTATTCATCATAATTGCAATTTGGAACTGGGCTTTCTATGAAGTTCAGTGCCTGTTAACATATGATTAATTGATAATGTTCATAATTACACTCATGCTATTTTATCTCACATCTGAAATGTGACTGGATTAAAAAAAAATTTTTTTTTCCCCTCAAACCTGAAACTGTTGAGACTGACATCAAAACAAAGACTGTGTTTTGTTAATAATTCTGCATTTAGCTAAATCTCAAGTAAAATATATGTAAGTCATTCATTGTTAGGGGGGAAAAAGAGCTTGAGATATTAAGGTTTCCATTCTATTTCCTAATAATTAAACTTTACAACTTCTGTGTCTGTCATCCTGTTTTTATTAGTTTAGCATGGATGTGAAAAAAATCTACAAGAACACGTAACAAGCTTTACACAGCAGCCTCTAATCCTAAATGTACATATAAGAAAAAGTAAATGGTTCTCATTCCAATTTTAAATTTTATTTTAATAATGTATATGGAACTAATTTTATTATGAAGCACGTCAACATGACTGGGCTAACAAGCATCTAACAAATTTTAGATACATTCTCCTTGTATCCTAAACTCCAAATGGATTCCAAATGCTTCATATTCGGTATGCTTAAAATTAAAGGAAACTTTACTATTTCATGACATTTGATGCTCTACAAATAAGAAATTCAGTCTCACAGAGACACTTGTTAAATTACAAATTTCTTAGTTCATAGCCATAGTTCAGCACAGAAATTCATCTGAACAAATTTCTAGTCAAGTGACAAGTCTTTAAATGTTTCTCTAACCCAGTTTTAGAAGCTACACGTTAATTTGAAATTTTTGATGTCTTGTTCTTAGTATTTAATACTATGTCTACATTTTATACCCAGACCTGGTGGATTAATATGGTAGACAGCGTTCATAAGGTTAAATAAGTTACCTTGATCATATAGGAGTCTCAATGGAATAAAAAATAGTACTTTCATCTTTCCAAAGATCAACCTTCACAAAGGAATTGGGCAAATACTAAATATTTAGTGTTACCATCACTCTAATTATCAGACAACTGCAGAGTAACTTTATATCAAAATGCAGACACTGTAATTTTTGTACATTGTACAACACAACTAAATAATAGTTATCTATGACTAATAATGTCTAAAAAACGTAATTTGATAGGAATTGTAATGTGAGGGATGTCCAGCATATCCCACCAAGATATTCCCATGAAAAAGTTAACAAAAAGCCGGTTGTTAACTGTTGTCAGACGCAAGCCAGTCAGGTCCTCGCCATTATACTCTTTTGGTTATCATGAAAAAAAAAAAAAAATCCAGACAGCTTTCCAAGAATCTCAGAGCTTGGATTTGCTAGAATAAAAACAAGTTAAGTTCTCGAAGCCTGGATGAAAAACAGAAACGTGAAGGACATTGAAGGGGAGGAGAGGCAAGATACAGGTACTAGAAACAAACATTATCTATGTTGCATTTCCTTCTCCAAAATACTCCAATTCATCTGAAAACTAATTACCCAGGATTTACTCCGCAGAATCATTCATTTTATACCCAGAGACTAGTATCGATTTTAATCCAAGATACTTTTATATTCTACAATTCTATTAATTTGTTAGCAAAGTGCTTTAAAATGTGTTCCCAAGGGAATTACTAGTTACAATTCCTGTTGGTTTACTAGCTATAACAAGTACATATCATTACTGTACCATGCGCTAAAAGCCCCAACTCCAAGAATGTCACATCAATCCATCAGTTATAGACATATTTACTGTAGACATACAGCAAATAAATCAATTCCATTTAAAGTCAGAATTTCTGGATTGACCAGCTACTTTCATTTTCAACTATAAAACTGAGCTAGTATTGAAACAGTCTAAGTATATTCTGTGTTAAGGGGCTAGATGAGCCATTTGAGCCTTATTACAATAGTCTTTGAATCAGTAATCTTTAAAATACATCCATCTTCAGGCATACAAAGCATATCCTTTTAAGAATCAGTTTAGGGAGGAAACCAGCAATACTCTTATGCTGCTGAACACCAAGAATTCATTAAATTGGACATACATTTGAAGTAGTCTTAAGTGGATTCATTTAGGGTTCAGTTTCCATCTAAATTATACTTACATGGAAATTAGCACCAGAGAAATTTCCAGTAAGTATGTTCAGGAGTGAAGGTTATTCTTTGTCCATATAAAATGAGTATTTTCTCCTAAGTGATACCTCTCCATTTACTTAGTGCTCAGTAAGTAGGGGAATATATTGCCATGTTGAACTATAATCAAATTTATGCTCAAATTCTAGTTCAATCACGATTTCCTTTAGTAGATGTTTAAAAAAGACCAACTTTGTCTTATATAAAAAGAGCAAAGTAAACAGGGCTGGCTTTCCACATGTTTTTACATCACAGAAGGAATTTTACCCAGGTAGTTCAGTGTTATGACATGTCATTGCCTCATCTAACTGACATAATAATGTAGCTCAATATCTGATACAGGAGCTAAGCCACAATAGTAAAGGCTGGAATCTGTGGCAGCACAATTCTGTTGAAACTACAGCTTGATCTTCCAGAATTAACATTTAAGAATCCTAAACAAACCAAGATTCTAAAAGCATTGTTTCTTATCCATATAAGGGAATCCTCTAAATAATGGATTTGGGGGAAAGCTTTGCATTTCCCTATCTATCTTTTAATTTCCTGCCACGCTGCTGTGCTGTTATTCAAACCAATAATTGTGTAAAAATGGAATCTTGAATAGCTCATTTCATAATGCAAACATTATTTATCTGTTAGCCCTCAAGACTATGTATGACAGTATTATTAATTAAGCCTTGCCCTATTTTGCTGTAATTTACAGTTCCCAATTCTCTTGTGGGCAATTCTAGTCCGAGACAAGAACTTCATATTCAAGTGTTTTGAATACACCTGAATTTTACTCAAAACACTTGAAGGGGAACTATTATTTTCTGTCCAGTTTATGCTTCCTTATGCAGCAGCTTATCAATTCCCCCACCCCATTAAATTGACTGTATCGCACAAAGCACCTTGAGATCTCATGATGTGCACCAATTATAAAATTTTATAGCCAGAATAGCATCACCAATTAAAAAAGGGGGAACGGGATGTTTCCATATGAAATGCTACCACCGGAGGCACAGATGGAGACATTAATTTCAGCTTTTGTGAAATATTCCCCACAGTATTAAATAATTACTTAAAATGAGGAAAAATCACAAATGTAGCATTCCTTAAATGCTATCTGATGCTCATGCAGATCCCATTTATGAAAACTTTTACGGAATTAACCAAGCTGGGAGGGAGTAATTTGAGCAGCCTCAATAGATTGGCAAACATTTAAAACCCATTACAGCCTGCATGCATCAGTAGGAGTCACTTCATGATGGTGACATGGAAGAGAACAGCAGCAAAATAAATGAATAAAAACCAAAGTGGTCTGGAACAGAAATGAAGGTTGTGAAATGTAATTAATACCATAAAGATTTTGCTTACCAGGTGGAATTGTGGCTGTTCCCCTCCCTTTGGTGAGGTAATACAAGTAGCTGGATTCCCATTTTTTCCTAATGAGCACTTCTTTCCTAGTACATTGTACAGGAACGGTGGAATGTGGCAAATTAATACAAGACACCCCCCCATTCCCTTTGTGTACATATGGCCAAAGAAAATGAAAATACAACACCCCTCCCCCTTTTTTTTGTAGTTCCAGCAAGTGTCAATGACACTAAATATTTGGGATCCAGTGGTAGCATTTCATCTTAACAGTTAAATTTGACAAAAAGTAGAAAACATGCTTCCCTGACCCATATCCCATTTCAAAGATGAAGAAGGGGAAGACACAAAAAAGGTTGTTGGTCTATCACAAATATAGCTACTTAATAAATTTGTCACAAAACAAGTATCACAAACATGTAGGTATCACAAAAACCCAAAGTTCTCATGTGTTGTTGAAACCTTTAAAAAAAAAAATAACTCCGTGGATTTATGATAATACTTTGCACTTCTAGCAAGCTGCACCTAGAGATTTCCCAATGAAGCAGTAGCGGAAGTTTGTTAAATCATTTTGGAAAAGTGACAAAACGGTTAGCCAGTTCTGCCCTCCCCAACTGCTTGCTCTGGGCGCCAAACATAAGGAAGTGAAGGGGAGGAGCTAGCTACAAGCTGCTTACATCAGCTCTTGAAAGCCTCGTGCGTTCTTGTATAGGAGAGAAGGCTCCGCCATTTTAGAAGCATAGGCGATTAAGGAAATAAAAGCCTTCAGGATCTAATGAGGAAACTATATAGCAACACAACCCGATCACATGCACAAATTCTATCATTTTATATCAGTTCTACCAACTAGAACCTATTTAACACAGTTCAAGAAAGGGGATCCCTTGTTTGGTTGAGTGCCAGAGACTCAAGAACCTCTTTCACCAGCCCCCTCCTGTTTTTTCAGTAGATGAAGTAGACAAAATAAAAATGGAAACATCCTGTAAAGGAAAATCATAATGCTGCTAGTCAGGGACAGAAAGATTAAAAATAAACACTGCCATACTGCAGCAAGGGGAATTGAGAAAAATAGATGAAAACATTTTAAAAGCAAATTAAGATCTCATTTGAATCAAATTGGTTTCTATTTTTCTATTACAGTTCTCTTTAAAAAAGTATCAAGTTTAAAATGACTTTCCAAACTCATTTTGCAATCTTTATTTCTAGATTGCTTTTTCATATTACAAGCCTACATATACAATAGAAAACCTTAACGCTTTAAAAACACAACCCCCTTAATAAGATATTAGAAATATAGGTGCTGACACAAACCCATCCTTTTAAAAAAATGACTCCATCTGGCTGTTATTTCTTTGTCCCCACTCTTGCCCTGCAATCTTTATGTACAGATTGCTTATTTAATTCAAGCACTTCTTGTCTCCCACACAAAGAAGCAGCACTTTATAGTTCAGTCACCACCATCTGTTATGTGGGAGCTCATTAACCCTTGACAGTCCTGGAGACGATGGATTTTCTAAGAGACCAACGTGCTCCTTATACATTTTTGGTGGCAAAATGCCTGCGTCTTAAGGGTTAACACCTCAAACAAAACCCACTTTCCCACAATTTTTTTGGTCTTTTTCTTCGTGCCATTAGCTCACTTCGACACGGATGAATTTTTTTTTTTTTTTTTTGGTCAGCTGGTTGAAAATGCGACACTTACTATCCAATTAATTTTCTCGTCGACAGCGCCTCAAGGTTTAGCTTTTTTGGATAAAGCTGTGTTTTTAAAGAAAAAAAATGAATTTGGCTTTGCTCATTTTAAAAAAAAAAAAAAGCAACCTTTTGCAATAAAAAGTTGCTTGATTAAAAAAAAGCATCAGGGAAAGTTGTTGCTAAATATTAATTTTGGTTTTTATGTTTTTAGTGGCAGTTGTTCTCCTTCAGATCATAAAGAATTTTAACAGCTTCCCAATACAGACGATCAGAAATGTAGATGGCTTTTTTGTGTCGTCTCAGAGGCTCAACTGTGGGGCAATTTTTCTTTGTTTCACGATGTTCAACGGTGTCTCAAGATCAAAGGAAACCTATAAAATGAAGAAATAATTACCATTAATTTCCCAAAAAAATTTAACTTTTAAAAGCAGATAAAATATAGCATTTGGCTACAAATTACGTTTCTATCGGGTTCAAAGAACCAGAAGAGAGGAAATAATTTATCGGATGCTAATTTAACGTTTTGACGGCTCATTTTTGAATGGCTTGGGGTTTTTTTTTTTGTTGTTTGTTAGGGAGAAATGAGTTTAGGGCTTTCTTGAAGGTTCAAATTACCTTCATTATAGCCTAAGGAAAGAATTAGGATTTGCAAATGTCAATAACACTATATTGGGGGGGGGAAGGAAGACAGGAAATCAAATTATCAGACCGTAATGCCCTTTTGTCCCCCTCCCAAGCCGCTCCCATAATAACGTTGCCAGAAACACAGTACTCACCTTTAAACAGACCCCAGAATGGCCGATGGGAGCGCGCGCGGAGCCTTTTATATGGCGGCACTCCCTCCGCTCAACGCCTCCTCCCACCGTCGTACGCGGCGTCCAAAGAACAAAGCCTTGGCTGCCTGCCCCGCCCAACTGGGCCTCCCGTTTGCCTAAATACGGGATAAAATTTATATCGACGCACACGGTTCGAATTCAATTTTGAAAAGCAGTTCAACGGTCTGCTAAAAATTAAAAAATAACCTGGATTAAGCTCGTGACGCAGTTAGGAAACCGGGAACGCGCATGCGCAAACGGGTGCCAAGGCTTGCTGCGTAAACTTGCGTGCACGCGCGCGGCCACGGGTTTTCCCCGGCCCGTGGAGGCTGGGAACCAGACAGCGAGATAGTCTCCGGAACTGGGCATGCGCGTGGTTTGAACGCCTGAACGCGGAGCCTCCTCCCGAGAGTTAAACAATTGTGCTCATGCGCAGTAAGGACCCAACGCCGCTGGCTTTGTTGGCTTCCGGTGGGAGGTTTATTGTAGGAGAGGGAAGGGCAATTGGGGCGAATCGACCGTGACAAAAACCGAAGCAAAAAAATAGAAATCTTTTTAAAATTTGTGGCGAGGTTTGTTTGCAATACATGTGTGATCGCTTCTCCTGGAATTAACTGGAGATAATAGCTAACTAAAATGACCTGTCCTTGAAATCGGGAGGAAATGCCCGAGGCTTGCTCAAGGTGATCTTGGGGGGGGGGAGCGCAGAGGCGCATGCGCAAAGGTATTTGTGCACCGCGCAAGATGGCGGCCCCCAGTCAAGCCATGTTGCTGTGTGGGAACATGGCCTCTTTAGCCGCCCGTGTGGCTTTTAATAGGTCTTGTGGGCTACGGGTAAGAGGACGCTTGTGTTTTTCAATAGATTATTATGTGGTAGATTAACTTTTTTAAAAAGCAGCCTAGTTGTTTTTTCCAAAAAATCCACGGTGACTTTTTATTTTGCATTATCGTTAGTTTAACCAGAGGATTTAGCCATCCTTATCTCCTAATATAAATTATATGAAAGGTTCTCTAAACATTACTCGTGAGATAGTAAATATAGACCTGTATATCTCGCATAACGGTTTAGTTATAGGATTCCCCAAGGTGATTAATATGGACCATCAAGGGTCGACGTTGTTATTCGTAGTTATTAAGCACGTTAATAAGCTATTCAAGTAGCAATTTGGCTCCTATTAAAGTAGCATTCAATTATTTTCAGATCATAAATATTTAGAGGGCCGATGAATAGTCTGAAACTTCAGGAAGGGATCAGTGAGCTGAAGAGTTTGGAGGATCCCCGTTTATTTATTTTTATTTTATTTGGTTTGTCAATTGCTTACAAGATAATAGGTATAAGTAAAAACATAGTTATGAATACATGGATACATATAAGAAAAATAAAAGAAACAATAGGACAGGGGCGGTAGGCACGTTGGTGCGCTTATGCATGCCCCCTACAAACCTCTTAGGAAAGGGGTGAGTTTAGACTATGTGCATTCATATTTCTAAAGCCTCTTGATTTTCTTTCTTCCCTTTTCCCATAATTGGTCATTCCCCTTTCTTTAAAAGAGCTGTAATGTTCACTGCTTGTTTTCTGTTCAATAAGAATAAATGTTCTAGTTGGCTATGTGTGCTGTTTGCTTTGTTCCCAGAGTCTACATTTTTAAATTGTCTAGATTCTTAAATATGCACATGTTCCATAGTATAATAGAGAAATCTTGGCTCCATAATTACAGCATAAATTTCCTCCATTGTCCTTTTGAATGGCAAGTTGGCAAGCTGGGGTCCTCAGAGGATTGTTTCAAACTGGCCTTTGGGTCTGGGATTCTTGTCTTATTGTAATATTGCTGTTGATAATTCTCACTTGTATCACTATCTTCTAGGGCAGGGATTCCCATCCTTTTCTATACCCCACACCCCTAGAATGTTTCTGATATATTCTTGCACCCCTTACAAAAATAAATATTTATGCACATAAACTATAATTTTGAAATTTCTAAACCCAAGTTTTCGCACCACCTGGAAGTTTTCTCACATTCCCCAGCTGGGATCCCCTGTTCTAGGGAAATTCTCAGCTGGCACATCCTCCTCCTCCTCTTCTCTAACCTTAGTGTTTGAGAAAGATAAAGCTCCCACCATCCTCTTGCCATTACTAGCAAATAAAAAATACACTTTATAGTGCCTGGACATGGAGCGTGAGAATAACCTTTGGAGTCAGCCTAGATCACAAATGGTCTGAGTCAAAAGGAGGAATGTGGGTGGAGCAAGAGTCTCAAGGGATCCTCCCTAGTTCTCTGGTCTGGAAAGTAAAGGCAAGAGAGAGAAGACTTTTCAGATTTCTAAGATTTTATCACAGTAACTTTACAATAAGGGTAGGAAATGTTGTTTCCTCTAGGCTACCTTGCAAGGCTGAAAGGCTGGATAGAGTTGAGATGTGTGACTAATAGGATGAAGACTTCTTCAGAGAAAAAAAAGTTTTTTTTAAAAAGAGCAAATCCTTTTCAGCTTAAAATAATCCCATGCAAAACATTCAGTAGCAAAGCAATAACAATATAAAATTGTTTCAATTTCCTATAGAAAAAATGTAAAGGATTGGTCTGTTTCCAATTCAAATGCAACATACCGTATTTCTCCAACAATACGACCTCCCCAATAGGAAGACCCAGCATGTTTTCTAGGCATAAATGAAATTAAGCCCCTCCCCCAAATTTAGGCATATTTTAAAACATGCAAAATGGGGGAAGGACGGGGACTTGCGTAGGAGCGCCCGTGGGCAGCATTCCTCGCCACCAGCTGCTCCTTAATGGGCGATCATGGCAGAGCGCAGAGAGCTACTCCTGCCAGGCACCTTTGTGGCAGACCCAAGACCTTCAGCGCCCGCCGCTGTTCATTTACCTTCTGCCCATGCCGCCGCCGCGTTTGGAGCTGCCGCTCGTGTTTGGAGCACTGCCACTGTTTGAGCACCGCCGCCATTTGGAGCACCGCCGCCACTCCAAACACGGCGGCAGCTCCAAACGCGGAAGTGGCAGCTCCAAACATGACGGCGGTGCTCCAAATGGTGGCGGCACTCCAAATGGCAGCGGCACTCCAAACACGGAAGTGGCAGCCCCAAATGGCAGCGGCAGAATGGGCAGAAGGGAAAGCAACAGTGGCGAGTGCCAAAGGTCTTGGGTGTGCAGCAAAGGTGTTTGGTGGGAGTAGGGAGCTCTTTGCGCTTTGCCATGATCACCCGTTAGGAGCGGCTGGTGGCGAGGCTGCCCGCGGGGCACTCTAGATGAGGATGCAAGGGGGGAATTAAGTCACCCCCAAAAAGACGGCCTAGCCGTTTTTTCGGGGCTCAAAAAAATATAAGCCCGGCCTTATTTTATGAGAAACACGGTAGTTACTGAGCTAGTACAGAGAATAAAACCAGAAACAAAAGATAAGACATAAGCACATACTGTATCTATCTTTTAGAGACAGTTTCCTGAAACAATGAAGGAGGACAGCCTATAATAAGCAAAAATAAAAATCAGGAAGAATCTAGTAGTACCATTCCTGACCACACATTTTATTTAAAGGCTTCCCTTCTAGATTCCTGGGGATTCCGGCTATTTGATTCTGAGACTGTTGAAGAAACTGAATACACTTATTTCTTAGCCTCCATTCCCAACTGCTATACTCATTTCAAAAGGACATTTTTCTGTCTAGCAGGAAAGGATTGGTTTGGAGATAATTTCCTTTTATATGTGATCTCAAGCTATGTCTTAGTTCTTTTGAATGTTGACAAAAACTGATCATATTATGTACAGTACATCTGGTGATTCCTAATAGAGAGTACAGTATTTGTAGCTCAGGGTTCAACTGTGGAGACTTTGATACTCTCTGAGCTTGGTTATTTTCTTGCAAATGTTTCATTACCCAACTAGGTAACTGTAAGGGAGTGGATTTCGCTCTCTCTTTAATTACCAGTGGCTTGCCCTGTCAAGGAATCCCCAAGAACACTCCCATCAACACTGACAGGGCAAGCCATCAGTATATAAAAAGCAAACAAATCCCACTACCTTCCAACATTGACGTAACCTAGTTGGGTAATGAAACATATGCAAGAAAACAACCAGGCTCAGAGCATCAAGGACCTCATGATTCCTAATAGAGATGTCACTAGTCCCATACTGTTTCCTGGTGGCCAGTGTGGCTGGCTTTCAGTGAATTTGGGGGTGGCTTGTGTGCTCTCTTGCAAATTAATTACTAAGCCATACTGACTTGTACAATTCCATACTTCCTGGATAATAAAGCAATTACAGTGTAGAATCAATCACTTAAAGGTGAATAAGAAAAAAATATTGGTATTGATTAAGGCAACAGAAACCGTAAGCAAGAAGAGACAACTTGGCATCTTGAGTTTTAGTTTTCATAATCCCATTACTGCAAATAGCTAGAAGGTAACCATTGCCTACCCATTGGAGATACTGCTCTTAATTTCTGAATATCTGATTGAAAATGCTTTTTTTAAAAAAAAAAAACTCCTGCTTTTTTACCTATTATGTCACTGCTAGCCAGCTGGTACCTATATTTAGTACTTGCCTTCCCTTGCTTTGTTTCCTAGCATATACCCACAACTTCCCTCCTGCTGCCCGAGCAATTGGCCTTTCGTACATATTGCACAGAGGTCAACCAAGAAGAACCCACAAAGCCAGATGGTCGTGAGGTAGATTCACGTTACAAAGAAATGCCATGGAAATACTTGGAGAGTGAAGGTATGCATGAATAGAGGTAGAAAGGAAAAGTTTCCGTGGGTCTAGAATCTGCTGAAAAATGCAGTTTATCCAATAGGTGTTTTTTTGTGTGTAAATTTAACTAGTTTGGTTACATAACAAATCATGACTGAATAACTGCAGCTTACCATAGTGTGTGAAATAAGTGTGTCTGTGTTTACAAAATGCTAAATGCCTACAGCAACAAAGATGGACAACAAGATTTCTTAATATGTTATAAGTACTCACACAATATGATAGTAAAATAACAGATAGTCCTTGTTGTGCCCTGTCTGGGTACATGACCAGATTTTGGACACTCACCAGTTGGCATTTATAGCCTTTTGCAAGGTCACGTGGCCATGATTTATGACATATTTGCTGAAAACTGTTGTTTTTCACTTAACAGCCATGGCATTTGTTTAAAGATTACAGATTCCTCTAACAGCCATAGCGATTCACTTAATGATCACTGCAAAAAAGATAAAATTTAGTCAGTCACGTGATGACCAGCTTTATGACCATCACAAATTAAAACTAATGGGCAGGCTTCTTGACAGTCATAAGTCGAAGACTTACCTTCATGAAAAATAACAATGAGCAAACAGAAACCATTATAGTTACATATGTTCATTTCTACTTAGCAACAGTATAATTAAAGATCACTGCAAAATTGTACCTTTTCCCTCACCAGAGTTAGTTTCTACAGAACTCTTCAATCTGGAATAGCAACATTATAAATAAGCGGGTTCACATCTAAACCGAAACTCCTCACTTAACCTGAGGTAGGAACCCAAGTACTCATTCTCCTCCTCCGAGAAAAAGAATAATTCATGCTACCTTAATTTTCTTGAGGCAAAAGCAGGAATCAGGATATATAATATCTTATGGGAGTACAAAGCTCATTCACATACAAAGCTCATTAAAGAATGTTTCTTAGTTTTTAGGATGAGATAATGTGTTAAAGTAGATTGTGCACACAATAGAAAACATGTTTCATTTTGAATCTGGAATGAGCCATTGTAATCTTGAACCATTTTGGATGAGGTTCAGTGTGGGAGAAACAAAAATTACCTTTGGTTAATTCTAGGTTTTACACAAAACAAAATTCAGAAGGATCCTGAATGATTTTATAGGACACATTAGAATACAAATCACTGGCCAATTATCCCATGCATGGAATAATTTATACGTACTATAGAATTTTTTGCACAGTGTCTACATTATAGGTATTTTATGACCTTTCTTGCCATAGCTGTTAAGTGAATCATTGCAATTGGCAAGTTAGTAATCTGATTGTTAAGGGAATCTGGCTTCCCCATTGACTTTGCTTGTTAGAAGGTCACAAATGGTGATCACATGACCCTGGGACACAGCAACCATCTTAAATGCCTGCCAGGTGCCAAGTGTACGGATTTTGATCAAGTGACCAGCAGCGGTTGTAAGTGTGAAAAACAGCCATAAATCAATCCCTGCTGTTTTAACTTTGAACAGTCACTATAGAAAGAGTTACAAGTCATGGGCTACCTGTGATGTGTTTTGTTTGGCTTAGGAAGCCCAGCAATTGTGAGTAAACAGGTAAATGTAGGGTTGTGTCATGTAATAAATCCTCAGGAGGCTTCATTGCTCATGTTTACATGTTTATAAGCTGAAAGCTGCTGTTGAATGCTGTATTCAAAAAAGATGGAGAGATAGACATATAGATGGTCCTGTATGAAGAGCCTTTGCTTTATGGGACAAAAGTTCTACTTTTGTCAATTTTACTCGTTGCAAGTTTGCTTTTCCTTTCTGGAACAATACTTAAAAGAATTTTGAGGTGGTTCCCAAATCTGTTCTGTTTCAGCATATTTTCCTGTGTCCTAGTTTGCCTTCCCAGTTTCCTAGATTGTTTTCATCTTTTCTGGACTGGGCCTATTCATTTCTCCTTGGCTTCCTTCCAGGTGAGACTGGGAAAAGGGAAGACCTATGCCTAGTTCAAAATATAGCAAGGGATACTGCTAATCAGAAGACAGCTGAGCTCTGGGTGGGCAAGTGGTCTTGTTTAGTGTAAAATAATTCCTTCTGTTGCTATAGTGTGCAAGTCACACAGCCAAATTGCCTACTCTCGTATAATTTCCTATTCCCTAATATCAAGGAAACTAGATATATAGGATTACCTATAAAATGGATTCATTTGGCAAACTTGAGCCGTGGTCTTTTCAATAGTGGCCACTCCTTTGTCAATTTTTCAATGCATATAGATAAAGATCACATCAGGTCTGGCTATATATGGGCAAAACTCCATTTCTTTATTGTTATTATTTCCATTAAGAGACGTGAATTTAATGAGCTTGAGTAACTATATATTTCATATCAACCGTCTGGGATAATACCAAAATTAATTGTTAAACAATTTGAGTGTTGATTAGTTAGTCTTGAGAAAGGAGAAGCATGAGAAAGAAAGTTAAAATAACTCACCTTGATTCTGTTTGGTATAAGAGGGGACAAAGGGACACACCGGTGGGCTTTCAAGATTTCTGTTATCATACCCTACAACTATAAAATAGCGTTGCGGGAATCCTTGAGCCATTTTCTGACCTGACTTCAAAGGGTTGACAGTGTATATGACATGGTAACTTATTGCTATATGTATATTGAGCACATTTGTAAAATGTTAGGTACAGGCCATAATTTTATTTTCCTTTCCCTTTTAGAATACATAACTAAATATGGCAACAATCCCGTCTGGTTTGGATACAGGCGTAATTTCAAGGGTCAGGTTCCACCACAGAGAACTCGGAAGATGTGCATTGTGAGTACAGGCTATAGGTGACTGAACCCAGAGAACTGAACATAGTATTTGCTAATGCTTATAGCAATATTGCCTTTCTTTCTTTCTTTTCTTTCTTTCTTTCTTTCTTTCTTTCTTTCTTTCTTTCTTTCTTTCTTTCTTTCTTTCTTTTCTTTCTTTCTTTCTTTCTTTCCTTTCTTTCTTTCTTTCTTTCTTTCTTTCTTTCTTTCTTTCTTTTCTTTCTTCTTTCTTTCTTTCTTTCTTTCTTTCTTTCTTTCTTTCTTTCTTTCTTTCTTTCTTTCTTTCTTTCTTTCTTTCTTTCTTTCTTTCTTTCTTTCTTTCTTTCTTTCTTTCTTTCTTCCTTCCTTCCTTCCTCCCTCCCTCCCTCCCTCCCTCCCTCCCTCTCTCTCTCTCCTTCCCTTCCTTTCCCTTCCCTTCCCTTTCTATAAAAACTCAAGTTGGTGAACATACTCCTTCCTAATTTCTCCACAGCAACAACACTTTGAGGGTGGGTTGGGCTGACAGCTGGCTTTCATGCCTAAGGCAGGACTAGAACTCATGGTGTCTTGGTTCTAGCCTGGTGTCTTCACCAAACTGACTCTTTTAATTTGTTAAGTAGTGTAAAAAAAACAATAAAAATTGTATGGGCAGTTGGATAAGAATGCAATATCTGTAATTTGTACTTGAAGGGATATTTCAGGCATAAGGGATCAATTGTGTGTATTTTTATTAAATGTATGCAGTATTACATGGTTTGCTCTGGGAATGTACCACGTGTTTCTCTTTGAATTGGCTAATCTGAGTATTTGGGAAGGGAGGGGCAGATTCTTATTCTAAAAATTGTAGGAGCTCCTAAGACCATTGAGTTCAAATTCCCTTTCAGTGTGAGAATCCTGATTAATTTGTCCTGTCTGGTTTCTGCTTAAACCAGTCAGGATGAACAATTATTGTAAACCAGCTACTTGTTTCAGTAAAACTTGTCCCAGAATGCAGAATTGTGGACTTGTTTATAATAAGACAAACAAGTCCATAATTCTGCATTCTGGGACAAGTGGAATATTAGATTATACGATATTATAGTACAGTATCTTAAAATTTTACCTTGGTCTCTTCTATGCTAAACATTTACAGCTCCTTCAATTTCTGCTCGTGAGACAATTCCCAGTTTCTTACTGACCCTTTAACTTGTTCCAGATGTCTAAATGTTTATTAAAGTTTCTAACATCAGGCACATTAAATGATCTATGACAAAAGGGGACATTTACAGCATTTTCTTCTAATTATTTACACAATAAATTGTTTTGTTCTGTACAGAGAAGAGGTCATGTCTGTGGGAATCCCTGTCCCATCTGTAGAGATCAACATCTTTTTTTGGATTATAGGGTAAGAGTTGTGGAATTTTTTTCTTATATTTTTGTTTAAATATACCTAACTTACCTGAAAGTCCCTGGAGTAGAGATGCAAACATGTTCCATAGATTAAACATAGAAAAAAGATGCTACAAACAATATAAACAATATAAAATATAAGCAGTTCTAGAGCAGCTGGACATAAGAACTATAAGGGTAGCATTAAAATGTTAATGGAAAACAATTGTCATAGCACCCACAAGCTAACTGGATGAACTTTTAACAGGAAGTTTGAAAGACTGATACCATTGCAGAAACAATTCTGGTCTATCTTGTTATCAGTGGTATTCAAGCAGCAACAAAACAGTTACGAGTTTAATAAATACAGTTGCAGTGGTCGTATAAGCCATATTCTTTTCCAAGGCAATAATTGTCTTGAATCAAACAGTGCATTTGTGATTTAGTCCTATGTATATAGTGGCATTTTTAAACTATTTAACTTACTAAATGTTTTAGATAAGTTTTAGACTAGGTGTTGTTGTTGTTGTTGTTATTATTATTATTATTATTATTATTATTACTCTGTAGTGTGATTGTGAAGTGGTGTTTGGGGCTCTGTGCTGGAGTAGCTTTCAAATTTCATTGTATTTGTGGAATGCAATGACAATAAAGGTATTCTGTTCTATTCTATTCTATTTCCTTTTCTAACTAATGAGTAAAATTGGGCATGTCCTTTCATCTTATAGAATGTGAAGCTTCTTGAACAGTTTATCTGCCCCCACTCGAATATCATCCTTGATCCAACCCATACAGGTAAAGCAGCTATTGCATCTCATGTCTGCTCCATTTAATTCCCTGTCCCAGGTATTCTCTTTCTCTCCCTCTCATTTGTTTTATGTAACTATTCTTGTTATGTCTGCTCTCCCCCTACTCCATACACAATGTTATTGCTGGCATGACATTTGCATTCATTTGCAGCAACCACTATATTTTCCAAAACCTTATTTTAGAAACTGTCCCAGTTGGTTTGCTACTCTCCAAGCAAGATACCAGGGCTTTGGAGCGACAGCATTTTAGTACATCTGAGGACCTCAGATGGGAATAGATAGCACACACAATCAAGTCCCTGAATGCAAATCAGTCTAGAATTCACACAGTACTTATATAACCTTTGGGACCCATAGTTGTCCTGTTAATTTGAGTATGTATGAACAAACTAGGTTAGACTGAGTGGCCAAGGATTTATCAGCAGTACAGGAAGTTGCTCAGTTGTTGCTAAATGAGGACTAACTATTTCAGATACTGGTGTTTGGTTTTTTTGCCTATCACAATGATCTCTTATCAGGTCTTGGAAACTCATCTTCTCTTGATTCACAGGTGTGTGTAGAAATAAGTATAAGGAGCTAGTCAAAGCCATTGATCAAGCTCAAGACAAGGGTGAGTAGCATAAATTGAGTCTGTAAAATAAGGCAGAGTTCAATGGAAGGTGGCAAGTGTATGATATGATATGCTTTGGAGTTTTCAGGGCATCAAGGGTGAGAATGGGAATGGCTCACAAAAGGCTTGCATACCCATTTTTACTATTTCTTGACTTTCCCCATACCATTTGCCATTTTGCTACCAAATTTCAGCACCCCGGTGTTTGAGATCTTTGGAGGTTGTAGACAGGATGCTGCCTGCCTTCCCTCACCCATACAAGCCATAAATTATCCACCCTGTGCCATGGTTTGTAAGATCACTCAAGTCATAGGATATGCTAAGCCAGGCCCTCCCCCAACCTTCCATTAGATAGGTGTGAAACAGATCAATCATGGTCTTTCTGATATGTTCTCTTTGTGCCTCCTTTGTCAGGACTTCTATCAGTTAGCACTCCTTTGATCTCCTTCCAAGATGTGGATTGGAGCAACCAGCATCCAGCTGTTTCCAAGACTCCTCCATCCCCAGCTCTGTGTAGCAAGACATCATGGTATCCTTGGTATGACTGGCAGCAACCCCCAGAGAAAAAAATTGAACTATTCAGGAAGATTTACAAGAATTACCTGAAAGAAGAGAGCAACCTTTCATAAACCAAGCCCCCCAAAAAGCAATTTATAATATTCCCAGTGAAGCCTGTAACTGATTCTTAAAAATCCTCTGAAGTTGTTCAGCTGTTAGAGGACTGCTGTCTATTATTTCCTCCAGAAGGACTTCTAGTGTTAGTAAATTGAATGGGATTACTGACAATTCTGGTGATTGAACTTTGCTAGAAACACGTGACTGAATTGGGGCAGTGATGAAGTATAGGGTAAAACAAACAAAAAAATACAATGAAAAACTGTTTGATGTGTGTATCTACAGTGTGATGGGGTTTTCGTTTTACAATAAATCATGGTTTTGTTAAAATAGGCTGCTGTTGGCTGGATTCATACAAAATGTAAACAGATTTGCTCACCACACCACACTATGACTTAGTACAGGGGTCTTCAAGTTAGAGACAATACAGAACCTTCAAGGTAACTTTCTGTGGCAGTTGTTTTGAATCCAGTGCAATTTTAGCAATTTGTAAAAATGCTGGGTTCAATGAAGGTGCTGATGGTGTGCATCTGTTGTAAAAAAGGCCACTATCATGTTAGGAATAATAAAATGGTATTTAAAAAATAGATGCAATTATCCTAATGCCTAAAGGCATTTGTATAACCACAACTAGAATATTGTGCAGAGCTCTGGTCACCACACCTCAAAAAGGATATAGAGGAGCTGCTAGACAAAGTCCAGAGGTATGCAGCTAGGATGATGAAAGGGATGGATTGGCTTTTCGATGAGGAAAGATTTGTGGCCTTTTTTGGTCTAGAAAGAAGTTGGATGAGGAGACACATTTGAAGTTTACAAAATTATGCATAGTGGGAATAAAACAGACAAGCTATTTTGCCCTTCTGACAATAGTGGAATCCACAGTCAACCAATGAGAGATGGAAGAATCAAGACAAACTAAAAATATTTTTTTACCTGAAGCAAAATTCAGCTTTGAAATTCATGGCCACAAGCTGAATTGCTAGCTTGGCTGACTCCAAAAAAAGATTGAATCAAAGCACGTCATGGGGATTCCTGTTGTCTACATTGATGGCAATGTGATTTCCTTGCAGGCCACCTGCTGGAAAACTAGTGGATTCCTTTGAATAGTTGGTTACTCCTTGTGTGAGAAAAACTGCTGAATTACATGGGCCAAGAGTGTTAATTCAAAGATTGAATGAAATCCCTGAATACCCCAAATTCAGGATTCCAAATGGAGAATTTATCACTGATTACATTACAGAGTCATAGGCCCTCAGTTCAATTTAGAAATATATTCAAAAATATGAAGGCTTCTCTAACAATTGGAAAAGTCAATGCAAGGTTCATATTCTGCAAATCATTAAAGTTTTAAATGATCAAATGACATGCTTATGTTCTAATGGGCCTTAATCTCAGTAAAATATATTTGGTCTAGTGATGATCTAAATAGGTATCGGCTAGAAACCAAAACTGAATTCTAGTCCAGTCTTAGCGCAAACTCAACTGAGAGACTTTGTATCAGTTTCTCAGCCCTAGGAAAAGCCCGATGAAAATGTTGCCCAGAAAATGGAATTGCCAGGAATCAACACTGAATCAAAGACACAAAATTAAGAATCCATTAATAATTTTGGTGATTTCCCTTAGGATATTTCAAGTTTGAGAAAAAAACTTTTAATTACACAATATATTAAGGACAAACCTAGGATGATCAGTAGTGCGCATTTGTCTTATATTTATACTGTAGATATAGTAACGGCATTCATATGCTGAGAAACTCTTTAAGCTTTTACTCAGCAGTGAGTAAAACGAGAACGCTGTCAGGAATTCATTCCCTTAAAAAGTCAATAGAACACAGGATGTTTGCATAAGACATGTAGAGTCTCTAATAAGGCAGAGCAATGAACAATGTAATCTTGCATATTTAACCATTAAATTGATGGCACTTTATTTAAACATTAGTCTTTCCCACTGAGAACTGGCTTCCTCAGTGATTATCTGACCTGCAATTTCTCAACACGTGTCTAACTTCGGTCATCCTGCAATTTTAGATAAGTGTGAAAGGTAAGCGCAACAGTCTTTCAGAGACAGATCAGTTGGTGAGGTGATGTAAATGGTTAACAGTAGAAGCAGCTTGTAATGAATCCATATTTGGCTCTCTAATACTTCCCAAATTGAGGAAGGTTGCAGTGTTAGAGCCAGGTTGGTTGTAGGGATTAGGGCATTCAGGCTAGACACCAAGAAATTGTGAGAGCTCTATTCTTAAATGAATTTTAACTTGATGACTTCCCAAAGGTGCTTTCTCAAGAGGAACTGGACTTTCTGGTTTTTCTTTGAAGACATTTAGCTTCTCATCCAAGAAGTTTCCTCAGTCAGCTCTGGATGACCGAGCAACTCCACAGCCTTTGGATCTCTCTCTCTCCTCTCCCCCAACCCACCTCACAGGGTTGTTGTCGTTGTGGGGGGGAAGCAAGGAGTATTAGATACATTCACCCACTTGAGTTATTTATTAAAAAAAATATATATAAGGCGAGTCAGACATAAAAAGAAAACCGGCTTGTTATTTCGCTAAGCGGCAAAATGGAACTTTTCGATGGAACGTTGAGAACCGTTACGGCGTGGCTGCCCGCAGTCTTGGAATGGAGAGAGAGAGAGAGAGAGACAGAAATCGCGGGAACAAAGGAAATTGATTCAATAAAACTTTTCACTTTTTAAAAAAAAGATTAGAAGAACGGGTGGCAACAAAGCCGGCACCGTCAATATTCTTGTATCGCTCAATGTATAGAATTGAGCCTTCTCATCCTCCCCAACCCCCCCACTCCACCCCCTCCTCAATCACTGCTGCGTTCCATCCTCTTTCAGATTCCACGCCTTGGCTTCCTTTCGGAACTCGCCACGGGTTTTTAACAATCCAGCCAACGGCCGTTCCGAAGGTCCCCGGGTTCCACGCACGTCCCGCCCCGCTAACCGCCTCCGAAGCCGCCCCCGCCGCCGCCTCTCTCCCCGCACTGTTCACACACACGCCCGCGCGCGCCTTCCAGGCGAGGCAGGGAGGCGAGGCCTGGTTGCTATAGGCGAGTTTGGCGGGCCGGTTGCTAAAGGCGGATCCGAGCGCGAAACGTCGCTCCGAGACCGGCCGGGGGCTTTTGCGTTGTTAGGCGGAAGTCCGCGGGCGCAACCCACCCGGCCTAAAGAAGAAAGAAAGGAAGGAAGGAAGGGACCCGGATGCCGAAAGTATGGAGTTCCCTTTTGACGTGGACTTGCTCTTCGGCGAGCGGATCGCCACGGTGGATCAGCACCTGCAGCCGTCGGGCAGAAAGGGAGCCGGGCTCACCGCCACTCACAGGTAGAGGGATCTTGGCGGCAATGTAAGCCCTCCGAGAACGCCTGGCATTCCTAGGCATTGTCCCCGGGACATCAAGGGGATGCCCCGTCTCCCGTCTCGCCGGCGCTCGAGTTACGCCTTCCTCCACCCACGGCGATCTCGAGGCGCACAAAGAGCCCGAGCGCTGGGCGACCTTCAGAGGCGGGGGAGGGGTGTCGTTCTGCGGCCACCCCTCATTAAATAGAAGAAGGCCGATGAAGGGCAGCTTGGGGTTCAGGAAGTTCATAGATTGTAACATAAGAAATGATGGAGGCCCTTTTTGCCCCTGATTTTCTACACAGACAGACACCGGCGCACAGCGATCGGTTGTGGAGCAAAAGGTGTCAGTCAAACTGGGTAAACGTAGAGAGAGCTCATCAGTGGGAAAGGTAGAAAAGGGAGTGGGGATGCGTATGTTGGGGACTCGTGCAATATCCCTCTCCCCTTATCCCTCCGGATCTACCCATAGAAAAATGGAGGTGCATGAATGAAAGGATGAGAAAATGAAAGGAAATAAAGGTTTGGGAACTGTCTCCACCACGCTGTGTTTTTATTATTGATTGATCCGAATCACTCGTAGAAAAATAGAGAAGCGTGAATGAAAGAGTGAGAATGAAATGAAATAAAATAAAGGATTTGATACTGTCTCCACACCGTGTTTGTATTCTTGATTGATTCTGCTGCATCATCCAAATGATGGATATGAAGGACCACGTTTGTGTATGCATGTGTTTGTCTTTGAGGCTTTGTTGATTCCTGGCTTCTGCAAGGTTTCTCAGCAGTGGTTTGCCATTGCCATCTTCTTCCTAAGGTTGAGAGAAAGCGACTGGCCCAAGGTCACCCAGCTGGCTTTGTTCCTCAGCTGGGAGTAGAACTCACAGGCTTCTGGGTTCTAGATTGATGTCTTAACAGCTATATCCAGATAGATCTATTTCACACCTTATAGATACTCTATGACTTAAGCCTCCTCCAGTTGATGTGTTGTATTTTTAAAACTAAGCTAGAACCTTTTCCACCCAGCAAAATGCTTCATGAGGTTAACTGTGCCTACAGTTCACTGCTGCTGGTAAAGGAAGAAAGATTCAAAAGTCAAAATCCCCTTTTCCACCAGTTTTATTAAGAAATTAACTTGCTTGGGTTTTTTGGTTATATATCTATATATACCAGTATGAATTCTGTTTTGCTGTGGCATATAAACTCAGCTTTTGTGTCAGATAGGATGATCAATTGAAGCCATCTTGTGTTGAATCCAAGAGTGTGTTTAACCCTTTCTATCTGGAAGGATAAGTGTGTGTGTGTGTGTGTGTGTGTGTGTGTGTGTATACAAACTGTGTGGGTGGATGTACACCCACACACCCACACAGTATATATAGAAATTATCAGTCCTGGGTTGGCTTGTATCTGTTGCATCAAATTATTCATTTTTTAAAATGTAGATAAGTATTTTGTTTTTGTTTAATTTTGCCTTTCTAATTGTTATTCCATGTTTGTTTTACCAGAGCTGATATGCAGCAGCAACTCATGAAGATCATAGATGAGATGGGCAAAGCCTCTGCCAAGGTAGGTTAATAATGGTTATAAAAAATCAGTTATACTTTTGGAGGAAGTAGAGATAGCAGCAAACTATTGGGGTAAATTTTCTAAATAAGCTCACTGATTGAGCTAGAGTACAAGCCCAATCAGACATTAGGTTGAAGGAGGCACCTTGCCAAATGTGATTCTGCTCATTTAGTCCAAACATTTAGAGAAAATTAAAACACAAATCCTTTTGAACTAGGAAGCTGCCACATCTGGATCCAAAAAGAAGAAATAGGCAAGCTTCAGGACTTATTTTTATTTCCCAAAGTTAGCATTTTTATCATGTGCTCAAGCCCAACTTTTTCCAATTTGAAATGATGTTTTTTTTCCCCTATGGTTCCTTAATGATTTGTTTCTTTTTATGTACCTTCCCCAGAGGATTTCTGGATAGTTATCTTCTCTACGAACATGCTTCCTTAATCTTTGGTTAGGGCAATTTCAGCCTAATTTCACATACAGGTAGTCCTTGACTTATGACAACAATTGAGCCCAAAATTTATATTGCTAAGTGAAGCAGTTAAGTGAGTTTTGCTCAATTTTACGATTTTATTATCAGAGTTGTTCAGTGAATCACTGCAGTTGTTAAGTTAATATCAGTTAAATAAATCTGGCTTCCAACTTTGCTTGTCGGAAGATTGTGATTGTGATCACATGACCCTTGCAGAAGATTGTGATCACATGACCCAGCAACCATCATAAAGATGAACTAGTTGCCAAGCATCCAGATTCTGATCATGTGACCATGGGGATGCCGCAATGGTCTTAAGTGTGAAAATGGTCGTAAAATACTTTTTTTCAAGTCCCATTGTAACTTTGAATGGGCATTAAACAAAGACTTTAAGTTGAGGACTGCCTGCATTCCTATTGGTTCAGTGTGCTGTGATTGGTGTATAGGTCCCAGTATATGCAGGCTAAAAGAGATGAGGAATATGGGAAGCGAAGAGTATATTTTTCTCTCTCAGCATTAGTTCAGATGCCCACCACATAACTGCATCTTCTCTTCCACGCTACCTCCTGCCATCATTTTGGTGAAACTCAAATCTCATTGGTTTCAGGCCCAGAATCTGCCAACTCCAATCACCAGTGCCTCAAGGATGCAAACCAACCGCCATGTGCTCTACATCCTGAAAGACAGTGAAGCAAAAATGTGAGTCTCGTAGCAAAAAGAATTTGGATTCTATATACAGACTGCCTGTTTGGGAGTAACATTTGCTTTAGTTCAGAAGGATTGATTCCCAGATAGGGCAAAGCTTTTCAAATTGTGGGTTAGGGGACTCCTAAGCAACTTTGAGTAGTGAAATAGGTTTTTGGAGGGTTGTTTTTTTTTGAGAAAATCTGGTCAGGCTTCATCATCTTCATTTAACAACCTCATAATCCAGTGCGGGGTGGAGTCTGAGCGAGTGTTTTAATGGCTGGACGCCCCTCCTGTCGCCAATGTGGAGTTTTGTTCAGCAGATATATTCTCAGAGAGTGCCCAGAGGGAGAAATATCTGCCTCTACCTAGGATTGAACTCGCAGCCTCCTGATTGTGAGGTGAAAGGTCCACCTCTAGGCCACTGCACCAATCCAAAATATGATCAGGCTTATGAAGACAAAATGGAAATGTTTTCAAAACTCACTCTTGCTTTGGCTTATTCTGCTTGTAGAAGCTCACAGTAGGTAGAATCCTCTGATATGTAACTTAAATTCACATGAATTCATTTATCATTTTAAGGGTGCAAGGTGCTGCAAGAAGCGCTGACACATAGAGTTGCATTTCAGCCAAATAATACTTTTGTGAAGGGAGCCTCTGCTACATATGTAATCCTAGTTTCTTGAATGATTTTTGTCATTACTGAAGTGAAGCATGATATTGCAAAGAGTACTGGTGTAGAGTTGCATTGCAGCTTCCCCAAAAATCTTTGTTCAGGTGCAATGGGACTCTATGCCAGTGCCCACTGCAGTATTGTTCTTCCTTTTTGCTATACCATATGCCAAAAAGTTTTTGACAAACTGGTATTGTCATAACCCTTTATGTTAGGATCAATCTTTGGTCAAGTTTAAATTTATCAGAACTAGATAGCCTGTACTACTCTACTCTCTGAATATTTACCACTTTTAATCCTTCCTTGAAGAAAATCTCATTTTTTTGTAAGACTGGCAGCTGTATAAATTTGATTGATAAATAAAATAAAGCTTCCTATCTTCTTTTACTGATTTCAGGACTGGCAAAGGGATTATAATTGGCTTCCTCAAAGTTGGTTACAAAAAACTCTTTGTATTGGTAAGTACACTTGAAAATCACCCTTGATACATGGAATTTTTGTCACTGGTGGAAAAGGGTGCATGGTTCCCAAACAGGATCAGTGCAAGTTCTGATCAGGAAGTTAGGTGAGAAGATCTCCAAGATCTCTTCCATCCCTATGTTGCAAGAAGCTTTAAATTATACTGGTATATTCCCACAGTGGTGTGTTTGGGTCATATTCTCAAAGTATAAATTCTCTATCCCTGCCACTCATAATAATCTTTTTTAAGCTTGGTGAAAGCTGAAAAGATGTCTTGACAAAGTTAATAGTTGATTTTGATGACTATTTCTTAGCCACATCAACAAGATTGTGATCTTGGAGTTGCCCCCTTTGTCACAAATGAAAAAAAAAGATTGAAAACATCCATTGTAGACTCTGAGTTAATCATCATTGCCATGTTTTTTACAGACCTGCTGAATGCCCTCTTGTAAAGAGAAAGAAAGAAGGTTTAGTAGGGGCTCAAGGACAAAGTTTCATTCATTGAACCATTGCTTCCTGTTATGCTCTAACTCAGGGGTCCCCAACCACCGGTCCGCGGGACCGGTACCGGTCCGCGAAAAAGTCCTACTGGGTCGCTGAGCTTCGTAGAGCCGCCATTTTTTGATGGAAAAGTGCTTCCGGTGAGCTTTTCCGGTAGAAAGCTCACCGGAAGCACATTTTCATCAAAAAGATGGCGGCGCCCAGCTGATGCCGGTACCGGGCCGCGGCGTAAAAAAGGTTGGGGATCACTGCTGAATCCCAACAATAAGAAAATCAAATGATGCATCATGCTGAATACTGTAGTGTTAGTTTGAAATCAGCAAAAAAACCACCTGAAATGCTTAAAAAAAAACATACATGTAGTCATTCTTGTACTGATTCTGATTTAGCACAATTTCAGTTGTGCTCTTTAGTCTAATTTGGTGTGGGGAGGTTGTAAAAAACACGGCTGCAGTTATTGTTTGTGCTCTAACTTGAGGCGCAGAAGATGAAATAATCCTTTTCCTGCTTTCTTGTTTGCAGAATAAATTCCCCCCTTTTAACAATCTTCTATTTGTGTGAAATGAAAAATGTCATGAGTGGCACTTTATACCTCTGTATGTGGCATTATTATCTACGTTTTTAGAAAGGGGAAAATTTAGTAATGCCAAAAAGTATTAAGAATATCCCCAAGAAAACCTTTAAAACAACTTTGCAAGGGCAGAGCCAATGATCCTGGAAAACCCTAAGCAACTGGGGAGTTGAAGCAGAATAAAAGGGCAGCTCACCAGCCTAATTGCTTTTTAATGCTAACCAGCATGTAAATTATTGATTTGAGCAGACAGTCCAAAGACAGATTCAAACTGGAGGTTCTTTTGAGAAGCGCAGGAAAAGTTAGCCTGCAGCAGAATGCCTGGTTCAGAAAGATCCAGGATGAATTTGATTTAAATCAAGTCGCTTTAAATCACGATTTAAATCACTAGTAAAAAGGCTTGATTTAAATCAACTCGATTTAAATCATAATTTTTAAAGAGCAACTGTCATCTCTGTCCCGCAGCGGCTCCTCCTCTGACCTGCTGTTGACTCACCGACAGTCCCGATATCGCAGAATATATAGCCGTATGCTATATAACTAAGCTCCATTTCATGTTGAATAAACTAAATTATTAATGTATTTTAAATAGAAAACTATTTTAGGTAGATTTTTTACTCCAAAAGCATTTTATTAAAATAAATTTGATTAAACTAAAAAAAATAAAATCCGATTTTTTTTCCCCCCACCCTGGAAAGATTTGAGCCATTTTAACATGGAGGCTGTCTGGTTTTTGTTTTTTGTTTTTGTTTTCAGGACCGTCAAGGAGCTCACAATGAAGTGGAACCTCTGTGTGTGCTGGATTTCTACATTCACGAGTCTCTTCAGCGGCACGGCTATGGCAAGGAGCTCTTCCATTACATGCTGCAGGTGCAGCCCTCTTTTTCGGAGCTGCGTAATCCAAGAAATAAATGTCCTGACTTGGATTAGGCCACTGTATTTCATCTTTACCACTCGTTTCATAGAAAAGGCAAAACCTCCCCACAGCAAATTAAACCTGCAGAACCGAGGCATGGACATAGAGCTGTCATAATCCAGGAATGATTTGAAGGATTTCTGACATACTAAAGCTCTATCGAACAAGAATTAAGAGGAATTCCAGTCACATATTCCTTAGCTTGCTGCCTTCCACACATCTGCAGGAAATACAAATCTCATAATTTATGTGATGGCTGGGGATTTAGGGAGTTATAATTCCAATGTTTTCAGGGACGTGGTGGCTCAGTGGCTAAGATGCTGAGCTTGTCGATCAGAAAGGTCGGCAGTTCGGCGGTTCGAATCCCTAGCGCCGTGTAATGGAGTGAGCTCCCGTTCCTTGTCCCAGCTTCTGCCAACCTAGCAGTTCGAAAGCATGTAAAAATGCAAGTAGAAAAATAGGAACCACTTTGGTGGGAAGGTAACAGCGTTCCATGAGCTTTCAGCATTTAGTCATGCCAGCCACATGACCACGGAGACGTCTTCGGAGAGCGCTGGCTCTTCGGCTTTGTAACGGATATGAGCACCGCCCCCTAGAGCCGGAAATGACTAGCACGTATGTGCAAGGGAAACCTTTACCTTTACTTAATTCCAATGTATCAGGAAGTCTCAAAGTTGGGAGAGACTGTTTAATAGGAAATGAATTCTGCAACTAGCCAGGTTGAAGGACATGGGACTGACAAAAGCTTTGTGCAGCACAGGTACTCTATTTTGAATAAAAATTTGCTTCATAACTTAGCTCTTTTAGTCAAGATGCATTGTCACTATTCTCTAAATAATGGCAATTATATTTGTTTTGCTTTTATTTGGGAGAGAATAGAATTCTTTATTGGCCAAGTGTGATTGGACACACAAGGAATTTGTCTTGGTGCAACTGAGTCTTAGCTTTTTGCACTGTTCTCATCCCAGACCAAAGGCAGTTTAGTTAAAGGGAAACCAGGCAGTCATTTCTAGCTAACAATTTCACCTCAGAAAGAAATAATGGCTCTCAGACAGGGGTCTCCAACCTTGACAACTTTAAGCCTGGTGGGGAATTCTGGGAGTTGAAGTCTGCCAGGCTTAAAGTTGCCAAGGTTGGAGACCTCTGCTCTAAGATATCCGAGGTTCTTATTCCCTTGTTTTGATTTTTTTTATTTACAGGTAGTCCTTGACTTATGGTCACAATTGAGCCCAAAATGTCCATTGTTAAGCAAGATAGTTAAGCCAGTTTCCCCCCATTTTATGACCTTATTTGCTACAGTTGTTAAGTGAATCACTGCAGTTGTTAATAATACAGTTAAGTGAATCTGGCTTCCCCATTGACTTTGCTTGTCAGCAGTTCATGAAAAGAGATTGCATGTTCCCAGGACAATGCAACCGTCATAAATACATGCCAGATGCCAAGCGTCTGGATTGTGATCATGTGACTGTGCAGATGCTGCAACGGTCATAAGTATGAAAAACAGTCATAAGTCATTTTTTCATTGCAACTATAACTTCAAACTTCAAACATCACTAAACAAATGATCGTTAGTCAAGAACTACTTGTAAAGAACTACTTGTATTAAAATGTATAATGTCCAAGTATGAGAAACTCTATTAATCAACTTTTCTAAAATCAATTTCTATTCTTCCCCCACCCCTCTTTTCAGGTCAGATATAAACTGATCCAATCGTGAAAGATAATATCTGTCTCTAAATCTTATTTTCTTCCTGAGAAGTAACATTGCAGAGAAATTCTTTCTCTTTTTATTCACTCAGCGAGAGCGAGTAGAGCCCTATCAGTTGGCAATCGACCGCCCATCAGAAAAACTTCTGTGCTTCCTTCGTAAACACTATAGCCTCAGTGACGTAATCCCCCAGGTGAGCCGTCTTCTTGAAAACAAAGCCAGCTCTCACCCAATAGTATTGTTTTGTCATTTGTGTGTGTGTACTTTGTCGCTCTTTTAAACCAGAACCAGAAAAACATGGAGCTGGGACATTTTGCTTACCAAAAAATACAAACCCTCCATGCTTAAGTGGATATGTGCAATTTTTGTAATGCTTATTTTCCACATTTTAAAAACCATGACATGAGCTGTGGAAAAAGTGACTTTGCTAATAAATATTATTAACTTAATAAGGGGCAGTGAAAATACTATTGCTACTGATTTTTCAGTTAGCTATTTTAAAGGGTTGCCATACAGGTTACTAGAACACATTATGTAGAAATGGCCTGAATCTAATGTTTGAAGAAGTGCTGACTCTTGATTTAAGAATTTCGTATTTTAATTACCATTTGAAAAAATTATAAGGCTGTACTATGACTTGGCAAAGCTTTTACAATACATATGCTGAAAATTTAAGCCAATATCTTCTGTATGCAGAGCATATGGCCTAGCTCTGAACTCTGTCCTTTTCCCTTTAAAAATGTTTTTGTATCCAGTGAGGAGAAGCAAATCTTCAAATTAATGGCAGGAAAAAAAAGAATGTTGGAATTTCTGCTTCAAAGGACATTTGGCAGTGGATAGTGGGATCAGATTGGTTGATTTAATGCTTTTTTTTTCTGTTTTAGGTGAATAATTTTGTAATTTTCCAGGGCTTTTTCAGCCACCAGCATGGTGAGTCAGTGATATAAATATCTAGCTATATCCATTTGAAGTTGTCTGATCCTGTACAAAGTGTTTTAAACAGGGAGATTTCTGATTTCAGAGTTATGAAGATATACTGCAGCAGCTGTTGGCTGTGTGGCCTAGTAATGCTGAAAGCCGATACCCAATACATTTGCAGGGTACTGGATTCGGTGAAACATCACTATCTTGTAAACAATTTATATTATATAGCAAATAAATAGATCTTTTGGAGTTCTGAGATATGGAGCGCTTGAGAAAGTTGAGAAGATACATGTGGTCTCAATTTATGACTGGTTACTTAACAAGCATTCATAGTTACGACCTATCTGAAAAAGGAGACTTAGAATATAATAGAATAACAGAGATGGAAGGGACCTTGGAGGTCTTCTAGTCTAACCCTCTGCTCAGTCAGGAAACCCTATACCCTTTTCTGACAAATGGTATCCAATCTCTTCTTTAAAATTTCCAGTGTTGGAGCACCCACAACTTTGGAGGCAAGCTGTTCCACTGATTAATTGTTCTGTCAAGAAATTTCTCCTCAGTTCTAGGTTGTTTCTCCTTGATTAGTTTCCACCCATGGCTTCTTGTCCTGCCCTCAGGTGTTTTGGAGAATAGATTGACTCCCTCTTCTTTGTGGCAGCCCCTGAGATATTAAAGCATTGCTATCATGTCATTCCTAGTCTTTCTTTTCATCAAACTAGACATACCCAATTCCAGCAACCATTCTTTATATGTTTTAGCCTCCAGTCCCCTAATCATCTTTGTTGCTGTACTTACCATACAGATCCATATAGTTCCCTCGGTCAGGCCCACCACCACACAGTCATGTGACCAGACTTTGGGCACTCGGTTACACAGCTATATTTACGGCTGTTTGTTGCATCCCACGGTGACATGATCAAATTCTTTTACAACCATTACTAAAGGGCAGGCTCCATTACGGTTGTACTTTGGGGACTACCTATGGTACATTTATTTCTGTTGCTGCATTAAGATTTTCTCTTGAACTCTGATTTTGCAGCTGTTTGTTCTACTATAGTGAGGGTGCAAATATGCTGCTTGTGAAGAATTAAACATAGCAGAAGATTCCAATTTATCTGCCATATTCCTGTTTTTCATGAGAGTATAATCTTTAATGTTTTTGTATGAGCAGGTGACTGATCATGGAAGTTTGTTAAGATTCAGAATGGAGAAACAAGAATTATTCAAGTTGACAACAATAATGAATAGCTAGTCAAAATTAAACATAGCACAGTAGATTATTTCTTCTGTAGATTAGGAATATCCTGCATTCGTTTCATAGCTTTTGTTTAATCATATAGTACTCATTGTTTGAAGCCACACGTGTTATCCTGGCCTGAAATAAAGACAAATAAGAATGTGATTTAAATAAGCATCTGGTAGGTGACATTATAGTGTCATACACATGATGTCACCGCACGAAAGATATAATTGTGTGCCCAGTGCAAATTATATAAGTAATGTCATTTGCCTAATAATACGATGATACATGTTACTAGTAAGAATGGACCAATTGTCTCTTAAAACATCATATCATGTTCTCCCAGTCTTCTTTCAGCATAGTCTTATATGACAATATCATTTTGGATTTAACACCTGAAAACAAATGGACAAACATATCAGACGATCAGAGGAGGCACACCCATGGGAATGGTTACTCCTAGCAGAGACTAATGCAGCATCTAGACGCTATAACAGTCCCACACATACAACCCAAAGTATGGATCCAGTTCTGTACATAGACAACATCTTTGTCAAAAATAAAAAAGTGTAACTAGAGAAGACCACATAAAACAACATCTTTAAAGGAATCAAAATCACAAGAGAAGTAGACCACAAGAACACACTATCCTTTCTAGATATCCTCATCAGCATTAAAAAAAATGGCAAGTTGGAAACGTGTGTCTGTTGAAAAACAGTCTACACTAACCAAGTGCTCCATTATCAAAGGAACAACTCAGCTTCCCACAAGAGAGCTGGATAAGAACATTATTTAGATGAGTACAAATGCATTGCAGCAGCCCAGAACAAAAGAAAAAGGAATCAGACCTCTATCTACACAACATCTCCCAACAAAATGCATGCCCATGCAGCTATCAAAAAGGGTCTCACATCTCAACCCACTACAACACAAGCTGTGAAAGAATAACATTGCCATAGTCAAAAACATCTCAGAACAACCACATAGAACCACATAGTATCGTTGTATCCTCTAGAACAGGGGTCTCCAACCTTGGCAACTTTAAGCCTGGCGGACTTCAACTCCCAGAATTCCCCAGCCAGGAATTCCTGGCTGGTGAATTCTGGGGGTTGAAGTCCGCCAGGCTTAAAGATGCCAAGATTGGAGACCCCTGCTCTAGAACAGGGGTGTTCCTACTTTTGGGGCTCCAGGGACCAGCAACGATGGGGGGAGGGATGGTTTCGCACATGCAATCTAATCCTTCGTCTGTGCAAAGGAAACTTCACCGCTTATGTGGCCCAGTTCCCAATGAACTCTGGCCCAATACCGGTCTGTGACTTGGAGGGTTGGGGACCCCTGCTAAGAATTTGTCTTACCCTTTTGATAAATGATCAAAAATAGTGCACGGCAAAAGCAGCTATAAGAAGTCTTTTATATTCTTTCTGCCTCATCCTCAGAAATTCTCTGTCAATTAGCTGTAGGCTTTCTGTGCTGAAATAAATTTTAGGTATCCAGCAATGTTGCAGTAGATAAATTAAATACACTGCAGTTGGTCAGGGCCGATCCTCGATTTAATGACAACATGGTTCCTTCAGTTTGAGAAATGAATTACCTAGCTTGAGTGGTGGAAATCTTTCAATGACTGTGACATTGTTTCTTCTCCTTGACCCAGCTGTTCGTTTCAGTGCTCTGCAATTTTAGACTAATTTATTGGGATTTGTCTTCTCACACCTCCGCATAATTTTGAATGGCCATTCTTCACAGTGTGATTGTTGAAACATATTGTCTCATAAGAATGGAGACTGATATTGCTGGAGGTGTTTTGGGTATTGCTTTCCTACCACAACCAAAATGCTCATTTGTTTTATTTACCCTCTGTTGCAGCTCCAGCAAGAAAGCTGCCCCCAAAGCGCTCTGAGGGAGACATAAAACCGTATTCGCTGTCAGATCGAGAATGTAAGCAACTGTTCATTCTTAACAGAAAAATGAGCTTGAGCTTTCTGAGACAATTCTGAGGCGAATTGATATCAGTATCTAGATTCCAGCTCTGTAGAAATGGTTCCTGTTTGGTTGTCTTCTCCCATTTTAGCACCCTACTTGGTCTGCTTTTGGGAGGTGGGGCCCACTGAGTTCATAAGACAGAAGCCTACATGCGTGATTTTTGTAAGGAGCCAGATAAAATACAATGATAAAATAGTTAAAAGGCAGGGAGAGGGGCATCAAGATGCCAACCATCCCCGGGGTTGCACGCTGCTCATTGTGTGCCATTGTGTGAGTTGGCAGAGCCAGGCTTTCAAACTCCTTTGAAAGACCAGGAGAGCAAGGGGCCCACCTCACCTCTGGAGAGAGAATGTTCCACAGAGCAAGAACAATGGCAGAGAAAGCTTCCTTCCTGGACTACTACAGTGAAAATTCTTTAACTGGCAGTTAACTTTAATATACCCTCTCTGCCTGACCAGGTGGGATGGGCTGACATAATGGGGATGAGATGGTTCCTCAGGTAGCCTGGCCCCGTGTCCAGAGGTGGTACTCAACAGATTCTGACCAGTTCTTGGAGAACCTGTAACGGAAGTTTTGAGCAGTTCGGAGAAGCGGCAAATCCCACCTCTGACTGGCCCCGCCCCCATCTATTCCCTGCCTCCTGAGTCCCAGCTGATTGGCTGGGTCTTCTTTTGTTGCTCTGCACAGGAGAATGGAGCTGGAAAGCAGGTTAGTGGGGTGGGGAGGGAATGGGATTTTGCAGTAACCTTCTCCCAGGAGTGGAGTGGGAATGGGGATTTTGTAGTATTCTTCCCCTGCCATGCCCACCAAGCCATGCCCACAGAACCGGTAGTAATATTTTTTTGGATCCCACCACTGCCCGTGTCCTGTAGTGCTTTGAAGGTAATAGCACCTTGAATTGGACCTGGAAGTAAACCAGCACCCAGTGCAGCTTATGTAGCAAAAGTGTTGTATGTGCCATCCTTGGGGTGCCCAAAATTGCTTGCACGTCCACATTCTGTTTCTGTTAGATGAACTGATCTAGATTGGGATGGGAACAGTATCTGGTGTCCGAGAAAAATCTAACGCTTCTTCCAGTCAGGAAGAGTCTAAACTTTGATTCTGCAGGAATCAGAGGGATCTGAATTGGCATTTTCTGGGAAGAATTCTTGTATGAAAACTAAATTTTAAGATTCTGCGTAGACTTCGTTATCAACTTTAAAATGTGCCAGCTTCGTGTTATTCTCATTATGTTAGGGTGAGAAAAAGTGAAGCAGGGGGAAAAGGATTTTTGCAACTTACTCTTAACTGAGTTCCTTTTAGGAAGGACAGTTTTCCAATAGTGAAGAAAAGCAAGCTGGGTTCTTTAGGCATCTTTTGCTGATGATCTGGGCCTGGAAGCAAATATCTGGAAAATAAGGATTGTGATGTTATGGATGATTCCTGTCTATTAATTAAACAATAAGACTTGTAAGATTAGATTGGTAGACAGATTTCCTTATTGTTCACCTATAGACAGAATCTTGCCAGACTAAATCAACTGTCTGCCTAACGATTAGATACACTATGTGAACTGCTAGAGAGGCTCTGCCTTCACCCTTTCCCTGCCTACCAGACAGTCTAAACTCCGCTGTCTCTTTGTCCTCTGGGAAGGAGCCCTTCCCTCTTGTGAGTTTACACTATACTCTACCCGAATTAATTAGTAAGATTTAGATCAGCAGACAGATTCATCTTCTGTCTACTGGGTTATGTTAAGTCGGCTAAGTCTAAGCCTACTTAGACAGTAATCTTATTTCTGTAAATTTCTGTTTGCTGCTCTTCTGTCTACTAGGTTGTATTAAGTCTGGTTAAGAACTGAATTGTGTTTCTCCTCTTGTTTGTTTCCTATTTCGTGTAGTCTTGAAGGAAGAGACTGAGCCACCTTGGCCTTTCAACCAGTCTCGGGCACTGACCCGCTCAAGCAGTGTGGGGAATTCTCCAGTGCGAGGCTGCCTCAAACCTTTTCTCAACGAGCAAGAGTTGCTGAAGAACTTGCGTCTCTGTCCCCCACACGCAGCTGCCCAACATCTGATCAATGGTGATCCGGGCAACTTGCTTTCACAGAGGCGGAGAACCAGGTAGGAAGGGAGAGGCACCTTGGAACGGGGCTAATGGGATGTTGCAACCCTGATCCTGTAGTGGACACCTAAATGCTATGAACGTGGGCTGCGTTTGCTCCTTTTGCTTCCGGTCACATGCGGAAGTCCTTCAACTCTTAACTTAAAAGCACAAGGAGGAAGGAGGAACTTTTAATGGCCGAGCAACACTTGAATTATCTTTCTGGTTCAGTTTCTTCTTGTTGCCTAGTGTATCTCTACTGTTGCCTACTAATCATAACGTCGCTTCCTCTCCTGAAATCACACAATCCTGGCATAGTGGAACTAAAGTTTTATGGCTTAGGTCATCAGTCCCCAACCTTTCCGACTTTGCAGACTGGTGCAGGGAGGAGAGGAGATTGTTTGGCATGGGTGAGCATGCATGCACAACTCCATTTGCATACGCCCCTGCCACTCGGGCAAATGGAGCTGAGCGCATGTGCATCCTCTCACCTGCTGCTTGCACAAGTAGAGCTGTGCACATGCATGTGCTCGCCTGCCACTTCCGTGGCCTGGTTCCAAACAGGCCACAGCCCAGTAGTAGGCCACTGCCCCAGAGTTGGGGACCCCTGGCTTGGATAGCCCTGGGAACCAGGTTGGCAGCAAAGATAATTGAGGTCCCAAGGAGAATCATCGGCTTAAAAGAAGTGGAATCAATGCCACAAGAATCTCAGATCTCTCCGTTTTCATTTTCTTTTCCAATATTCTAAAATTGTTCAGCTGAAGCAAAAAAAAAAGGGGGGAACATATGGTGACTTCTTCAATGAGTGTAACAATTTGGACACATCTTTGAACTTCTGCTTTCCTCCTGTACATCTAGCTGTTGCATTGCATGTGCCATTTTGCATGTTTTATTATAATTCTTAACCGATGCTGAAAACTTTCTGTCAGACCTGCCACCACTTAAACCTCTAAATAGAAACGATCCCTGACTTCCATTTGTGGAGAAAGGCATAGTTTTATTAGAAGTCAAGTGTATTGCGGCAATGCAAAAGCAGAAGCGAATATAGCACACCAAAATCCCTAAGTTCAACTATTCCCTCCCTTAGCAACCTCCAATTAGCCACCCCAGTGTAACCAATCCAATTCAGGCAAAATGTTTACTTAACGGCCTCTTCCTTCTTCCAGCTGGGTGGGTCATCTTGAAGCAGCTTCTGGAGGAGATACAGCTTTTACTTTCGTTTTCCCCCAAGCCTTCCTCCTTTCATTCCCCCCTCCCCATACTTCATGGCAGTCTGTCACCATATAGCAGTAAAGCACAAGCAAGCAAAAGGTGGCAGCTGACACTTTCCTTTACTATTTACATTCTGTCCTCTGTGGCTGTTAATGATTTACTTAACTATGTGAAGACGGGGAAGGCTGGATGCCAGACACTTTCACTTGAAAATATTCCAAGGATTTTTTTTTAAACAGAGATTTGAAAGGCTGGATAGGCAGTGAGCTTTCAGTGGCATGTTGTGATGTTTTTGATGCTGGGAAGAAGCATGTTAGATATTGGAAAGCAAGATGTGGAAGGAGCTTTAGGAGAAATATTTTCACCAAAGTTGACATCATTCAGCCATAGGGACATTTAGATGGCCTGGCTGAGAATGATGGGACATGTCAGCCCATATTTTTGGAGGATACCAAGTTACAAATATATTTTCTTGTCGCATTTAGCAAATGTAGGATTGGAAATCACTTGTGCATTTGTCTAACGTATAACACCAGCTCGAAACCTGGCCATTTTGGCGACCCAGATTTTTTAATCTGGTTAAACAAAACCTATTTTATAGACTGTCCTAAAACTGCTTCCACATAATTTTGTGTTTTTAGTGCAGTTGCTTCTGTTGAGAACTCATTGGCTTCACTCACACATTGCTCATGGCTTAAGTTTGGCTTATTAAATAAACTATAATTGGCTGTGTTTACACAACACACTGATCTGTAATCAAGCCAACTTCTGAACACAACGTATGAATCCTGCTATTTTCTTTGCATTTCAGTCTTTATTATTGCTTCTGTAAATTGCCATATAAATGATAGCCTTTCAAGAGTAGAGTAGGCAAAAATAGATAAAATTACTGATCTAAGAAATCAGAACCAACTAATTGACACTTTTTGTGACCATCACTATGATTAAAGTACAGTACTTTAACTAAGTACAGGTAGTACTTGATTTATGACTGGTTTATCTAATTACCATTTGGAGCTACTACCTTGGAAAGTGTGCTACACAGTGCATAGAGTAGTTCTGGCTGTTGTAAAATGTCACCTCACCCCCACAAGTCAAATGATTGCATTTCTGGTGCTTGGCAGCTGTCTCACATTTACAACTGTTTGCAGGATCATGTGATCACAACTTGGAAAAAAAAAAGGTTTGCTGGCAAAAATGCCCATTCAGGAGAATGGATTTGGACTTAACAACACTGTGATTCATTTAATGACCCCAACAAAAACAGTTGTAATATAGGATCAGGTCACGTGGGTGCCTCGATTTAACAATCTTCTTGATTTAAGGACCAAAATTCCTGTCCCAATTCTGGTCGTAAGTTGAGAACTACCTGTGTAGTAATACTCCAGCATCAAGAGCAGAGGTGGTATTCAGCAGGTTCTGACCAGTTCTGGAAAACCGGTAGCGGAAATTTTGAGTAGTTTGGAGAACCGGCAGATACCACCTCTGACTGCCCCCGCCCCCATCTATTCTCTGCCTCCTGAGTCCCAGCTGATCGGCTGGGTCTTCTTTGGTTGCCTTGTACAGGAGAATGGAGCTGGAAAGCAGGTTAGTGGGGTGGGGAGGGAATGGGGATTTTGCAATATCCTTCCCCTGCCACACCCACCAAGCCAAGCCCACCATGCCACACCCACAGAACCGGTAGCAAAAAGTTTTGAATCCCACCACTGATCAAGAGTATACAGGTAGGCCTCGACTTACGACCACAATTGAGCCCCAAATTTCTGTTGCTAAGTGGGACAATTGTTATGTCAGTTTTACCTCATTTTAAGTCCTTTCTTGACACAGTTGTTAAGTGAATCACTGCAGTTGTTTAGTAACACAGTTATTAAGTGAATCTAGCTTCCCCATTGACTTTGCTTGTCAGAAGGTCGCAAAAGCTGGTCATATGACCCTGGGACCCTGCAACCGTCATAAATACGAGCCAGTTGCCACGCATCTGAATTTTGATAACATGATTATGAGGATGCTGCGACGATTGTAAGTGTGAAAAATGGTCATAAGTCACTTTTTCCAGTGCCATAACTTCAAATGGACCCTAAATGAATAGTTGTAAATTCAGGACTATAACGATTCTGCAATTTATAAGTAGTGTCATTGTTCTCAACAGAGAAATGATTATTCTCTTTAATTGGACGGTTGCTTTTCTCAGTCTGGGATCTAACCTGTCTTCTTTTGTCTTTCTTAATATCCACACCCCCTTCCTTTCTTTTCTTTCTCTCTCTCTCTCTCCTCCCCACCCTCCAATCTCCCACTGCCAGCTCCCTGAACCGCTCTGAAAACAGCCATTGATCTCCGGTCTCTGCTATGTCTCCCCAACCATTGGGCCTCTACTTGTGTCTCGAGCACTTTCTAGCAGCAAGATTTGAATTTCATCCAGTTTCTTCATCCTCTTCTCTTTAATAAGCTTTATGGGTCCAGCCTATAAGGAAGGGCATAAGCCTACGAAGGAAGTGGGTTTATTGATATAACATTGGGTGTGTCTAGGTTTCACTTTTTTAACATCACGATTTCCAAAAGTGCTTAAGAAATGGAAGCTAATTGTGATGTGGATGAGCGGATTCTCCTCCGTGATGGTTTGCCCTTTCGATCCACCAATTTATGAAGTTATGCTTTAGGTCCTAAATGGGTTTAAGTTTACAGCTGGGAAATGATTAGTGCTGATTTGTTACCGGGCATTACAGTAATATTAACGGATGCCTGCTACAGCATGGATTTTGCCAATGACTAACTTAATTTAATTTAATCTAAATTAGATTAAATTAGAGGGTGCCCAACTCCAGATGATTCCGGATGGCCTTAGATTTAAAAAAAAAGAGAGCAAAAACACTAAAAATGAAACAGATCACATGATCAGAAGGGAAATCTGGAACCCAAAGTTGGAAAGGATAAATTAGTTGTCAGCCATAAATGATTATCGAACTACATAAGGATTCTCTTTTTTGGAGGGAACCTGGTAGACAAAGGAGTACTCTTATAGTGTATCAGATGTGGGGCCGGATGGCTTTTACAGTAAAGGTTTAATTTAATTTAATTTAGTACTGATACTATTACTACTCTGTGGATGAGGGCCATTTCTTGTGTTGGCTTTAGATCTTGAAGATAATGTATGTTGTTCTTTCAGAGAATTGAATGTGAATTAGTAGAGGCATTGGTACATGTGTTGTCTCTAGTAAACGGTTTCAGAGAGTTTGCAGCAGGTCAAAAACCTGCCTGTTTTTACTTGGTTGTTAATAGAAAGCGTAGCTAGACCTTCTTAAGTAAGATCACAAAGGATTATTTCACAGCAGGTTCTGAGTGAAGAAAAATTAAGAGAGTAATCAAAAGCTTTGCAAACTGTCATTGAGCTACCTACTATAATATTAATGTTCCAGTGAGGTTTATTTATATACTGTTCTGGTGTTGGCAGGTGATCTATTTCAAGATAAAAGACCTTCTGTTTAGGAAAAGATGTTAAAAAGGATTCTCCACAGGATCTCTGATTCAAAAATGAATCATGGAAATGAGAAAAAAAACATGTATAAGAGGACAGCGTTAGGCTAAGTTGCTAAGATTTCGTTTAAATTTTAGATACACAGTTCCTGACCAAGGGAAAGAAACACTGCTAGATTCTGTCTTTCCCTACGATCATGTTATTCATTCTCTTTCTTCCCGTCTCACTCACTTTCAAACACACATACATATTCAGAATCCAATGAGAAATATTCTTTAACAAGCGTGCTTTGGTCAGTCTTAAAAATACCTTTGGACCAGGGTTGGGATGCTACCGGTTCTGCCTGGTTCTATAGAGCCGGTAGCTCTGAAGAGCAGCAGACACCAAACTGGTTCTGTGTCTGCTGCTGTTTTGGCCCACCTACCCGCCTGGGCTCTTACCTGTCCTTTATTTCCTGCTTTTTCAACCTCAGTTGCTTTGCACAAGGTTGAAAAAGCAGGGAAAAAGAGGTTTTTCAAATGCTGCACACATGTGCGCAGCGCTTTTCAGCTGTTCAGGTAGCACAGCATGCGCAAAACGTAGTCACTGAACCGATAGTAACACCAATTGAATCCCACCCCTGTTTTGGACCCTTTAAATGAGGCTGAGTTAAAGTACATGGCCGGTAGTCTTTTTTTTTTTTTTTTAAGAAAGAAGCAGAAATTTACTCTTCTTTAGGTCTGCAGCAAAGTTTACTATTTATTATAAAACCTACTTGCATTTAAGTACTGTAAGACATTCTCTTGGGTTTGGTACATTGGATTTTTGGTACCAAAATTTACCATTGAGTGTCATTTTAAATGACTAATGGTGATAATAAATCATGTTCATTATCTTAGGATCTGATGGAAAGACAAGCATGTGCCAAGGTCTGAATGGGCAGCCTTGACGGCTCCCAGGCCACATGTGAACTCTGTTTTTTAAACCTGCCAAACACTTCAAGAATCATTAAAAAATCGGTGTCTTTGTAATATACTTAAAATAGGCTGGATATAGTTGGAAAGCCAAAACCTATCTCTCAATTCTGATCCAATGCTAGGAGGCTCAGAGTTAGGAGGGCTGCATTAAAATATGTACTAAGGCTCTTCTGGGCTGTAGAATGCGCCAGCGGCAACGTAGGGCAGGGATGAGAAGAAGTACATGAAACGCTCTAGACCAGGAGTGTCAAATTCAAGGCCCGAGGGCCGAATCCGGTCCATGGGGTGCTTAGATCTGGGCCATGGGGCCACCCTGGAAACAGCGAAGGACCAGCCCGTGGTGCCTCTGCCAGTACAAATGGAGCGGCCCTCCTGAGCTCCGTTTTCACTGGCAGAGCGCTCGGGCCACCACCGCCACAGCCCCCCCCCCGAACATCAGTGATGTCGAGCTAGCCACGCCCACCCTGGCCACGCCCCACCCCCACCCCCGAGGTCAAACACAACCCTGATGTGGCCCTCAATGAAAACGAGTTTGACACTCCAGCTCTAGACTAAGTCCAACTTCTGGTGTTATTGCTTTGATAGCCAGCAATTCTCCAGCCTAATTAGATACGTTTAACCAGATGGCCTAGGAACTGAACTTAGGAAGGGTCCTCTTCAACTAGAGCAGTGTTTCTCAACCTCAGCAGCTTTAAGCTGTGAGGACTACAACTCCCAGACGTCTGGTGGGGAGCTCTGGCAGTTGAAATCCACACAACTTAAAATTGCTGAGGTTCAGAAACACCGCTACAGATACTTTTTTTTCTCCCTGTTAGAAGACTTCCTTAGAAGTCTTCCTCCAAAGCTCTAAAGGCCCAGCCATTAGTTGGTTGACAATGCTATCCCATTTTTTTTTCTCTCTCTCTCTCTCCCCCTCCCTCCCTGCTGTTCTTCACATCAGTATTTAGGGAGGCCTCCTCTGTTGTAACAGGAGATGGGAAAGAGAGAGGAGCCAAAATAGGATTTATTATAACTGACATGAAAACTATGATAGGGTTGCAAAATTGTGGTTTATGTACAGGTCGTTCCTTTGGCCTCAGAGCCTTCCAGATTGGGGAAGCCAAAGAATTTAACCTTTTGGTAATTTTGCTGGGATTAGAGAAAGCTGAGGACCAAGCAACTACTTTAAGGGAGCTAAGATATCAAGTTTTCCTCTTAACATCCACCTCACAATATGAGGATCTTACTTAGGTAATTGTTCCTTGGTGAGCCATAAATGTAAAGTCTGGTATGACCCTTTTGCTGATGGAATTTACATATCCATGAGTCTAATTATTTACTGCCTTTGCTTTTGTTTTGACTATAGGTCCATTTCTCTGAGGGTCATGCAAAGACCTTTGCAGAGTAGAGTCAAACGTCCTTCCATAACTCTGGGCTGTACTTGGAGATGACTTAGAGAGCCAGTGTGGTGTAGTGGTAAAGTGGCTGACCTAGAAGCCAGGGAACTGAGTTCTAGTCTTCCCTTAGGCATGAAAATCGTCTAGGTGATTTTGGACTAGTCATTCTCTTTCAGCCCAACCTACCTCACAGGGTTGTTGTGAGGAAAATAGGCAAGAGGTTTAAGTATGCTCACTGCCTTGAGTTGACTGAGGTATGTTAAAAAGCGGACAAAAATAATAACAGTAACAACAACATCACAGTGGTGCCAGAAGGCCGGAATTTCTGCTTTAATTTGAAATTCTGCTGGAAGCTTAACATACATACAGTATTTCCTTTCACGTGCCTCTGAATTTGCCATGGCTTGGGAAGAATGTAGGTAGTTCTCGGTTTACAATCATAATTGAGCCCAAAACTTCCATTGCTAACTGAGGTACGGAATTATGTAAGTTTTGTCACATTTTGTGATTTTTCTTGCCTCAGTTGTTAAGTGAATCATTGCAGTTGTTAAGTTAGTAACACAGTTGTAAAGTGAATCTGGCTTCTCCATTGACTTTGCTTGTGACCCTCGGATTCTGCAACCATCATAAATATGATCCAGCTGCCACGTGATCAAATTTTGATCACATGACTATGGGGATGCTATAAAGTAAAAAACGATCATAAGTCACTTTTTTCAGTAACTTCAAATGGTCACCAAACAAACTGTTGTAAGTCAAGGACTACCTGTAAAAGGTAAGCTTTGAACCATGTGGGTCCTATAGCTTGTATAGAATGAAGCCCCAGCCATTAATCTGATCCACAACCTCTAAAGGAAATACAAGTGCTAAATTCTTTGCTGTTTCTGCCCGATGCCATTTTCTAGTCTCTCTCTGTTTTGTGGTCAGTTGCTTGTGCTTATATGTTGTCTTTTAAATATTATTCTGCCTGTGGTAGGTTATTGCCCTTTGGTCAGCCTCAACGCTGTTGAGGTGTTTGCTTAGTAGGTCAAAAAAAATGTGTTTGATGTTTTCAACCCAAAACAGTTGCCATGCTCCTCAAAAGCAGGAGAAGCTGAAGCTCTGAGCTTCATTTTCAGATCTGAACTGAAAGAGATTTTGGGAATTTGGAGAAGGAAATGAAAAAATTAGGAGCTGAGATTAAGAGTCCAGATTTGTAAGCACGGAAGGGAGAATTGGTAAGATAGTGTCAAGAGGAAGCTGTTAGGAGTCAGGTGAGGAAAACCAAGAATTGTTATATTATAATCAAACGTTCTATTTGTTATAAGGGAAGGAAAACGGGGAAGCAAATATGTGCCAAGTTCATTCAAATACTGTGCCAGGGGAGGAAAAATTGGTCCAACAAATACACAATTGGTTAGCTTTCTCAGTGTGGTTGGTACGTGTACTAACCCTCCTTATTCTGTCCAGTTGTGTAACTCTGCAGATGTGTTTGCTGTGCCAGCTAGGATTACTGCAGTGGCCATTGTAGTCTAAGGCCAGAGGGTGTCAAATGGAAGAACAACTAGGCACCATCTATTCTAACACATCTGCATGTCCACAACCTGGTGCCATCCAGATGTGTTAGATTGTGAGAATGGCTGTGTTGCCTTGAGATTCTGAGGAACTAAAGGCCATCATCTGGAGGGAACTGGTTTGAGAAAAGCTTCATTATGGAACCAGTTTTTAATATTGGGGAAAAAATACTGGTAATAGGATGGGACGAGTCTTCTTAGGCTGAATCCCCATTGTTATGATGCCTGTTGGATGACCTGGATCAGATTATTTCTCCCTTAGCCAGATTTCCTCATCCTGCAAAAATGAAACGAACGGGGAGATCTATGCTCTAGGATCTTTCCAAGCAGCTTGAGGAAAGGTTGGGCTAAAAAAATAATTCTGATTTGAAGTCAGGATACTAAAAATCCTTCTTGCCTTTGAGCAGTACTAATTTGTTCTTGTATCTTTTGAGATTTTTTTTTTTTACCAGAGTTCATTTTTAGGCCTGTTTTTACCCCGATGCCAATATATTTGCTCTCACTACTCATTTAACAAAACCCCGGGGGCTCTGAATGATTAATCTGAAGCCAAATGCCTCCTCCTCTTCCCCTCCTTTTGAGTTGATCACCATTTTCTCTTGACATCAGGCACCTGAGTGATGCTGAGCTTCACCATGTATACCAGGGCTGTCGAACTCCCAGCCCGCGGGCCGGATGCATCACACGCTGGCCACGCCTTCCCCCCGGTTTAGCAAAGGGGGCAAAAGTCGCGATACTTCACGTGACGACAACGTGACGCCACGATTTTGACACCCCTGATCTATACTAGAAATCCAGAGAACTAGTCTGTCAGGGAACGGTATGATACTCAAAGTCAGAAGACTTGGTGCTGAGAACAAAGCACAAAGAGAACGCCGCTATGCTATCAGTTGGAACCATGCTGGTTTCCCCATTTTTCAAAGCATCCACCTGGGCCCTCCAACAAACCTGTTTGATCCAGTATTGCATTTCTCCTGTCTTCCATTTTCCCGGTGGAAGAAATTTGGAAGTCAACATCGAAGGAGGTCAGATTGGCAGCCAGAGTTGTGTCTGCTATCCTCAACCCAGTGACAGACTTTACTGAAGGTTCCTTGTAGAACACCATAGGCTGGACTTCCCCAACACCTCCAAAGGTGTTAACCCAGTTCCCATGATTCCCTAGGTGGGAAGGCTGCAGTAGATGTCAACTCTGTTTCATTTGTGGAGGACTCTTTCTCTCTCTCACTTATTCTGTCCCTTCCCCTTTTTCCTTTTTTTTTTTTTTGGTCTGGCAGTTTTCCAGCAGTTCCCTGTTCTACCTTCTTGTTCCCCATCCCTTCTGATCAAAACAGCCAAGATCCTGACTTGCCTTTGGCTGTTTAGTGTGTGGCGTGATCAAATAATGAACTTTTGTTTACATTTCAACAATAATAAAGTTTGGATTTTTTAAACATTATAAGGTGTGTTTTTGTCTTTTTGTCACTAGCTTCTGGAAAAACTGGCCATACTTCTGTGGCCCACTTCTCCAACACATGAATGGGCCCACTGAAGAGTTGGGGAACATGGACCAGTAGAAGTTTTATATTGTTCTGTGGCCATTAGCAACCTTTGTGGGTTTGCTCCATTCTTATAAAATGGGCCCTCTTGGGGTGGTCTTTTGTGTAACACTTGTTGCAGAGTCACAGAAGGACAAACACAGATGGAGATCTCTTGGGATTCTATAGGAAGTTTCAAACTCAAGAAATTGCTAGCATTGCCAATAGCTTCCCCGAAAGGGGCATCCCCTAATCTCCACTGCAGATGTTACCTAGCCTGGTAACTAAACGGAAACCAACCCACAAGCTTGGAGGACAAACCCTCACCTCATCCTACACCAGAGCTACAGATATTGCAATGCCAATAGCATTTATACTGCTCCTGCCCCATAGCCCTTTACAATCCTCTGTGTGAGGTTTACAATGTCAGCATTCTCTGCATATTGCCCTCAACAATCTGGGCCCTCATTTTACCAACCTCGGGCAGATGGAAAGCTAAGCCAACCTTGAGCCCTGTCAGGATCAAACTCCAGGCTGTGGGCAGAGTTTGCCTACAATATTGCACTTTAACCACTGCCATAGGGCTCGTTGAGCCAAAAACCACAAACGGTTGCTCTACCAAGACTGTCATAGATGTTCTAATCACTTATTAAGACATCTTGATGATTCGCTCAGGATGATTGAAGAGAGATAATATGAAAGGGAAAAATAAGATGGGGAAAAATTAAATTAAAGATGTGACTTGAATTTATCTCCTGATATCTTGTATTCTTCTTTCTCCACGGCAAGGCGATTTTGGGTAGGGAAAAAATAAGACCTCAGGAATTGTTTGTACTGCAAGCAGACATATGCAATATGCATTTTTGTAAGCAGAAGCATTTAATTTATAAAATGCTACCTTATAATCTGCTGTACTGGTAAAAACAGATTGTTATGTATGGGAGATGCAGAATATAGAAGGGAAGTACATGCTAATGAATCCTGAGATCTTATAGCCCAGGGGTGTCAAAACTGGCAGCCCACAGGCCGGATGTGACACATGACAGCAACATGATCCAGCAAGTTTGACACCCATGTTATAGTCCATTTCATTACTTAGATATTCCAGCTTTCTCCTTCCACTGAATTGGATTACCATTCCCTTCCAGTCATTGTAGTCAACATTAGTAGAGTTCGCTTCCCCAATGCTTGGACTGAAGGTGCCATGGATTAAACCTGTGGAGCAGAATTAGGCTTTTTTCCTTTATTTTTATTTTTATTTTATTTTTTGCTGTAAGCACTGCAGACAAAGCCACCTGAGGGTTGGGGTGGACATTAAGGGGCATATCTGTGTAGATAAGAGAGAGACTTAATAACCTTTGTGCATATTCATGACAGTTTCCTCCCCACTTTTACGAGTGAAAAAGCAAAAAAAAAAAAAACAACCCAAACCTATACTATATATATTAGAAGTCCCCAAACTTGGCAACCTTAAGACTTCTGGACTTCAATTCCCAGAATTTCTCAGCCAGCATAGTTGAAGTCCACAAGTCTTAAAGTTGCCAAGTTTGGGGACCACTGATATATATAGTTGTAATCCCATAAAACACTAGAGAGCTTCCAGCTAATCAGCTGATTTGTAGCTTGCTGCAGGCAGAATATCTGTTGGGCCTCTTAAGATTCTTAAGAGTCCCCATTTAACATCCACTCCTTCAGTGATCTTTCTAAGTTATGCCAGTGCTGAATGAGAGAAATTTACGATGGGTCCTCATAGTTGTGGCTCTTACAGCATCCCCACAGTCCCATGATCACAATTTAGGCACTTAGCAACCAGTTACATCCCACAGTGACATGGTCGCTGTTTGCAACCTTCACGGCCAGCTTCCCCAACAAGCAAAGACAGTGGGGAAGCCAACGGGAGGTTGCCAATGATGATCGTGTGACCCTGGGATGCCGTTAAAGGTTTGCCTTAACAGTGGCAAGTGAGAGGGTGGAACTGCCATCATACATCGGTGCAGTCAACAACTGCTTGCTTAGCAACAGTGTTCCTGATCCTAGTTGCTTTCACCAAGCAACGACTACCTGCATTGGGTTAACAGAAGTCTACAATAGTATCAGGCTGGGTTGACCATCCGATGTGAAGCCCGATGATGCTCAGTCACTCACACCTCCTCCTTTGTGATATCCTTTTGCCAGGATTGTCTGCTAGAACTGCTTCGTAGGGTTCTTGTGGGCTGATGCTTTGTCGTCGGTGAGAGTTATCTCACACCTTGTCTGCTGTCAGTCTCTTTTCCAATCACTTTTGATTTTCCAAAGAACCAGACTCTTAACTTTAAAGGAGAATATTTGTAGTTGAAATGAGGGATCCTTCTTGCTCTCTGAGCTTGATGGTTTTCTTGCAGGTGTTTCGTTACCCTAACTAGCACTGGTGATGTTATCTGCAAGAAAACAAGCTCAGAGAGCACCAAGGACCCCTCCCTCTTAACTTGGCATGGTGTGGTGGCCAAAAAATGATGGTAGGTTCCAGCAGTTACAGCCTTAAAAGGACAGGAGTCTCCCCAGATCCTTGAGATTCTTTCTCTACTGTCTTCTGCTCAGACATGTCCCCCATCTGCTTTGCTAACAGTAGACATTTTCACTTCTTTTTCAAGACTGTAGCATAATATACGTTAGGTTTTTATGAATTGTATTTTTTAGATGGACAGATACTAGGACAGTGTTTAATTTTTTTTATGGATGAAGTTTTTAGAGGTATAAAAATATTGTAAATGTCCTTCCTGAGCAAAGGAAACTGTGGTCCCCTGTCTTGATTCCATTTCATGTGTCTTTACCTCTATAGCACATCCTTTGCCCTGTTGCATTTTGGCTTGATGCTCCTGTCTCACCCATTGCTTGCTGCTGCCTCATCATCTCCACCCCCTGCTTGTTTTTCCCCTCCCTTCCTCCAGGGGGAGCTCTGAAAAGGACAGCCTGATAGCTAAAAAGTGGTCCTACAGCCGCTTCAAGAACTCTGCTGAAAGTGCAGAAGAGCCTGAGAACAGACCAGGTGAGTGACATCTGATGAGTGTGGGGGTGTGTGTGTGTGGGGTTACTTAGCAACTGTTTGAAGGTCTGATGGACCTACTTATCGTTCGAAATTCCAACTTTCAACCCTTCTCCCTGGGTCACATGACTGCACTGTGGATACTTGACAACTGGACCACATTTATGGCTGTTTGCGGCATTCTGCGATCACATAACCACATTTTACAACCGTTTTGCCAAAAACTGGCATTTCATTCCAATTTCTGTGGGGCAAAGCTGCACCAATGGCAAACCATCGGTTTGCTTAATGACCACTCCATTTGCTTAATAACCCACCACAAAAAAAGGTTGTGAAATAGGGTCAGTCACGTGACCAACTTGCTTTATGACCATCCTGAGTTACGACCGTGATGAGTAGGCTCCATTGCTGCCATAACTCAAGGACTACCTAGATGTTCACATTTAGACTTAGCTATTAACTTTACCCCAAAAGAGTCTGGGAATATGTAAAACACTGATGTGAATGCTCTGGGGAGTGGAAGTCTGCATGTTGCCTGTGGCCACATTCAAATAACAGATGGGAAAAACATCAATCCCCAAAAGGTGAAACACCCACAACAAAATTACTTCACCGAAATAGGCATTCATCCAATGACTAGGGCCGTGGGCCAGAGGTTGCCCTTGGCTATTCCAAAAGATTCCCTTTGAAACAAATACTTGCAAAGAACCCTCAAGCCCGTGAAGATGTTTGCCATGCTTGCCTGTTTGTGAAAAAAAATAAGAATTTTCTTTATTCTGGGTCATCTTTTTGATCCATCTAGCCAAGGCCGCATTTTTCCCCCTCTGTTGAGTTGATTCATTAACTGAGAATGAAAGATGGAACCTCTGTGTGGAAAACGTAGTTCTCTTATCACTCTATTGTATAATAGCAATAGCACTTAGACTTATACCACTTTAGTGCTTTACAGCCCTCTTTAAGCAGTTTACAGTCAATTTGGGCCCTCATTTGACCCACCTTGGAAGGATGAGTCAACCTTGAGCCTGGTGGGATTTGAACTGCCAAATTGTAGACAGCTGGCTGCAGAAGTAGCTTGCAGTCCTGCACTCATAACCACTGAGCCACAGAGGCTCCTTAATAATAATACAGGTGGTTCCCAACTTACAACAGTTCATTTAACTAAAAAAAGTGACCTGACCATTTTTCATTTTTCAATCTTTGTATCATCCCCATGGTCATGAGATCAAAATTCAGATGCTTGGCAACTGGTTGATACTTATGACCATTGCTATGTTCCAAGATCATGTAATCCCCTTTTGCAACCTTCTGACAAGCAAAGTCAATGGGGAAACCAGATTTACTTAACAACCCTGTTACTAACTGAACAACTGCAGGGATTCACTTGCGGCAAGAAAGGTTGTAAAATGGGGCAAAACTCACTTAAATAATTTCACTTAGTAACAGAAATGTTGGGCTCAATTGTGTTTGTAAGTCGAGGACTACATGTGCTGACATAGATGGGACAGGTCCATTCTTCCTCCTTAAACCTGTGTTTAAGGCAGTCTTTTCTTATTTATAAAACAATACACTAGGACCTAGATCCTCATTCAAAACAAAAATGCAGATGTTAGGATTCTCAAGATACTGAACGTTGCTCTTGAGGGTTTCAAATTTTCCCTTGTGTGTGCAAGATCCACTTTGCAAGTGAGATTATTTAATGTTCAAACACATGTATTTGAGCTTGTATTTTTCCTGCCATAAAACCAGGTTTGCCCAGCTTAAGCGGAAGATTGCTAATGATACTCACCAGCTTTCTGTAAGAAAAAAAAGTTGGAAAGATTACAGCAGGAGAAGATTATGTCCACCTATAAAATTCCATGAACAAAGCAGCACATTTATTTATTTAACATATGGCATATCATACATGGACTAGCAATACATATTAGAATTTCAACTAAATTAGTAGAACCCAATAAAATATAAATGTTAAAAAGACCTATGTTTAAATAGTGTCTAGGCCAGGGATGTCAAACTCAATTTCATTGAGGGCCGCATCAGCATTATGGTTACCCTCAAAAGGCCAGTTGCATGTAAGACTACAGTGTGTATCATATTAATTCAGGAGTGCATTATGTCTAGGCCATCTAACCATTGAAGCACAGCATCATTTATATTTAAAAAATCAAATACTGGACCGATATATGCCCTCCGCTTATGTCACGATGTGATCTACAGTTTCATGTGGGACCCTAGCAGATGCATTATGGGGGGGGGGGGACATTATGCCCCATTGATCAAGCAGCAAATGATTATACAATTAAAATCTCATCTGGAACAGTCTTTAATTTTTGCACATTAAACAGCCTTTTCAGAACAGAACATAGAGCCTACAATATATTAGCATGCATTAGTAAAGTGACATCTGAACCTGACTTCTTCCTATTTTTTTAGGGGATATAAAAGATAACTCTGATTCACCAAAAGCAACTCAGAGATCAGACAGCAAGTAAGTCTTTCCCTTTCTCTCTCTCTCTACTTCTTTTCATCTTCATTTCCAAAGAATCACAGAGGGTCAAAAAGCTTGATAGCTCAGCCTGCATTGATACTATAAGCACAACACTATAATAACAGCAGATGAACTAGGGAGACTAGCTATGAAGCGACAGTTGGATTGGAATTAGAAAATGACAGAGCCTTCCCCAACCCAGTTCAGCACCTTCCAGATGTTGAGCTACAACTACACTTACACCAATTAGTACTGTTGTAAAGCAGTTCAAGAATCCACTAACATCCAAATCAGAAGAAGACCCAACTTTTATTTAAACATCTCCAATGAAGGCGAGTTCACCATCTCCCAAGTCAGCCAGTTCCATGGTTAAACAGCTCTTGCCATTAGGAAATGATTCCAGATGCCTTCCTAACATCTGTTCCTTTGTCATGTGAACCGATTGTTTCTTGTCCAGTCTTCTGGAGCAACTCTGATTCATCTTCTACATGATAAGTTTCTGGGTTTTTCTCCCCTTCAGCAGTTTCTACTACGGGAATAAGAAAACTAATCCACTTTAGCCAATGGATGTTGAGGTAGAAAAGTGCTGTAAAAGCTATACAGGTGAAACTCGAAAAATTAGAATATCGTGCAAAAGTTCATTTATTTCAGTAATGCAACTTAAAAGGTGAACCTAATATATGAGATAGGCTCATTACATGCAAAGCAAGATAGTTCAAGCCGTGATGTGTCATAATTGTGATGATTATGGCTTACAGCTCATGAAAACCCCAAATCCACAATCTCAGAAAATTAGAATATTACATGCAATCAATAAAACAAGGATTGTACATAGAACAATATCGGACCTCTGAAAAGTATAAGCATGCATATGTACTCAGTACTTGGTCTGAGCCCCTTTTGCAGCAATCACTGCCTCAATACGGCAGGGCATGGAAGCTATCAGCCTGTGGCACTGCTGAGGCGTTATGGAAGATCAGGATGCTTCAATAGTGGCCTTCAGCTCTTCTGCATTGTTCGGTCTCATGTCTCTCATCTTTCTCTTGGCAGTGCCCCATAGATTCTCTATGGGGTTCAGGTCAGGCGAGTTTGCTGGCCAATCAAGCACAGTAATCCCACGGTCATTGAACCAAATTTTGGTACTTTTGGCAGTGTGGGCAGGTGCCAAGTCCTGCTGGAAAATGAAGTCAACATCCCCATAAAGCTCGTCTGCGGAAGGAAGCATGAAGTGCTCCAAAATTTCCTGGTAGACGGCTGTGTTGACCCTGGACTTAATGAAGCACAGTGGACCAACACCAGCAGATGACATGGCTCCCCAAATCAACACAGACTATGGAAACTTCACACTGGACTTCAAGCATATTGCAGTGTGTGCCTCTCCATTCTTCCTCCAGACTCTGGGTCCTTGGTTTCCAAATGAGATGCAAAAGTTGCTCTCATCAGAAAAGAGGACTTTGGACCACTGAGCAATAGACCAGGTCTGTTTTTTTTGCTTCTGACATTGTTTGTTGTTGAGGGGCGGCTTGACAAGAGGAATACGGCATTTGAAGCCCATGTTCAGGATCTGTCTGTGTGTGGTGGCTCTTGATGCACTGACTCCAGCCTCAGTCCACTCCTTGTGAAAGTCCCCAACACTTTTGAATTGCCTTTTTCTGACAATCCTCTCCAGGCTGTGGTCATCCCTGCTGCTTGTGCACCTTTTTCTTCCACACTTTTCCCTTCCACATAACTTTCTATTAATGTGCTTTGATACAGCACTTTGGGAACATCCAACTTCTTTTGCAATTACCTTTTGAGGCTTTCCTTATGGAGGGTGTCAGTGATGGTTTTCTGCACAACTGTCAGGTCAGCAGTCTTTCCCATGATTGTGATTCCTACTGAACCAGACTGAGAGACCATTTAAAGGCTCAGGAACCCTTTGCAAGTGATATGGCTTAATTAGCCGATTAGAGTGGGGACACTTTGAGCTGAGAATATTGAACCTTTTCACAATATTCTAATTTTCTGAGATTGTGGATTTGGGGTTTTCATGAGCTGTAAGCCATAATCATCTCAATTATGACACATCACGGCTTGAACTATCTTGTTTTGCATGTAATGAGTCTATTTCATATATTAGGTTCACCTTTTAAGTTGCATTACTGAAATAAATGTACTTTTGCACGATATTCTAATTTTTCGAGTTTCACCTGTAAACCTACATAATTTAACAAATTTATATACCAATTCAATTCACATGTGGTAACTCTTAGCAACTTGCAACATTACTAATCCACAATCCAACACCCCCATACACTGATGACAGTACGATCAAACCAGCCACTTGATTGGTTTCATATCAACTTGGGGTCTTCAAGCCTGCTGACAGAACCAGGTCTTCAGGCTTTCAGAAAAATATCAGGGTGGGAGCCAGCTGTCCTATCTCCAGGGGTATGATATTCCATAGGGAGGGAGCCACCAGAGAGAGGGAGGACCCTTTTTCTTGTGCCCACCAGATATACTTCCCTAATACTTGGGGTACGCAACATGTCCTACCTTCCTGCTCTGGTGGGCCAGTTTTATACAGTACATCCACAATTACACATCTGTAAAATTACCTACCTGTTTTTTTTTAAATCTTTCCTGATCTATCTAGATAACTGCTCTTTCTCTCCCTTAGACTTAAAGGCACTGCTCTGAGCCATCCCCATGATCTAGAACCAATGATCATTAGGCAGATGGAAGAGACAGCCCAAGTTCCTGAAGAATCTTCACCTCCCATGATGGATGCTCAAGATCTCGATGAACCAGCCTTTGGGGAAAAGACAAAGAACTCCAATGCTTTAACAGTCCCCTACAAGAATGCCATTGGCAAAAGTAAGCATCATGTTCCCTGGATTCCTCTGAAGCAGAATAAGGGGCTGTACAATCTGGCTCCAAACTCATGTCAGAGGAAGCCACTGTGGATAGTAGCAGGAAGTCCTTATGAAGCCAAGTGGATCCACCACAAGTATCTGTATTGCAATACTAGACCTTGGTAAAGGAAATGAGTCAAAATCATGGCTGTTGAATTAACAGATAATGTTGTCTATAGGAAGTAGGAGAACATTGCCAACAGCCTATTTAAAGTATTAATTATTGAAGTATTCATATTCTCCGTTATTAGATCTGACTAAAGTAGCAGCATAACTTTTCTTAGGTTTGCTTCCTTAGATCAGAGTACAAGCCATTTAACATTGTTTGCTACTCACTCCATACATTGGGGGGGTGATGAATCTGGCCCTCTGGAACAGCAGTTCCCAAGCTTGGCAAATTAAAATATGTAAACTTTTAACTCCCATAATTTCCTAGTCAGTTATGTTGGTTGGGCAATTCTGGGAGTTGAAGTCCATACATCTAGAAAGTTGCCAAGATTGGGAACTCTCGCTCTCTAGACCAGGGGTGTCCAACCTTGGCAACTTTACGACTTGTGGACTTCAACTCCCAGAATTCCTCAGCCAGCTTTGCTGGCTGAGGAATTCTGGGAGTTGAAGTCCACAAGTCTTAAAGTTGCCAAGGTTGGACACCCCTGGTCTAGACGATGTTAAAGTACAACTGACAGCAGCTCCAGTTAACGTGGTCAATGATGAAGGGTACAGAAGTTGTAATTCAGAGACCTCCTCACACCTGCCTGTATTTGAAGGGTATGGCCTTGTTTGCTTTATGCTAGTTTTTTCCCACTTTGAAATTCTTCTAATTTCTTCTTTTCAAATGGAAGTTTGTTTAGTTAGCTGTTACTGTATCTGAAACTGTATTTCAAATTCCTTTCCCCTCCTTTCTTTCAAAATTTGCGAGCCAAATATAGGTCTCCAAATGAGAACGGAAGCAAAACAGATTCCATCATATGCTATAAACTTGGGGATTTGACCCACGTGGAAACTTGAATGCAGATTTAAAACATCGTTTAAAATGTGGTAGAATTGAATTAAGTTATCTCACTTGGAGATACTGTGCCATGTTGAAGTTTTTAAATGTTAAGGGAGGGCAGGGTAGAGTCTTGTGCTTTTGTCTTGACTAATAAGAAAATGTTGGAAGGGATATGTGCAATAAAAATATCCAATTTAATCAAAATGGATTTAGCACTTTGGGGTCTAAATTCAGATCTCATTCTAGTTTGGTTTATTTTAATTCTTAATTGATGTACATCAATTTACATGTTGTAGTTGGTTGAAATAAAACTGGCATTTCTCATTCTTTGTTGATCCTTGTCAGGTTCCTTTAACTCAGTGGTCGCCAACCAGTGGGCCAGGGACCACTGGTGGTCTGTGAGAAAATTCTGGTGGTCCACAAAGAAATGTCACCCCCAAAGCAATTAATCCAGGCTGTGCAGGAACACAAGGCTTGCATTGCGAACAACACGATAGTGAGGGGAGGGGGAAAGAAAGGAGGGGGGAACTTGCCTTTCTCGCCCCACGCGCCTGGCCTGGCCACCAGGCTGCTTCTTTCTGCTTCTTTCTTCTTGTGCTTTTGGCTGCACACAAGAAAAGCAGCAAAAATCTTTTTTCTCCCCCAAACTCCATTAGAAATGAGTCTTTGGGACTCTGCAAGGCCTCCTGCTCCAAGAGGCTGCATTGGCAAAGATTCATTTCTGGTGGAGTTTGGGGGAGAGAAAGAAAGACTTCTGCTGCTTTCCTTGCATGAAGCCAAAAGTCTCTCTCTCTCTCTCTCTCTCTCTCTCCCAAGAACGGAGCTGGAGATGGTATCCTGTGATCCCAAATAAAGAATGATCAATCGGTAGGAAAACGGGGTGGGGAATTTTCCTGCAGGCTTTTGGGGGGATTTTCCCAGGGTCTGTGGTCCGCGGGATATAGAATTATGAGTTTGGTGGTCGCTGAGGTCCAAAAGGTTGGCGACCCCTGCTTTAACTAATGAGACATTTAATAGTAGTGGATAGGACAAAATATGCTTAAGGGAGGAAGTGTATTTGTTAATTGAGGCATGTGTGAAATGTGAAAGTTTATTATATGTTTGCTGATGTAGAGAAGCACATTAAGAGAACAGACATGAATTATGGATTGTTCTCCATGAATATGGAGTTGAAAGTTGATTGCTGTATGTGATAAAGGAGTATAGGATGGACATAAAGCATGAGTAGAGAGTAAATGGAATGCTTAGCAAATGATTTAAAGTTAAAGAACTTAGAATAACTTTGTCACTTCAAATGTACACTAATTGGCATACTTTGAAATGAAATTCCATTGTTATACAGCTCTCAAAGGGTCACTACCTCCAATATACGCTACATAAACATGACTAAATAAATAAATAAATGAATACAAAATTATGCATATACCCACATATATGATATGACACAGAGAAACAACACAGTCTGGCTTGGATGTATACATGTACATGGCACAAAAGTGAATCTTCCGTGGTTACCAGACGGATGGCATAAAGAACAAAGCTGTTACAGAATCTAGTAGTCCTGCTAGAAATACTTTGAAACCTCCTCCCAGAGGGGAACAACAGAAACATACCGTAAAGTGGGTATGTGAGGTTTCTAACAATGCTTTGAGCTCTAAGCACATAGTGCCATGATGGCGAACCTATGGCATGCATGCTGGAAGTGGCATGCAGAGCCATCTCTTCGGGCACGCCAGCCATCGGCCATTGCTCTTCTGGGTTTCAGCGCATGCATGTGTGACGGTCAGCTGGTCTTCGCATGTGCTGGAGCGCCAGAAACCGGAAAAACAACTTTCCGGCACACATGCGTGCAATGGCCAGCTGATCTTTGTGTGCACATGCACGTTAGAAACCGGAAGACCAGGTGGCCGACGCGCATGTGTGCACCAGGAAGATCAGCTTCCAGTTTCTGGTGCTCCTACGCACGCATGCACACTCCCATTTCGGCACTCGGTGCTGAAAAGGTTTGCCACCACTGACATAGCACTTATAAGCAGTACCCTAAATCAGGGGTCCCCAACCACCGGTCCCTGGACCGGTACCGGTCCGTGGAACATTTTCTACCGGGCCGCCGGTTTGCTGGGCGCCGCCATCTTGTTTCGATGAGAAAGGTTTTTTTAAAGACTCCAATTTTTCTTCTTTCCTTTCTCCCAAAATGAAAATACGAAAAATGAACTGCATAAAGTTCTGCTACAGCAGGCATTCGTTCCCCCAAAAAGGAACTCACAAATTACAGAACAAAAAAAAAAGAGAGGTAGGACCAGGATATAGGCAGACGCAAAACTTTATATGCAAAAAATAGCCAATCTGGGCGGTTAGCCCTGAGGTAAGTGTGGTGGGGCGGGGAATGGTAACAGCTGGCATGCATTTTTCAAAAGAACCACACAGGCTGCTGAGCCCTGGACAGAAAGAGTGAGCCGAGTAACATTTTGTTGCTTCCTGATTGACTAATTTCAAGCTCCCGGCTGCACTGATCGGGCAGGGCCGTGTCGCTCCCGTGACCTCCAGGCGCGAGATTAAATTCAAACGGCCGTGTAGGAGGATATCAGGGAGTCGGTTGCGCCGCTTCTGCGGGAGAATCTTTTCATTGCAAGGCAAGCGGGTGGGTAAGCGCCGTGAGGTGGGGGGGGTCAGATGGGGTGCCGCTGTTAAAAAAAAGAAAAACTGAGCGAAAACAAATTTAATTTGGATTTAGTAGAAGTTTTCCACTTTGTTGGATGGGTTCTAGTTGAACAAATGAAGCCGAAAAAGGGGGCTCTTGCTTTGGGGTCGCTCAGCTCGCCTTGCCTTGTCATGTCTGCTGATGTCGGTACCGGGCCGCGGATCATTTTGTGATGCCGGTACCGGGCCGTGGCACAAAAAAGGTTGAGGGCCACTGCCCTAAATAACAGGAAGCGAGCTTCTTATAACCTTCTCGGCTGTCCTAACCACTCTCTGTAGGGACTTTCTATCTGAGGCACTGCAGCCACCAAACCAAAGAGGGATGCAGTTTATTAAAACACTCTCAATTGTGCCTCTGTAAAAACAGGACTAAAATTAGGAAGTGTAATGCCCTTTTAGTTGTTTAATGTATTAATGGGTGAATGTATTAGGAATACCTGTAGAAATATTAGAGATGTGTTAGTTGGGGTTATCAGTGTCTGCACACTTTTGTATGCAGTTAAACTTATTTTGAAGACCAAAATATTGAAAACACTACAATTCAGCCAAATAAAAACAAAGGGCAAAAGACCAGAGAATTAACAGAATTTGCAGACTGACTGAGCAGAAGTAAATCAATCAAGAAATCCTTCTCAAGATAATCCAAATCCTTCTCAAGATAATCATAAACAAAATAGGGTGACCTGCCTAGATATTTCTTTAGTGAGAGTACAATTATCCCAATTTAGTCACCTTGTTGTTTGTTTTATTGCTTTTAAACTGCTCAGAATAATTTGACAAGTGGGAAGTCATAGAAATGTGCTAAATGAATGAATAAGTAGGTTTTTTTTCTGGTAATAAAAATAGAATGTTCTCACCAGATCAGTCACGATGGAAAATTAATAGGTTGCAACCAACTGATAAAAATAACAATGCAATAGTATTTGCAAAACTCTCTTGTGTATGCCATCTGGACAGCAGCCCAGGAAATCACGGGGCAATATATTAACCATCAGTGGCAAGGCACTTAGTCTAAATAGTGGGAATGTTCTTTTTTGTGCGACAGAAAGGATATTATAATTAACTATGGAGAGAGGTCTACCACAAAGATCACAGTTGCTGCTAACTCTATTCAGTTCCAAGTCATTAACTGTGGCAAAAAAGGTCATAAAATGAGGCAAAACCAGAGGTGGTATCCAGCAGGTTCTGAACAGTTCTGGAGAACCGGTAGCGGGAATTTTGAGTAGTTTGGAGAACCGGCAAATCCCACCTCTGACTGGAGAAGATTTTACAGTATCCTTCCCCTGCCACCCCCACCAAGCCATGCCCACAGAACCGGTGATAAATTTTTTTGAATCCCACCACTGGGCGAAACTCACTTAACAAATGTTTCACTTAACAAAAGAAATTTGGGGCTCAATTGTAGCCATAAGTCGAGGACTACCTGTATTGTACAATGTCTTGGGAAACAAGTTTGGTTCTCCGGATCCTCCTGAATACCATCCACAAAGGGCATAACAGATTCCAAGATCATTTAAGCAACCTCAAGGTTTTGGCAGTACACAACTAATGGGGACGGTGGGGGGGGACGGGACGGGGGACATGATTTAAAATGTTCACTCGCTGAAAACAAGGAGGAAATTTGAGGGAATTCAATAGAATATGGTTTGGTGGGGAGGGAGAACTGCTGGACGCCTTTCCCCACTGTTTGACATTTCAGACGTTGCCTTCAGACGTTGTGGGTGCTTCATCACTGGAGGTTTTTAAGAAGAGACTGCACAGCCATTTGTCTGAAATAGTATAGGCAGGGTCTCCTGATTGAGCAGGGGGCTGGACTAGAAGACCTTCAAGGCTCCTTCCAGCTCTATTCTGATTCTACTCCTTGCAAGCTGCACGTGTAACTCCAGACCTCCCGCTGTCCCCGCCCGGAGGACTCTCCACAGTTACAGCCAAGAACCGGAAGTCTCGCTGGGAAAAGCAGCGGGACGTCTGACAGGAGCCCTCGCCGACCTTCTCGGTGCGCAGGCGTAGTTAGGGACTCGGCTCGCCAAGTTCACGCCGGGTCTGCAGCTGGCGTACCATTTCCTCCTTCGGTCAAGGAGACTAGAGACGTGCGCCTGCGCAATAGTTAGCGCAGGCGTCGTGGCCTTTTTAAGCCGGCTGAAGAGGCGGCGGCGGAGTTCGCTGCTCAAGGGGCTCGCGGGCTGGCGGGTGGGGGGCGGGAGGAAGGTGGGTTACTGGCGCGTGGAAGGCGCCTGCCTCGCGCTCGCGCGCCATGTACCAGCGGAGCCCGAAGGCGGCCCTGCGCGTGGGCGCCCGCTGCTCCTGGAGGTGGGACGGCAGCAGCAGCAGCAGCCCGTTCCGCCTATGCCCGGGCGACTCGGCGCGCTGTTGCCACCCGGCGCGGTTGCGGCCGCGGGTGAGTGAAAGGCGGCGGGGGAACCGGGCGTGGTCGGCCATCCCCGATCCTCGCGGGAAAGAAGGGCAGATCTGCAAGGAGCAAGCGTGCTGGGAAGCGTGAAGGGGTGGGGGACGGGACACCGGCGGACCGCGGAGAAGACAGAAGCAATTGGATCCTTTGCAAAAAACAAAAAAAAAACCCTGGCTGAGATCGCGAACCGATCGGTCACTATTGCAGACCTCCCTTGCGGGGGATCGGCGGTGCTGGGCTGGATGGACAAAACCTTGGTTTTGATCGGGTTAGAATTGCCCCGGTTGAGCTCGGGAGGATTATAACGCGGTTGAAATGTGCCGGTTGGCTAAAAGGTTGCCCGGGACTTCACGCATCCTTCTCCGGTGACAGCTCGCCCGGCTGATCCGTCGAAGCTCTGCTGTCGCTGCAAGGATGTGTAACCTGCGGGTAAAAGCGGTTTCATCTACCGCTTGGAAAAATCTTAAGAGGTGTGCCTGGCAGTGTTCCCAAAAGTTGCTCCTCGGTGGTGGATGTCACCCCAGGGGCAGTGATTAAATCTTGGCACAATACAGGATTAGCCGTATTGAATGAAATTCGTTTTTGTCTTGCAGCACGGCTGCTTACAGGCCATTGAAAGATCACAGATAGTCAAAGAAAACAACAATTAACAGTGCAAAGTCTTGCTTTGGAATGTATTCCATTCCTGTTTCTGGTCAAATCAGCCTATGAGTTAGGAACCTCAGTCTGTACTTGCTTTGTGCTCATTAAAGTTATTTTTTTTGCCTACAAAATGGTTGCTGGGTTCTTGCCTTATGTTAGATTTGACTTTCATTTTCATGAGCCAATTTTAAATTCTTATTTCTTTAATTTATTTTATCCTGTACCATGCAGAAATGTTCTTGTTATGACACACCACAGTTCTGAGATGATTTCTTCTCTCAAAATAGAATAAATTATGGCACATAGCATATCTTGTGGTTGGTCCTTAATAATTAAAAAAAAAAGCCAACCAACCAAATAGGACATGTATTTAAATATCAAAGTTTTTTTTTCTTAATTACCAAAATTATTCTATAAAATAATGAGTTCTGTGCTCTGTATGCATTACCCAGATAAAAACAAACTTCCTTTTCCACAAAGAAAGCTTGTCACTGTGCAGGCTGGTCAGGTGAGATCAGACAGCCCAGGAAAATAAGCTGAATAATAATAAATAATAAAAATAAGCCTTTCAGGAATGCCAAGGACAATATACAATGTTTTTGATAATTAGTTTCATTATTATGAAATCTATCTCTCTTTTTTTTTAAGGATGTGGCTGCCTCCTGGGATAAATTACCTCCTGAGCTTATCTCTTCTACGTCAGTAAGACTCACTTTCCACTCTCTATTCTCCAAGAAGCTGTCAGAGGCTGCCCCTCACCTTCCAGCTCTGTCTCACCCTTCTTACTGTACTATAATAAATTATGGACTGAAATTCAGCAGCCTGGAGACCAGGCCCCTTTTCCAACCAGCTGTTCCCTCCCTCCCTGAAAGCATGGAAGATGCCATCATTTTGGAGAAGGGGAGGCAGGAGGATAGCCTAAGGGTACAGCCTAGTGAAGGACTGGACAGTGCTTCTTTAGACTCCTTGTATAGTCTGTTTCATGGCTGGCATTTGCAATCACCTTTTCAGACTTCGGAGGCAGCACCCGCATCCCTTACGCCTTTCCAAGCCACATCTGGGGCTCCCTCCCCAGTCACTTCGCCTACTAGCAGTAACCGCGACATGGAGGAGCATCTCGAAGTCATGCACCAGAAATTACGGGAAGAGGTACTAGTGTTGCAATTTTGCTGTTTAGGGAAATAGATTTTTTTTTTCCTTTGTAGAATGGCAGGGAGACTATTTTATTATGAACTTGGCATTGGATAGTTATGGGAGAGACAGTTTTGTCAAGTATACCTTGGGCAAATGAGAGAGTTATGGTTTGTGGTCCATTGTTTGTACTGAGGTTCAAGCAATTCCTAAGAAAGAGGTGATCTTTTCTAACCTCATCTACTCATGAATTACTGTCTTCTATAAGTTGTGCCAGCAGCCAGAAATGGAAAAATACATATTTTAAGTACCTTATCATAAAATATGATTTTTAGAGTAACTGGTAAATTGCTTGTAAGTATGTAAGTATAACTTAATGACAAATTCTTTCTCTTCAGTCTTGTTTTAAAATAAAATAAAAAATCCTTTCTTTCTATGAGGTATATTTAAATAGATTACTGGCTTGGTCAATGACTATGCTACAAAATGTCAGTTATAAGAGATTCCAAGATCCCAAAATCTTTTTGGATCGCTTCATAAGCTACTATCTATCTTAATGTTTTGCTTTGGACTGGTAAAATAAGCTTTATTAGGAATCCTCATTCATCAATTTGAATAACTTTTAAAGAAAGAACAGAATGTTTGTGTTCTGGTGTGTTTTTATCCCTTTGTTGCAATTTGTAGAATAGCACTAATGTGGTTTTTTAATTATTTGCCTTAGCACACCTGCATTTCCTAATCACCAGAGAAAGAGTAATGATTTTTGCTTTAGTCATATCCTATACAAGACTCAATATGGTTGTTTAATATTTGTGATTTGCAATAAACCTCCGAGTCATTGAAGTTATAATGAAGCTGTTCATTCTAATATTGTATAAAAAATTACTTAAGACAATTATTTGAGTAGGCCTTGTAGTTCAAAGCATGCTAAATCTGCAGGTAAAAGGATTACATAGCAGATGATTATGTGGTTTATTAATGTAAAAAAAATATTTGACTTCATAGACTAATGGTTCAATGTGTTGCAAAGCAGTTTTGTGTATCTTAAACACCTAAATTATTTTATATGTGGAATAGGAGGTCTAGAAATATATTGCACTAAACTTGAAAGCTTGCAGAAACAGAATTTATCTTAAGGGGAGTTTATTATCACTCTTTTCTGCAAGGAGGTTGAAATTTTGATTTGGTTTCCAAAAATATCCCCAAAAGGTCTTGATTTATGCACATTTATATTCCACCCAATCCTACAATAGTGGAAAATTATTTGTGCAGTCCAAGAGGCTGATGCATGCACTTCATGAAAGCATATAGGATCGCAACATGTTTTATTAACTAATTATTGATACAACACGCATTCATGAATAAGAAGCAAGATTGTGAAATCTGCATTCCTATTTGTGGAAAGTTGAGGCATTAGATCAGGGGTCTTCCAACTTGACAGGTTTAAGACTTGTGGACTTCAACTCACAGAATTCCTCCTCCAGTCATGTTAGCTCAGGAATTCTGGGAGTTGAAACCCACAAGTCTTAAACTTGCCAAGTTTGAAGACCCTTGACTTAGAATGTAACAAGAATTAGTTTTGTCTATACTGGACAGAATATAGGCAGAAAACTCTGAAAGCAAAATGTTGTCAATGGACTTCTGAGAATCTATGAGTTCTAAATTCCTCACTTTGGTTTGCTCTTCTTCTCTCTCCCATCCCTCCAGTTACCAGGCTTTTTTACGAGGACTCATAATTTTGCAATGTATTCCCAGGACGTAGAATTCATCAACGAGATTCTGCATCTGAAAACACGGTCAGTGTTGAATCAGGGAGGAGGGTGGGAAGTTAGAATATCCGATGGCTGGATTGTCTGTCCTTCAATGAATATGAAAAGTTCCATAATATCTTTAGGCTTATAGAGAGAAATTCAGTCTACACCAGGGGTGTCAAACTAGCGGCCTGCGGGCCAGATGTGTCACATGCAGGCCATGCCCACCTCAAATCCGCGTAGGAAAAAAAACATCGTGATATATCACGTGACTTCAATGTGACGCGGTGAGTTTGACACCTGTGGTCTACGCATATGTAAGAGATCTAACCATTGGAGAGCTGGGCACATTTTTTTCCTCATGAAAAGTTTCCCAGATCTAACTACAATTTATAGTTGGGCCTTGATTCTAGAAGACAGGAAACTATGGTCAGTGTATCTGATCCACAAAGAACAATCTTTGCAAAACAGCGCCAGTCGTGAGGAGAATGTAATAACTTGCCCTCTTTTCAGTATATGTTTTTTTTTATGTATTAAATGTGTACAATATTTTCCTTCCCCCACTTCCGTTGCCCATAGTTGAGGGGGGAGGGGAGACTTCTTTTACACCCTCTAGCCAGGGGTGCGATTCAGGTGAACCAGTCAGTTCTGGCGGATCAGTTGGCTCCGCCCACCCACCCCTGCTCTAGTCTGTCCTATATTTCCGTGTTTTGCAGCTCAGCTGCTTCGCGCAGCACAGTGGATTGCCGCGTGAATCCGCTGTTTTTACTCACCAGGGCTGCAGCAGAAGGTAAGTTTTAGAGCTGAAAATGGATGGTTTTCAAATGCACACGTGCCAGTGAAGCAAACCAGTTGTTAATACCGGTTGAACCCCACCACTGCCTCTAGCCTTCTCCCCATTTATATAAAGGTAAAGAATTCTATTTATGGGGACAATTATTAGTAATCACATTCGGTATAGGAAAGAAGGTGTCTGTAATTTTTTAATAACAAATTATACATTTTCTTAGCCATATAAAATGTGATAATTAACAATTGGCATGACAGGAAGGGCAAAAGACTGATCGAGGGAGCATCTGGGATGGTTTCCTAGAGATCCTGAATGATTCTTTGCAACCTTGGCCAGTGAAGCAACTACCTTATCTAATTAATGATTTCATGAACAGCACTGATGCTGAAAGAAAACCTGCTAATCCACCACCACCCCCTTTTATCTAAGAACATATTGTAGGAGGCAGCTGCATAAAGAAGAGTCATGGGCCATCACTTTGTACTGATGTGGCATTTTGTCAATTGCTACAATAACTACTAAACTCTCTGCTTTACAGTTTTTCTGAAAAATGTGTTTTATTGCTTTTGCTGAAAACTGGCCCGTAGTGAACAGTTGATTCACTGCCACATTTGCGTTGTGACTGCTGCAAAAAGGACTGTAAAACCGGGTCAAATGTTATGGACCCACTTTACAATCATCACTACTTATGACTATAATGGGCAGGTTCCATTACAGTTGTAAGTCAAGTTCTACCTGTAGTCCAGGGGTCCCCAAACTCTAGTGGGCCGTGCAGTGTTTGCAACTGGCCACGGGAACGGGTGAGCATGCACGCACCTCACCACTTGGGTGAGCAGCGGGCGAGCGCATGCACATGTGCTTCATTTGCGTGAGCTGTGTGCATGCATGCTTGCCCGCTACATGGAACCATCTTCTCTCTCCCTTTCCTACACAAACTCAGAAAGGTTGGGGAACTCTGTTGTAGTCAACTGTCTTACATGGGATAAAACGGGTGTCAGGTGAAACTCCATTCAAAATCCAAGAAAGAAAACCTTAGACTCCACTGTTATAGAGAAAAGGACTTTTACTGAAAATTGAAGTGGTAGCATCAGAAGAATGCAAGACCTGAGGCAATAGGCGCGAAAATCACATATAGAAAGTTATCCCATGAGTTCAAACTGACCATTCAATCTGAGGTGCGTATAATGTCATTTGGGGCATCTTCAGGTGGCGCCTCACACATCTGGTGTGCCAAGACGGTTGACCTTGGCTTAGGCAGATAAGGGGCTCCATCTGCCTAGGCATAGTCAAGAAAACATCCCAACTTTTACATTTCACCAACTTAAACCTCCAGCATCCTTCCCGCCAAGAAACCCAACTATTCTTCCCTCCCCCCGTTTCTATGGCAGCCAGAAAGACAAGCAGAAGAAGGATTCTTGGAGGCTGACCGTGGGAGTTTTGTACCTCCCGCTGCCTTAAGAAAGTTCAAAACATTCTCAAAGATCCATCTCATCCTGGGCACCCTATTTTTGAACTATTACCATCTGGCAGACGGTACAGGATAATAAAAACAAGGACAAATAGGCTGAAAACCAGCTTCTATCCCAGGGCAGTAACTCTATTGAATTCTACTGTATAGTGCAATATTAATGCAATATCAGGGGGTTTCAATTCAATGTATAGAATGTGAAGGATGTCTGTTTATTTTCATAGTCGTAATGTACACTGAAGATGGTATTTAATCTCATTGTACGAGGTGCAATGACAATAAAGTAAACTAAATAGGAAATAGATGTTTAAGGCATAATTTGATGTATGTGGGAAATCCACAGTGAGAGAATTATTTAAACATTCATTGATGTATAGATAAGGAAGTGTAGGTAGTCCTTGATTGACAAGGATATTTGTTGTGTGACCATTCTAAGTTACAATGTCACTGAAAAAAAATGGACTTATGACCGTTTTTCACACTTACGATCCATGGTCACGTGATAAACATTCAGCCATTTGGAAACTGAACAAAATTTATGACGGTAGCAGGTCACCTTTTGCGACGTTCTGACAATCAGAGTCAATGGGGAAGCTGGATAACTTCACAACCGTGTTACTAACTTAACAATTGCAGTGATTCACTCAACAGGACTGGCAAGAAAGGTTGTAAAATGGGGCAAAATTCACTTAACAAATGTCTCACTTAGCAACAGAAAGTTTGGGCTTAGTTGTGTTCGTAAGTCGAGGACTACCTGTAGCTTTTTCCACAGTGAGGTGACACAGGAGATCCCTATTCGAACCATTCTCTTCTTACTTCTACCACCAGTGGCCTAATGATATATCAACTGGCTGTTGTCTTGTGCCGTTTTGTGGCCTGGAACTATTTTGTTCATATGCACCTAGAGGTGATGAAGGTGACACAACATCCTGAGAACTGGAGTATCCAAGTGCGGTGGCGGATTAGAGGACTGCCTTTCCACATCTTCCTGATGCGTTTCTTCAGGAATAAACCTGAATTTTACAGGTGAGGCACCTCCAATGGGATAGTAATCCTTAAGATTGAAATAGAAAAGCAGGCATAGAATGCCCTAGTTTTGCTTCTTTCTAACTCTTCTGAGATATTTCTCTGGAGTCCTTGGTGCCCTCTGAGCTTGGTTGTTTTCCTGCAGATATTTCATTACCCAACTAGTAAGTAAACCTCTTCAGCGCTAGTCCTCTAGCACTGATGATGTTATCTAGTTGGGTAATGAAATGTCTGCAAGAAAGCAACCAAGCTCAGAGAACACCAAGGACTCCAACAATTCAACCCTGAGCTACAAATATTTATTTTTCTACTGATTTACTATTCCCTTTTGGCATCAGGACTGGTCTTCGGAATCCTTCCTTAATATGGGCGGATTTGTTATGCTTATTGGCCTGTGATATAAGTGCAATTAAAATTAATCCAGCTGTTTAGGACAGAGTAAAATAGATACCCAAAACACATTATAATTCTACTGCTGTATTCGTCTAAGGCGGACAGCAGAATGTGGGTCTTGCTTGGCTAATTTTCATTTTAATTCCTCTTCTAGAGTTTACGATGCCTATTCCACTTTCTTCTTAAATCCACAAGGGTTAATTAAGTGTCACAAAGTAAGCAAGGTGAGTTCCTGAGCGGGAACAGTGTTGAAGGAGGTGATACTGATGTGATTTCGAATTACCCTTCCCCAAAGTCTTGGCAAGAAAGCAAGTGTGTAGAAACCAACTTGGTGTTTTCTTTCCTTTCAGCTCATGCCCTCCCAGCCACTTCAGAACAAGCTAAAAAATCTTGCTGTAGCCTCCTTGCTGGGCCTGGAGCTGTCAGACCAGAGGCCATCACTTTTGCCGTGGCTAGTTAGCAGCAGCAAAGGGCATCAGGAGTCTATAGGGGATAGTTAAAGCCTTGACTCTCCTGTCAACACCTCTCTTGATTCATCTACCTGCCTGATAAGGAGGATGCCACTAAACAACTCATTGTATATCTGTGTTTTTTCTGTATAGTGTGGATGTTGCCCCATGTTGGTGCTGTTAAATTGCACTAGTAAGTGCTGTAAAGATGATTGCAATCTAATATTGTACATAATAAAAAAAAAGTTTACATTGGAAGAGTGTCTAGTTGTGCCTTAGGCTAAAGATACTGCCAGGAGGCAATTAATTTCACCTCCATTCATCTGTAAGGAGATCAGAGGCCTGGTAACCATAAAGCATCACCATGAAGTCCCTACCCCCAAATCTTTCTTCATAGACGTATAAGCAGAGTTGGTTTCCTTTGACGGGAGCTCTTGCTATCCAGGCTGTTTGGGATGTGAAAGAAGGAATGGAGGAGGAGTGTCACAATGAACCTATGAAGAAGATGGTGAAGCAAAATGGAATTTAAAAAGCCAGTAGGAAAAACGAAAGGAGTAAAAACATACTGAAAAAGGGCTACCCCACTTAGACTGCAAAAATTCAGATGAAAGCTATTGCACAGGACTTTTCTGTGTCTCGCTGCTGCCTGGATATTTGCAGCTCTGATCTTACAGCTCTAAAAAAACAGATAACCATTATTCCACCAGCATCTTTAATTTCTGAAGATTGAATTCCATATAAAACTTACTCCCTTTGAGTCAGGTTTGACTCCTGTCCGCGTAATTCTTTGGCCAGTTTTTTCAGAAAATGTGTTTGCCATTGCCTTCTTCCTAGAGCCTGAGACACATGTATGGATGGGTGGTGAAATAGAGCTACAAAGGCTGTACAGACTTGTCGGATCTGACTCAGAGGGGAAAGCTGAACAGCTGACAAGGAGTGGGAATGTGGCTCGGTTGGCTGTGGAAGAAACTGGGGAAGGGCAAAGTCCAGCTGGGCAGAGCAGGGAAGAGGTAGGGGAGAGGTAGAACAAGGGAGAGGTAGAGCAAGGGAGAGGGAATTCAGAGGAAGATCCAGGCCCATCCCCTCTTCATCCTAAGGCATGCAGGGAGGAACGGAGAAGGGAACAACATGAGTTGTGTGGCTTATGGGAGGAAAGGGCCCTGATTCCCATTAGCTGCAGCTGGGAACACAGTATATAAAAGAGGAAGCTGCACACAGCAAGTTGTTGGGAGCAAACATGAATTTATCTGGTATCGTCATGGCTTATCTGTGTTCCTGGCGTCTTCCCAACTCTGAGTTTTGCCGGGCTTTCAAGTCTGAAATTCCTTCTCCTGTCCTGTCAAGTTAATTACTTCAGCTTGGTTTGTTTGGATTTTTAGTTACAGTTTGTGTGTACCTTGTTTTTGACTGAATTTTCTATAGTTAAAGGCTGTTCCTGGGAGAGTTTTTCTTCAGCCGAAGGTAACCTGGACATTGGGGGCAAAGTTGGAGATAATAAAAGAACTCTTCTTGCTTATTTGACTGTGTTGCTTATTTGACTATGTTGCCATGCCCCGAGTCATCACTGTGATAGTGACCATTCAAAGTTACAATGGCACTGAAAAAAGTGACTTATGACCATTTTTTACACGACGGTTGTAGGACCCCCATAGTCACGTGATCAAAATTCAGGCGCTTGGCAACTGATCATATTTATGACAGCTGCAGTGTCACATGGTTATGTGAACACCTTTTGTGGCCGCCTTATAAGCAAAGTCAATGGGGAAGCCAGGTTACCTTAACAACTGCAGGGATTCACTTAACAACTGTGGCATGGTAGGTTGTAAAAGGGGGCAAGCAAATGTCTCACTTAGCAATAGAACTTTTGGGCTAAATTGTGGTCATAAATCGACTACCCACATTTTCCTAATCTCTCCCATGCTCCAGTTCTACTGGTAAGATGTTGACCTTGTTGGTCTACTTCAATTCAGAATTGTCAGTGTTCCAGCTGACAAGAATGCTGTGTCGCTCAACTAAATATACAGATAGTCCTTGACTTGCAATCATTCATTTAGAGACTATTCCAAGTTACAACAGCACTAAAAGAAAAGTTTTTACACAACTGTTCCAGCATCCAGGAACTCAAAATTTGGGCATTGGCAACTGACATATCCCTGGGCAGAGGTGGTATTCAGCAGGTTCTGACCAGTTCTGGAGAACCGGTAGTGGAAATTTTGAGTAGTTCGGAGAACTGTCAAATCCCACCTCTGACTGGCCCTGCCCCCATCTATTCTCTGCCTACTGAGTCCCAGCTGATCGGCTGAGTCTTGTTTGGTTGGCCTGCATAGGAGAACGGAGCTGGAAAGCAGGTTGGTGGGGTGGGGAGGGAATGGGGATTTTACAGTATCCTTCCTCTGCCACACCCACCTAGCCACGCCGACCAAGCCATGCCATGTCCACAGAACCGGTAGTAAAAAAAATTTGAATCCCACCATTGTCCCTGGTTCATGTGGTCACCACTTGTAGCCTTCCCAGCCAGCTTCTGACAGCAAAGTCAATGGGGAAAGATTTGGTACACGTGATTCGTGTAAATGGCTGTAGCAAAAAAAGGTCATAAAATGAGGTGGAATTCATTTGACACCTGCTTCACTTAGCAACAAGTTTCAGGCTCAGTTGTTGTACATTTGAGGACTTAACCTGCATTTTGTTTTTAATATTATTCAACATTCCAATAATGATTTTATATTCAAAATTCCTTGAGAAAGCTACAAAAATGTTAGTTTTGCTGAGTTATAAATCTAATATTTAGTATAAACCCAATATCTAAAAGGCTAACTTTTCCGCAGGAATGAGGCTGTCGCTTTCATGCATTTAAAGCCCGGGGAGAACTGAAGAAAACAGAGCTTTGTTTGGGTTTGTTGCATAATACCCCTCTATCAAATGTCTCAGTCTGGAATGGAAAATTCCCTTCAGTCTGAATTTGTGGTAAGTGTTGCCGGTAGCATATTCTAAAAATTTTCCCAAAATTATTTTCAGAGTATGCTACTTACAACACATATCTGCATGCCATTCTATTTTATTAGCATCTTTGAACACACAAATTTGGGCTTTGTGGGAGGTGCATGGAATCAAACACACTACATACTACAAAGATTTTCTGCTTGCTGGTACTGAATTATGGAAAAGTTTATTTGATATACTGCTTTGATATATTAAGATTTCTAACAGGTGTGGGGATGCAGCTTCTCAGTATCAAGCATGGCTGGTTATTCTTGTTTATTACTCCCTCACCTAACAAAATAGAAAAAAATACCCAAAGTACTTATTTGCTTATTTTAATGGAACAGAAAAACTTACGCTGGGTTGATGCTGGGTTCAAAGTGCCCCAAACAGAATGAGGTTCAAGTGCCTACTCAGCCACAGAACTTATAGGAAGTCTTTATGCTAATAATTATATCCCAAAATTACAATGAGCAAGGATAAAATGAGATAAAAGTTCCATGGATGCCACCTTTACATCCCATAAAACGTCAGGATACAAAGAAAATGATTGTCTTAAAATGTTGAAGATGATTTGAAAAGATTTGAATTCTGTTTGTATGCATTCCAAAGCGTCTTTTGAAAGAAGAAATTGATTTCTTAAAGCAAAGATTAAATTTGTCTAGAAAGAAAATGAAAGTAAATAACACAGGGGAGCTTATTTTTTTAAAAAGGTGTTTATTTTATGCCTCTGAATAACAGCAAAACTATATAGCTCTACAAAAAAGTGTCCAAAGGTGCTATTGAGCACCAGAATAGTCAGAACTGAAGGCAAGTCCTTCTTTTATCCCAGCTCTTCCCGTGCCTTCCCCATTTTCTTGGGCAGTTTCTTGGTTGAGGCATCTTCCAATTCTTTGGCCTTGTAGTAGTGAGGGGCCACTTCCAGCAGCCACGTACTATCAATTTCAATCACCTGCAAACAACACAAAAGCAGCTCTAGCTAGAGTCTGATTTCAGCACTGTCTCAGGATACACAGAAACATACTGGATTTAGATAGATGGTTAGATAAGATATAGGTGTCAGATTAGATAGATGATATAGATAGATAAGATAGATAAGATACAGTAGATGATAGATAAGATAGATGATAGATAGATAATGGATTGGTGGATGATAAATATTGAATATTTCTTAACTGCCCATCTCCCTTTAAAAAGGGCCCTGGGTGGTGTCCAGTATCAATAAAATTAAACTTTAAAATCAGAATAATTTGGGATTAAAAATTGTATAATTATAAAAACAACATTATGAAAGTTTCCAAAGTTGAAACATTCCAAGATGGGGAGTTAGTAGTTGTTAATACAGGTGGGTGGAGTTCTCGTGGGGCCAGCCAGCCCCATGGTTGTGTGGGCCTTTGTGTTCCCCACACAAAGCCGTACAGCCAAGTTTTGTCTCCTTTGCGGAAGGCCAAGTGATTGGGGTCTTTCCACAATGTAGGGGCAGCGGCAGAGAAAGGCCCTCTTCCTGCTCCTTCCTTTGACTGATAGGATTTTAGCCTACCTTCCCTGTTTGAACGAGCGGGATGGGCTGATGTGGATGGGGTGAAGCTGGTTCCATAGCCGATTTGACTAGCCTATCGCCTAGGTCAAAGGGCCACGGAAAGGTGGTCAAGTGTGATGTGTCAGATGTAAGAAGGAGGGTAACTGAACTGGCTGTAAAGGAAATCCAGGATCGCTGTTCCACAAAAGTCCCACTAATACCCGATTATTGAATCTCTCCTCCATCTCTTTTAATTATTTAATCCACTAATAAGAAGTCACCTCTGTCTTTACCGTTGCAGCAACAACAACGTGAAGTGATTTGTATATAAAATATTGAGTTAGACCAGAATAGAACAGGGAACTAAGTCCACTGAAAAGACAAGAGAGCAAACTAGTTCCATATTACACAAACCTCTTATTCGACACTTCAGTAGGAAGCCTACAATAAAATGCTACAAATTCACAAGCAAAGCGTTCAGCTCCTCCTTTATTTCAACTGTCAAAAATGGATATTTTCTAATGCTTAAAGGCAACCTTTTTATTTGAACTAAAGCGCCTGCTACATTCACACGTCAGTTTTCCTTTGAGCAGAGACAACGTTTTATCTCTGAGGAGAAGCTTTTTCTTGAGAAGGTTCAGAACTCACCTGTCTCATGAATTCCTTAGTGGTAAAGACCAGTTCGTGATAAATGAGCCAGCGGGGCTGCTCTTCAAACAAGGAGCTGTTGGGATGGATGTACACTGTTTGCTGATGCTTGACCGTTTTGTAACCACTGCGGGTTAGCCGGGCAGTGTGATAAAAGAAACCGGCTGTTATGGCCTATAGAAACAGAGCAGGAAGGGCCCAATGTGAGGCAGACAATGAAATAAATGGTATCAATGGCTGAAATTACAGACGGTTAAATCATAAATGGCTTTCATTTTTGCTTAGCATCTTGTGCAAATCCATCCAATATGGCTTATAAACCACCAGGCTAGTATGACTTGTTCAATAAACCATGATTAATACATTAAGTTGGATTCAGATGTCAAGCTATGAGTCAGTGTGTTGAAACCAGCTGAGCTTAAATTAATCACTACCAACTTTCAGTTTCAAAGGTTCTACTCGAAATCTGGATATAACTCATTGTATTGTAATTTAAATAACGCAAAATAAGCTATTTTTATAGACTGTAGATTAAATAATGAATGAAAAACAAAGTTAAAAAAATACTATCAATAAATAAACATTCAATAAGTACCTCCTGCAATTTTAGAAATCACTGGCTTTTTTTTAAAAAAAAAGTGATTATCATTATGAAGGTTTCTAAAATAGGTGGCTATGCCAAATACATTGTCTAAAGCAGGGGTCCCCAACCGCCGGTCCGCGGACCGGTACCGGGCCGAGGAACAAGCCTTACCGGGCCGCTGGTTGCTGGCGCCGCCATCTTTTGGTAAAAAAGCAATTTTTCGATCAAAAAGATGGCGGCGCCAGCGTTGGTGAGCTTTTCCGGGTAGAAAGCCATTTCTACCCGAAAAAGCTCACCAGAAGCGCTGGCACCGCCATTTTTTGGAAAAATCACTTCCGGTGACGTCACCGGAAGTGATTTTCGTCAAAAAGATGGCGCCCAGCTGACGCCGGAACCGGGTCGCGCCCAGCTGGCGCTCGGAACCGGGCCGCGGCATCGAAAAGGTTGGGGATCCCTGGTCTAAAGGGACTTTGGAAATCCAGAGCAGAAGAAAATAACAGATGTCGGGTGCTTTTACCTTGCGGATAGGAATGTAGTCCCCTTCAGTGGAAGTAATATCCACCTCAATGCGTTCCATCAAACCTTCCAGCTGTTCTCGCACATCTCGAGCTCTCCTCATAGAACGAAACTGTATGAAATTCTCATAGCACCACTGCATGGAGTAACCGCTTTCTACCCACTAAGAGAGAAGGGAGGAATAAAACAGATCAAAGGCTTGCTGGGATTTCAGGTAAGGAATGCCATATTCTTAGTGACTTGACCACACAGTATTGAGTACAAGTAGTCCTTGATTTATGACTGTGATGGGCCCTATCTATTACAGTTGGAAATCGTGACAGACATTAAGTGAAACATGTCATTTAATGATCCCCCCACCCCTGCTCTCCCAATGTGGTTTTTAAATGAATGCGCAGGTTACTAAGTGGAACATGGGGGGCCTTGGGTGGGGAAAGCCTACTGCAGGCCTAACCTTACCCCTAACCACCACAGCAGGCCCCACGCTTTTTCTACTATTAATAACCTATCTGTACTAGCTACTGTCCTCAGTCCCAGAAAACACTCATTTTGTATCTCTTGAAAGTAGAACCTAATGCCATAAGAGCTCTGGAAAACCCCACACTAATATCCTAGAACTGCTATAAAGCACACAGAGAAGAAGCAACCATTAATTATCATTCTTCTGAATGACCTCTACAATAAAAAGTATTCAATAGAAGAGAATATATTTCCCAACTACATAACATCATCAGCTCTAGAAAAGAGTGGGGTTTTCTCCTTGTTTATATACAGTAGTTTGCCCTGCCAATTTTGATGGTGGGGTGGTTTTCTCCTTGGTAATTCCTTGATTAGGTTATTAGGTTGTTCTATTTTTTTTTAAATAACGGGACCTTTGATATACAACTCTACAATAAATGCAAGGCTGGTTGGGATTTAAAAAGTCATCTAATGAAACTTTCATCAAAGATTGGAGTTATTTCTTCCTCTCTTACACTAATCCACCTCTACCATCCAGGATATGAAATATTATTCCCTACTCGGAATTCTAAGAATTGCAATTCTAAAAATGGGATGCCAGGCTAGCCTTGACATTTCATCCTCACCTGAGTATAAACATTGAGAAGAACCAGATGGTCTCCACCCGGCAGGAAGAAATTCATGCGGGCATTGTCAGCGTGAACCACTTTGTCCTTAGGACGGTAAAAAATGGCATTGTTGACTGAAAGCATAGCAGCAATGGTCAAGATTTGCTCTGAGCACTTGTATCTGGGGAATTTCCAGTAAAGAAAGAGTAATGTTGGGTTTTACTGTGGTAGAAACAAAATCAAATTGAACAGCAGCAATAAAAGCGATCAGAAAACTTCAGAAGAAAAAGGAGAAAAGGCAGACTGAAAGGAGACATACATTAACAATTGATGAAAAGCTAAACGAAAAATATGATTTAAAATCACAGTTTAAATCAGATCTTCTAAAGTTAAACAAATGAAACTTTAGAAACACATCAATTAATATCAAGTAGGCAGGTAGATTCTTAAAAAGAAAGTAAAATATTTAAAATTTTACTCAAGAATTGGAAGCATTTTTAATCATAATAATTTATTTCAATTCTATCCATACTTAATCAGGAATGTTTTTATGCTTACAATTTATTATTTAAATTTTAGAAATACTCTACATCTATAGGATTTTCATAATTAGATAATCATTGTTGTTCAAATATGTTGGAATGTTCTGGGAAGAATGTAGTAGGGAATTAGGGATTGAACTAAGAAATAGGAGATGGATACAGTATGTTGCACTTGTGATTCCTGAAAAAATGCTAACAAGGCCGAAGCCACTTTCAACATATTAAGGGAAAAAAACCCCAGGAAAAGCAGAGAAGGACTCACTGTTCAGAAGCTAGAATCATCTTCGAGAGCATGGGATCAACTGGCAATTCTGCCATCTTCCGGCCCAACTAAATACAAGATGCAGAGGTAATAAATTCAATTAAAGGACAAAAACCTCCCGCAAGTGTAATATATTTCTCCCCCTCCCAACAAGTCAAAACACTATTTCTGATTGAAATATATAGACAAATATTTTGAAGTTGTGTGTGCGACAACTTAAAGACATTTGTGATACTGGTTCTTATCACTAACCATCCCAGCAGGCCTCTGTTTCTTTAAGAATAGAAAGGAATAAGCAGGTACAACCCATTCAGATATCTGCCATTCTTCATTGCACTTCTGTTTCCTCTCTCTGCAACCAGGTACTTCCTTCCAAATTCCTCAAAGCTTCGTATATCCTTGGTCTTTTATCCTAATAATAACTCTATACTGAGCTGAGATACAACCATTTATTTGTTTGTTTGTTTGTCTGTTTGTTTATTTATTTGACTTTGTTTATTCTGTAGCAGAAAAGCAATCTTGATTCAGGCCCACCTACTTAAAATAGAACACTTTAGTGCTCAAATCAGGATGAACAAAAATCTTTCCTGTTACTGTTGATGTGATAGTGACAAGTCCTCTTTTATGCTATCTTTGAAGAACACAGTGAAAATAATTTGTATCCGTGGAACCTAAACTAAGGAGTAACTAGAAAGTATAGTTGGATTAGAATACAAATTTGAAGCTTCAGTCTCTTTTCCAACTTCTAACTTCACTCCCGCTGATAGACTCTACTTTCAAAGTAAGTCTCCTGCCCTGACAAGATAGTCTTGAATAAGAAATCATACCTTGGTGAGTTCACCAAGATGGTTGAGGGCCCCCAAGGCATACAGCTGCTCTAATGCCAATACTAGAGTCTCGTGGGGTGGTGGATCCATGAAATCAAAGTGAATCAAATCATTGATGCCTGAAGAAAGATAAGAAATACAATCGGCTAAGTATTGCATATACAAGTTACTAGTTTCTGTAAGATCTTGAGCCTAGATATTTCCATCTTCTATAATAAGATAAATCTTCTGAAATTTAACCCTTAAAAATGATTCCACTTCCATTGTAACGTATTCTAAGATGGGAGCATGCAATCCCCATATTTTTGTAACGTATTCTATGATGGCGCATGCAATCCTCATATTTTACCACCCAAGATTGCCAAAATACACACCTAAGCTTTTGAGAAGAAGCACTACATTGCCAAGGTTGGTTCTCTGAATCTCTGGCACCGTGGTTTCCTCCATCTCATTTTTGTACGCCCAGGCTGTGTAGAGACGGAAGCACTTCCCTGCAGCCACACGGCCTGCCCGACCTGCTCTTTGATTGGCAGAAGCCTGATGGAGAATATGAAGTGTGTGTTTTTACTGAGATCAGTGAGAACTGGAACGGTTATTTCATCAGATTCCAGAGTGAATGTAGGAGAAAAATAACAAAGAGAATCTTAAATTTCATAGTGTAAATGGCAATAAATGTTTCTCTCATCATTTATCTTTACTACAGCTAAATTAAGATAATTGATCATCCGTTCAATTACATCAATTCTGACTTGATTATTTTTTGTTATTTTAACATTTACATATGGCAGAAATGTAAGCTGCACAGAATTTATGTGGATTGGCATAAACTGTAAGCCTGTTAAAATCTACACAAGCACACCATCACTAGAAATTTCTAAAAGTTCTTGGTATGTCCACAAGGATTAAAGTAATGTCCACAAGGATTAAAGTGTATTTCAAAAACCTACATTTCAGAAAATCCCAATTTTTCCTCAACATTCAGTAACTGCAATTAGAAAAGATGCTCTGATCATTTTTTTATTAATGGCTCCATTATCACAGGACTCAACAACAGAATTTATATGACACCATAATACTCTCTTAACAATCCTTGCCCAATCCTTGCGTTGATCTATATGTTATGCACCCTTTCTATTTTCCTTTAGGCTCCTGCAGGATTAGAGCTTCACCATTGGTGGGCTGGTGAATACCATTACATGGATGTGTTATATTACAAAAGTGATTTCTGTACAGCTTCATAGCTTTACAGAATTATAGACCACAAATCTCTGATTTATCCTGTGATTTTTTTTTAACTGTTACCAGATTAACTACATTCTTAACAAATTACTTCCTGCAAACAAATTAACACCAGCACGAATAAGTGAACCAGATTAAATGAGAGCTTCAGATAACTTTGAAGACATTCAAGCTCAGCAAATGAGATAGATTGGATGGAGAAGGGAATGGGGACGTTAAGTACTAATACCAGATACCCGAGAACAGGGGGTAACAATAAGTGACTCCATGCCCGTGCGAGCGTTGTAACTCTTCTGCTTGCAAAACCCAGGGTCAATCACGTAAATTATGCCATCTATGGTCAGTGATGTCTCTGCTATGTTTGTGGCCACAACAACCTGTGGAGAGAAGAGAAACTCATAACTGATTGTGAAAGGCAGCTACTTCTCCTAACTTAAAATTTCACTATAAATCTCTTACGTTATAATACCCGAATTACATGACATGAAGGGTGCTCAAAAGAGAAGTCAGTATTTTTTAATCATGGCATCTAAACCCTGGAACAAGATGTTTTACCCATGGCAGTTTGAAGGCTGGGGAATTGTGGGAGTTGAAGTCCACACATCTTCAAGCTGCCAAGATTGAGAAACACTGTTCTAGAAGCTTGATGATGGTCTTCTGGAAGGCCTTTTATAGGGCCTTGGGGGAGGACCTATGTGCTAGCTGGAATGCGATTCTCTTAGCTAATTTATTTGCTGTAACGTATCATTTTGTAGCTTATTTATATATTGCATGTCTTTTTTAAAAAAAAACCATGGATTGTTTTTATATTTTTTTAACTCGCCATGATTCAAATTGACTATTCAAACAAATAAATAAAATGATGATTACTGAAGGAAGTCCAGCGGTAAACCTGATTTCTTCATTAAAAGCATTCTATGGAACAAGCTGCTGAAAGATCTCTGCCCAAGAATTAGCTAATACAAATAAACGACAAATGGCATCCTGTAGGTCTCAGTAAAGCAGCTTCAAATATATTTACTACAGAGACGAAAAAAATTGTCTTGAGTCCTTTTCTTTCATGCTGTGATTGACTTTCTGATTCCCCACCCCCTCTTTAAATCCAGGACAGTCAGTAAAGTGTATTAGATCAATTACATCCCTGTATTACTGGCTTGAGATGAAAGAAGAAGGGGTGTGTGTGTGTGTGTGAAATGCTTGAGTATTCCTGGCAGGCTGCAAATACAGAAATAAGCACTATTCACAGACAATATGAAGAGAGAGTGATTTCAAGCTAAGAGCTAGAGATGTTTTTTTTGTTTGTCTGTTGTTTTTGTGGTCTCTATTGAATGCTGTGTACAGTATTGCTCTTTGTGGAGCTTCTGTGATGAGTTAACAGCAGGCTTTAAAAGACTTCATTTCAATCTTTCGTGTAGGTAGAGAATTAGATCGCAGTCATCAGACATTATTACTCCACCCTAGGAAGATACTTGTTTTGCATTCCTATTGCCTCTATAGTGAAATACTTGAACTGTTCAGCAAATAGAACATACAACACTTGAGGAATTCAGAGTTTGTTCTTTTAACACTGCCAACCTGGCTGTTTTATCTCATTCTCAAAGCAAAACCTCTTCTCTTTTGTGCACACTCCTAATGTTCATCTTCTTTCAACTACTACAGCACTGGAGTACCGAAAAGAGCTCCTCACAATATTTATTCCCTTCAAGCAACAAAATAGAATACTAAACAACTGATGTCTGAAACCACATCTCCCCAAACACAGCACTTAGGCCAAAGCTCTCCACTCTCTCTTTTTCCAAACATCTCAAATGCAACTCTCTAATTCGGGGGGGTCTCCAAACTGGGCAACCTGCTGGCTGGGGAATTCTGGGAGTTGAAGTCTTAAAGCTGTCACATTTGGAGAGCCCTGCTCTAAATAATGAAAGCTGCACACATTGGCCCCAAATAGGAAGACCTTTCTTTCCTGCTTTATACAACCAGCTTTTACCTTCCGGGCTCCTGGTGGGGTTGGTTCAAAGATCTTGGCTTGCATGTCGGAGGGCAGATTAGCATAAATTGGGAGGACCACAAGTTCTGCGATTTTGGAGCCCAAGCGCCGGCAACGATCTTGTAACATCTCACAGCAGGCTTCAATTTCTTCCTGCCATTAAAAATGGAAGTTAAGCTCTGCTTATTATACTACAATACTGATAAGTAATGGCAGTAAATTAGGAGAAAACACACAAGAGCTTACCTGGCCTGTAAGAAACACAAGGATGTCCCCTCGGGGCTGAGTAACATGAATCTGCAGCACCGACACCACACAGGCTTCCAAATAATCAGCCTCTGGTGCCTGAAGGAAAGAGGCAGAGGGAGGACGATCAAATTACAGGTAGTCCTCAGTTAGTGGCTGAGGTTTGTTTAGCAACCATTCAAAGTTATGCCAGGGCTGAACAAATGACAGTTACACCTAATCCCCAAAGTTACAGCACAATGAGCCGCGGTGGTGCAGTGGTTAGAGTGCAGTACTGCAGCAGTGGTGGTATTCTACCACTTTGACCCGGTTCTGCCGAGCCGGTAGCGCCGATGAGCAGCGGAGACTGAACCAGTTCTCTCCGCCACTCTGCTGTTGTGCCCACTCACCCGGGCTCCCCTACTCACCTTTATTCCCTGCTTCTGAAGCGTAACTGCTGTGCGCTGCACAGCAGAGGGTTGTGTGGCAGCTGTAGAAGCAACAGGGAGAGTGCAGGCTTTGTGCACTCTGTGCCTGTGCAAACACCTCTGTGCTTTGCGCAAAGTGCGCATTTGGTGCATGTGCGCAAAGCGCAGACACCAAGCCATGCCCACCAAACGGGGGGTAAAAATCTTTGAATCCCACCACTGTACTGCAGGCTACTTCTGCTGCCTGCTGTCTGCCTGCAATTTGGCAGTTCGATCCTGACCGGCTCAAGGTTGACTCGGCTTTCCATCCTTCCGAGGTGGGTAAAATGAGGACCCAGATAGTTGGGGGGCAATAGGCTGACTCTGTAAACTGCTTAGAGAGGGCTTTGAAGCACTGTGAAGCGGTATATAAGTCTAAGGGCTATTGCTATAACTGCATGTGATCAACATTTGCCCGCAGAGGCACCTCAACCCTCCCCGTCTATCTCCCATTGCAGCTCTGTCCTGGTGGTGCCCTCCGCTCCACTGCCTCGACCTGCATTCCTCTGGCCCTGCCACCCCCAGCTGACCTTTGCCATCTTCTTCCTCCCACTGCTGATGAGGCATGCCTGACCTGGCCCTTCGTGAGGTGGCTGTTGGCTGCATCAGGCTTTCTTCTCAAGGCCGCACGCACCATTCTCCAAATCGCGTGTGGTCTTCACATGAGGCTTTGAAGTTTCCCAGAGCCTTGCAAGAAGGCTGCGTGCAATTTGGACAAGGCTGCTTAGGATTTGGACAAGGCCGGATATGGCTTTGGGAAGCAGGTCTGGCTCAGCAGGTCAGGCAGACCTTGCAGCAGTGGGAGAAGGAAGGCGGCAAGGATCAACTGAGGATGGCAGGGGCAGTAGAACAGCAGGATGACTGAGGATTACCTGTCACTCTTCTTAAGTTAAAGAAACACTTCATCTCCCTTCATGGTTCCTACTGTTGCTTGTCCTTGTTCCTCACTCAGTTTTTCTGCTCTGGATTAGATATGCTTCTTCTATAGCAGTGGTGGCTAACCTTTTTGAGCTCCAGTGCCAAAAATTGTGTGTGTGCTAGCATGCTCACACTCGCGTGCCAGCACCCAGAAGGCAATGCACGCCCCCCCACACCCCCTACGCATGCGCATGTAATCCCCACCCACCCACCCCTGCCACCCCTTATCGGCACTGCGCCTCACAGCTGATTTTTGGCCAGTTTGAGGCTCTTTTCGTCCTCCCAAAGGCTTGAGGAAGGCTTCTGCAGGCTTTGCAGGCCGAAAACCCGTTTCGTCACTTCCGGTATTTTCAGAAAAACAGGAAGTGATGAAACGGGGCTAGTTTTCGGCCTGCAGAGCCTACAGAAGCCTTCCTCAAGCGTTTGGGAGGCCGAAAATCAGCTGTGAGGTGCACGTATGCCCAGTGACGTTAAGTTTTCCTGCAGCTCATGTGCCAGCACAAATGGCTCTGCGTGCCAGCTGTGGCACATGTGCCATAGGTTCGCCATCACGGTTCTATTTGCTCGTTTTGCTCTAATTCTGTGAAACTAGAAAGACTTGTTATAGGGCAAGGGTATCTGAAAAATTGTAGTCCCAGTTATGGTCATAAATCAAGGACTACCTGTAGGAAATAGCGATTGTACAAAAGATAAGCCAAGTTAGGAAAGTTGAATAGAATGAAATCCAGGTATGAGAATAAAGCTTGTGATGCGGTGGCAGCACACAACAGCTATAAAACGAAGAGTGGTACAATCTACCACTTCAATTTATGAGCATATAAATTCAAGTTTGGATGTAGGAATTGGCATTCTGGAAATCTTACATGCTCTCCTCCCAGCCATGCCCACTGAGGTTTGATCACTTTGTCTCTCATCCCTTTACACACATACAAACAAACAAACACAAAACACTTCGTGCTTGCTAACCTTAGTGTAATAAATGTCAACAGGAAAACGGCGCCCCGGGATGCGGAAGATGGGAGCATCGTCAAAGAAGGTGGAAAAGCGCTCGGTGTCCAGAGTAGCACTAGCAATCAGCACCTTCAGCTCGGGCCGGAAACGAGCAATGTCCTTGATCAAGCCAAACAGGATGTCAGTGTGCAGCGTGCGCTCATGAGCCTCATCTATGATGATGACGCTAGAAAGCAAGGCAGAAAAGGGTGTGGTGCTGGTTAACACTCATGCAATATTTGTACTCGTTTGCAAGGGATTTTGCAGTCTTGGGTCTGTTTAAAATCAGCCCAGTGTTGGCTTTTTTTAAATATATACTAAGATAGGAAGACTACAGTTTATAGCCTACTACAAAGACTACAATTTTAAGGACTCTGCAACAGAGACCAGCCTTGAATCTAGATCTCTCAAAACCATAGCTTACTCATTAAGTGATCATTACTCATCACTATGATCCCACACTGCTCACCACTCTCAGAACTGTGGAGACTTTTTTTCTAACTATGGTCCCAAAGCAAGCTCTAAAATAGACTGCACTCTCTGCAGCAATTCTAAAATCAGACCCTCCCATGAAATATCATTTATCCCCCTACATCCATCTTTGGGCTCAGCGTTATGTTTGAAAACCGTAGCATAGGTATGGTTTTGCTCACTCATTTCTCAATTTATTCCATGAGCAATTTTAAAATTTAGCAATATTCTGTGGAATTTGGAAATCGTTCATTTTTATAGTTAGTCGCATTGACTAATAGGTAAGATTTGAGCTAAAACAGATTCGAGTAGCGCAATTTAATTTGCTATGGGAAACCCAGCATTAACCAAAATTATTTTGTTATAATATTTAAGCATAACATGTCGTTGGGTATAATGTGCTAAATGAACATAGCAATTGTGTTTCTTTATCTGAAGTTTAGAGTGTAGTGCATGAGTAGGCCAATCACTAGGAAGACAAGTAAAATACTGTAAGAAAAATCAGCAGTTAGAGAAACAAAAAATGCAAAAGGAATGGAAAGAAAACAATAACAGGAACTTGAAGGAAGAAACAAACCTAACCTGACCAGTAAATAGACATTAACTGAAAGAAGAATCTAACAGAAAACATATTCCAGCTAGATTTTAAGTAGGGAATGGGAATATGTCTAGATATTGCTCAGCTGTGTGGACCCGGCACTTGTAGGAAAAAGTTAGGAAGAAAAAATACCAAATTGTAGCTCCTAGCATCTCCTCCTACTGGCCATTCTGGGCAAAGTTGTTGGGAGCTCTAGTTCACCAACCTCTGGTGGTCCACAAGTGTCCCACTCCTCAAGTCAGCAGGGCAGAAAATGGACATCAAGGGGCTACATACAACCCTCCAACATCTTGTGTGGCCCACAAAATGTCCCACCAGAGTGGGCAGGGCCAAAAAGATCAGACCTCTTTGCATTCGGAAGGAAATGGAGGTAAAACAAGTGACTTAATCCTTCCTGAGTCTCAAGGAGCCCATTTTACATGTGAATACTTTTGAAGTCTCTTAAAAACACAATTTATGTTTTCTGCTAACCCAATGTTGGATGCCACTAGTGAAGGGGTGTCAAACTCACACCATCACAGTGGCATCACGTGATGTATCGAGGATTTTTTCCCCCCCTTTGCTAAACTGGGAGTGGGCATGGTCAGCGCATGATGCATCCGGCCCGCAGGCCCAGAGTTTGACAGCCCTGCTCTTAGTGAGAAAGCAGAACTCAAAACACCAATTGTAAGATGTGTCATCCGGGAAAGAGAGCGGGTAATAAGTAATAGCTTCCCTCTCAATGACCCCTGAGAAAGTTTATCTTGTCCCCAATAGAAATACCTTCTATTTATATATAATTTATAGAAAGTCTATTCTATGCTGCATAGCCCAGGATTTGAATTATTTATTCCACCGTTCTCTCATTCCACATTTTCCGATATGAAAATTCCTTCCTCTTAAGACGTTCTATCCAAAGCTAGTTTAGCTATTTATCTGAAAACAAACCAACAAGCAAGCATCATTCATTCCCCACGATTAAGCTACTAGTGCACGTGTCCACTGCTGTTACTCACCTATAGCTGCTCAGGTCAGGTTCAGTGAGGAATTCTCTGAGAAGCATCCCATCCGTCATGTACTTCAACACTGTCCGCTCTGAAGTGCAATCCTCAAAACGGATGCTGTACCCTACCTATGGGAAGGGCACAGAGCTGTCTTTATTACACACACAGCAGCATTTGTCCATGGAATTCTATTTAACTCAAATTAAGGCAGCCTTCAAAGAAATGCAGGTAGTCCTCAATTTACAATCCCAACTGAGCCGAAGATTTCTATTGCTGGGAGAGATAGTTGTTAAGTGAATTTTGCCCCATTTTACAACCTTTCTTGCCATGTTTTTAAAGTGAACCACTGCAGTTGCTAAGTTAGGGACACTGACACGGTTGTTAAGTGAATCTGGGTTCCCCATTGACTTTGCTTGTGAAAAGGTGGCAAAAGGGGATTGCATGACCTTGGGACACAGCAACCGTCGTAAATATAAACCAATTGCCAGGCATCTGAATTTGGATCATGTGACCTGCTGCAATGATCGTAAGTGTGAAAACTGGCTATCAGTCACTTTTTTTCAGTGCCATTGTAACTTCCAACGGGTCCTGAAACAAACGATTGTAAGTCGAGGACTACCTATATACAAAAGGAAGAAATGAACATATAAAGCAAATTCTAGTTCATCTTTCAAATTAAGATGCTGGACATAATCTGTGACAATTCTGGTGGGAGTATCTTGGCTCTTTTCAGAAAGCTGAGCGGTTACAATCCTGTTTAGTGTTTGAATGGAACAACACCAACAAATTTGGGGGTTACATGCGAGACTGGAAATTGAAAAAAACATGCCGAAAAAGCAATGGCGAGCCACTTCCCTAATTGTTGCTAAGAAAACAATGCGGACATATCCAAGAAGTTAAACTGCTCTCCCAAGGAAATCTTAATGCTTACAATGTTACCTGGAGAAACAGACACTGTTATGAGGTTAAAGAATACTATGATGGCCAGCACACCACTGACTTTAGATCCATGGCAAAAAAAAAAAAAGGTTGAACAATGGACACATTGGCTTTTATTTGAAGGTTTATGATAATGCCTACATAGAACGAGCTTGCTGGATCAACCAACAAGATGCTTAAGGGGAGGAAGTGGGGGAAGATATGTATGCCCCTCCTTCCATCACTGTAGATCTACAACTAGTATCTGGGGGGTATGCTATCTCCAATCTGGAAATAGAACTGAATCAATCTCAAGACTAACTCAAGGTACACTTGTCCTTCAATGTACCATCACCATGTTTTGCGGTACCGATGAATCATACATGCTCCTCACTATTTGGGTATGAACATTCTCATGCCACAGAACCAACTTTTTCTCCAATGATATAGGCTGCCATTAAAATAATTATTGGACATCCCAAAATTAGGTTAGGGCTTATAAACTGGCTAAGAGGATTGGTAATATAAACTACACAGATTCAATCCCTTCCCTTTTCCCTCTTCAGAACATACTTCATTTCCAAGCTTGACATTCATTTCCTGGGAAACACGGGCAGCAACACTCATAGCTGCCACTCGCCTCGGTTGAGTACAGCCAATTTTCATTCCTTTCTTGGTATAACCCTGTTAGGAAGAGAGAGAGTGAGAGAGAGAGAGAATCTCCATGATTCAAGATCTCAATACCAAAGTTGTTATGTGCATAAATGGTTTGTTAGGAGTTAAAATACTATGCATACTGGGGCCGCTGGATTTTACACTCAGCAGTTCATGGCCACACTCAATAATTTATGATATGAATAAATTTTGTGTGTGTGCTAAAATTCTGTTCCTGCTGGGATCACTGGATTCACACATTCAATTCTTTATGGATATACTAATATGCGCAAAATGGAACACTTGGGAGTTTGTCAAATATGAAAAATAAACTTGTTTCTTCTGCGTAAATCATCCCAAAGCACTGATTCAGACATTTTAATACAGTAATTTTATGTACATTTTAAATATTACTAAAATCAAAACCCATTTTTCAAGAACATCTCTGGAAATGTAAACACCCAACTTGCTTTGAGTGGAAAGGAAAATGTGGGTTTTTTTAAGAATGTGTCAAAAAGCAAGATGTGGCCAAATCAGAACACAGATACTGTAGAAAATGCTACCTTCCCTTCTAGTTCTGGTTGGTACAATGTTATTTTTCAGTGGATTTCTGGCTTGCCATGAAGGTTGTGAATGATAATTTCATTTTTTAATGTTAACATATTGTTTTACTAATTTCCTTACATACACTGTCCAAAGTTTGAACAACTGGGGCAGCTTATAAAATAAATAACTATTTGAGGGGATGTGTGCTTTTTTTTAAAAAAAAAAAAAACTCCATCATTTCATTTTGATTCTTGCCCCATTAACAATTTTAAAATCCTAAGTTTCAGTTGGAAAGGAGGCCAGAAATTAGGAAAAAATGCTCATGGACCAAATGTTTTACAAACTAGAATCTTGAGTTTTGTTTGTAGCTCAGAACAATACATGTCTAAATACATCGTTCTAAGCCTGAGCAACCCTGGGCCAGTGACCACCATGATTTCTAGGAAAAGGCACTGGGGCAGAGAACAGGAAAAGCTGAAGTCCAGTCAAAGACAACCGCAGCTCACTGAGCGTTTTGGAGAACCAAATTGCAATGCAGACTGAATCCTAATATTGTATGCAGGTCTACAATTACAGAAGTAGGGTATTGGCCCCTGCTGTTTTCAGAACACCAATCCCTAGCATGAAGTAGGGACCTAAGAAGCAGCATTTCCCTCCTGTAAGCTTCACCACGGATCTCCTTCACTCCTGCAATTAATTATTCTCCCCTTTCCTATTGAGTTACCTCTTCGTACAAATACTGTGGGATTTGAGTAGTCTTGCCAGAGCCAGTTTCCCCTTCAATAATGAGCATTTGATGTTCAGCAATGGCGGCCAGTAAGTCTTCATGGTATGGGAAAATAGGAAGGCTGCGGCGCACCTCCTGGATAGACAATTTCTTGAGTTCAGCCTGGGACAGCTCTGGCTTCTCCTCCTGGCACAGAGGAAGCAGAGTTAGATGAGTTTCCCCGGATCAACAAGAACGGGTAGTGTCTCTTTGGTTCTATCTTTCCTATCCCTGGACAAAACTGATACCACAAGCAGAATGTGGAAGGCACCATAAATCGATGGCGTTTATCTTTGTTTACCTGTCAAAGCTGTCAGGCGCAATCCTTCATACTGCTTGATAACAACCCAGAGACAATCTATCTGATTCCCTTAATTGATTCTATAGAGATATTGAGCTAGTAAGTCTGACTCAGCTTTGAGAGTTTCCTTTGGTCACCCATATTTATGCAGCAGTTTAATACAGAGAGTGATGGCTGTGAGGGAAATATTCAGAAGCTGTTACAAAACCAAAAAGGACAGAAGCGGGCCTTGAGCCCTGGGAATGGATACAATATCAGGAAGAGACAGGATAGCTATTCCCTGACTCACTGGGATTTAAGAGGGACGGGGAAAGGAAAACAAACACACTTGCAAGATTCTGCTATTTCTACTTCTCTGCTACTGTCAAATCCTAGATTCCTTATCTATGCTCTGAATAACAGTGTGATCCTTAATAAATAGCTTCCTGTCACTGATTCACTGAAATCAACTCCAATTTTCTAGAATTCCCTCCTGCTGAGGCAGAGCTGTTTCCCCAGCTTTTGCCTCTAAGGCACTTGTCCATGTCAGATCTCTAATCCAGGGGTCTCCAACCTGTGGGCCGTGGCCCACTACTGGGCCAGGACTAATCATCACTGGGCCGTGGGAGTGACCGGATGGTGTGCACATCTCCGCCTGCATGTGCACAGCCCCACTCATGCGAGCCTCGTTGTGGCCCCACTCGTGTATCACCATGAATGTTGTGACGCTTGTGCATGCGTATGCACGCACACATGTGCTTGCCCCTCCCACAAAAACCATCCCCCGATTCCTCGCTCCCCCTGTTCTGGGCCGCCAACCCAAAAAGGTTGGGGAACTCTGCTTTAATCAACTGGCCAGAGTCACTTTGTTGAGTAGGGCAGCTATAGAAATTGAATAAAGAAATGAAATAAATAAATCGATCCTTACATCCCACAGAGAAATAAGTATTTTTCGAGGGACAAGATCTGAATTCCCACCAAGAGTTCCTGGCTATGTTAGCATGTGCAGAGTCTCGTCTTCTGTTTCACAGCCTGCATCTTCTCACCTTGTTCTGATTTGCGCCCCGCATTTGCACAGCGTTCACAAACTGGATCATCTCATCGTCCTCAAGAACATACTCGTAGTTTTTGCGAGGATGGCGCTGATTGGCATCCCGGGCCCCAAAACGGAGAGCAGCTGCCCCAATGTGATCTTCCTCCCAGCGCCGCTGCTCATCTCTTGGAGCCATGTGATCATCTGCCTGGGGCTCCTCATAGCGATCAGGAATCTTCTGCAGGACAAAATCAAAGAATCACCAGGGCATTCAGCAGCTCAGTAGCCAAAGTTCTAGTTCAACAGTGCTATATTTTTTTTCCACATTTTCTTCAGAAGTATACGTGCACTGAGTTATATGTCCGAGTGTATGTAATTTCAGGAAGCATTAAAATGCCTTTGTTTTTTTTTTTTGTACATTCTGTCAACTGATCCAAGAACCAGAATCCGGTGAAACAGACAGCAAGCAATAGGCCTGAAACTCAGTGCTTGGCTTCAGACACAGTGGCTTAATCTGATGTGGCAGAAATAAAAGCGAACAGAAATATTTAGAGAAGAACTGGCTTTCAAGTTCTGGGAGACCCTTTTTCTTTTGTCTCATGATAATGAACATCTTATTTTTGTTTTTAATGTTGTATAAAATGGTTAAGATATGAAATTTGGAGATAACATCCTATCAAAAATAAACCAACCAGCAGAAAGACAGAGAAGCTTCTCTTAATATAGGTAAACTTTGTTTCGAAAAAGTCCAGAAAATGATAAAATGATAGCAAGAAACATTGCAAGAAATACAAGCTGTTGCTAACAAAGTATATTTCAGATAGTGGGACTGATAAGGATTGTTCTGAGTTTTGTGTCCCTCATTTGTCCTGTTGGATGCTTGTGAAGACAAAAGCCAGAATTTACCAAACATTTGGTCTTCGATATTCAGTTTGTTGAGTTGATTCTAAGTGAAGCAACTTGCGTGCTTGCTAATGTTCAGCAATGGAAAACATGCTACAGCAGTGATACAGATCCTCCACTGGTTGCCAGCAGGCTTCTAAATGCAATTTAGCCCCACACAGGTTGGGCCCTGGTTACCTGCAGGTTACCTTAGGTAGAGGTCTGTTCTAGCTCTGATTGTTGCGAACTTTTAACTAGAGACCACCGGGATAATCCAAAAACAATATTTGATGTCCTTCTTTGGTCCACCACTCATAAGAGGGAAATAGCCACCTCACCCATTCCTGGCTCCAAACTTTGCATACATCACCACCTTACCTTGCTGCGGCTCTCCTCTGGCATGTAGTACCGATTGTGCTTCTCCATCTTCTCCTGCTCTCCGGCCTGTTTGTACTGTTTGGCCAAGTCGCGCACTTTGCGTTTGTACTCCAGCTCCTGCTGCTCAAGAGCTGTTAGTTCTTGTTCAGAGAAGAGGTACTCCTCATCTGCTATTTCTGCTTCCAAATCTTCCATTTTATCCTTTTCTCGTTTGGCTAAATACTCCCAACGGGATTTCTTACGTAGTTCTGGAATCTGACGTATAGGAAGAGCAAAAGAGTTTTATCCTCGTAACAGTCTGAATGATTTTGTTTTTAGAAGAAATTCTAAAGCCCAATTTTCATTCATTATTTGGGCATTTTATTTAATCGTGCTCTATTCGGGCAACGTCATTGCAAGGCAATATTTTTGAAAGCAAAATCTACTATGATGGCTCTGATTTTTATTCAAGAGGCAGAACTAATCCTGCAGCAGTACAGGTTTTTAATGCAAAAATTGCGTCTCAAATGTTATATGGAGCTCCAAGTTGGATTACATTTGCAGAAAATAACATAGCTCAATTACTGGTGAAATTTTACAAAATGCCCTTGAAAATGCAGGCTTGGCTAAGCATTATTATATTTCAGTTGCATATATACATTTTTTTTAAAAAGGATTGTTTCAGGAAATCCCAAATGAATCTTTTGCAGATATATAATTATAAGGTGACCCAAAGATCAGTCAAATTGGCATTGATCCTGAGTATTTTCCATGGGGTATGACATCAACATTTAATTGTATAAAACAAAGATTATGTGATAATACAATATAGTAATTAATGGCCAAAGTCAAAATTCTGTGTTTACCTGTAACTTTTTGAAAAATTACAATTTTCAGCTCAATAAATATCTTAATAGTTTATATTTAAGTAAGCACAAAATAGCCTTTTCAAAATGATGGATTTTTTTTTAAAAAAAACCCTGATTTCTTAAAGATTTTGCCCCTGTAATGATATTGATTTAGACACAGTGGATCCATATTTCATTATGTTGTGAATTTTATGAGTCTTCTGCAGGATATTATCTGGCTTATTCTAAAATCCAAAACAGGAAGAGAGTCTTTCTGAGTGTATTAACATTTTACTCAAATCTGAAAAACCTAAAACTACAGAGGCAATAGCCAGAGAATGGCCATAAAAACTAGGTTTTGAGCACCATACCAATGAGTTTTACTTTTTACACTGGTATATCTAATGTCAAATTTTAGATTATATTTCTAATTTGCTATTTGGGCTTAAATAAATTAATAGTATTAAAAGTTTATAACATGGAAAACACTGGTATATCTAATGTCAAATTTTAGATTATATTTCTAATTTACTATTTGGGCTTAAATAAATTAATAGTATTAAAAGTTTATAACATGGAAAAATTTAATAACATTTTCTTGTAACATATTTTCATTACTGTCTTGTTGGCTTGACAAAAAGATACATTGTTTTTTGAATTTTTTAAAGTTTTGAAGTTTGCTTACAGACCAGACTTGTTGATCAGGGTATGTCACTCATCTTGGTTCACTTTTTTCCTGTGTCTCTATTATACTCTCCCACATTCCATCAATACCTCATTATTGTTCATTGTTCAATTATTTTTTATGTTAAACACAATGATAAAATCAAGCTCTTACCATGAATTTTTTGTCCTCTTCTACCATCTTTAAACGCTTTTGAGCTTCTTCATATGCCTAACCTCGACATAATCAGGAAACAAATATACAATATAACTCAAAACACAGCAATTCCAAAAATCCTTGCTAACAAATGTTGGATGCAATACAGGTAGTCCTCAACTTACAACAGTTGATTTAGTGACTGTTTAAAGTTACAACAGCACTAAAAAAAGTAACTTGCGTCCGTTTTTCACACAAAACAGCATCCCCTTTGCAGCATCCCCATGGTCATGTGATCAACATTTGGACATTTGGCAATTGACTAGTATTTATGACAGTTGCAATGTCCTGGAGTCATGTGAGCTACCTTTTGCAAACTTCTGACAAGCAAAGTCAATGGGGAAGCCAGATTCACTTAACAACTGTGTTATTAACTGAAGATTCACTTAACAACTGTGGCAAGAAATGTTGTAAAATGGGCAAAAATTACCTAATGAAGTTTCACTGAGCAGCAAAATTTTTGGGCTCAATTGGGGTCATATGTCTGTATTTTTAGGACTACAGATTTAGGCATACAACAAAGCAGAAAGCAGAGACTTATAGAAAAGTTGGGAATAATCTCAGCAAGAAAATGGAATTGCCTCTTCTAAATAATATAACTATTAGGTATATTTCTCAGGTATGAGAAGAGGAAGAAAATACCACCAAAGGCCAAACCATGAGAACTCTGCAGCTTGAATAGCAGAGATTTGTGAGTGATTGAAAAGGAATCAGTCACATGTTTCCATGTTGGGAATGAAGGCAGGACTGAAATAAAAGATTCCATATCTCAATGAATCAGTATTAAAATTTTAGCCATTAGTCTTGCACAATGATGAATACGGACTACCATGGTTTAAAAATAAATCAAAACCATAAGTTGTATACAAAGTTCTGAAACTTCTGCAAATTATCACCCAGTTCAGTAATTTTGCACAAGTTTCCTTAGCTCCCTATTTCAACTTTCCCCAGAAAGTGGAAATGATACCTACAAAGACACATAGAGAATTATGTCCGATTCCTGTTCCAAAAAACATATTCAGGAATCTTTTTAGGTTTACATTCTTTCAAGTCTGCATTTTGGCTAGCGTGGCTAAAAAAAAAAAGCATTATATTAAAAAAACCTGCATCTTGCTTATGCCTGAGTAGCATCATCATGTATATAAGCAGTAATATTCATAATGATATGCAGATATAGATATGTCCATATGTATATATTTGCAGGTGTGTTCAGCTCTCCGATATCCAATTTTTACCTAATTTCTCCAGCCCCAGATGAAATGCTCCTATTGCAAAAATGGGTGATATAAGAAAAGAATGGACAGAACAGTTAGGACAAATGCAACCAAGAAGGGCTTCCTCAATACGAAAGCAAAATCCAAAGGCCGAGACCACACCTTCTTGTCTGATCGCTCGAGGATATTGCGAGTCTTGTCTTTGTCCTTGCGTTTAACACGTTCTGCAAAAGCATCACGTTCTTCCAAGTCCTGCAGCCGCTCTCGTTCACTCCGGTCCCATTCATCCTCTGACTCCTCCTCTGGAATCCTAGGCCAAGAAAAGCAAAAATGTCTGTGGCTTTCCTTTTTCCCCCTCACAACTCTGCTTTTTGCAAAGAGATGGATGCTCACCGTCCCGTGTCCTCTCCGCTAGGCTTCTCATCAGAGTCTTTGTCTTCCTCTTCTTCCTTGCGCTGCCTCAGGTGTTTGTGCCGTTTCCGTTGCTTGCCCTCAGGACCTTGTGAGGGGTGATGACGCTTTGAGCTCCGGGCTGCTTTACCGGTTTCTTCATCATCACTGTCTTCCAACAGGGTGTATGAACGATTCTTTTGCTGCAAGGCTAAGGCCTGTTGCTCAGCTAATCTGGCTGGACGCTCCTGTGGCATCTGGTGTGGAACCTACCAACCATTAGAGAAAGTGAACAAATCAGTTAGAACTCCAAAACATTGTAATTTCTATACATATATCCAGAGAATATAGCTCTCATTCCTTAACACCAGCCTAGAAGACTTTTCAAAGTCTATATGTAATATTGAATTAATTTTGAGTAAAATATCAAATTCAGGAATATTCACATCTTACTTCTGCCAAGATTTCATTAATTGGATGTGTTACGAAGTCTACACCCTCCATTTATTGTTGACCAACTTGATGGGATATTCTAGAGATTACCATTAGGAAATTCATGCAAAATACTTTGAAAACACAAAATCACTAATGCAATATATTATTTTCAAAACTTACTTTCACACTTCCATTTATTTCCTATTGAATTTCTAAAGAAAGAAAAAAATAATGGAATCTGGTGCAACCATCTTTATGGAGCAGGAACACCAAAAAAGAATCAGTTTCTGCAGAAAAAAAAAATCCATTTCTAGCTGTATGGAGAACTACTACTAGTTTGAAGTTAGGAAAAAGTGATGTTGTTGCCCTTCTGAAATTTTGAATTTCAACTCCCATCAGCTCCCTGATGATAGCTATCAGGTTGTGTCCATCCAATCAGTGCATTTCCTGGTTAAGATTTCATAATTGTCAAGGAAATGTTTCAGCCCCAATTGGACCATACAAAGAAAATTCTTTATTTAGATGAGCTACAATAACAGAATTTAATAAGTGGATTCAAGTAATCAAATACAGTACCTTCACATTCTTGGTCCTTCTTTATCGTTATCTATAATTACAGCTCTTTCTACAGCTGTTCTGATGCTCAGTGGGAAAAGGTATCAGAGTGATACATGCACAATCAGTGAAAAAAGGTCTACAATTTGAAAGTCATGCTCAAAGAAGAAAATAGGAAAGGGGAGGGACAAGGGATACCATCTATACTATTGTATAATAACCGTGTTCCATATGACAGGTGGTTTTGATAGTTATTGAACAATTGCAAGCTTTCAAATTCAAAGCAAAATTCAGGAAAACTGGTTTGGATCCTTTATGTTAGATAAGAAACCTTAAGACCTACAAAGCTAAAGAGAGTTTGATTCACACATTAAAAAAAAGGGGAAACAATAATTTCTTTGCTTTGTCTTCCTAGCAATTTTAAAGGATCCTTTTTGCAACTTTGCATCTCTCGGCACCAATTAAGATCTCCATATGCACATTTGGGGGCTCTCCATCATGTCCCTTGAGATATTTATTTATTTTGATTTGTCAATCGCTTACAAGATAATAGGTATAAGTATATACATAGTTTTGAATACATGAAATGGGTATATATAAGAAAAATAAAAGAAATAATAGGACAGGGACTGTAGGCACGTTGGTGCGCTTATGCACGCCCCCTACAGACCTCTTAGGAAAGGGGTGAGGTCAATAGTAGACAGTCTAAGGTTAAAGTTTTTGGGGTTTGGGGAAGAAACCACAGAGTCAGATGGAGTATTCCAAACATTGACCACTCTGTTGGTGAAGTCGTATTTTCTGCAGTCAAGTTTGGTGCGGTTAACCTTGAGTTTGTATCTATTGTGTGCTTTTGTATTGTTATGATTGAAGCTGAAGTATTCATTTGCAGGTAGGACATTGCAATGCATGGTTTTATATACTATACTTAGATCGGACCAAAGGCGGCATAGTTCTAGATTTTCTAGGTCTAGAATTTCAAATCTGGTATATAATCTGGTATACACTCTCAACACTCTCTCTTCCACTCCACCCATTTTGTCTGAGGAAATTTTTTTGAATACTTGGAGGAAAGCTTACATCTATTTTGTAAAATGTTAATACCGATTTGGATTCCTCTCCTCTCCTTCCATCTATATATCCTATCCATCTATGTATCCCATCCATCCATCCATCGCAGGGGGTCTTCAAACTTGACCGCTTTAAGACTTGTGGACTTCAACTCCCAGAATTCTTCCTCCAGTCATGTTGGCTCAGGAATTCTGGGAGTTGAAGTCCACAAGTCTTAAACTTGCCAAGTTTGAAGACCCTTGATCTATCGCCTCCATAGAGCACTTCCTATTTCTCACCCCTTTTTCGATAGCCCCGCCCCTCGCAGCACCACCACCACCCAAGTCCCGCTGTTCTAAGAGGGTCGCGCGCTCAACTGCCAAACTGTCTCACCCGCTCCCAGAGCTGCTGGGCGAAGGCGCGCGCGGTGGGCTCGGTCACCCGTAGCGTCTCGGTCTCCTCTAAGCGAGAGAGCAAATCCTCCGGAGTCCGACTCCGCTGGGCCAGGCCCACCATGAAAGCAACGACATGGCGCTCGCTCAGCCCCAGAAGGGTATGGAGCTGGTTCGATACCCAGCGCTCCAACTCGCCCGCCATTGTAGCGGGATGCTGAACCCCCAATTCTCCTATCCCACCCCCAGCTTTTCGAAATGCGTGATAGTATTTCCGGGCTCGTGCTGCTGGGAGCCAATCAGCAAGCCGAGAAAGGCGAAACTTTCGTCATCTTAAAGCGACGTTAAAAAAAAAAAGTAGGATTACGTACGTTGCACTCGAATTTGTCAGTCTCTGAAATGGAAATATGGGAGTTGAAGTCCAGTACTCCCGAGAGGCAGCCAGTTAAAACGCTCTAATGTAAACAGTGCTTTTTAACAACCCTCGTCAGGCTGCAATTCCCATCATCCCCAATCAGTATGAAAAACAATATGTATGAATCATATTATATAATATTATAATATAATATCAGTATGAAAAACTATATGAATCATATTATATAATATTATATTATATAATCAGTATGAAAAACAATCTATGAAAAACAATCAGTATGAAAACAATAGATACAAACTCAAGGTTAACCGCACCAAACTTGATTGCAGGAAATACGACTTATTTATTTATTTAGAGTAGTCAATGTCTGGAATACTCTACCTGACTCTGGTTTCTTCCCCAAACCCCAAAAACTTTAACCTTAGACTGTCTACTATTGACCTCACCCCTTTCCTAAGAGGTCTGTAGAGGTCTTCATAAGCGCACCAATCATGCCTACCGTCCCTGTCCTATTGTTTCTTTTTTTTTTCTTATATGTATTCATGTATTCATAACTATGTTTTTACTTATACCTATTATCTTGTAAGCAATTGACAAACCAAATAAAATAAAATAAATAAATACATAAAAATGGCCAAAGATGATAGGTCGCTACATTACACAGCCTACCAACACAAAAGCTTGAACATGTTATGGCTATTTCTCATAGCTGTGTAATCTGCAGTTTATTCTGCTCTTCCACATTTGTGTGTGTGTGTGTGTGTGTGTGTGTGTGTGTGTGTGTGTGTGTGAACCAGCTGCTCTATTTCTAGCGGTATGTGCCAAAAACCATTTTCTGATGAAGAAAGATCATAAGGGAAATCATACGTAATTCCATTCAAGAGCACGTTTTGAAATCAGGGATTTTGCTTCCAGAATACAGTATACCTATCAGCTTTACACATTTTCTGTGTTTTAGACTGCAGTGCATGGAGAATGAAGAAGAGCCAATTTATTTAAATCATTAGTCATCACAGTCTTTCAATGTTGTACTACTTGCTCTTTAATCTCCCCTTCTTTATTTTAGAACTTCACTTGTGTTCCCTCAGACTGGATCCCCCTAAAATGAGGATATTTTTTTTCCTGAGAAGCACCTAATCCATATGTTGGATGTCAAGAAGTTTCAATCTTTCCCCGATTAAGTATAATAAAACTAAAGAAGTTATAGTGAGATCATTTGTTGTATGCTTTTATTTGTTGCAATAATCTAACGTAAGGATTATTTGATTATATCCAGGGTTGTGGGAGCGCCATCACTTGAGACTTTCAAGAAGAGATTGGACTCCCATCTGTCAGAAGTGGTGTAAGGTCTCCTACTTGGGCAGGGGGTTGGACTAGATGACCTACAAAGTCCCTTCCAACTCTGATTATCTGTTATCTGAGGGATAGAGGAACCTGTCATGTGAATTATTTTGGTCGTGAAGAGGAGAACTGCATGCATTTATGTCTGCTTCTAGGCAAGCTTCACTGATTGCCAGTTTGCTTCTGGGTTCAGTTGAAGGTGCTGGTTTTAACTCTCAAAGCCCTATATGGAATGGGGCCAAGTTATTTGAGAGACCACCTTTCCCTGGTTATCTCAACAACTCCAGCATATGGATAACATATGCTAAGGATTTTCATCTCATGGCACCTGCCCTCTGGAACACCATTCTCCTTAATGTGAGATTAGCCCCAACTCTATTAATCTTGCAGGTGTCTCTTAAAATATGTTCCCCCCCTAATCTTGGGGATCCCATAGAAACAGGGAACCTGCAAGATGGTTATACTGAATATAGGATATTGATCCATTCTTCCTCTCTTATTTATAAGTATGTTTTATGGTTTTAATGGTTGTTTAGACTTTTTAACTCTTTGTTCCATTATACACTGCCCAGGCAGGGTCACATTAATGAGATGAATGCTATATAAATTCATTAAATAAATAAAGGTAAGAATTAAATGTTTTGCTGGAACACACCAAAGTCTAGCTGGTCCAGCATTTTGTTTACAAAGTGCATAGGATATAACAGATATATGTGATCAGCAGACCACAAAGAAACATCTTCTTATTGTCATTTCTTTTAAGATTCAAGATGGCTATTTTAAGGAAAAGTTCTATGTAACTGTCATGATGAATAGAGCAATAAAGACCACTAGATTATCGTGCAACATCATTCTGGTTTATTGTTAATAATAATTACACGTATCAAAAAAAAAAACACTGATGGAAATGGCTGGACACAGCTTCTTCAGCCCTCATTTAACATACATTGATCATTGCAGACCCCATCACACACCTGTCAAAGAAAAATATGTCTGTAGTATTCAGTCAGTCACTCACTCACTTATTCATGGGCTTTACGTTGGCTGTCCCGGCAGTGCAAAATAAAAGGAGAAATGATAATTAAAAAGGGTGCACAGATAGATAAATTAGTAATGAAGGGAGAGAGAAGATATGTAATTTTCTCTTCTGCGCCTTCCATTCAAACTTTTACTTCTTCGCTCAACAATTTTTGTTCCTAAGCCTCACCTTTCTCCTCCCATACATTCATCAACTTTCTCTCAATCTGCATTCTTGTTCCATTGATGAGTTGTGCCATTCTTTTGAGTAATTTAATTGAGCAAGTCAACCAAGCTTCACAGTTGGGGAAGAGAAGATTCCTGTTCCGCAATTTAGAAAAAGTTTCAATTTTATTTGGACACTTCCATCTTAAGGTCAGACTTTCAGCCAGGGTAGCTATAGAAATTGAATTGTATACTTTTGGTTCCAAAATGTGGATTTATGAACTATTACAGCCCTGAGACAGGACCTGGGTTGTGGAGTGGGTGGAGGGCTTGGAGGGCCTCACTGGTTCTCAGCTTCCCTGAGTCAACCCACCTCCTCATTTTTTTATTACCAGCACTACAAATGATTTGCCCCCTGCCTCACGGCCCAAGGTGGAAGGTCATCCTGAGAGACCCAAAAGCTATATAGCTCTTTCTTCTTCTCATCAAAAATGAACGCGTCTTTATCCAGGTGTGCAAGCTGAGCGGTAGTGCTCAGATGTTCAGGTGGTGCATAGAAGTAGCCAGGTAAACATCTTCAAACAAATGTACCATGGTTTTGCTTTCCTTAACGTTAACTAAGTTAAGACTTTATCCTAGTTAAAAAATACTATGCAGTGCAGAATGGCAAATACAGGTTGTCCTCGACTTACAACCATGATAGGGAGAGCAAGATTCATCATTAAGCAATGAGGTCATTAAGTGAATCATCCATGGCTATTAAGCAAGACAGCAGGTGCTTGCAACCTCCTGCTGGCTTTTCCATGGATTGCTGGAATCTGGATGAGAAGATCACAAATGGCAGCCACCTGACTGAAACATCGTTAAGTGTGAGCTGGTTGAAAAGTGCCTAGATCACAATCATATGACCATGGGAACACTGCCACGGTCTTAAGGATGAGGACCAGCCATAAGTCACTTTTTTCAGCACCATCATAACTTTGAATGATTGCTAAACAAATGGTCATTAAGCGGACTACCTATATTTCTCAAAATGGATGGTAGAATAATATTACTAGTATTATTGCTACTAGTAATAATACTTTTTTGGCTAAAGAATCCAAAGTCATCTGGGGTGGAGGGGGAGGAAGGTCAATTTGGCAGCCACAGTTGTCCAACTGAAGGGACAGTCCTTCGAGTGTGGTGTTGTGGACACCATCCAGACCTTTTGTACCCTTCTCCTGTGGCCAACCCTGAAAGCATCGCTTCATATTTTTTTTTAACCATTCATGGCTCTGTTCACTTCACTTCATGCCCACTCATCTAAGTCTATATGAGTTGTGAATTCTAAACATGAAATGGATACTATTAAAACCAGAAGTGGAACTTTTTCTCCTGATTCTGCTTTGTTTGTCCATTCCCTCCCCCCCCCCCCTTGTTCCGCTTACTTACTTTAGCCTGGCAGTCCCACAGGACCACCCCAGCCTGAAGTCAAAGAGAGAGAAAACACAAAATGCCACCACAAAGAACAACTGTCTCTGCACCCATGCAGAGATATCCTTTCCCTAATTGCTCAATTCCATGCCTTACTAAGTGCTCTTGTTTTAAAACACAGAGAGGCCCGTCCCCGTTGCCCAGTTACATGCCATATTACTCACACCTAGAGTCATGCTAATGTTGAATTGACTTCCTCTTCAATGGCCCCCCTCCCATCCCCGAATACTGATAAGCAGTGTGTAACCTTCCCTGGTCTCCCCCTGAAATATGGTGCTTGTTTTCCTTTAAACATCATAACAAGACAAGATACTTTACAAAATAAAAAAAAGCAGAAAAACAACAACAACCAGACAAAGTTACATCAATGTCCTTCAGCCCAGAGCTGAAGCTTTCAAATGCTGTGTGGTTCATGGTAAGGAGTAAAATAGGTCAATGATGTTAGCCCTTGGTGTTTGAAGGTTCGACGGCCTTTCCTCAAGGAAAGTTTTAGGCTCCTCACTGACTGACAGGAGCGGCAGGAAAAGCATTGGTTAAGATTCCCATCTAGATTGGACTGCATTTCGCACAATTTGGAGCCATCTAGATGTGTGGGATACTTTTTCCTAAGCAAAGAGGTTCCGTTTTCAGGGTCCAACACAAAGAGAAGAGCCACATCAAGTGTGAAGATGCTGCGTAACTCCTGAAGGAAGGAACCTACGGCCTTCAAAGCTGTAGGACAAGGCTGATAGGTCTTTATTGGTTCCTGTTTCTTTTGCCTTGGCGTGTCAGTCATTGGAAGACAAAAAGAGATTCAAGGTCCAGCCGAAGGATTTTAGAACACGGCTTCAAGGCTTGAAATGGATTCTACCTTTTCCTGCACCAGGAAAGAAAGACAAATAAGCTATCGCCGACAGGACTCATCTAGAAAAAGGAAAAGAAAGAATACCAACATAGTTAGCCAAAGAGGAAAACAACAACTCCTGAGTTTGCATTCCCCATTTCTGCACTTGTTAAAAAGGCCTTTAGATGGCACTTCAGTATTATCTCTAAGGTTCTTTCTATTCTTCCGGCTATGGTATTTCTGGTTTTACAAGTATCTCCTCTATTTATAATGGTACAGAGGTTTTTTTGGAGGGAGTGAGGGAGGTCTGGATGAAAATTAGGGTTTCATCTGATCTCAATTACAAATACTTGTAGTCTGCTGATATTTTTAAAAAAAACACGTTGCCCTCTTTTTGTTGCTACTGCTGGATATAGTTCTAGACATCAGAATCATCACATGGATATTCAAGGACAATCTTTCTTCAGGGTTGTCGAAAGCTCTGGAAATAAATCATATTATTCCTGAACCAAATCTTGAATTCAGCTAAGTGAATGTGCTCTTTCAATCAGCAGAGGCTGTTATTTGTGAACCTTTCCAGCTCTAACATACTTGAAAATTCCCGCTGTATGAAGATAAGCAGAGAATTTTTAACCTAGGGAAGCTTTCAAAGTACTACATACAACATCTGCTATTGCAAGTCAAACAACAGACAGATATGTAAAAACTCCTCAATCTCTATACGGTGGCAATTGTCTACAAGACCTCTTTCCAATAAACATAACAGGTTGGCAGCCCAGTTTACCCCAACTTGCAAGTTACAATTCAAAACCCAGAAAAAAAGAGATAGAATCTGTGTCAAGAGTGATTGTAGAAAGGTCTTTGTAATCCAAGCATTTCCATGGGTATCCCAGATACTCACCTACAATAAGTGGTTTGCTCCTGAGCAGGCCAGGTAGGCCACGATGAAGCAGCAGCAACTCCTCTTCTTCTTCTTCCTCATCACCAAGGGGGTTTGTGCTAACCAAAGATTCTGACTCTTCTGGGGGCCCAAACTCCTCCAGTAGCGAACTCTCTGATGGGTATTGGAAGGTCCTCTCCAGCTGATTCTCACTGAATGAAATCTTAAGCTGCAGGTAGGAAGAGAAAGAGGGAGATATGGATGGATGGGTGGATAATATTACAAGTCTACAGTTACAGTCACCCCATTGATTTCTGGCTATGCCAGATTATGCCTCGGCCCATCTCAAACGTGGTGGGCATGGCTTGGCTTGGTGGGCGTGGCAGGGGAAGGATACTGCTAAATCCCCATTCCCTCCCCACCCCACTAACCTGCTTTCCAGCTCCATTCTTCTGTGAAGAGCAACAAAAGAAGACCCAGCCAATCAGCTGGGACTTGGGAGGCAGAGAATAGATGGGGCGGGGCCAGTCAGAGGTGGTATTTGCCGGTTTTCCGAACTACTGAAAATTTCCACTACTGGTTCTCCAGAACTGGTCAGAACCTGCTGAATACCACCTCTGCATAACTTTGTCGTTTACTTTTTGAAGGGAGGTTATAGTATACTTCAGTGAGACTCCAGGGGTTAAATCTCTAAGGAGGCGAAAGATGCCTTATAAGAAAACAAAGGCTTAATGAGTTTGAATTGCACTTATGGTACAGTAGCTACATTTAGAGCCATAGGAGAATTACATATTAAGAGTCCAGGATGGGATCATGGTAGTAGTAGTAGTACAGCGCGTCTGGAAAGCCCAGTAAGATTAAAGGAAAGTGTGTAATTGAGTGTATATGGCCTCTGGAGAACTAAATTAAGGGAAAGGATGCAAGCAAGACATCCAATTCAGAGGTGGCATTCAGCAGGTTCTGACCAGTTCTGGAGAACCGGTAGCTGGAATTTTGAGTAGTTCAGAGAACCAGCAAACACCGCCTCTGACTGGCCCCGCCCCCATCTCTTCTCTGCCTCCCGAGTCCCAGCTGATTGGCTGGGTCTTCTTTTGTTGCCCTGCACAGGAGAACGGAGCTGGAAAGCAGGTTAGTGGGGTGAGGAGGGAATGGGGATTTTGCAGTATCCTTCCCCTGCCATGCCCACCAAGCCATGCCACGACCGCAAAACCGGTAGTAAAAAAAAATTGAATCCCACCACCGATCCAATTATGTCTATCTTGCAACAAAACACTCTTATCAAAAACGGAGAATATTTGTAGTTCAGAGTTGAAATGAGGAGTCCTTAGTGCTCTCTGAGCTTTGGTTGTTTTCTTGCAGATGTTTCATTATCCAAACTAGGTAGTATCATAAGTGCTAGCATTGATGATGCTACCCTAGTAACAAAATGTCTGCAAAAAAACAGCCAAGCTCAGAGAACACCAAAGACCCCTCAAAGCCCTCTTACGTCCTGCTTTTTGAGCTCTTCTCATCCTGAAAAGCTTTACTGTAATTTGCTTGGGTTAAACCGCATAAATACTAATATATATATAAAAAAAAGTTGAAGGACTTCAAGCAAAAAGAGCTGCAGTGTCCTGGGATGTGTAAATAAAAAGGTTGCAAACTTTTAGCTAATAAATCTTTCTTCCCTGGCTTCCTAGGATGTCTCCTCACCATCCCAGGTCACACACTACACCCATTTTCCAGCCGATACAGAGTACAAAATAGAGCAGGAGATAATCTTTCAGAAAATAGTATTAAATTGCCCCATAGGCACTCCTGTAGCAAGAGGGTATCTCTTGTGTGAGAGAAGAGCTTATGGATTGGAGATTTTTAAGAAGAAAGGCAACCTCTCAGGGATGGTTTAATTTATTTTCATGCCCTCTACGCAGAATTAGACTAGATCAGTGATGGCGAACCTTTTTGTTTGTGGTGTGCCGAACGCGTGCGTGTGAGAGAGAGCATGCCACCACCCACAATGCAATGCGTCCCGCCCCCCTGCACGGGCGTGCACAACACCCCTGCCCTGCCCCCTTACTTGCACTGCACATGCACGTGCCTCCCAGCTGATTTTTGGCCTCCTTGAGGCTGTTTTTACCCTCCCGAGGCTTGAGGGAAGCCTCGGGAGCCTCGGGAGGGCGAAAAACGGGCCTCCCGGAAATACCAGAAATGCCCATTTTCAGCCTCCGGTGGCCCTCTGGAACTCGGGGGAGGCTGAAAACGGGCCCATTTCAGCACTTCTGGTATTTATGGAAGGTCCGTTTTTCGGCCTCCCGAGGCTGCAGAGGCTTCCCTCGAGCCTCAGGAGGGTGAAGACAGCCTCAAACGGACTGAAAATCAGCCGGGAGGCGCACGCATGCGCAGTGCAGGTAAGTTTGGCTGGGGCTCACGTACCCACACAAATGGCTCTGCTTGCCACCTGTGGCACACGTGCCATAGGTTCGCCCACCACGGGACTAGATGATCCTTGTGGTTCCTTTCATCACCTTTTCCAATTCTATGACCTTAGAATTAGGTGTGCTTTTTATCACCCACCAGCTTAATATGCAAGAAAGCCCACCAGTCAAAAATAACAAGAGGAAGAAGAGAGGACGTACCCCATGAGAATTTCTCAAAGTCATAAGGAATGAGATGGTATATACATTTAATAAACAAATAGTCAAGATGAGCAGATAGGTTGTCTTAACTGATCTCAAGCTAGCCTCCCCCTGCCCGATAATCCTCATTTGGGGTACACATCAATATGTGTACAAGTAGTGTGTGCCACATAGCAAAACCACCTGCAAAAGCCAGTTTGGTGTAATGGGGTTAAGGGGCTGGCTTGAAACAAGGAGACACCGAGTTCTAGTCCTGTTTTAGGCATGAAAGCCAGCTCTGTCACCCTGGGTCAGTCTATCTCTCAGCCCAAACCACTCACAGGAATGTTGTTGTGGGAAAAATAGGAAGAGGAAAGTGTATTAGGCAAACTTGTCGCCTTGGGTTATTTATTAAAAATAATAAAGGTGGTATAAACATCAAATACATGGGTAAAAACACGAAGTTACTCTATCAAGGGAGCTTACAATGTTAAGTAAATGCATAGTGGGAAGGGGAGAGAGAGAGAGAGAGATCAGGGTGGCAAATTGAAAGTTACACCTTCAAATTCTGGGCCAGCTGCCTTATGCTTAGTCAGTCAATTGGTCCATCTAGCTCCCCCTCTTGTAGACCTGTTCTTGAAGCTTCTACAGAGTTTCCCAGATGCTCCCGAAGATTCAGCTTCTCTTTAAAGCTTTCTGACTTAAATCTCAAGAGACACAGCTTAATGGGTGCACTCTGTAATAAGCATGCAACCGATTGCAGAATTGATCTTATTTAGGATAAAAGCTATCTAACAGGATGGAAAGTCTGGGTCATAGGGCTTGCCCTGGCCTCGGAGATCAAGGGGCAGTTGAGAAGAACCTACTTGGATGCTAACAGTTTATGGAGCAGGGCATTCAGAAACACTGAAGTAACAAAGAGCGACTGTGAGCATGTACAGCAGACATTTCCTGCGTCCCATGAATGCTTTTAATGAATGAGGGTTTGTACTGATAGCAGATTCCATCTTGAGCTCCATTTGTTCTTATCCATGGGATAACTTTTTGTCTAACAAATCATTGTGGCCCTGGGGTTTTTATAGACCCGGAAGAATCTTCTACCACAATACTTCACTGTAGCAAATGAATGAAACAATCTGAAAGAGATTACCAACTATATTAAGACAGCTGAGGTAAGTGCTTAAACTAGACTGTGGCTTCTTAGTAAGATAAAAACTCAGCAACATGAAGAGGTGGGTGTCAGAAAAATATATATGGAAGAAAATGTTTTGCCCTACAAATCTAATCCCATGAAGGCAAGCATAAGAGGCAATCTGCTAGGTCTAACGGAAGATCCTAGATACAGATAATCAGAGTTGGAAGGGACCTTGTAGGTCATCTAGTCCAACCCTCCACCCAAGCGGGAGACCCTACACTATTTCTGACAAATGGCAATACAATCTCTTCTTGAAAGTCTCAAGTGATGGCGCTCCCACAACTTCCGAGGGCAAGCTGTTCCATTGGTTGATTGTTCTCACTGTCAGAAAGTTTCTCCTTGTTTCCAGGTTAAATCTCTCCTTGTTCAGTTTCCATCCATTGTTCCTTGTCTGGCCTACAGGCACTTTAGAAAATAGCTTGACCCCTTCCTCCCTGTGGCAGCCCCTCAAATATTGGAAGACCGCTATCGTGTCTCCCCTGGTCCTTCTCTTTACTAGATTAGCCAAGCCCAGTTCCTGCAACCGTTCGTTGTATGTTTTAGCCTCCAGTCCCCTAATCCATCCTGGTTGTTCTTCTCTGTACTTCTTCTAGAGTCTCAACATCTTTTTTATAGTGTGGTGACCAAAACTGGACGCGGTACTCTAGGTGTGGTCTTACTAAGGCTTTATAGAGTGGTATTAGTACTTCCCTTGATCTTGACTGTATCCCTCTGTTAATACAACTTAGGATTGCTGTTTTTCACCTCTTATGAAAGATGGGCATGAAGATAACAATCTTGTCGGGTTTGCTCCAATATCACTTGCAAAATTGAAAGAAGGTGGGGAAAGTCTCAATCTATGCATCCTTCCCCCAACTCAAGATATATGGAGGACAACTTCCAGAATTCTCAGCCTATGTGGCCACAGACCCTGAATTTGAAATACATCTGTTGGCACCACTTGCCACCCAGGGTTGGTATAAGAAAAGGCACAAAGAAAAACGCAAAGAAAAAGACATGAACAAGAAACACCAAGCACCTCATTTATATCACTTTGAAAAATGTACTCTATAAATGATTCATAGCACAGGTGGAGGTTTGCAAACTCAGGAAGCCTATTTTTAATCGGTAAGCTGGCAGGGCTTCACCAAGCCTGCCCAAGAAAGGTGAGGGCTTATCTCCATGCTTCTCTTTCCTGGACTGTCCTTGATTTACAACCATTTGTTTAATGACCATTTGACATTACAACAGCAGTAAAAAAGTGACTGCTTTTCACACTGCCGTTGTAGTGTGTCCCCATGATCAGAGGTGGTATTCAGCAGGTTCTGACCAGTTCCAGAGAACCGGTAGCGGAAATTTTGAGTAGTTCAGAGAACCGGCAAATCCCACCTCTGTCTGGCCCCGCCAACCCCATCTATTCTCTGCCTTCTGAATCCCAGCTAATTGGCTGGATTTCCTTTTGTTGCCCTGCACAGGAGAATGGAGCTGGAAAGCAGGTTAGTGAGGTGGGGTGGGAATGGAGATTTTACAGTAACCTTCCCCTGTCACACCCGCCAAGCCACCCTACCAAGCCAAGCCACGCCCACCAAGCCAAGCCACGCCCACAGAACTGGAAGTTAAAAAAAATTGAATCTCACCACTGCCCATGATCATGTGATCAAAATTTGGCTGCTTGGCAACTGGTATGTATTTATTTACAGTTGAGTTCTGACAAGCCAAGTCAATGGAGAAACCAGATTCACTTAACAACCATGTCACTAATTTAACCACTGCAGTGATTCACTTAACAACTGCGGCAAGAAAGATCGTAAAATGGAGCAAAATAACTCAATAACTCTCTTGCTTAGCAATGGACATTTTGGGCTCAACTGTGATCATAAGTCGAGGACTACCCGAAATGGTATTAAGGATCCTGCCTTTGCTTCTTCCCCCTTTCAGTGCAGGATCTTCCCAGCCCTGCTGCACAGAGTTCAGAAGAACAGGTGATCTTTGACATTATCTCCTTCCCAAGCAGTTCCCATGGGAATTAATCCAAGTTAATCCCAATTAAGTGAAGTCTATTAATGACAAGGGTAGAGGTGAAGGCGGAGGAGGAAAGGCAGAGATTGGTTTGTAGATCAAGTTGACAGCAGGGGCAATAGAGGCTGATTTCGGACAACAGCAACTTGATCTTCAAATGCCAGCAAAACTATCCAATGGGTATGTCATTAGACCTAGTTTCAAGGTCCTTGTATTTATATGTATGTATATGTATATTTCCTAATCTGACACATAGTCTGCCCTCACTCTTTTTGTAATATTATGCTATCCCTACATGAAATCCAAAAATTTAGGAAGATCTTTTTATTTGTTCTTTATATGAATAAAATGCTATTGCTTAAAATCACAGAACGGTCCAAAGAAGCATGGATTCCTCAACAACGGTCTAAATAAAACATAAATCAATCTTCCCAATCTCAGGCCTTTTAGATGTATGGGATGAGAACTCTCATGGTCCTCAAGAGATCTGGGTTTCAAGCCATGGAGTTAGGGTCCTTGTGGTCCTCTGTTGTGATTTTGAATGTTGCAGTGAGTGAAAAGGCCCTGAAATGATCGACAAACTCAAGGCCTCCTTTGTCCGAATGCTTTATTTTCCCATATATGTCAATAAGGGGCACCTCTCTTCTGGTTGTTCTGCTGTTTTCCCTCACCATCTAATATTCCTTTTCACCATCTAATATCCCTTTTACAAAAAACAACAGGTTGACAAAAAGCACTGGATGCTAACTAAAATTAATCAGTTATATATTATATTACTAATTAATAATATAATTTAAAAATAGTGCCAAGCAACACCAATATCAGGAGTACGAGAAGCTGAAGAAGTTCCAGGGCTGAAGGGAGAACTAGATAACCCAAACTGAGGAAGACCAATCTACCCAAAAGGATGAATAACAGAGTTGGAAGGGACCTTGGAGGTCTTCTAATTCAATCCTCTGCTCAGGCAGGAGACCCTATACCATTTCAGACAAATGGTTATCCATTCTAAAAACTTCTAGTGTTGGAGCATTCACAACTTCTGGAGGCAAGTTGTTCCACTGATTAATTGTTCTAACTGCCAGGAAATTTCTCCTTAGCTCTAAGTTGCTTTTCGGTTAGTTTCCCCCCATTGCTTCTTGTCCTGCCCTCAGGTGCTTTGGAGAATAGCTTGACTCCCTCTTCTTTATAACAGCCCCCAAGATATTGGCACGCTGCTGTCATGTCTCCCCTAGTCCTTCTTTTAATTAAACTAGACATACCCAATTCCAGCAACCGTTCTTCATATGTTTTAACTTCCAGCCCACTAATCATTTTTGCTGCTTTTCTCTGCACTCTTTTCCCCCTTCTACTCCGTATGGGTGGTGTGTGTATATATGTACAGTATATCTAGAGCCCACTGCAACTCTAGAGCCCACTGCAACTACATAGCCAAAAAGGCATTAAGAGTTGTTAACCTAATCCTACGTAGCTTTTTCTCTGGTAATATCACACTACTAACCAGAGCATACAAAACATTTGCTAGACCAATACTTGAATACAGTTCATCAGTCTGGAACCCACATTACATATCTGATATTAGCACAATTGAGAAAGTCCAGAAATATTTCACAAGAAGAGTTCTCCACTCCTCTACTCATTGTAGAATACCTTATGCCACCAGACTTGAAATTCTAGAACTAGAAAACTTTGAATTACGCCGTCTTTGGTCTGATTTAAGCATGGTATATAAAATCATACATTGCAATGTCCTACCTGTCAATGAATACTTCAGCTTCAACCATAACAACACAAGAGCACACAATAGATACAAACTCAAAGTTAACCGCACCAAACTTGATTGCAGGAAATACGACTTCAGCAATAGAGTGGTCAATGTCTGGAATACTCTACCCGACTCTGTAGTTTCTTCCCCAAACCCCAAAAACTTTAACCTTAGACTGTCTACTATTGACCTCACCCCTTTCCTAAGAGGTCTGTAGGGGCGTGCATAAGCGCACCATCGTGCCTACCGTCCCTGTCCTATTGTTTCTCTTATTCTTCTTTTATTTTTCTTATATGTACCCATTTCATGTATTCACAACTATGTATACACTTATACTTATTATCTTGTAAACAATTGGCAAATCAAATAAATAAAATAAATAAATAAAAATAAATATCTACATATACATGAATGAATGATTCAGTTAATATGCTTCTTACCCTGTCTCCCAAAAACTTACGTCAGAGGAACACTTTTTTTGCCTTATGTATGGTTAAATTAGGCTCTGAAATAGTCCCACAAGGTAATTGAAGGTACAGAGAAACTGGCTTATGTTCACCTTTTATACCCATTTGATCAGAAGAAGTCAGCAGAAAAGGGTTTGTACCACATTCCATTTTTAAGTTTTAGTTTTACACACTAGCTCTGTTTGCACAATACCACACTGAACCATGTTTTAATCCAGGGTATTCTTCAAATGCATTCTGTGTAGAATGGGGTATGCTTCTGCGAACTCAGAAAACTGAAGTAATTGAGCAAACCACTATTTACCCTGAGTAGGCTTTCCGTCTGAACTTAGCTACCAAGGGGCAATTTTAGAAAATGAGTAAAAAGTAAAAATAATCCTAACTGATCTTAAACTACATTAGTTTGGAGAAGGTGGGAGACGAGTTTGGTCCTCAAAGCATCATAACCCCCAGTTCCATTCCATTCATCACTCCAGGATCCTCTATGTCAAATTTTCACAACTGATTTGGGATTGGCCTAGCTGCTTACTGGATAAAGTAGGTTCTGGCTACCAGACTTATGGAGTTGGAGGAGAAAGGAAAGGTGGGGAGGAAGAGGAAGGGGAAGAAAAAGGAGAAAAAGGAGAAGAAGGAGAAGAAGGAGAAGGAGAAGGAGAAGGAGAAGGAGAAGGAGAAGGAGAAGAAGAAGAAGAAGAAGAAGAAGAAGAAGAAGAAGAAGAAGAAGAAGAAGAAGAAGAAGAAGAAGAAGAAGAAGAAGTATCAGACTCTCATCTGGGTTTTTCCCTTTGCTGTGGCAGCATGTGCAGGAAGGGAGGTTCTGCAAAATTCTCCTCATTTCTCACCAGAGGTAGCGTCAGGCAGCTGTCCTGGCCCTCCCACCCCGACCAAGCGCTTCTGCCCTTATTTAGAGACCGAGTGGGTGACTCAGAGCTGGCACATTCCTTAGGGGAGCAGGCCTGTGGGTGGGGCAGAGCAGATGCTGAGGGCAGGGAGGAGAGAGGGAAGAAGAGATGCTGGTGGAGGAGGAGATGCCCAGTGGCAAAATTGCAAAGCCAGATGTGGAGGGATGGCAAAAAACAAAACGAAAGACAGGGTGCTTCATGAGGAGGCAGGGTGCCTGCTCCATACAAGCCTCGCCTCGAAGGACCTGCCTTTGTTGGAGAAACATCTGTAAGATGTCTTCCCCCTCTTCCAATGTGGACCACTAAGTAGCATCCATCCACATTAGGGACCTTCTAGCAAGATGTGGAAATCCTGTGATTTGCAAATATATAAAAGACATTTAGGGAGAAGAAAACATACTTCACTAGGGAAGCAACAGTTGAAAACAGCCCAGTTCTATCTTGCTGGGGGTGAGGGATTAACAAAAGAAAAGAAAATACCTCAGAAAGTGAGCTAATCAAATTCCTGAACAAAGTCATCTAACACTCTAAGCATTTTCTCAATCACGGCCATCAGTCAAGGACTACCTATATACAAAAGGAACCAAGAACATTTTGTTTGTTTCCAATGAAGCCATTTTATTTTATAAATGGGAGGCCCTTATTCAATACAAAGATAGCCCCTAACCCCACTGAAATCCCTAGTTTTATTCATGGAAGGCTGGGATAGTGCATAAATACGTTAATCGTTTTAACTGATCACAATAATGCCAAGTGGGACACAGCTTTCTTCCAACAGAATAGAATAGAATAGAATACTTTATTGGCCAAGTGTGATTGGACACACAAGGAATTTGTCTTGGTGCAAATGCTCTCAGTGTACATAAAAGATACATTTGTCAAGAATCAAAAATCATCAGGTACAACACTTAATGATAGTCATAGGGTACAATCAACAATCAAACCATACTAGGAAACAGTCAATATAAATCGTAAGGATACAAGCAACAAAGTTACAGTCCTACAATCACAAGTGGGAGGGGATGGGTGATAAGGAGTGATGAGAAGATTAACAGTAATAGTAGTGCACAGTGGCTGAACTGAAGCATAATTTGGTTTAATTAAGAGAATCACCATTTAAGGCTCAGCCAAGGGTGTCTGCGAGAGGTTCAAAAAAATCAAGATGGTGACTTTTGATCATAAAGGCTTGTCCCTTTTTTACATGTATCATAATGCGTGTAAACAAGGGCGGGGTTTAGATTGTGGATATCCCTGAACACAGGGTTAGCTTACCAACATGCATGTAGTTCTGCTTAGCAGTTGTTCAAAGTTATGAAACACACACCCCTCAAAAAAAACAACAACTTTGCACCAGTGGTGGGATTCAAATTTTTTCACTACTGGTTCTGTGGGCGTGGCAGGAGAAGGATACTGTAAAATCTCCAGTCAGAGGCGGTATTTGCCAGTTCTGCAAACTACTCAAAATTTCCGCTCCCGGTTCTCCAGAACTGGTCAGAACCTGCTGAATACCACCTCTGCTTTGCACTGTCCCCCAGATCGCAATTTACTTTAGTTTCTGCATTTCCAATTTCTGGCAAAAAAAACTTCCATTGAGGACAATGGGTTCACTTAGTGACTGTGGCATTTGCTTAATGACCACTGCAAAAATTGGATCAATCATATGACGACTTCCTTAACAACTGGCATGACTGTAATTCCAGGCTCAATTATAGTTGAGGACTACTTATAACTTGGCTAAGGCAATCATGGCTTGTGAACCCAGCCTAGACAATGCTGATTTTCACAGCTGAGTACTTTCTTTTTTATTTCTGATCTCCAAATCTTTCCATCAGGGATCACCACAGGAGAACATGCCAAGTTGCTAACATCAACATACAAAATATGAAGTACAGAAGATGCAGAGGCCCTTATTATGGATCATTCTACATTTCGAAAGTGACATGGCTAGATGTTTTTAAGGGAGTAAAGACTGGAAACTTTATTTTCTCTTTTCTGAGTAGGGAATTTCAAGAATCCCAGAATCCTATATTCTGTTCTTTTGCCCTGTTCTTAACTCTTAAATCAAGCCATTTCTGGCACACAATTATGTCCTTTCCTTTCCTTCCTTCTTCACTAAATGCAGTAACCCACTTCCTGAGTTTTACTTCTGTGTAGAGGCCTCTGCGTCTCTCATTTCCGCCTGCCTGCCCTCATTCCTCCCCCACCCACACCAAAAAAACTAGCAATTTCCTGTTTTTAGAACAACTGCGAAGTGGAGGTAGTGTACAGAAAACAATGTAAATAGCTATGAACTGGATCTTATATGGAGGCAGACCAAACTGCTCATGATTACTTAATAGAAACATAAATATATACACGAGAGTTGTATTTGGTTGCGAGAGCCAGCTTGGTGTAGTGGTTAAGGTATTGGTCTAGAAGCCAGAAGACTGTGAGTTCTAGTCCTGCTTGGGCATGAAAACTGTTTGGGTGATTATGGATGAGTCACTCTCTCTCAGTCCAACCCACCAGGGTTCCTGTGTTGGTGGGGGAAATAGGAGAATGACTCGTCAGAGAAGGAAAGGAAGGAATATCAGGTATATTTACAGCCTTGAGTTACTTATAAAGTAATAGAGTTGGAATAAACATCTAATAAATAAACATCATTGCTCAGACCCAGCCTACTTCATAGGACATGCTCCTACAGTATTTTGTACAATCCACTAATGTTAATTCTCCCCAAGTAGGCCAGCATTAAGAACTAGCAATCTAGTAAGCAAGCCATAATTTTATGGACTAAACCACAACCGAATGGATTCATACAGCATGCTAAACCATAATTCATAAGCCAGAGTAGATGGTTCACCAAATAAAAACTGAAGAAATCGTTTTATAGTTTAATCCCAGAATCTGGCCATGCTGTCCCACCTGTTCCTCGGTGAGTGAACCTATCTCACTGATAATGTTTAAGATGTCCACTCTTCATTGGTATATTGACCAATAGGAGATCCTATTGGCACGTGACCAATTTCATCCTATCGAGACTAATCAAACATCTAGAATTCCATGGCAGTGTTTCTGAACCTTGGCGACTTGAAGATATGTGAACTTCCCCAGCTAGCCTGGCTATCTGGAGAATTCTGGGAGTTGAAGTCCACACATCTTCAAGTGGCCAAGGTTCAGAATCACTGCTCTATGGGGTTCAAAGTTTTTAAAAACTTGCATCATGGAGGCATGATGGAATATTAATGATTACATCTTTTTGCTCCGAGAGCTGAAAGGAAAGAGGAGTGCATATATCATCCTGAGAGTTTCATTAGGACTAGGTGAAGATGCAAGATGCAGTATAGTGTGTAACATACCACTTCTTTTGTCTGTTGGTTGCACTTTGATTCTTCTGGGGTTTCCCCCCCCCGTAAATCGTTGATTGGTGTTTATGCATATGTATATGTATTTATGTAAATAGTCCTCAACTTATGACCATAATCGAGCCCAACATTTCTGTTGTTGTGTAAGACAGTTGTTAAATGACTTTTGCTCCATTTATTGCCACAGTTGTTAAATGAATCACTCCACTTGCTAAGTTAGTAACACGGTTGTTGCCAAATATGCAGCTGGATAATTTTTTGCTCTAATCCAGCAAGATATTTTTGTATATGATGTCCTTAAATTAAATGAAGAAATAAAATAACACCCCAGCTGTCAAAACCTCTTGTTGTTACAGCCAGGGCAGGCCATAGTCTCTCGAGAAGTGATAAGCGAGGCATAGCTTTTATAAACATATAAACAAATCAGTTGAGTGAATTTCTCTCTCAACCCAACCCACCTCACAGTGTTGTGGTTGTGAGGAAAATAGGAGAAGGAAGGAATATTAGGTCTGTATGGATGGTTTATAAAAATAATAAAGGCAGGATATGAATAAATAAAATAAATAAATGTGGAAATGATCATCTTTCTTGCCCATCTTACTTGTTAAGAGGCAAAGCCAAATGTATACTGTTGGTAAGGCATGCACCCCACATAAATAGATATACCCTGTTTCTCCAACAATATGGCCTCCCCCAATAGGAAGTCCCAGCATGTTTTATAGGCATGAAATGAAATTAAGCCCCTCCCCGCAAATTAAGGCCTATATTAAAACATGCAAAATGGGGGGAATGGTGGGGGGGGCTTGCCATTAGGAAGTACTTTTGTTACACACCCAGATATGGTGCTGCCTGCGTTGACCCCGATACGAAGTGCCCCACCAACGCCGAGGTCAACATCCAAGCCATCGTCGCCCGCCCAAAGATGCAAGGGGGGGAAATTAAGTCACCCCCCCCAAAAAAAGACGGCCTAGCCATTTTTTCAGGGCTCAAAAAAAATTAAGACCCGGCCTTATTATATGAGAAACACGGTAGCTTTAAAGCAAACATACCCATACACCAAAGGAAGACCCGAGAACATGAGCCACATAGAAGCAGAATAAATAAATAAAAAAAGAATTGAATAAAATGTTGACTGTGGGACTGTCCTTTTTGTTGACTTCTGTGGATTCAAACACAATTGCGCAGTTGAACAAATGAAGCTGCGATGGGGAAAGAAATAGAACAGGAAAGCAGTGGTTGCAATCCCAACCCAGAGTGCGCAATTGTGCTATTGTCTCTCCCCCACCCACCCTCTGCCTGCCATACCACCCAGGATGTGCTATTTTGCATTTTCTCCATGCTACTTTGTGCAACTCTGCTCACTCAGCCCTAATACATTGTGACGAAAGAATAAACAAAATACCAAGGAGACAGAAGGAAGAAGAGCTACTACCCAGAAGGTAAAATTGCACAACCATGACTAGGGCTGTCATTTCCAAAGGGCAGGAAATCAAGGAGGAAACTAAGAGTTGGAAATCAGCAAGATCATCCCTCGGAACCATGAATATCTTTACTCAGCTGGGTTCAGATAACAGATTATACCAGTAGGAACTAAAAAGGAGCAATGTAAAAATTATGGATCTTTATGTTGATGATGATACAAACCTGCTATTGCCAATTGAGAAAATACCAAGGCAGAATTATGAAATCAGCTTCACTTCAAAAATACTGGATCTGTAGTGTCCCCCATTTTCCGAGACAGGAAGAGATCTGGGGTCTTGCAGCCCAAGAAAGGCCCAGGCAACTACCAGAGAGGCACAAATGATATGAAAAGCACCATATAAGCCCTTCATCAATACCAGACTTGAGATGGTCCAGAGTCACAAGAGTTGGGTGGCCCTATAAATCCTTTAAGTCAGGGGTATCAAACTGGATTTCTTTGAGGGCTAGATCAGCACTGTAGTTCTCCTCTGTGGGCCGGTCTGAGGGGGGCATGCAAGACGGGACGGATGCCTCCTGCAGCACCCTGCCAGCCAAAACAGGATGTGGGGAAGGCCGTGTAAGGGCCCCCATGCCCCATTTTCAGCCTGGATGGCCTCCCCAGCAAAAACAGGGTGGCTGTCCAGGCTGAAAACAGCCCTCCCCCATGCCCCATTTTGGCTGCCAGAGGCACCGTGGGCCATTCCGTTCCGTTCCAGGCCGGCCCCAGGGGCCGGATTTAAGCATCCCGCAGGCCGGATCTGGCCTGCAGGCCTTGAGTTTGACACCCCTGCTTTAAATAAAGTAAAATAAATGGCATTCCAGGACCTGCTGATTGTGCCGCCTTCTCTCCTTATATTTTTAAAACATTTTATAGTCAACAGTTTTGGGGGGTAAATGTATACATCACAATTGGGATCAGAATTTCCACTGCTAAGTAAGGCAGGCGTTAGGCGATTTTATGACCTTTTTTGCCACGGTTATTAGGCAAAATACTATAGTTGTTCAGTGAATCATGCAGTCATTAAGTGAATCTGACTTCCCCAATGACTTTGCTTGTCAGAAGCCGGATGGAAAAGTCGCAAATGGCAATCACGTAACCCCGGGATACTGTAATTGTTGTAAACAGATGCCGGTTATGCAGTGCCCAATTTTTTTATCCTGTGACTGTGAGAATGCTGCAACAGTCATAAGTGTGAGGACCAGTTGTAAATTCCCCTTTTTTTCAGTGCCATTGCACCTTCCAGCAAGTCACTAAACAAATGGTTGTAAGGACAGAACTATCTGTACAAATGCTCCTTCCTTCCTTCCTTTCCTTCCTTCCTTCTCTTTCCTTCCTTCCTTCCTTCCTTCCTTCCTTCCTTCCTTCCTTCCTTCCTTCCTTCTTTCTTCTCCCAGAGTTTTTCTAGAAGAAAATTATGTCTATTACCAAATTAAAGGGTTTTCCACAAAAGTATGAAACCCAGAATTAGTTACCCTGTTACACCACTGATTCCCATCCCAGAATTTTCTCTCAGCTTCTTTCCCAACATAAATATTTTGTACAAGCCATGATGACATCACATGTGCCATGATGTCATCATGCAAATGATATAATTTCAGTAAAAAGGAAATCTCAGGAAACCCACCAGTACATGCTTTGGAAGCAAAGGGAGGAGTGCAAGTGATAGCCTTGTTAGCCATCTGTACCTTTACTTCCTGTGCAGCAAATCAATTGCCTGTTTGCCTCAACAGCTGGATAAGAAGTTAAACAAAATGTGCCACGGATGAAGAAATACTTCCTTTGTCTGGTCCCAGAGCATTTGAAAGCATGTCGTTTCCAAATTATTATTTAACCGAAAGGCTTTCCAGTTTTCTGGGGGGGGGGGGATGCAGCTCAAAATATACTTGTGTTTTAGCGCTAGATTTGGCGAAATGGGAAAACTTACAACTCTCACTAATAGGGAGAATTTCAACAATCAAGATGAATATATTACCCAGAATTTTATATTTGTTTCAAACAATTCCAATTAGGCTTGGAAAAGACTACTTTGAAGATCTAAATAAAATTGTGTTGAAATATATATGGCAAGGTAAGAAAGCGAGAATAAAGTTAAAACTTTTGCAAGATGCTAGAATTAGAGGAGGATTTGGTTTGCCTAATTGGGAATTGTACTACCAAGCTACAAATCTGATGTGGGTTAAGGAATGGATAACACTAAGAAATGCTAGATTGTTGACATTAGAAGGACATGATTTGTTGTTGGGGTGGCATGCTTTTTTATGGTACAAAGGAACTAAAACACAGGGGTATTTTAGAAGACATTATATATGGGAGTCTCTGTGGTTAAACTGGGAGAAGATTAAAAGACAATGTTATTTGAAAATTCCAGTCTGGTTATCGACTATTAAAGCATTCTCGTATCCTATAATATACAAAAAGGAACAAACAGTTAGATATGGTGAAATACTGAATGAAAAGGGTGAACTTAAATCAATGCAAAAACTAGAGGAACAAGGTATAAAGATGAATTGGTTTTCATATGCGCAAATACATTCAAGGTATGATAAAGATTCTAAAACAGAAGGTTTCTATAATGAACTGACTGACTTAAATAAGATTTTGACAGGTACTGATGAAAAGGTGATTAAAGAATTGTATGGATACCTATTAGAAATTAAACTAGAAGAAGAACAAGTTAAAGAAACTATGATTGCTTGGGGGAAGAATTTTGGATATGGGATTGATCTAGAGAAATGGCAAAAATTGTGGTCTCAAAATTATAAAATGACAATGTCAACAGCATATAAAGAAAATTTGTATAAGATGTTTTACAGGTGGCATTTTCCCCCGACAAGAATAGCAAGAATGTTCAAGAATAAATCCGAAAAATGTTGGAAATGTCATCAGACACCTGGCTCATATTACCATATGTGGTGGACTTGTGCGGATGCTAAAAAATACTGGACTAAAATCCACATGTGGTTGGAAAAAATGACGAAAAAACATATAGACTTGAAACCAGAGATATTTTTATTGGGAATTTTTCCTGAAATATATAGTAAAGACTTGAAATACCTGATTGTAAATGTATTAACAGCGGCTAGGATTGTATTTGCTAAAAACTGGAAAAATGAGAAAATACCATCACAGGAGGAAATCATTAAGAAAATATTGGAATGTGCTGAAATGAGTAGATTGACATTTGAAATTAGAGAACAAGAGGATAAACAATTTTATAAAATTTGGGATCTTTTCTATCAATGGTTAGACAATAAAGTACAGTAATGAAATATGTAGATTTTTAGAAAATAATAAATATATAAAGATGTATTTCTTTCTTATTATATCTACAAAATGATTTTAGAATAGATTTGGGGTGATAATATGAACTGTTATAAAATAAACTAAGTAAATTATGGTTATCTTGTAAAACATGAATGAATAAAAGTATAGTCAAATGATTGATTAATAATGATACTAAGGTATTTAATTTTTGATTGACAATATGAGATTATATGTAATGTAATTGTAATTGAAGACTACGAAATGGAAGCACAAAACAATTTGTAAACCAACCGGCACACTGTATGTACACCTATGGAAGATAGCTTGATGTTTTTATGTTTTGTTTGTTTATATTTGTTTTTAAAACCAATAAAAATTAATATATATATATATTAAATTAAATATTATATATCATCAGGCTTCTATATAGTGTTCATATATATATATATATATATATATATATATATATATATATATATATGAACACTATATAGAAGCCTGATGATGGCAGATGAGATTCTGCCGAAACGTTGCTACAACTTTAAAAGCACAACTACAATGACGTGGGAAAATACCCGAACAAAGCTGAAGGCCATACATGTAAGTACCCGCGAAAACTTAAGAATACACACACACACACACACACACACACACGCTTGTGTTTTAAGAAATTTGAATGTGTGTAAATCAGCCAGCAAAGTTTTTTCCCAGCTGAAACTGAACACAAGTGCCTCTAAAGATTGCCACTGCAAACAGTTGATAAAGAGTAGTGGTGAAAGATGACAACTCCCAAGCACTCTGATTAACAGTTAATCCCCTCTTTGGCCATAAAGTGGGAAAATAAATTGTGCTTTTAGGAGAGCTTCTTTTGATTAGAAAGATATAATCTGGGATGGAACTGGATATAGAGAGGAGCAAAAATATATGTACTGAAGATAGGATAGTCAACAGAAAGAATTAGCAATGAAGTCACTGAGACCTAGCAAATTCTATCTTAAAATTGTTCAAAGGCAATCAGACAAAAATAGCAGGCTACGCTCAATATTTCTCCAAAGAGAAAGCTCTTAAAATGGCCTGCAAAGAGTCCTGGAACATTTTCTAGGACAAGCATGTTGACACTGAAAGATGGCATCAAATGTCTGAGGGGGAATAACAAATTAACAGAGTTGGAAGGGACCTTGGAGGTCTTCTAGTCCAACCCCCCTCCTCAGGCCAGAGACCCTATACTATTTCAGGCAAATGATTGTCTAATCTCTTCTTCAAAGACCTCCAGTATTGGAGTATTAGCAACTTTTGGAGGCAAGTGTTCCACTGATTAATTGTTCTAATTGTCCGGAAATTTCTCCTTAGTTCTAGGTTGGTTCTCTCCTTGATTAGTTTCCATCCATTGCTTCTTGAGAAAGGGAGAAACAAGTGATGCTGATAAAAAGTGAAACTTTTAAATTTGTATTTATTTTACAATATTTACACCCTGGTGCACTCCTAAAGGATACTGTAGGACTCTGGTGAGTTACACAGAGTCCCCCTGCCCCCACAACTGGATGATCGGATACTGTCACCCAAATGGCTGGATTCAGTAAAATTTGCTTGCTTGGTTGCTTGGTTTATTTATTTTAATTTATTTATTTGTTTATTTAATTTTATTTATTTATATTTTACAAATAACTCAAGGCGGTGAGCATATCCAACACACCTTCCTCCTCCTGTTTTCCCTACAATAACAGTCCTGAGGGATGATTTGGGCTGAGAGAAATTGGCCTACAATCACCCAGCTGGCTTTCATTGCTAAGGCGGGACTAGAACTCATAGTCTCCTGGTGATTGGCCCAAAGTCACCCAGCCGACTTTCATGGCTAAGGTGGGACTTGAACTTACTTATTCCTGCTTTCTATCTCGGTGCCTTCGGCACTAGACCAAATTGGCTCTCCTTTAGGGGAAAAATTATGTTGGATGGTTTAGAGTTCAGTGCATTATGATGAAATCGTATTATGGGAATCAGGCCATCACATTCAGCCATAAAATTAGATTTGTTTGGCAAAGGTGTATTAAAAATAGACTTGTCTTTAATTAAACTCAGTTTAGCCTGTTATTTGAACTATAAAATTGTAGGTTTTAATTCAGATTTGACTGTTTCATGTTTCTGTGAGAGACTCACTATAGGGGAGACAACCATCAGGGACATTTGTGAAGACGAGGCCTCCCAAAACCGATGGCCATAATTCTATGAACAAAGCCTCTGGTTTTTCATGTTTTCTTGAAGAGCCTACATTCTTGTAAGTAGGGAGAAATTTTTCAGCCTACATCAGTCATCATAATCAATTACCTTAGGGTAAAAGTGAATTAGCTTTGCAAACAGATAAAAATCAAATAGAAATAATTGTATACAAATTATTAATTATGTATAAAGAAGAAATGCCTGGAATGTGGTATCTTGCACAAGCTCTTAACAAAACTGCTGCTTACAAAAACAGGCATGTCGGACTTATACATTCTCCGGAAACTATTTTTCCACAACAAAAGCAAGCAAAAAGGCCCAGATCAAGATCACATCTCTTCAAATTGAGGTTAATCTGTTGGTCACTCACAGCCTCAATTGGAGATTATCATTCTTTCCTCAGCATATCCCTTTCTGGATTGAACAGAATCAGCCCTTAGATTGTTTCCTTCATTTACGTCCCACTATTCTAATGAGCGTTCAAGGTGGCTAACAAAATTGAACAAAAGAATATAGCACAGATTAAAATTGACAGTGAAATTAATATTAAAACAATTTAGCAACCCAACAACTGTTGAAAGACATCCATTTTCACATAAATAGAAAAAGTGAGACCAAATTCAATGTTCATGGGAATGACTTGCAGGATCTGGAATCCCTTCCTTTGCACCAACATACCTCTGGAATATATTTCTGTAGCCTTCTGGAACCCTGATGTGGCTATTAAATTAGGGGAATAAATCTCAAATTAATAACAGGAATGTTTCTCAAGAATGTTCCTCAGGTTCAGGCAATTGGAGACAGGATGGATTGGAGGTGAGCCGAATACATTGGGTGGTTGCTGAAAGGCATTTGGCATAGAGAGGTGAAGAGTGAAAAGAGGCCTTCTACGGTAACTGTGACAACTCATACCTCAGTACTGGTTAATGACTTCCTTTGGAAAAACACAGCATGCAGCTTCTGCTGGTGGAAGCTTCCTTTTGCTTCTTCTAAATCAAGCTATAATTTTTTTCCCCCCGAAGCAAGAACATACCTGCAGAAGCTGGACTGTTCTGGTGTTGACTACCTTCCTAGGATTAGCAGATTTAGATGAAGAAAGGTCTATGGAGATTTTCAATCATCCAGGACATAGTTGTCCCAGAGGTGCTTTTCAAGAATTTTTCTTTGAAGACATTTTGCTTCTCATCCAAGAAGCTTCTTCAGTTCTGAAGAATGAGAATGACAAGAATCGGATGAGAAGTCAGAACTGAAGAAGCTTCTTGGATGAGAAGCGAGAGATCTTCAAGGAAAAACAAAGTCCAGTTGCCTCTTGAAAAAGCATATTTGGAATGGATGAAGACGCTTCCCTTTATAGCCTAATTGTGAGTACTATGAAGTCAGGCAAATGTTGGGCCTCTTACCTGTTGATTTCAAAGACTTTGGAGCATCTCATTTGGCTAAAACCAGAAAGAATTTAGCAGATTTCTGCAATAATGTTGAGCATTTGGGTGCCTTTGATTGTGTGTTCTCCATGTTACCTTACAGTGCTTGGCTTCACAAATTATGCTCAGCCACATTTGTTGAACCACTCTGGTTCGTACGTAATATTAAGATATAAACCATGATTTCCCAGTCAACATTATCTGTGTTATCCATTACTCTAAGCCACAACCCAAAAGCAGCCTTAAGCCACTTCATCATAAGATAAGACTGCCCAATGCAACTCTGTGAATGAGATGGGCAGTCTCCAAATTAAATAAATATAAATTTAACTACTTTGCAGACCAATTTTCTGGATATGCTAGAAACTGAACTTGCCTTCTTCTCCGTACAGAATAATTGCCTGACCACTAAACATGGGTTTGATTCACTGGTCTCCAGCACTGGTTCCCTTGATAGAGCTGAGTGGTCCCCCATGCCCTTACAGCTAGATTTTATTTCAGAGTAATCAAAAGTTTTACCCCCACTACAGTCCTAGTCTGAATCCAATTCAGCCAATACCAGCCATTTGGAAGCACCACTAAATAAATTCAGCCATAGAAGGCTAACCTGTTGCCAAATACTGTCTTTACACTGGTTTTTTATCCTCATCCACCCAATTTTACTGATGGTTATAAAAGAGAAAGACAGGGGTTAAACTCTTATTTTTAGGAGGGGGAATTTGAGCTCCCCATTCCACATTGATGCCACGTAAACCTCATGTTTGTAAAGCTACCAAACATCCATCTATCTATCTATCTATCTATCTATCTATCTATCTATCTATCTACCCACCTATCTATTTATCTATCTATCTTTGTTCTGTGTCTCTATGGAATGATATATGATCATATTTATATATCAATAACTCCCTTTTTATAACCTTGTAATCCTAAAATTGGGAACTGGTCAAAATCAAGATGGGGAAATTTGAAAGTTGTATTACTCTCTTGCAAAAAAATGAAAAGGCTAATACAGGTTTCCTAGGCCATAAACTATCTAATTACAGGCATAAAGAAAACCCATGCCAAAATAAAGAACAACCAACTTGATTTTCTCTTGGGCTTGCCTTGTTACTGTATGTTGATCTGCAACCTAATAAAAGAAAGTTAACGGGTGGAGCTTTTCCAAACTAAAAATTAAGTGTTGGAAAAAGCTTCTCTTGATAGATTTCTATGTGTCAAGCAGCTGTGAAAAGCACAGGCATATGCCATAAAAGGTTTCCTTTCTTCTTTTCTTTTGCTAAACCCTACAAAATCTTTTGCAGTGAGGAATGGGAATGGCATCCAGAGGCAAAGAATGAAATTCCTCTACAAGAGGAGCAAGTCCTTTGCAGATAAAAAGCTCCCCGAGATTGCAGCAGTGTGAAAACGTGAAAAGAACCATGCCTCTGTTAGTAACGGTGAGGAATTCTATCCCGCCACAGGGTTGCCGTCACCCAAATGTGCCAGAAAGAAAGGAGAGATTAAAAATTGCATTGTTACACATGTTGGTCTTGAAAAGTTTAATATGCTCATTGGGGATAGTTAAACCCCTCCACACCAATGCTTTCTGTCAATGTCGGATGTATGAATGGGTAATGAGGGCAAAAAAATAAGCCGTAATTATATTATTATATTATTATGCAAATAATAAGCTGTAACCGTTCCTTGAGAATAAATCATGCCAAGTTCAGGGAACATATCTACATGACCTCCTAAGCCACTTAGAAGATTAATGGGGTTGCCTTGCCTCCATCCTTTCTCACAAGATCCTTTAATTGGAGTCTGTGATTTCTTCATGGCTAAGCGTGTTGTCTGAAGCTGGAGCAGCAAGATAGATAACCGTTTTTTAAAAGTGTTTCTGTAATACTTTCCTATCACCTGGTGGTTGTCTGGATTTTTACAGGCCACTCTAATAAGTGCTGAATGAATGTATATTCTACCAAATCACTGGTGATGTTAATACAGACAGATGCTGCCTTAGGCACAAAGCTAGTTGCATGATGTTGGGCCAACCACTTTGTTTCAGCCATAAGGAAAGAGCCTCTTTGGAAATCTCGTAGAAAAGTCCCTGCAAACGCTGACTTGAAGGCATCAAAACAGGGAAGATGCAGTGCATCCTACTTTTATCGCCTCCGGCCACCTGTTCAATTCAGCTGAGAAAAGAGAAGACACCCCAGAAAAAAAACAAAAAACATAACTGCCAAGTAAATTAATGAAAGTAAAAATAATATGTAAAATACACTATTCAGTGTGCCTCTTGAGATGAAAGTGGTTCTGGATTTGGAAAGAATTAAAATGGCTGGCGCGTGACTCAGATGCTAATGATGTATACATGGAACAGCTCCTTTCCCACGGCAATATCATGATAGAAGTTCTTGCATTAGGTTATCCTACTCGAGGCCCAGAATTATTTCAGGCCCTGACACCAAACACAAAGTGTGCAAAGCTCTTTTGTAGGATTGATTCCCTCCTTCGTTGCCCTGCAGTTGAGGAATGACCCAAAGCCTTCTCAGGTGTGAAGGCAACCATATCTCCAGTTTCTTCTTCTTTCCGCTCTCAGCAAGCAGCTCAACTAGCTGCTAGGGCTATAAAAGACTTCCAACATTCCACTTTCCTTCTTCTTTAAATGATTCACACCCTGAAGTGGAGGTGCCGTCTTCCCAATAGTTCCAGGGAAATTCTCCATACGTGAGCCTATATCCATCAGTCAGGTCTGATTCATAACTCTGTATGTGTTTTAATCCAGCAGAAGTGCTCCTCGGAGAGATAGTATCTCAAAGAGCAAAATGACCAACTGCTGCTTATGAAGATTTATGCTAACTAGAAGCCTCCCAAGATCCTCCTAGAGCGCTCAATATTTTGTTCGTGTGTTTTCCATCTTTGCTAAACACACTGGGCTGACTTTTCTCCCAGCACCTGAGCTGATCAGGCCCTCTGACAACCCTGTTGAATGTTGTCTTTTCCTGATCGGGGTTTTTCGGCCCAGGCCAGAAGTCAGAGCCCATGAATTTCCGTAGCTTTGCTTGCTCAAAAGAGGAAGAAGAAGGCCAATGGGTAAAGAGTTGCATTCAGCTGATGTCAGCTGGCTTTGCTTCCTCTGAGAGGGTTGTTGTGTCAGCTCTGGACACCAGCCAGGCAGTGACAGCTCACCCCAATGAAATGCAGCCTGCAGGCAGGAGGGGAAAATCCAGTGAAGGCTGGCTGATTTGGTCGAGCAGTTAGATAAAAGGGCTATTTGTGAAGGAAGAAAGGAAAAAGAATCCAAGAGGGAATTAAAAGGCTGGAATTTTCCTAAGGGATGCCACAAAAGAGACTGGATAGAACAAAACAAGTCAAAGAGATGGATAAGGCAATGGTGGGGCAGGACGAAGATCAAACATTAGGCTCTTCTGTTTCCCTTTAATGGCTACTCAAGAGCAGATGTTAATGGGGCCTATTGGGTGTGTCATGCCTGATTTTCCGACCTTTTTGTTGCAGTTATTATGCAAACCACTGCAGCTGTTAAGTGAATCATATGGTCATTAAGTACATCCAATATCCCATTGGCTTTGCTTGTCCGAAGTCAGTTGGGAAGGTCACAAATAGCGACTCTAGGATGCAAAACATGATTTGGAGGAATGCTGCCTCTGGATGGCTTGCCGGATATTCAAAATCTAGCATCTATTCAGACAGTGGTATCCATGGATCATAGTGTGAAAACCCTGTTTATAGAATAGAATAGAATAGAATAGAATAGAATAGAATAGAATAGAATAGAATTCTTTATTGGCCAAGTGTGATTGGACACACAAGGAATTATTCTTTAGCGCAAATGCTCTCAGTGTACATAAAAGAAAAGATACATTCATCAAGAGTCAAGAATCATCAGGTACAACACTTAATAATAGTCATAGGGTACAATAAGCAATCAAATCATACTAGGAAACAGTCCATATAAATTGTAAGGATACAAGTGACAAAGTTACAGTAATACAGTCACAATGGGAGGGGATGGGTGATAAGGAGTGATGAGATTAATAGTAGTAGTAGTGCAGACTTTGTAAATAGTTGGACAGTGTTGAGGGAATTATTTGTTTAGCAGAGTGATGGCGTTTGGGGAAAAAATATCCTTGTGTCTAGTTGTTCTGGTGTGCAGTGCTCTATAGCGTCATTATGAGAGTAGGAGCTGAAACAGTTTACGTCCAGGATGTGAGGGGTCTGTAGATATTTTCATAGCCCTCTTTTTGACTTGTGCAGTATATAGGTCCTTGATGGAAGACAGGTTGGAAGTAATTGTTTTTTCTGTAGTCCTAATTACCCTCTGAAATCTGTGTCTGTTTATCTGATTTTACAATACTAGAGTACAATATTTAAATATGGAATAGATACAGGTAGTCTTGTATCCACAATTAGGACCAGAATTTTTATTGCTAAGCATTGCTTATTTAAGGTTGTTAAGCCTTAAATAATCAGCTGTGTTTGGGTTCTCAGAAATCCTGTCAATCTTTGAGGGGAAAACTCTTGCTTCCTATGATGAATATTATTTTGAGAGGCAAGTAGACTCACGGTTCCATTAAAGGGAGGTGATTGTCTCAGGCAGCAATACAACAGCGTTTTTTTTATCCTTTGTTCCAGGGGTGGGCAATTATTTTTCCCAACAGGCCACATGGGAAAGTAGGACTGCTGAGGAGGGCCAAACTGTGAAGATGTGCAGTCACATACACACACACACACACACACACACACACATATATATAAAAATAGCGATCATCTTTAAAAATAAAAGCAATCCTCCTGAGCCAGACAGGGACTGCCCAAGGGCTGAATATGGCCCAGGAACTGTAAAATGCCTAAGTCTGCTTTATTCGTTCTGTTGGAGAGCTATGCTTTTCTGGCTAGAGATTAACTCAGAACAATTTAATGCTCAGGCTGTCGTTGGGTAGAAGAGATGGTGGCAAGAGAGCTATCAATACTACCTTGAAAATTTAATGAAAAGCAATAATTCATATAAGGCTGAATGGCTTGTATGTTTTTTTAGTGTATGGGTTGTGGTTCGCCGAAAACCTGTGCAGATGGCAGCGGAATCGGACAGTGGGGAAGAAAGGGGATCAGCCCGGGAGTCTGGAGAGTATTCAGACGAGGGTTCTGCGTCCGAGGCAGGGATGGGGCCAGGACCATCTGGGAGTGGGGTGCTGCCTCCGTAGCCTCCGGAGTCTGGCAGCAGTGAGGCCAAGGTACAAGGAGAGCCTGTTCCCAGTACACATGTGCGCAGAGCTGCCAGAAGGCAAGAGCAGCTGAGACAAAATGGATGACTCGGGAATAAAGCTGGGAGGTGATTGCCCCTCCCATAAGGGATAAAGGACAGGCAAAGGTGAAGAAAACTTTGCAGGAAGCAAAGTCGTTCGTTCGGTTCAGCACCCCACTCCCAGATAGTCCTGGCCCCATCCCTGCATCGGACGCAGAACCCTTGTCCGAGTACTCTCCAGACTCCCGGACTGATCCCCTGCTCTGTGTAATGGCTGATCACTCAAAAGAGTAGAATAAAGCCCCCAGCTCAATTCCTTCTTTTTTTCTCTTTATGAATTTGTTTTTCTTGAACTTACAGGAATGAATTCTATCCAGGAGACTTCACCCATTATGCAGAAGCAATCCCAGGAATGCACTTAGCAGCGAGTTAAAACGTTACTATGCCCAACATAGAGTGGTTGGTAATCTGCCCTTCAGCTTTGCTACTCATGCAGCAAATGAAGAGGGAGTTTCCATGTTCAAAACCTGATTGCCCGTTGCAGGAAGCCAACATCTGCCGGGAACCCTGAATTTGTATATTACCTCAGACGGAACTGAGTTCCCCACTGCCAGCTGTAAGCAGAAGAAACTTCTTTTCATTTGCATGCTCAGAATAATGAGAATTAAACATGGGAAAATAATGCCTGAACAGGAGTGAGTGAAAAGGTCAATTCCAACTGCATAATAAATATACGTAGTCCTCAACTTGCAACCACAATTTATTTAGCTAAGTGAGACAGTTAAGTGAATTTTGCCCCATTTTTTCTTGCCTTAGAGTTGTTAAGTGAATCATTGCAGTGGACACGGTTGTTAAGTGAATCTGGCTTCCCCTTTGACTTTGCTCACAAAAGATGATCACGTGACTCCAGGATCACTGAAGCTGTCCATAAATATGAACCAGTTGCAAAGCATCTGAATTCTGACCATGGGTGATGCTACAATGTGGAAATTAAGTGTGGAAAAACGGTCGCGTCGCTTTTTTCAGTGCTGTCATAACTTTAAATGTTCACTAAGCTAATGGTTGTAAGTCGAGGATTAGAATTAATCCATTTGAACTCAAGAGTTTGAGGCAGTCAGGTCTTAAAGTAGGGGTAGATCTTTGAAGCAGCATGTCTCCCTTTAAAGCCGGGGTGGCAGATTTGATTTCATTGAGGTAGGCGTGGCCAGCTGGACATCACTTGTGTCGGGGGTACCTGTGGTGGCCAGAGCCCTCTGCCAGCAAAAATGGGCTCCCAAGCTCCGTTTTCAGCTGCAAGCTGTCAGGGCTCCAACAAATCCACCCTCATTCAAATCAAACGTCTCTAACCGCATCTCAGAAAAAGTAAAATGTTGGCACGTGGCTGGGTGCAGCTGATACTAAATCACATCATACATTTCCCCCTTGACCCTGGTCTTCCCCCCACCCCCTGGATGTGACTTCTCCAATGGGACACATCCGTCTCCAAGAGACATCCATCATGCTCTCCAATAACTTTCTTATGCTCTGACAACTTTAGCTAAAAAGACCAAAGGAGTATCTTTTTTAGTTGACACAACAGCCTTCTGCAACCCTCTGCCAGCGAAAACGGAGCTCAGCCCTCCCAGGCTCCATTTTCACTGGCTAGATCTAAGCACCTCTTGGGCTGGAGTTGAAGTCCCCGGGCCTTGAGTTGCTTTAAAAAGTAAGAGATAATCTAGCCTTCGTTTTGGCCACAACTACTAACTACTGTTTCTTTCTCATTTCTATGTTCTGTGATCTAAAATACCAGAATAAACTTATTTTTTCCCCGAAAGAGCAACTGCATCACGTCCACTACATGCAAAAAAAAATAAAAAAAAAAAAATCAAGCAAAAAACAAACCCCTTCATCCATCATAGAGATAGAGCAGTGAGGACAGCATCGTATACATTTTCTTCCTTCAGGTATCAATTGCCCGAATTCTCAGAAAAGCTCACAGTTCCACAAAGGAATTGCATTCTCTAATGTCTTGGCCAATGAATGCATTTTTTTTTTCTTGAATAGCAATTATTATTTTTACCTTTCTTTAATAAAGCTTAATCTGGAGGTACAAACAGGTGATCATTCTTATGCCTTTGCTACGAAAACACCCATCTGCTGACCCTTGCAAGCAAAGCTGCAGTTAGAGAACAGGAGGAGGATTGACTGTTCTCTGTTGATTGACACTAACTGGAAATCACAAAGTCCCAAAAATGCAACATCAAACTACATTTGCTTGATTGTCAAGTTCAGACACCCTCAGTTACATCAGCAGTGGAATTTTACCAGCTGCGGCTGTTTCTGTTCTTACACTGTTGTACTTGTTGCAGCAAGTTAAAAAAAAAGATTTGGCTGTTTGAATTTCCCCTTTAATATGACTATGAATTGCAAAATTTTACTACTTCTTTAGATATGATTTATGATATAAAGAACAAAGAAATAAAATGTATTTATGGTAGTGAAGAATTCTCAGAAAATACAGATCTGGCTGCTGTATCCACCTCTGGAATGTGAGTCGCTGAATTTCTTCAAACAAAGATTAGCTGGAATTCAGAGAATCCTGCCTGCAAATATGCAATGCTTTTATATAGGCTGATATGAGGAAAACATCGTTGTGGTTTTCTTTTCTTCTCCTGGCTGTGTGCAGGACTCTGCATCTCTGCAACAGTTAGGAGATGATTGCATTTGAGACTGGGATATTCAGGTCTTTACCAGTAAACCACGGCTCTTAGCAGAGATTTTTGTTCTGACTTATCACTCTCTCTATCACCAATATATCACCATTCCAAAGCTGACTTTTATATATCAAAGACAATGGCAACTTAAATAGGCACTTTTCTAGCCAATCTGCAGCCCTGCTTGGCCATAGCATTAGCTACAAGTGTAACCCTATTTTTAATTTATTTCTAAAAAATTATCTAGCCACCTGAAACCAGTCAGACCTAGGCAACGTTAGAGGGTTTCACAAGATACAAATCCAAAATTAATTTATGATTAGACTGATTATAAGCCATCAACTCCTAACAACCACATAGATACATTTTCTGCCCAATGATCTGTCCTTCACCTGGTGCTTCGGATCTTCCAACATTAATGAAACTATAACACTAAAAATGATTAAATTGAGAGGCAATGGTTTCAAGAAATTGAGCCCTGGCCTTGAGGGGAAAGTGGGAGAGAAGAAATAGTGGCTGGGAAAGTAGAAAGTGTGAAAAGGAGACACAGAATAGTTCTGCCTTGACACTGTTGTCTTTAGAAGAGGATATTGAAGGTTCTGAACAGGCTTTCAAAATTCTTTTAATATAGCCTACAACAATAAAGGAGAATTTTTGGAATCTTGGTGGTATTTGTTGCTTGATTTGGCCTTCCTCAAAGGGATGACAGGCATCATGATTTGTCAGTCCTCCCAAAGGCCCTCTGGAAGGGCCACATTTTCATCATCTTCTGAAAGGCTATGAAGGTGGGGACCATATGGTTCCAGGAAGCAAGCTGCTCCAGAGAGGAGGAGCCACTATAGAGTATGTGCACCACTGGGCCCTTATTTCCATTCTTCCCAGTAGAAGGACCATCAGGAGGTACTTCCAAGTTGTTTGGGTAGGATAGGAGAAAACTGTTGTGGAAAGCTAATGTAGGAGGTGACCAGGCTGAGCCCGAGGGAGCGATCAAACGGGTCATTAGTCTCAAGTACCTTTGTGCTCACAAGCGATCTAAATCCAGCCTACTTTGAATTCCATTGACTCTTATCTACCACCAACTTTGACCATTAGTAGTTCAGATTCTTGTAGAGTTTCAGCATACAACAACTCTATATCTATGCATCTGAACTGCCTGGACTTCTGTTTTCCTATGTTTGACAGGTGACCTCCAAGATACTCAAGACCCTGAGCCATTAGCCTGGAATATACCTAATTGTACTCCTTAAAATGACCATTCTCCCCCACCACTTCTCTGTCTTCTAAATATAACGCCCAGAGTACCTTTTGAAAAGTCAAGAATCTTAAAATCCATTTACAACTATTAACTGAGTGCAATATAATATGCAGAATCTCATGTTCCAGAAGTAGCTAATTACTAGAAGCAGGGCTCTCCTTAATGAGTGATAATGAAAAGCTGACAAAAGATCTGCATAAGGGCTATATTTAGTTAAATTGCTAGCTAGTTATTCCGGGCACCCCACCTCCTTTTCATTCACTGATCATCATGGATATTACACGTGGCTTATAAATGCAGTTTCTTTTGGGTCCTGCTTGATTCCAGTGACTTCATCAACCCGTGTGTGACATTCTCTTGGCCATGAAATTGGAAGGACTGAGAAGAAACCCAGTTCATGAGCCTAAGGGGAAGGGGAAGAGATTTACAACAAGAGGCTAGAAAGTGAGCAGCATTTTTAAAGCCAGCTGCAGAAAACCAAAAAAAAAATAGTCTCCAGAGATCCCTTCAATTGCTAATGATTTCACTAAATAACTTTCTTAGGATGAAGGGGGACAATGACGGACGATGACAAGCTGCCTCTATTCTGCTTGGGGCATATCTGGTGACCAGAGACCCTGGGGTAGACTTGCTAGGGTGAAAAGGCTTTTGTGGAGGAGGACTTAAAGACTTCTGTGGAAATGTTTGTGCAAACAGTACCATGATATTCTCAAGGCCAGCCTGGCCACTAACCCATTTCACACACTGAACTTTGGGCAGCAAATTCTGGATCCTCAGGCTCAAGTTTGTTGAACTGATACTCAAGGAAGAGGACCTAGGCTGCTAAACACGACACTTTAGCGGGAATGTCATATTATCCCCCAAAATATAGAGATCTATCCCTCCTGTATAATGATTGGCGGGCAACCAGACTTGGATGAAAACTGAGGAAACCTTTGTCGATGCTAATATAGTCTCCAGCTAATTAAGATGGTGTCCAGTTATGACTGATCTTCACTCCACCAAATACGTTTTGTAGATAGGGGGTACAAATAACCAGACTTATCCCTTTGTATCTCAAAATCACCATGGAACCTCAACATGAGGATGCATTCCCCATCTTAAGGTCTACCTGGAAGTCACATAGTGGATCTTATTCCATTAAAAAGTAAATGCATGGCTGCTACTACAGACCATTCCTTGGCTGATTGCTCTGACCATGCCTTCTCCTGACTTTATATCACTTACTCTAGAGACCTCTTTACATTCTCTCCTCATCTGGCTTTTTATATACCTCTGCTTTGCCAGCCTTAAGCCTCAATCAATCTTCCTACTAAATAGTCCAGATATACCTCTGCTTTGCCAGCCTTAAGCCTCAATCAATCTTCCTACTAAATAGTCCAACTGGCATGTTTCCTGCCATTCCACTTTCATTTTTGGGGGGGACAGGAAAATTGATACCAGGCCCACCTCATACAATTCAGGGGTGTCCAACCTTGGTAACTTTAAGACTTGTGGACTTCAACTTCCAGAATTCCTCAGCCAGCAAAGCTGGCTGAGAATTCTGGGAGTTGAAGTCCACAAGTCTTAAAGTGCCAGGTTGACACACCTGTCATATATCATCCTAAAAATACACACCTGATCTGCACATATATGCTTTGAGGGAAAAACAACACACTCAATAGTTTGCTGTGTCTAGAAACTTTCACAACCTTTTAAAAACAGCATCGCAATCTTAAATGGGAGAACGGGCAGATAGAAAGTAATGGTACGCAGGTGTTTAATTCTTCTTCTGCTCATATTTTCCTCTGAAAATTGGGAAAGTTTCTAAGCAAGCACTTAAGAAAGCACATGATGAAGGAAAGCAAAGTGAAGGGGGAAGTCAAATCACTTTTCCTCACTATTTCTTTATCCTGCCATGCTCAGCAGTGAACAGGGTTTCTATTCCTCAGCCCCCAACCCAATGCTTGGTTCTAAGCAGAATATGTGAAAATCGGTGCTCGAACGTCATATTTAGCTGGGGGAAAAAAGTATATCAGCTTCAAAAGACGCCATCTTTGATATATTCCTCGGGAAACACAAAATTTTCTTTTCTTGGATAATGTCTCTTATCCTATCCTGTCATTTTATACAAATACACGTGGGCGTGTTAATGTATATATCACTCAAAAAATGGTGAAGTTCTCAAGTGCCATTATGTGAATCATGGGATTCCCACTATTGTACAATTTTGTTACTGGTTTAGAATAAAATTATAACGTTACATTGTTTGTTCATGCGGCATGAACCACTGTGAATCTATAGGGATTTGGTAGCACACAAACCCCATAAATAAATGCATTGGAGAATGGATGCTAAAGTTCAGTAAAGTGCTTAATGTCTCATTCCATAACAGGAATGACTTTTTTTTTTTTTTTAGCAGGAATTGCTTTCAAGAGGTCAAAGCTAACACCTGGTGAAATTTCAGATGGACAGGCAGTTGCATATTAACTACAACCATGATATCAATCACCCTTTGAAGTAAGCAAAGATTTGTATTCTGGAAGTGTGCTTGGAAAATGCAGTCAACACAACAAAGGAGCTGGCCTATAGTTTCCTCTCCTGAGGTCTGTCTACAAATGTCACATATGTCTAAAAGGACATTAAAAATCAGCCTGCGAAACGAATTTGCAAATGAATAAAATAATTCTACCTGCCTAGATTAGTTATTTCCTTTTGATCAGGCATTGTGTGAACCCTAAAACATGCAAGCAAAGAGTATTTTGCAGCTTCCACAAAAACATCCCTGCCAAGAACCATGGTTTAAGCCTCAAATCCAGCATGTTGTTTCTTTTTTTTAAATTGTACATTAGGAAACCTTAATGCAGTTTGCAGGATGTAGCTGTCTTCCTCTGAGCATTGCTGACAACTCAAGGTAAGGATGAAATTAAAAGGAAGAACCGTGTGGAAGAGATAAACACAGAGCAACTGGAGACAATATTGCACAGAGAAAGAAAAAGACAGCGTGATTGGATGAAGAATTAAGCATTCATGGAATTTTGGGGTGCTGGTGCTTAGTTTTCTGTGTGGTTTCTTCCATCTTTGTTCTTAGTGTGGAAAGCTCATTCAGAGAAAACAGCAGCCTCACACACAATCTCCAAACTGATCTCTGCAGAACAAGTGATCAGAGGTACTAGATATTAATTGTTTTACTGTGTGTGGCAGGGTGTGAAATTGCACTGTATCCCAAGGACCTTTCAATATATATGTGTGTGTGTGTGTGTGTGTGTGTGTGTGTGTGTGTGTATTGCGCTATTGTAGGTAGCATAAAAGGAAAGGTTAGTATTACAAGTACATTTTCAATGGAAAGTCAAGGACTGTAGGCTAAAGCACTGAGTTTGGGGCAGGGATTTAAAGCTTTGTGTGAGTCCTGAACTGGTGTGCCAACCAAGAACAAGCTCAATTTTCTTTGCTTCATTAGCTCACCTGTAAAAGAAGAGGAACTGGAGATCTGCTTTACAGAAGGCAAAGTTTTGTATTACATTAAAAATATCAAGTTCCAATAAGACAAAAAAAGAGTAGTTTGGTTACCCGCTTTGAATTGAATCCTGCCTCCTGCAACAATAATTTCTAGAAATTGAATTGTCCCAGAAATATTCACTTTCTGAGATGAATATCTCCAATAGTGTCAGAGGAATAAAGGAACAAGAATGTAGGAAAAGGTAATAGCGATCACAAGGATGGGCGTTGCGGTGGGTGTAAAAAGTGAAAAAGCAAAACCAAGCACCTGAAAAAGTTGCGGCCCCCCAAAGGCCTTAGGAACTTAGGAGAAATGCAAAAGTGCAGGTGTTTGCGAAATGCAAGCAGCTGAAAAGGGTTTGGAGGATCACCTACCTTTTTCCGATGTCGGTCGTTCTTTGCAAGACACGATCTCTGCAGGGAGAGGTAGCCTCCAATCACCTGGATCTCCTCCACTGTGGGGTAGCGCTTCTTCATGGGCCCCGTGGCCAACGGCGGAGAGCTCTCGATGCCGTTCTCCACAGCTGTGACAGGTGACACAGGGGCTTTCCGAGGATTGATGGTGATGGTGTTGCCACTGCGACGCTGCATTGCTGGATGGGGGGATGAGACCCGGCCCAAGCCTCCTATCCTGACATCCTCCTTAACTTTGCTGTTGCCACCGCGTCTCATGGCCTCAGCCTCGGGCGGCGGCTCCTCAACAGCCTCCTGGAGAAGTTGTTCACAGCTGGGTGAAGAGCAGGAAGTGGGGACTGGGGGCTTGGCTGAAGGAGGAGAAGGGCTGGCTTCCTGTTTGGGTTCTGGGGGTGGGGAGGCCGAAGCCCTCAGTGGCACAACCATGAAGGAGTTCCTGGAGTGGAGACGCAGGTTGGCCAAGGCTTTGCCCTGGACATCGTCCTCAGCTGAATTGCATTCCACTGCCGTCTCCGTATCACCGCTCTCCACCCTGGCTCCTCTGTCTGGGGACGCGGCCTCCCTTCCCCACCTTTTCCCAGTGGGTGAGCGCCTTGGGGGACTATCTGGCCAGCCCTCCCCACTGCTTGACTTTGCTTCAAACTGGCTTCGATAAGATGCCACAGTGCAAGGTCCTGGGGGTGTCAATCCCGGGAGGTCACAGGGAGGGCTGGGGAGGCGGTTGACGCAGGGCAGCCGGGCCAGGATGGGGTCTGCCAGGGAATGGACAGTCTTCTTTCCTCCAAAGCTGATGCTTTCAGTTAAATTCTCCGTGCTGAGGGACTTCACCGGGGGCGATGGCATCACCACCCCTCCACCATCGTCTTGGCTGAACCGGCTGAGCAGTTTGCTCACCCGCCCTTGGCGCTGCTCCGGCAGCGATGCCTGATGCTCAGCTCGGCCCACAGCGTTGAGATCCTCCACACTGCGGCTCAAAGCTGACTTGACGATGAAGACCTCCCCTGCCCGGATCTCAGTCACACTGCCCCCACGGCGGGCCAGCAGCTCATTGAGTGACTCCATGCTGCCAGATTTGGCTTCTCCCGAGTGGCGGTCAGCAGCCAGCTGTGCTGGTGGCGCCCCGTGGGCTGTTTCAATTATAATGACATTGTCTGCCCTCAGGGTCCGGACGCCTGGAATCTGCCCGCACAGATCCACTATTTGCTTGGCTTTGGTGTTTGCAAGTTCGTTTTCTGGAGGGCCAGGCTCATGATGATGGCGGCGTTTCTCCAGCTGAATGAAAGGATTTTGGTGGACAGGGCCAATCTTCTCCTGTAGCACAGAACTCTCTGGCTCCCCCTCTTGGTAGGAGGATGTTGCAGCAGGCACGGAGGATGAGCCGCTCTCGGTTTCCCCTGGTCCACTTGGTTCAGAAAAAGAAGTGCTTGAACCTTGCTTCGCCCGGCGTCGTTCAATGATCTCCCGTTTCCAAGCCGGCATCTTAGCCATGCGGTCTTGCTGCTCCTGTTCCCGCCGCCGAGCCTCCTCTTCCTCCTTTCGACGACGCCCCAGTAACTGGAGTTTCCATTCTGGCAGTGGAGGAGTTGAAGACATCTTCGCTGGAAATGTGAAATATAGCAGGAAACAGGAGGGAAATCTGGGGGGGGGGGAGGGAGGAAGGAGTGGAAAAAAAAGAAAAGGAAAGGTTTGGTGGGATGTTGAGGGAGTGAGAAGGTACCAAGCAAGGGAAAACAGAGAGGGGAAAAAGGGGCTTGGAGGAGCAACTTAAAGAACACGAAAAGCAACACAAAAACAAAAGAGGCAAAGGAAAAAAATGGAATAAAAGAGGGACTGAAGGAAGAGAAAGAAGAGGACGTGGAAACAGACTCGGAAACGAGTAACAGGTTTTAGACTAGAAGGTTTTTAGAGGGGTGGGCAGTGGTTGGGAAAAGGAGAAGAAAGACAGCTTTAGGGTAACAGAAAATGGAGGCTCAGAAATAAAAAATGATCAGAGGAAAATGGTAGGAAGTGACAGATGGAGGTGGAATGAGGGAGAGCTGGACTGGAAAAGGAGAAGGAAAGGTGGGAGAGTACAAGGAACGCATTCAGAAGAAAGGAAAGGGGAAAGAGTAGCTTAAAGGGTCAGGAAGAGGAAGAGGATCTGTCAGAAGATATTGCAAAATTAAGTCCCTTTAGCAATGAGAAAGAGAGAAGGGAGAGAGAGAGAAAGAGAGAGAGAGAGGGAGAGAGAGATAAAAGGCTTCCTTCAGGCTCAACCTTTGATGTTTTTCTCCCTTCCTCCGCCCTCTCCTGATCCACTCACTCTTTCCAACTCATGCCACACGCACACACTGTCTCTGGTGTGTTGGGGTGGTGACAGTTCTACGGGTGGTGGGGGGTGGGGGGGCTCTTTACGCAAGGAATCCAGGCATCCTTGCAAGACAACGATTAGGTTTGTTTACAAGATTTGACCCCCCCATCTTGATGGCCAGTACAAGGGCCATTAAAGGGTGGAAGAGCATGAAAAATGAGAAGAGGAACTAAGGAGTGGGGGATTTTAAAAAACAGCTTCCTTCCATGTGTTTTGTGTTACTATCGGGTGTTCTAATCTAACCTTTCTTAATGGCTGTTAATAAATAAATAAAAAAGAATGCAAGGAACATAGTTGTGTCTGAGTAAGCAATCTAGATTAAAAACAAAACAAAAGTCTTGTGCGGTGATAACAATGGGGCAGGTTTATTTACAGAGCAGTTTTATGCCTTCAGCTCAGAAATAAACATGCAGCTTGAGAATTACCCACAGGCAAGGGGTGTAGAGGATTGCAGCAAGGGTATAGAGAAGGCTTTTCACCCCAGAGAGGGAATCTGATTGCAAACAAAGGTGATCCGGGAGGAATTGAATGATTTTTCCCTTCCCGTGGTCTGTTTAAATAAAATTGGCACTTCAGACACAAATGTTTGCACAGATCTCTAGACTAGAGCGATAGGGGACATGTCTTTAGTCTGGAACTAGACTGGGAGGTGGTTTCAAAAACCCACAACTGGCAAATTTGGCTGAAATCAGAAGGTTGATGTATTTTACCAGAAACTTGTAGCAACAGCGATAAATATTAGAATTTTCAAAAGCAAATTAGGATGAAACCGAACGTTATTAAAGAAAAGAGATTCTGGGTTGGTCCAAAGAACCACCCCCCAAGTTGGACAGGAAGAGGCTTGCGATAGAAAGGTCAACAAGATAAATATAATTGAAAATTACCAGAATCCGAGCTTCAGAATTTCACGTGAATTCCTGCTGTTCAAAAGCCTTACAAAAACAACGGATGGAACAAATGGCAAGATCAAGTGCGTTTTGGTACCACAACCCAACTTTTATATTCTGGAAAGCCGAGACATCTAACCAGAGGATGGCGAAGATCAGAGCTCACTTAGAATCTAGGAGCCCAAAAGACAAATGCTGCTTGGTAATTTTTCCCTGAAAAAGAATTGCGTACATCCAGAGACTTCCAAGAACTGATACCTCCAGGAATTTGGACAAAAAGCCTTAAAATAATCTTCTTAACACGTTAGTGTGTCTCAAAGTCCGCAGATATGAAAAAGCGATGCAGAAGATGGAGGGGAGGGGGGAAACACCCTTTGAGTTGCTGGGGAAGTTTTCTTCCGGAGAATTAGGGCGGGATCCGTAGAAACGTCGGAAAGGGAGCAACACGTGTACTGTACATCCAGGCGAGGGGAGATCCAAAGAGCCTTTCTTTCCCTCCACTTCCCGCCTCCCGCGGAATGCTTCAAAGATCCGGAGGAAAATTAGACGGGATCTGGAGGCTGAGCAGATAGGGATCCCGCCACCACACCATCTGAGGAGAACCCCCAACTGAAGATCTGGGTCGTCGATCCCCCGCCCCCCCCCGCCCCGTCGCCAGGAATCCCCCGATCCTTCGAACCAGGAAGCAAAGCAATGGATCCCTCTACGTACGCTTTTCAAGCCAGCTGGATCTTGGAAGCCCGAGGCAGGCGAGAGGCGCGATCCTTCGCTTGGTCCATGGCTGGAGGAAGCTCGTCTGGCTCCAGCCGGTCGGTTGGCTCGGAATGCAGGGGATTTTTTTTTTTTCCCCTTCTTCTTCAGCCGCCTCGCTTTCTCTTTTTTTTTTGTTTTCCCCCTCAGTCCAAAGGAAGGGAGGGATCTAGGCGGATCTGAGTCAGGGTTCTAGCTGGAAGTGAAGGGTTGGGGCGCTCCGATCCTTTTCCTTCTTCTTTCTTCGGCTGCTTTCCAAGAAGGCGCGTTCGCGGTCGAGGCGACGGCACCCGACGGAGGAGCAGGCGGGCGACGGGGGTGGCGGAAATCTCTGCCGGTCTCTGAGCGCATCCACTTCTAATCCTCTGCCGCCCAGCTCCACCTCCGCCCGGCTGCTAAAATCCTTTCAGAGGAGAAGAGAGACGGGAGAGAGAGAGAGAGAAGGAGAGGAGGAAGGAGGGAATGTGAAGGGGGGGAGAAAAGATCGAAAGCGAAGGAAGGAGGGAGCCCGAGACGGGAAGAAAGAGGAAAAGGGGAGGGTGGGGGTCTTTGTGTATAAACAGAAGGGGAGGACAATGAAAAGGGGCGGGGCGGGGCGGGCAGGAGACAAATGCGGTGGGGACGGGGGGGCGAGGCTGGCGGGCGGGTGAAGACAGGAAGGGAGGAGTTGATCTGTCGCAAATGTTTCATTTGAGGTGTTTCCTATTATTTCAGGGCTCTCCGGGTCTGGACCCCGAGAAGGTCCGAGGAGATTCTGCTCCATAGAATCGGACGGGCCTTCTCTAATCCGACTGCCTCTTCCTGCGCGGAATCCATTGCCCCTTCCAGTCCCACCGCCTGTAGCTCTTCCATTCCACAGAGGCCTTTGCGCACACACGCACACGTGCCCGCCACAATTCACATGTGCCGGGGGTTGCCTCGTCCCCAGCCACTCTGGCTGTGGTGGGACTGGTAGGCCTACTCGCCTGGACAAGGGTCAGGTTGGGGGAGGCGAGGTGGGGTTTCTTTCACGTGTTTACGTTTCCTCTGTGGAGTTAAGCACCCATGTTAGTGTTAGGTCTGTAGCTCTCAAGCTGTCATCTGCAGAAGGGGGCAGATGTCATCACAGGGAGTCCCCGAAGGCTTGGAGAAATGGTATGATTGACTTCTTGAGTTAAGTCCTGGGGTTCCGTGGCCACAAAAGATATTTAAAGGGGGTCTGCATTGAAGAAAAGGTTGAGAGAAGAGATGGCATTCCTTTTATTTATTTATTTTATTTATTTATTTTGTCAAGCGATTATAAGATAACAGGTATAAGTATAAACATAGTTATGAATACATGAAATGGATACATATAAGAAAAATAAAAAGAAACAATAGGACAGGGACGGTAGGCACATTGGTGCACTTATGCACGCCAGTTCCATTCAGCCAGTTCTGACAGGTTCTGGAGAACCGGTAGCGGAAATTTTGAGTAGTTCAGAAAACCGGCAAATACTGCCTCTGACTGGCCCCGCCCCCATCTATTCACTGCCTCCCGAATCCCAGCTGATCGGCTGGGTCTTCTTTTGTTGCCCTGCACAGGAGAACGGAGCTGGAAAGCAGGTTAGTGGGATGGGGAGAGAATGGGGATTTACAGTATCCTTCCCCCAGGGGTGGGGAGGGTGTAGAGTTGTAACTGCAGGAATGTTCCAATCTCGGATGGCAAACCTCAGATAAAGAATGTTTCCAATCTTCAGGGATCATTGTATAACCATTTTTTATTCCTTCTACAAGTCCTCTTGTAAAATTACCACTAATCCCATAGTCTGTAACTGCCTTTTTTTAACTCTCTTAAGATCTGATAAGGCAGACCCTCCCATTCTGCTACTTGCAGTCCAAGCTGTGGCCCCTGACCAGGACGATATTGTACTGGACAAACAGACAGTAATTCTGCAAGTTCTGTTCCTGAGACAGAGGCATCCTTTTTACAAGTCTCAACCATTTTCTGAAAAGAAGACTGAACAATAGAGTCAGGAGGCCTTTGCCCTGTATCTGCAGGAGCTGAGGGAATTGAAGACATATATTCAGGTGAAGAAGGGGGACAAATGACAGCATTAGTATAACGTGAAGGTGGAGGTGTTAAAGAGAAAGTTCATTGTGACCATAGGCACTGAGCTGCAATCTCCTGGATCAGCCTTAAGAGATTTCTCTGTGGTACCTCAGTATTATTTTTCTTCAACAAATAGCCTAATTCATCTACATGCTTCCTTTGTTCCCCAGAAAGCGAAGACCCCATACTTAAAGAAACCAAAAGGTTGAAGAAACCACAAAGGGTTGAAGGTGCACCAAATCCTTGCCGGACGAAGTAAGAGGGTCCCTGTTCAGGCGCCACTTGTTGTAATGACGAGGCAGTCGAGTTGTTTGATCATGAACAACTGAATCATGATGATCTTTATTGGAATCTAGTCTTGCATTTATATACATTTTTAGTTATCCTCCATCACTGGTTAACTTTGGTTACTGCTTAACTTTCGTTACTGTTTAGCACAGTAATCCATACAATTAATTATCTCTAGTTAAAGTCTAACATATGTTTACTTCCTCTCTCTAATCCTCCTTTAGATTAGTGACTTTGTTTACCTGAGTTGTATTTGCTTGGAAACATTCTTTATCTGAGGTTTGCCATCCGAGATTGGAACATTCCTGCAATTACAACTCTACAGGAGGGAATGGGGATTTACAGTATCCTTCCCCTGACACGCCCACCAAGCCACACCCACCAAGCCATACCACGCCCACCAAGCCACGCCCACAGAACCGGTAGTAAAAAAAATGTGAATACCACGACTGGTTGAAAGCCAGTATGCTAGATGTCTGTGGAGATTCTCAGCCATCCTCCAGGTCATGGTTGTCTCAAAGGTGCTTTTTTTTTTTTCAAGAGACAGCTGGACTTTCTGGTTTTTCTCTGAAGACGTTTCGCTTCTCATCCAAGAAGCTTCTTCAGCTCTGACTGGATGGTGGGGAAAAAAGCACCTTTGGAACACTGTGCTAGATAGTAAACACTAAAATTCACACCACCACACACAATTCTTCTGTCAGGCCTTCAAGCACAAAAGCTGTCCCTTCTCCCCTCACCTGGGATGGTCGTACTAGGGGCTTTAAATACAGGTAGTCCTTGACTTACAACTATTTGTTTAATGACCACGGGAAGTTACAATAAAATGACTTACAACCGGTCCTCATACTTATGACTGTTGCAGCATCTTACAGACAGGTGATCAAAACTTGGACACTTGACAACCCTTCCTATATTGGTTGCAGCATCCCAGAGTTGTGTGATCATCATTTAGGATCTTCTCAGCCAGCGTCCGACAAGCAAAGTCAATGGGAGAAACTGATGCACTTAAGAACTGCAGTGATTTGCTTAACAAAAATGGCAAAAAAAGAAAGAGAGAGAAAATTGGGCAAGGCTAGCTTTCGTAACAGCTGAAATTCTGATCCCAACTATGGTCGTAAGTTGAGGACTACTTATATGCCTTCCATATTTAAATACTTTATTGAAAAGAAATGTAAAATTAAACATCCAGGGCTTTCACAGTGTGATCTGTGGACACCGTTTTCTGAATACATGCTAGATTTTGCATATCTTCGAAGCCATCCAGGGCCAGCATTACTACAAACCAGGTTTTGCATTCCAGCATTGCCAGTGGTGGGATTCGAAAGTTTTTACTACTAGTTTTGTGGGCATGGCAGGGGAAGGACACTGTAAATTATCCATTCCCTTCGCACCCCACTAACCTGCTTTCCAGCTCTGTTCTCCTGTGCCGGGCAACGAAAAAAGACCCAGCTGATCAGCTGGGACTCGGGAGGTAGAGAATAGATGGGGGCGGGGCCAGTCAGAAGTGGGATTTGCCAGTTCTCTGAACGACTCAACACTTCCACTACCGGTTCTCCAGAATTGGTCAGAACCTGCTGCAACTCTTACACTGCAAAAACATGGACGACACAACTCGACCAGGGCAAAGCAATAGACGCAATCTACATAGACTTCTGTAAAGCCTTTGATTCAGTGGTACACGACAAACTACTCCTAAAAATAAAATCTTATGGTATCTCTGGACAACTGAATAACTGGATAGAAGCATTCCTGGCAAACAGACAACAAATGGTCAAAATCGGGAGCGTCCTATCAAATCCAGTACCTGTCAATAGTGGTGTCCCCCAAGGCAGTGTTCTAGGACCAACTCTCTTCATACTCTACATAAATGACCTCTGTGATCATATTAAGAGCAATTGCGTTCTTTTCGCTGATGATGTAAAGCTGTTCAATACCACAGACAATACTGCTACCCTACAAAAAGATCTTGACTATGTATCAGAATGGTCAAACAAATGGCAACTTCAAATCTCAACAAATAAATGCTCTGTCTTACATATTGGCAAAAAAAATCAGAAAATAAAATACAAGCTGAATAGTCAAGATCTTGTTGATGACCCAAGCTCTGTAAAGGACCTTGGAATACTCACCTCTAATGATCTAAGTGCTAGAGCCCACTGCAACTACATAGCCAAAAAGGCATTAAGAGTTGTTAACCTAATCCTACGTAGCTTTTTCTCTGGTAATATGACACTACTAACCAGAGCATACAAAACATTTGCTAGACCAATACTCGAATACAGTTCATCAGTCTGGAACCCACATTACGTATCTGATATTAGCACAATTGAGAAAGTCCAGAAATATTTCACAAGAAGAGTTCTCCACTCCTCTACTCGTTGTAGAATACCTTATGCCACCAGACTTGAAATTCTAGAACTAGAAAACCTTGAATTACGCCGTCTTCGGTCTGATTTAAGCATGGTATATAAAATCATACATTGCAATGTCCTACCTGTCAATGAATACTTCAGCTTCAACCATAACAACACAAGAGCACACAATACCCTGTTTCTCCAACAATACGGCCTCCCCCAATAGGAAGTCCCAGCATGTTTTATAGGCATGAAATGAAATTAAGCCCCTCCCCCAAATTAAGGCCTATATTAAAACATGCGAAATGGGGGGAATGGTGGGGGGGCTTGCTGTTAGGAAGTACTTTTGTTGCACACCCGGATATGGTGCTGCCTGCGTTGACCCCGATATGAAGTGCCCCACCAACGCTGAGGTCAACATCCAAGCTGTCGCCGCCCGCCCGCCTGAAAATGCAAGGGGGGGGGAATTAAGTCACCCCCAAAAAGACGACCTAGCCATTTTTTCGGGGCTCAAAAAAAAAAAAAACCCGGCCTTATTATATGAGAAACACGGTAGATACAAACTCAAGGTTAACTGCACCAAACTTGATTGCAGGAAATACGACTTCAGCAATAGAGTGGTCAATGTCTGGAATACTCTACCCGACTCTGTAGTTTCTTCCCCAAATCCCAAAAACTTTAACCTTAGACTGTCTACTATTGACCTCACCCCTTTCCTAAGAGGTCTGTTGGGGGCGTGCATAAGCGCACCAACGTGCCTACCGTCCCTGTCCTATTGTTTCTCTTATTCTTCTTTTATTTTTCTTATATGTACCCATTTCATGTATTCACAACTATGTATACACTTATACTTATTATCTTGTAAACAATTGGCAAATCAAATAAATAAATAAATAAATAAATAAATAAATAAAAAAAATAAAATACCACCTCTGATTGCCACGTTGAGCTGGAGCCATGGTTTTCTTGGCGCAGTCCATCTGCATGGCTAAGAGCTGATGAAGATCCATCTTTCATAGTTGTTCTAAGAATCCAGGAAGATCGTTTAGAACTCAAGTACACTTAAGCACAAAGTTCTTTCTGAAGATACTTGCCAAAGGAACACCACATGTTCATGGAGGAGCTATCTTGGGATAGCTTGTCTTGAATAAAAGGCAGGTGGGAGATCTACCCACAACCAAGGTGGCATTCTACTCTTTTCTTGAGAACACATTAAATAGATAAACAAACAAACATAAATAATCTCTTGTTGACAGAAGCCAGATTCACTTCCTGTTACTACTTTAACACTTGTAGCGATTCACTTAACAGCTGTGGCAAGAAAGGTTGTAAAATGGGGCAAAATTCACTTAACTGTCTCGCTTAGCAACAGAAATGTTGGGTTCAATTGTGACCGTAAGTTGAGGACTACCTGTGAATAAGACCTGTTGTGTCACACTTGTCTACACACTTGCTGACAACCTCAACAACTCTAGAAATTGTAAGTCAAAACTTACATTTGCGGAAGCCATGCTGATTCCTTCCAGCAAAACTCTTTTAGGAATTATTATTTTCTCTTCCATAATATTTTTAGGCACTTTCCAAAGAACTGTTATTAACGAAAGTGGCCCAGAGTTTCTGTTAATGTTACTTAATCCCTTTAAAACACACACACATACACACACACACACAGTCACAATGTTCTTTTCCAATCCCAGGAAACAGATTGTAAACTGAATAGGTTACATATTTTTTTGTGAAAAGAACATCAATTTCATATTACAGTTCTTCAAAAATTCTTTGGAGGATGTTATCTGGTCTCAGAGAACTTGTTTTTAGTTTGTCAATTTGATATATGACTTCATTTTCTGTTACTTCTTTTTGTCGCAATTTTAAATAAACTTTTATTATGGTTACAGACCAAAACCAAAGTTAAATATTGGAATAAAATCAAAACAAAACAGGACAGGACATAGTAATGTATTACAATTGATAGTGAAATCATAATGGGTAAACAGGATCTTCCTAATTTAGTAAATATAGCAAAACTTAGCTACATTTTAAAAAAAACTGTATCTCACTTTGTTGCAAATGGTCTAATCTTCCTTCTGAAGAAATCAGCAGAGGTGTAGATGCCTGTCTCTTGTGTCCTCCACATGAAGACAAACAAAACATTCATTCAATTTCTGTGCTACTTATCTATCCTCTTCTAATGCCCCTTTAGCAACTGCATTCCATAGTTCACTGATTGGTTTCCTACTGCAAATATATTTTAAAATCTGTATTGATGCTTAATCAACATCTTTGATCAATTGCTTGCATATATTTTGTGTTAGATTAGATTTACATTTACATCATATTTGATATTTTTCATCCAGAAATCTGGCCTCAAAATGTAGGCAATAAAATAGAAATCAATACATTCCAGTTTGAGTTCCCTGGCTTTTACTCACCTAATAGTTTTAATTTGGTTTTTGAATTAAATCTTTTCTGAGATCTTAAAAAACACTGATATAAACTAACCAAGCGAGTAGGGTTTATACAAAATGCTAATCCATGGAAATCTAACCAAAGTTAAAACTAACCAGAAAGAATCTTAAAGGATCTAATTAAACATGTTATGCAAAAGATTTGGAGTCCACCAAATCATTTTTTGTAGATGACTAAAGAGAAAGATTTGATCCTGTCTCTCACATGAATTTTGGTGTTTTAATAAAAGAATTGGCAGCCAGAGTATTTTTTTTTTTAAATCTGTTGATTGAGTCAATAATTTTTTGGAGACAAGAAGAGGTATCTGATTTTATGGACAAATGGAAGATGAAGAGAAGATGGGAACCGAATGGTGAGAATTAACGTTCTGCTCTGGTTAATATTTTGCAGGGTATGAGATTATTGTCGACAAACTTGTTATGTGTATTTTGGGGATGGTTTGAATATTGGGCTTCCTTATTTTGCATTTCTTCAGGATCTGGAAATCTTGAGGCTGCAGATTCCAGAATTCTTACTCATCTTCCAAGGACATTTCCAGTTGAGGGATGTGATTCTACATGTTTCATAAGCTGGTTTCTTCTTCTTAGAGATTGATTCACAACACAGGCTTTAACTGTATTGAATTAAAAGCACAGTGGCTGCATTATTTCATTTATTTATATTAAACTATTTATATGGCTGCTTATCTTACAACAATGTCTCCGGGGTGTGTGCAAGAATTAAAACTAAAAATAATTGGAACCACAATCCAAGTAACAAATGTCCAAGATCATAAAAAGCCATTCCAGTCTCCTCAGAACAACATCGGTCAAAAAGGCTCACTTATCACTATTTGCAACATATATTAGAGTAAGCTTAATAAATTACAGCATAGATGGGCTTTTGTAGGGTTTCTGATCTATGATCAGTTGGTTAATTTATGATTCAGCGTACTGTGTGAACCTAGGAAATGGGTACATTCAGTAACGGCTATGACGTCTCCGTGAATGCAGCTACAGAAAACCACAGGGGAACACTACAACAATTGTTAAGCAACCACCCACCACTTCCTGCTTTCTGGAGTTTCCCAGAGTGCATTATGGTACATTACAGATAGCCTACATTGAACAAGAATTTGTAAGACTCCCTGCAGTGGAGTCCACAGTGAGACTGCTTTTGTGATTCCAAGAAAACTTGATTATATTAGACATATTTTAGGAATTAAATCAGCTCAGCTGGATAAAGAATGCTAATATGACCACCATTGGCTGATCCGATGAATTAATGGCTGTCCATCTTTAAGTATGCTGCACAAGAGCAACTTACTAGGATAATCACCAATACAGATCAGTGTAGTGTTGTAAGCTGTCCAAATAAATTGGGGAATTAGTTATTACTGTATGGGTTGGTTGTGCTCCCTTGGCTTGATGCTTGGTGTTATGATACCCTCTAGTGTTTCATAAACATTATAACATTTTCTGGGGATGTAGCCATGTTTATTTTTATTTATCATGTATTTCTAATTCATATTTCAAAATATTGGTCTTTTGCAGCCATCCAAGAAAACAAGAATCTAATGATACTTTGGAGATTGGTCTATTTACCATCATATGCATTTCTGTGGATTTCAATATACTTCCTCAGATACTTGGTCCAAAGTTGCAAGAGAGAAGTATCTGTATTTGGACAATTATTCCCAAGAAAATGGGGGGAAAGCGGGGAAAGGGTAGGTGGGGAATTGGTGAAGGAAGTTGGAGGACAAGAAATAAAGTTGAGTGGCAAACAAGCCTAATAAACAATTAATAAATTTGAAAACCTAATATTATCAGTGTGGCATATAATAGCCATTTTTTGTTTGTTTCGTCATTTTATCAATAAAGGGGAATATTTGTAGCTCAGGGTTGAAATGAAGGGTCCTTGATGCTCTAAGAGCTTGATTGTTTTCTTGCAGTCATTTCATTACTAAACGGGGTAACATCTTCAGTGCTAGTGCTAGTCATTTTATGCCCGCTCTTAATTTTGTCTTTCCTTTACAGTACTGTCTTCTCTCCTCCTTGTTTTCCCCAAGCAACTACATGCATTTATTTATTTATTAAATCTATATGTTGCCTATTTCTCTGTCCAGCGACTCTGGGCAACTACAACATCTTTAAAGCACAACATAAAACAATGAGAGCATTCAAAACATTAAAAACACTCTGCATTAAAATTAAAGCATTAAAGATTAACAAGAGCTTAAAGGGTCAATACATGAACTACCTCCAAAGTGGAACATCCCCATCGGGGCCCAAAGCCAGTTGGCAGAGCAAGGTTTTCAGGCCCATTTGGAAGGCCATATACACATACATATACATGGATTTGTACAGTGGTACTTTGATACTCACCTGCTTTGAAATTCATTGCATTTGGTACTCAATGCAGTTTGATGCAAAAGTTTTGTCCCAATACTCATTTGTTTGATAGTCAACGCACTAGCTAGAACATGTCTGTGTCAGCTGCCTTGTAACTGATTACATTATTCCTTATGGTAAAAATGTGTTTGTTACTCATCATTTTTGTTACTCATCGCGCCTCCTAGAACCAATTAACTATGAGTATTGAGGTATCACTGTATATCGACATTCTTTCTTGGGATAGTTAAAACTCATAGAAGAATGGAATTACTGGTTATTAGGATTTTTTTTGTAGCAACACTGAGAAGGATCACTCTAAGTACACAAGGTTATTTGACAGTCATAAAGCAATTTTCACTCTCACCTACAGCCATCTCTGCATTATTAGTGAAAGTGTGGAAGGGCATTTTAATGGCAGTGAGAATGGCCTTGGGAGACAGGAGGAAGAGCCACTGGTTAGGCAATGGTAAGATTAGAGGCATCTAAGCCCACAGAGGGAATAAGGCATGGCAGACATCTCAGAAGGTTCCCTCTTGAGTTTCTTGGACTATAAAGAGGAAAGGGTTGGGGGGGAAGAGATATACTGTACTTTCAGACTTAAAAGATTCTGTTAATGTAATGTTATGAAAATACAGATGGAACTTCTAGGTGTGCTTCTTGTCTGGACTACCTATCACAGTGATGTTAGACATGTTGCAATTGACAAAATGAAAATTTGTAAAATGGGCTTCGAGCTACATTTCTCTCTCTCTCTCTCTCTCTCTCTCTCTCTCTCTCTCTCTCTCTCTCATTTTTTTTACATTTTTATTTTATTGAGCATATGGGTATATAGTAACAGAGTAACTGATGGTGCAGCAATGATCAATGCTACAAGCAATTTTAATACTGGACACAAGGTTCTGTAATGGAGCCGCAGGCATGGTGCTTCTATTATAAAATGTTTCTGAGGCAAAACAAAGCCCTTTATAGATCTGTCTTACAACATCTTTGTCTCATTTGCAGTCTGCCAAAATGCTAGCCATATACATACTTTTGAACTTTTTCATTTTCCACGTGTGTGTACATAATGGGTATTTTCTTCTGGAGAAAGAATTGCACACCACAAACTAGGCTGTTTATAGTTCTGAAGCCGTAAGTACAAGGAGTTTATATTTTGCTGTGGTGTGACTTCTTGCTAGTTTAGGAATAGAGTAGAACACGTAACACCAATTTTAGTGTGGCCCAATAAAAATAGCAATACAAATTCAACAACAGGAAATGAGAAGACTTTTTTTAGAACCGTGAGACTCAGAAGCTGGCATCATTTTAGCTCAGGAGTTTGTGGAGGATAAATAATAGTTTGCAGTCCATTTTTATCAGGAAGCAGCAGGTCCTGTTAAATGAGGTTAACCCATTCTATGCTGTATCTCTCTCCATCGAATGCCAGGATGGATTGGGCATGTGTTTGCTGGTTTCTGAGAAACAAAAAACTTTCAATGCTAGCAGTTAGTCTTATCGCACATATAATTGCACATGGGTATTGGGGAAGATAGCAATAGCATTTAGACTTATCTACCACTTCACAGTGGTTTACAGCCCTCTCTAAGTGGTTTACAGAGTCAGCCTATTGCCCCCAACAATCTGGGTCCTTCTGGGACTTCAGAAGGATGGAAGGCTGAGTCAACCTTGAGCCAAATCAAACTGCTGGCAGTCAGCAGAATTAGCTTGCAATACTGCATTCTAACCACTGCACCACCAGGTCTCTAGAACAGTGGTCGCCAACCAGTGGGCCGGGGATAACTAGTGGTCCATGAGAAAAAATTTGGTGGTTCGCAGAGAAATGTCACCCCCAAAGCACCCCCCAAAAAATGTAATCCAGGCTGCGCGGGAGCACAAGGCTACACTGCCCACATGGCCCGCGGGAACACAAGGCTTGTGCCGCTTGCATTGCGAACAACGCGAGGTAGTGAGGGGAGGGGGGAAAGGGCGGAGGGGGGAACTTGCCCCAGTTGCCCCATGCACCTCGCTTGTCCACTGGGCTGCTTCTTTCAGCTTTTTTTCTTCTTCTGCTTTTGGCTTCATGCAAAGGAAAGCAGCAAAAGTCTTTCTTTCTCTTCCCTCAAACTCCACCAAAAATGAGTCTTTGGGACCCTGCAAGGCATCCTGCTCCAAGAGGCTGTGCCGGCAAAGACTCATTTCTGATGGAGTTTGGGGGAGAGAAAAAGAGACTTCTGCTTTCCTTGCATGCAGCCAAAAGTCTGTCTGTCTGTCTGTCTATCTGTCCCTCCCTCTCTCCCTCCCTCACTCCCTCTCTCTCTCCCCCCCTGAGAACGGAGCTGGAGATGGTATCCTGTGGTCCCAAATAAAGAATGATCGATTGGTAGGAAAATGGGGTGGGGAATTTTCCTGCAGAGTTTTTTGGGGATTTTCCCAGGGTCTCTGGTCCGCGGGATTTTAAATTATGAGTTTGGTGATCCCTGAGGTCCAAAAGGTTGGCGACCCCTACTCTAGAAGATCTTGCTAGAAACCGTAACTGAGTAAGAGGTATCGTTATACTCAGGACTGATCTTTAAAACCGTAAACACCTGGGCACACAGTGCCTGCCTGAGCACCTGATACTGAATCAGCTTTCTCAATATTGAGCACTTTCTTCAGAAAAGTACTTCAGCCTTCTTCTCTTCTGAGACACGGGTTTTTTTTCTCTCACTCATTTGACCAATTCATACAATCCCTTGATGAATTAGGAAACTTGCCCTTTTAACTTTTGATCTGATCCTTTCCACTGTTAACTGCTGTACCACTGAAATATGTTTGACCTCTATGGCAGCACAGCACCAGATCAAATCTCAAAGGGACGCATTTGCATCCCTGAATGTAACACATCCATGGATACTTTTCTGCTTGGGCAGTCCTCTGGCTCATATTTATGACAATTGCATTGTCCAGAGTCATGTAACCCCCTTTTGTGACCTTCTAACAAGGAAAGTCAATGGGGGAACCAGATTCACTTAACAACCGTGTTACTAGCTTAACAACTGTGGTGATTCACTTAACAACGGTGGTGAGAAAGGTTGTAAAATCAGGCAAAACTCATTTCACAAGTGTTTTGCTTAGCAACGGAAATTTGTGGCCATAAGTTGAGGACTACCTCTATATTTCAGTGGCTGGTGAAGGATGAGTTCCCAGAACGGGACAGTATCATATGAATAAGGAAGCAGATCAGTGGTGGGATTCAAACATTTTTACTACTGGTTCTGTGGGCGTGGCTTGGTGGGCGTGGCAGGGGAAGGTTACTGCAAAATCCCCATTCCCTCCCCACCCCACTAACCTGCTTTCCAGCTCCGTTCTCCTGTGCAGGGCAACAAAAGAAGACCCAGCCGATCAGCTGGGACTCGGGAGGCAGAGAATAGATGGGGGGCGGGGCAAGTCAGAGGTAGGATTTGCCGATTCTCTGAACTACTCAAAATGTCCGCTACCAGTTTTCCAGAACTGGTCAGAACCTGCTGAATACCACCTCTGAAGCAGATCCTGTTTATGCCAACAAGGATTTTGGGGGCACTGCAGTAAAACATGTGTGTGAAGTTTTCCATGTTGCAACCAAGTCCTTCGGATAAGTTTTCTATGAACTGAACTGCACACTGCTGTTTGGTTTTTTCATTAAAGAAAATATGTGGAGAAATGTACTCCTGCAGGGGCTCTCCAGAGTTCATAACAGTCAAAAGAAAATTAAGGAAATAAAACACAGAACCGTTCTAGTAGCTAGAGATGTCAGTATGATAGTACCTTTGCTTGTATGCTGTTCTAATCCAAACCCTTGTCCAATAAAACAAACACAAACCAAAGGGAACAAACCTTTTAATGATCCTTATGAATCCCTGGTTAAAAGGCTGCTGCAAACTAATTAACTTTAATAAACACGAGCCTCTCCAAAACCGTGCGAGACTGCCAAAAATAACAGATAAGGTTACCTAGAAATATTTTACAACACAAGAGTCTTCAAATACCAACTAAGATACTGCAATGTCCATGAGGCTCAAGTTTCAAAACGTCTTTGCTTCCTGCAAAGAACGTCTGATTTACAGCTGGCTTTTATCTTCTTGAAGGAGGGGCCATTACTTTGCAGCCGTACTCCTGAGTCGCCCGTGCTGCTGCAGCTGCTCTTTCCTGCGATCAATCCTGCAAACACTTGGCACAGGCTCCTCGGGAACCTCCTCATCGCTGCTGCCAGCCCTCACAATCTCTGAAGGCATCAGTCCACTCCCTAATGGTCCTGGCTCCTCATATGAGTCCTCACTCTCCTCAGCCATCCGCACCTGCTGCCGGCTAACCTCAGCACATGCTTGCAGAACTCATTTCTAATAAAAATTAAGAGCGAACATTGAACCGGAAATTTAGTTTCCTTTGTGTTAGTGAAAATAACCATATGCTGCCCTGACTTAGTTGGGGGAGAGACATGAATTGAAAATGAACACCACATAGAGTCCAATATTGAAATAAAAACATAGCGCCACCAAATTAAATGTCTAAACTGCACTGATTTCTACAAATAAAAGTGTATTGCTCATTTTTCCCCCCTCCCCCCACAGGAATCCTATCACCGGTGACATTAAAATATTTAATTTTGAATGAATGAAGAAACAATATTCCATCTATATGTTTCTATTACAGGTGGTTCTCAACTTACGAGTTTATTTAATTACATTGGCACTGAAACAAGTGACTTATGACCATTTTTCACACTTACAACCTTTGTAGCATCCCAGAGATCATGTGCTCAAAATTTAGATGCTTGGCAACTGGTTCATATTTATGACTGTTGCTGTGTCCCAGGATCATGTGATTCCCTTTTTGCGACCTTCTGACAATGGGGCAGCCGGGTTCACTTAACAACCGTGTGACTGCTTTAACAACCTCGGTGATTCACTTAACAACTGTGGCAAGAAAGGTCGTAAAATGGGGCAAAACTCACTCAACAAACGTCTCACTTAACAACAGAAGTTTTGGGCCCCATTGTGGTCGTAAGTCAAGGACTACCTGTATTCTTCATTCCTAGGCTTTCTTGGATCCATCTTCTCAGTCTCACAAGTCTTCCCTCCCTCCACACTTGTACCTGAAAAGTTATCTTTCAAATGCTTCTAGTGATGGTAAACTTACGACACGCATGTTAAAGGTGACACACACCACAACATTTTGGGTGATACACAGGTGTTCATCCAACAACTATTCTCAAAAGTAAGCTCCATTCTCATGTCATTTTTGGAAGCGCTGGGAGCTATGCAAGAATGGGGTTTATACTCTCGTGTGGCCTCCATAAATTGAGAGGTGATTGGGGCAAACAGAAAACTGAAGGCAAGGTACCTCCGGCTGCAGAAGAAAGAGGGAGGGAAAAAAGTTTAGAAGATGGGAAGTGGGATGAAGCAGAAGTCCCCAAAGTGCTTTTTCAAAAGGCAAGTGGACTTTTGTTGTTTTTCCCTGAAGAAGTTTCGCTTCTCATCCAAGAAGCTTCTTCAGTTCATGAACATGAAAAACAAAGAAAGTCTACCTGCCTTTTGCAAAAGCACGTTTACGACGACTATGACCTGGATGATTGACAGTCTCCATAGATGCAGATTAGATGCAGATACAGATTGACAGAGTTGGAAGGGACCTTGAAGGTCATCTAGTAAGCAAGTGATGGAAGCAGAAGCCTTTGCGAATAGGAAAGCATCTGCTCTGCAGCTCCTGAGGAAATGCTGCAAAATTCTCTTCGTCGTACTTCCTCTGGAACATGTGTGCTGAGCAGATATGGCACTCCGCTTCCCAAAGAGCATAGAATCGTGGGAAAACATCAGAAATGAGCATGACCCTTATGTGCGGATGGGAACTATTATCTTTATTGGCAGTGAATAGGTTTGCCAGTAAGAGCAAACAATTGCTTTAGTACTAGTGAACTATTTAGCTGATAAGTATTTTAAAAAACTGGTATTAAATTGGGATAGTTTCATGAGCCAGCCAGTCTCTTTCATCCCTAGGAAGGAGGCAAGGGCACATCGTGCCTGAAACTTTGCTAAGAAATCTGCAGGGATTTGTTAAAATGGTTGCCGCTCCCTTGAAGAACAAATGAAAAAAAGAAGGAGGCTTATTTGTTTTCAATGCTAACAAAAGTTGTGCCTGGTCAGAGATGGTAGGTATTAATATGGTAGAGATGCTTCAGTGGGAGGTAACTGGAAAATAACGTCTTAAAATAGGTGCAATTCCCATTATTTCCTGTAAGGAGTCATGCAGTTACAGCAATCAAACCACACTAAGAGGCAAAACCATATATGTTGTATTAAAAAAGGCATGATCCTTGGTATCCTGGAATCAAATTAAGACAGAGAAATGCTCCCAACCTTCTTAAAATCCAAATGGTTTATTTTTGTAGCATATTAACAAGTGATTATTAATGGTAAAGAGAATGTGTCTGCTTCTGTTGACGCAATCTGACCTTCCCCCCCCCTCTCCCAGAGCTAAAAAGAAACTAAACAGACCACAAGAAGATTTGTATTTGCTTTAATGTCAGATGTAATCAATGATATTGGTTTTGGTCACCAGGATGTAAAAAAAGAGGTTGAGGCTCTAGAAAGAGTGCAGAGAAGAACATCAAAGATGATTAGGGGACTGGGGGCTAAAACATATAAAGAACGGTTGCTGGAACTGGGTATGTTTAGTCTAATAAAAAAAAGGACTAGGGGAGACATGATAGCAGTCTTCCGATGTCTCAGGGGCTGCCACAAAGAAGAGAGGGAGTCAAGCTATTCTCCAAAGCACCTGAGGGCAGGACAAGAAACTAATCAAGGAGAGAAGCAACCTAGAACTAAGGAGACATTTCCTGACAGTTAGAGCAATTAATCAATGGAAAAACTTGTCTCCAAAAGTTGTGAATGCTCCAACACTGGAAGTTTTTAAGAAGAGATTGGATAACCATTTGTCTGAAATGCTATAGGGTTTCCTACCTGAGCAGGTGATTGGACTAGAAGACCTCCAAGGTCCCTTCCAACTCTGTTATACTGTTATATGTTACCATATAGACAATACATGAACATTGATTTGTATAAACTTTTGGAAACTCTGAACTATTTACAAGTAGCTGTTGAAACCACAATGCAGTAAAAGGAGCGAAGCTGATAGAACAAGGAGCGGTGTTTCCCAGACTGTTGAGAATTATTATGTCAATAAATTCCAGCTGCCTTCTCTGTCCTTGAAAAAAATGACCCAAAGAAAGGTCAAAAAGGACTTTAAAGTCTGAAATATGTACACTCTTTTTCTCACACACACATGCACACATAGGCACAGACAGAGGTGATGACTGCTGTGTTTTGCAATAGATGTGTCTTCTGGAGCAGCTGGCTTCTTTTTTGCCTGCAATAAAAGTAGTTCTCAACTTATGACTGGTCTTTTAGCGACTATTTGAAGTTATGATGGACCCCAAAAAGAGGATTTACAGTTGAGATCCAAAGTCCCAGTGGGTGCCCTCCCATAGTCACATGACCTGCATGTCAGGCACTCAGTAACACAAATGCATTTATGGCCTTTTGCAGCATCCCGTGGTCACCTGACTGCAGCTGCTGATACAGTTCTACAGAGGAATCATTGAGTCTGTCATCTGCACCTCTGTAACTGTCTGGTTTGGTTCTGCAACCCAACAGGACAGACACAGATTTCAGAGGGTAATTAGGACTGCAGAAAAAACAATTGCTACCCACCTGCCTTCCATCAGGGACCTGTATACTGCATGAGTCAAAAAGAGGGCTGTGAAAATATTTACAGACCCCTCACATCCTGGACATAAACTGTTTCAACTCCGTCCCTCAAAACGATGCTATGGAGCACTGCACACCAGAACAACTAGACACAAGGACAGTTTTCCCCTGAAAACCGTCACTCTGCTAAACAAATAATTCCCTCAACACTGTCCAACTATTTACAAAGTCTGCAGTACTATTACTATTAATTTTCTCATCACTCCTGATCACACATCCCCTCCTACTTGTGACTGTACGACTGTAACTTTGTCGCTTGTATCCTTACAATTTATATTGACTGTTTCCTAGTATGATTTGATTGATTATTGTACCCCATGACTATTATTAAGTGTTGTACCTGATGATTTTTGATTCTTGACAAATGTATCTTTTCTTTTATGTACACTGAGAGCATTTGCACCAAGACAAATTCCTTGTGTGTCCAATCACACTTGGCCAATAAAAGAATTCTATTCTATTCTATTCTGTTCTGTTCTATTCTATTCTATTCTATTCTATTCTATTCTATTCTATTCTATTCTATTCTATTCTATTCTATTCTATTCTATTCTATTCTATTCTATTCTATTCTATTCTATCCTATCCTATCCTATCCTATCCTATCCTATCCTATCCTATCCTATTCTATTCTACAATGGTTTTGCTGAAAACCAGCAGTTACTTCCAGTTTTTGCCAAAACTGCCTCCATAGCAAACCATTGGTTTGTTTAATAACCATGGGTTTCCTTTAATGACTGCAGCATTCACTTAATACCACCACAGAAAAGTTGTAAAATCAGACTGATCACGTGACGGCAGGCTCCATGATAGTCATACCTCGAGGTCTTTCTGTAAAGTATCTATACAAGATGAGGCATGTCTGAGAATTTGCTGTTGAGCAAGCAGATTTCCCCAGCAAGACTGGAGACTCTACAGTACATTGAGAGTTGTGCCAGGCGGAAAGATGACAACAATTGCACAATTTCCCACTTGCACAAGTGACTAATACTACTTGAAACCAGATCTGACTAATAGTAGTCAAGTATTAGTGCACAAGTGACCAATACTACTTGAAACCAGATTTTATCAGTCAGATAACTGACTGATATCAGGAAGCTTATTGCATTGGAGAGATGATGGGGAAGCCAAGAAAGGAATGGAAAAGAGATGTCAACAATCAAGAAATAAAAACTGGGCATACCTAAGTGTTGTGGCTCGGAGGTTTGAGCCTGCTTTGTTAGAGGACGAAGACTTGGACAATGAGGAAGAGGAGGATTTGGCTTTGAGGTTTGAGCCTGCTTTGTTAGAGGACGAAGACTTGGACAATGAGGAAGAGGAGGATTTGGCTCTGAGGTTTGAGCCTGCTTTGTTAGAAGATTTGGAGTTGCCTTCCTCCCCAGGACTTTCCTCCTCGGCAAGACCTTCCTCCCTGATTGTGCCTCAGGTGTCGGCAGATAATCAGAAGGGCGTATCAGAGCCTCTGACTGAGGATCAAGCTGAGGAATGCTGGCTTGATGCGAGGCAACGGCGCAGGCAAAAGTGTGAGCTGCAACGCAGAAAGAAAGGACGAATCAGAGACTGAGATGAGGGACTGACACGCCCACAGGGAATAAAAGTGGGTGTGTTCGCTCTGGGAACTTGTTCAGGACAACGTGTTACTTAGTGAGAGAAGCTTCGTAGTATCCTGTGTGCGGTGTCAGCTTGTGATTTATATTCCTGCTTTCTTGTCAGACTTGTCAGACAGCTTGTGTGAGACTGCCAAGAACTTTATCGGCTCAAGGAATTTAACCCTGTAATTACTGGACTTGCTTGCTTGTTTTCAGTTGGAAATTTGGACTTCTCACCTTGTTGGTACAGGTGAGACATAACACCTAAGCGCACAATTGTGTCTACCGTCCCTGTCCTATTGTCCCCAATTATTAGTTCCTATTTCTTATATTTAAACTTATGTTTATTCTTATTTCTATTGTATTGTAAGATTTTGACAAAATAAATAATAAATAAATAAATAAAAAGTGAGTTGCCATCATCATCATTTTATCCTATCTTTTGTCATAAATGCCGTATTAGCTCAGGTGGCAGGAACCCCAGGAAAAAATGTTTAAAATCAAACCAAGAGACGTTTCCTTAATTAACTCACTATAAATAAGGTGGGAAATTCATGTAATTTTGGGGAGACAATTAGTTCAAGCACATAAAAGGCACTTACAAAGAAACTACGTGGTCACAGACACTCAAGCCAGAAATAACAGATGTTAAGTTGCAGCTATGTAGATTTTGTTTAAATATAGAAAAAAAAAACTTTCTGATGATGTGTATAAGAATAGAATATTTTGCCTACAGGAGTTGTGGATTTCCCCATCTCCGGAGATTTTTAAAAAGAGACTAGACAACCCATGACCCTTTGGGTCATCCTTCCCTCTAGAGATATTTCTTTACCAGATTCAGTGCCTTCAACGATAGCAGAGCTTCTAATGTACTTGGAAAAAAAAATCAGGGATATTTTCAGAGATGTATCTGCCTTGAAAGTAATCCACACTGAACTGTATACCAGGGGTCGCCAACCTTTTGGACCTCACGGATCACCAAACTCATAATTTTAAATCCCGAGGACCAGAAACCCTGGGAAAATCCCCAAAAAACTCTGCAGGAAAATTCCCCACCCCATTTTCTTACCAATCGATCATTCTTTATTTGGGATCGCAGGAAACCATCTCCAGCTCCGTTCTCAGGGGGAGAGAGAGAGAGACTTTTGGCTTCATGCAAGGAAAGCAGCAGAAGCAGCAGAAGTCTTTCTTTCTCTCCCCCAAACTCTGCCAAAAGTGAGTCTTTGTGAGACTTGTTGCACCGGTGCAGCCTCTTGGAGCAGGATGCCTTGCAGGGTCCCAAAGACTCATTTCTGGCAGAGTTTGTGAGAGAGAAAGAAAGACTTTTACTGCTTTCCTTGCGTGCAGCCAAAAGCAGAAGCAGCCCGGTGGCCAGGCCAGGCGCATGGGGCAAGTGGGGCAAGTTTCCTCCCTCTGCCCTTTCCCCCTCTCCTCACTACCTCCTGTTGTTCGCAATGCAAGCAACACAAGCCTTGTGTTCCCGCGGGCCATGTGGGTGGCACAGCCTTGTGTTCCTGCGCAGCCAGGATTAATTGCTTTGGGGGTGACATTTCTCTGCGGACCTCCAAAATTTTCTTGTGGACCACCAGTGGTCCCCAGCCCACTGGTTGGCGACCACTGCTGTATACCATAGTCAAACTTCGGGAGCTGATCACAAGAAATGTTTTACGACATGTTGTATTATTCATAAAATGCTTTATGATCATTGCTGTTATAAAGAGTTTTATTAAATTTGCCAAATTTCAATTCCACAAGAGTCACGGACAGATATTAGACACCTTCCATAAGTTAACTCATTTGAGGTAACTTGGTTCAAAACAGTGATGGTATTCTACCGGTTCTGCCCAGTTCTGCCGAGCCAGTAGCAGTGATGAGCAGCGGAGACCGAACCAGTTCTCTTCACCGCTCTGCTGTTGGGCCCACCTGCCCACCTGGGCTCCCATACTCACCTTTATCCTCTGAATTTGAAGCGCAGCTGCTTTGCGCGGCATAGAAGAGTGCTGCGCGGCAGCTGCTGAAGTGACCGGGATCATGCAGGCTTGCAGGAGGTGAGTTAGAACGCCTCTGTGCCTGCACAAAGTACACATTTGGTGCGCACACACATGCAAAGTGTGCGCATGCATGCAAAGCATGCCCACAAAGCCACGCCCACCGAAGCGGTGGTAAAAATATTTGAATCCCACCATTGATTCAAAACCTTTTGTCCCATGGTACACGGTTTCATCCAGTTAAAGGTTACAGTCTTAGTAGTGTATAGAATGGACAACCACTTCCCACAAATTATTGATTTTTTATTTTTTTTGCAAATTGCAGAAGGCTGGAATAGATAATCTTTGTGATGTCTTGTCTATGGAGATTCTTAATCATCTAGGTCAAGGGTGTCAAACTCAATTTCACTGAGGGCTGCATCAGGGTTGTATTTGACCTTGGGGAGGTGGCATGGCCAGGGTGAGCATGGCCAGCTCAACCTCACTTGTGTTAGGGGCACCAGTAGCGGCCTGAGCACACCGCCAATGAAAATGGGCTTCCAAGTTCCGTTTTTGGCTGTGATGGCCTCCTGCAAACTCTCTGCCAGCAAAAACGGAGCTAGGGAGTGCCGTGTGCAGCCCTCCCGAGCTGTTTTTGGCTGCAATGGCCTCCTGCAACCCTCTGTTAATGAAAACAGAGCTCAGGAGGGCTGCACGCGGCCCTCCCAAGCTCCATTTTCACTGGCAGAGGCACCGTGGGCCGGTCCTTTGCTGTTTCCAGGGCAGCCTCGTGGGCCAGATCTAAGTACCCCGCAGATCAGATCTGGCTCCTGGGCCTTGAGTTTGACACCCCTGATCTAGATCATGCTTGTCTCAAAGGTGTTTTTTCCAAATGGCAACTAGTCTTTCTTGTGTTTTTTTTTTTCCTTTGAAAATCTTTTGCTTCTCATCCAAGAAGCTTGAAGTCCAGTTGGCCTTTTAGAAAAGCCTTTTTGGCATGCAGAGAATCTGAGAGAAAACTTCAGTGATGTTTTTCCAACCCTACAATTCTAAGAGTTTATGAAACGAGTTCCAAGAAGTTACAGAGCAGCAGGTTATATAGCCTTTAGAAACTTAACTTCTCACAATTAGCGCAGAGGCAACCTGCCTCAACTTAGCATCCTCCAGAATCCAGATGTTAAGACTACAGGTCTAATAAATGGTTTACATTGGCTGGGAATTATGGGAGCTTAGACTAAACACATCCGAAGGGCATTAGGAGGGGAAGCTGAATCAACAAGAGATACAGCATAACCAAAACACAGCTAGTGGGAATTGATTTCATATCAATCATAAATTATGGTGATAAAATATTTTGGCTTTCAGATTACTTGGCTTTGGAGATACGACTTTTGTCCCAATTTGTCATCATCCTGATCTCTGCAATGAGGTCTAATGAAAATCTGATTAATCAAAGCATATTTGTAAATCTACAAGCTGTAAGAACAGAATACCAAGATGAATTTGCTTTGTCAACTTCTCCTTCCACTCAGTAAGTTCAGAGACAAGGAGATTCTGTTTAGATTTGTTTGCAGTTCTCTTTGGGACTGAATTAGCTAACCCAGAATAAATTGCCCTTTTATGGTCAGGATTGTATTTGCCTGTGAAAAAAGTTCCCCACACTAGCATAACATTTTCTGGAATGGATCCTTCCTCTTGGTTATCTGACTCAACTCTTTTTTTCAGATGAGCTTTTACAATGCTCAGCAAGTCAGCTTGCTTCCTGCTTACCTAAAAATGAAGTAAAAACTGGCTCTATTTATGTCAAAAGACATGACTCAACAAATTACAGGTAGTCCTCAACTTACAACAGTTTGTTTAGTGACTGTTCAAAGTTACAAAGGCACTGAAAAAAGTAACTTATGACCATTTTTCACACTTACAATCACTGCAGCGTCCTCAAGGTCGTGTGATCAAAACTCAAACGTTTGGCAACTGACTCATATTTATGACGGTTACAGTGTCCAGGGGTCATGGGATCACCTTTTGCAACTTTCTGGGAAGCAAAGCAGGGATGGGATTCAAAAATTTTAACCGGTTCTGTGGGTGTGGCTTGCTGGCTGGGCGTGGCTTGGTCATGTGAGTGAGCAGGCGTGGCTAGGTTGTCATGTGACTGGGTGGGTGTGGCCAATTTAGCAGTCCATCTTGCCAATTTAGCAGTCCATTAAACAATACACAGCAGCCCCCTTTTCTATTCTTCTTTTTACTATTGCATGAAGTTTTTGCTCTAGTTTTTTTTTTTTTACTAGGGGGGAGAGGTTGGCAATGCCTGGGGAAGGAAAGGCACGCTTTCCACAGGTCTTATGGCTATATTTAAAGCAAAGTCAATAGGGAAGCCAGATTCACTTAACAACCATGTTACAACATAGCAATTGCAGTGATTCAGTCAACAACTGTGGCAAGAAAGGTCGTAAAATGGGACAAAACTCATTTGTCTCATGTAGCAACAGAAATGTTTGGCTCAATTGTAGTCCTAAGTTGAGAAGTACCAGTATATGTAGGATGTTTAGCAGTAATAACTCTGATTAAAGTAGAAAAAGGGACGGAATAAGAACTTTTGTACACGAATGGATTACTTGTTCAACCAACAAATGTACTGGATTTTTTCTTTCTTTCTTGTATTGCATATGAGATCCTTTTTCACACTTAAAAGGTGCAAACATTCAGGTAGCATTAAGTGCCTGTATTCCAAAATGTGATTAGTTAAAATATTATAGACAGTATAGTAGTTAACAGCTGTAATAACAAATAATTAAATAACGCATATCATGAAGCCAAGACGAAGCCTGTTGCAAGGTGAAGCCAGCCTTAAAAGAGACTTACCCAAACTAGACAGGTCTGAGAGGAGGAACAGCCACAAAAGGGAACGGCTGGAGTGCAGAAAAAGAGAAGTACTGTATTACAGGGGATGGAGAAAAAAAGAACTGGCTCAGTTAGACATGTGTGTCTGAAAAGACACGAGGCCTTGTTGGTGTCAGGATTCCGGCAGTTACTCCAATTAAATCATGAGCCTCGAGCCATACTCCCAACACTAAAAAGGATTTATTTGAAGTTAACATTCTATATCCGGCATTAACCTGGGCGTAGCCAACTCTGAGATACGTAATTCACTGTCACCCTTGATCCTGCTTTCCCCCCCACCCCTCTGAGTGTATCATCCAATGAAACACGTCCATAGCCAAGACTTATCAATCATGCTCTCCAATTAGATTTTTTGTGCGGCAGAAGCTTCAGTCAGCTAATCAGTCTTTGAAGAAAATATGAATGGAATGTACTTTCGATTCCACACTGCTGCCTGCTCTTTGAAACTCCCCCCGTCCTTTCTGTTGACAACTATAAAACCTGTATACAAAACGTTTTATGTGTTGACATTTGATGCCAAATAAGTCCAAAAAGGAAAAGGACTTTCCATCGAAGACTGAGGAGGTGCATATAATATAATAACATTATATGCTGGGCTGTATATAAAGGAAGACAGAACCAAGAGGGAATTGAGAAACTTCAACATTCAGATTTGATTTCTCCCAGCACACTGGCCGATCCCATTTCATTTATTGGCTTCCTATGCAAAGAGAGAAGTCTTCTTGGATATCCATATCTATCCACTTCAAGTCAATAAAATTGTTCCAAGTTTCTACGGCAGAGATAACATTGACAAAGGAATACAGGACAAGAACCTTTAGCAGATAAAAGTATGTGACACCTCAGCCTTGGGAAAGGAGAGAAATAAAAGAAACTCAGAATAATCCCACATTGGTTCTGCATGGTAGAAGAGGCTGCAAAGGGAAACTGGCAGGCGTTCAATTCTGTTATTATACCTGACAACAAAAGTAGAATTTCAATAATTGTTGTTTCCTGAACTTGAAAGGTTGACAGTCTCACAGTTTTAGACAAAGGTATATACATTTTTAGCTTTAGCACTTCCCTAAAGCGGAAAGATAAATTGAGCAATTTGGTAGAAAGCACAATGCAAGTACTGTACACGTATTTTAAAAAAAACAAATTTATTTCCAGTTTCCTGTATTTATCTGGTACACAAAAGTGATATGAGACTGAAACTTTATTTCCTTTGTCACTTTTTCATTAAGCTTTTTCTGACAGGAACATCAGCAGTGCTTTAGATCTGAGGTGCATCTAGTTAAAGCAGGGGTCTTCACACTTGACAGCTTTAAGAATTGTGGACTTCAACTCCCAGAATTCCTCCTCCAGTCATATTAGCTCAGGAATTCTGGGAGTTGAAGTCCACAAGTCTTAAACTTGCCAAGTTTGAAGACCCTTGAGCTAAAGAATGGCAGAAACTGAAGTCACGACCAGCAGTGTTGGAAAAGAGGGATTCCTCTAGTCATAGAGATAGAAAAGGGGACACACATTCTTAGCAGCGATGGTAGAATAGCCCCACAGCGATAGGTGGCAAACATATTTAACAAACAAATAAATAAAAGTTAGTTCAGGGGTGTCAAACTCAATTTCATTGAGGGCTGCATCAGGGTTGTGTTTGACCTCGGGGGGGACGGGACTAGGGTGGGCATGGCTAGGGTAGGCATGGCCAACTCCATGTCACTTTTGTCAGGGGGCTCCTGTGATGTCCCGAGCGCTCTGCCACAGAAAATGGGTTTCTGAGCTCCGTTTTTGGCTGCAACAGCTTCCTGCAACCCTCTGCCAGTGAAAACAGAGCTTTGTGTGCAGCCCTCTCGAGCTCTGTTTCGCTGGCAGAGGCACCGTGGGCCAGTCCTTCGCTGTTTCCCCATGGTCTAGATCTAAGCACCCCATGGGCTGGACCAGTCCCTAGGCCTTGAGTTTGACACCCCTGCTCTAGTTGTACAGTGTACATTTATTAAATTATGTGTCATGCCCCTGTTGGAATCTGACTCGGGGGGTGGGGGGGTGAACAGCTGACAGGGAGTGGGAGTGGGCTCCGTTGGCTGTGGAAGAAACTGAGGAAGGGCAAAGTCTGGCTGGGCAGGGCAGGGCAGAGGTAGAGCAAGGGGGAAGGAATTCAGAGGAAGATCCAGGCTCACCTCCTCTTCATCCTAGGACATGCAGGGACGAATGGAGAAGGGAACAATGTGAGTTGTGTGCCTTCCCTTCATTAGCTGCAGCTGGGAACACGGTGTTTAAAAAGGGAGATTGCACACAGCAACTTGCTGGAAGAAAATTGTGAGTTATCTTTTGTTTTCAAGGCTTATCTGGGTTCCTGGCATCTTCCTAAATGTGTGTGTTTTGTTGGACTTTGAAGTCTGCAATTCCTTCTCCTGCCCTGTCCAGTTAATTGCTGCAGCATGGTTTGTGTGGATTTTTATTTACAATTTATATGTACTTTGTTTTCAGACTGAATTTCCTCCATTTAAAGACTGTTTTGGGGAGTGTTTTTTTCTCCAGCCGAAGGTAACTGGACATTGGGGGCAAAGTTGGAGGTATTAAAGGGACTTTTCTTACTTATGTGACTGTATTGCCTTTGTGCCATGCCCTGGGTCATTACATTATGTATGGCTACCCATCTTGCCAGAAGCGACTTCAGCATTGGGCAGCCAGAAAAAATGAAACAATTAACATGTCAAAAACAGTCATATTAAAACTTTAAAAAACCCATAAAATGCCAAATAGCAAGAGATTAGCAAAAATGCCAACTTTATCCTAAAATTAAGATCACCAACTCATTGAAGTTCTTCAAGTAGCAAGATGAACTTTTGGAAAGAACGTTTCTTGACTTTCTCTTCTCCTGAATGTCATCTTGCTGCCTTCTTCCATCCAAGGCAGGGGATTCACTCCTGGGCTACAGCTGCTTGCCTGTCTGGAAATGGAACAATCCCAAGGCAGATGTCACTTCCCACTCTTTGCTCCCATTAATTGGGCGCCCATTGTGATCTCCTCAGAGGTAAGACTGCTGCACAGACTTGAACTCGGGACTGTTGCCTTTTTCATTTGGGAGGCCTTGTGTGGCTCTTGTGCTGGATTGGGGGTCTGGCCTAAAAATGGGACACAAGGAGAAGGTTTCAAGAGAAGTCTGTGGATGCCAGTTGCTAAACAGCTACCTGCCCTTCTCTTGCCTTAATTCTATGTAAATTGTCCCTTCTCTTTATTTTTTGTAATTCCTCTCCTTTCTCCCAGTTCCAACTCAAATCATTTCTCTGGCTAATCTAGAACAAGAAACTACAGACCATCTAGGATTTGTTTACAGCAAAATTATGTTCTTTTGACCAGACTTTATGGCTAATACAGGACGGCTAAGTGGCATTTATGCTGGCTATTGTTATACTAATTTGTAGTAGCAGTTGAGATCCTATAGATGGCGCTAACGCTAGCAGCAAACTGCAGTGTCTGATGCCTATATGGGCCTCTTTTGCTACTTGCATGATCTCGTTTCTTAGGTGTATTTTGATGAAGGTGGAAAGTCCCGGACTTATACAGTAGATGATCTCATTTACTAACATCACCACTAGTCTTAAGGATGTGGCTGGGAGGTTTCATGTGGTATCTATTCTCCAATCCAAATACTGTATCTATGCTACTCTTCCTTGCTTGTAAAAATGGTACATAAGGAATAAATGCTACATATGTAGTCAGACATCTTGGCACCCTGCCCAATGACTGGTCTTTGAAATCTATCAGGCTATGGTTCCCCACCCCTGCCCTTCAGCAAATAAAATTCAATAGAACTAGTAAACACAGTCAGTAGAGAACAGTGTAATCTTATTCAACAGTAGGAACGGGCCCCTTAAGATCAGGCTGCATGTCCTCCCTAAATTTATTTTCTGAGTTCCTTCCACACTTTTTTGTGTGAGTCACCGGTTGACTCATTGTGACCAGACAAGGTCTTGCAATTCTCTTGGCAAGGTTTTTCAGAAGTAGTTACCCCTTGCTTTCTTCTTCTTCTTCTTCAGTTTAGTTTATTGTCATTGCACCTCGTACAAAGAAATTAAACGCCACCTTCAGTGTACATTGTAACTATAAAAATAAAACGCAAACACATATCCTTCGCATTCTATACAATTGAACTGAAAACCCCTGATATTGCATTAATATTAGTATATATTAATATTGCACTCTATAGTAGAATTCAATATAGTTACTGCTCTGGGATAGAAGATGTTTTTCAGACTATTTGTCCTTGTTTTTATTATTCTGTACCGTCTGCCAGATGGTAATAGTTAAAAAAAAAAAAGGTGCCCAGGATGAGATGGATCTTTGAGAATGTTTTGAACTTTCTTAAGGCAGCGGGAGCTATAAAGCTCTTCCAGAGAGGGGAGAGGGCAACCAATGATCTTCTGGGCAATGACGTTAACCCTCTGAAGTGCTGTCCTATCTGCCATTGTGCAACTGGCAAACCATACAGAGGTGCAGTAAGTTAAGATACTCTCTGTGGTGCAGCGGTAGCAGGTCACCAGCAGTTTTTCATTCAGTTGTTGTTTCCTGAGAAGTCTCAGGTAGTATAATCTCTGCTGGGCCCTTTTGACCAGTGCTACAATGTGAGCACCCCAGGTCAGGTCCTCTTTTATGGTAACACCCAGAAACTTAAAACTGGCCCCTTGCTCCATTCGGTCTCCATAGACGTCTGATCTATTCCTTCCATAGCCCACCATAAGCTCCTTGGTCTTATTGGTGTTAAGGACCAAGTTATTGTCTCCATACCACAAAAAAAACAACCGGTTCTTCCAAAAGTTGAGACAATGACTGTCCCAAGGACACCTTGCTGGCTTTGTGCCTAAGGCCAGACTGAAGATCACATTTTCTCACTCTCATGTGCCTTAACCATGATACCAAACTGTTTTTTTTAGTTCCTTCCAGGCCTAGTTGCTGAAAGCCAACAGGGAAAATAAATAAGTACTGAAATAAATTTCACATAAAGAGAGGAATTGCTCCTCCAAACATATGATAAATTTTGAAAAGCCTCTCTTCTGTCAAATTTGCCTCAACATCCTGTTCACCACAAACCTTTGCTGTTGCAACTGAGATGGCGGGTTCAGCTCTGAGGCAACCGAGGTTGCTCAAGAGGGACCTTCAGGCACAAAGCAACCATGACCTTTTCCCTCCATTCCCAGCAGCTTTTTCTCTTTCCAGAGCCTTCCCTGCATTGGTTTACCTTTGGTGCCTGCACCGGCTGGCGCCTGGTTCTCCAGCAACGCCTCAGGCTGCTCCGACCACAACTTGTAGTCAGGCTTACTCAGGAAACGCTTGCTTAGGCCACAGTTCAGGCACCGCACAACAGTCCAACGTTGATGACGGCGCCCTGGTTGGAAACATGGAAGAATGAGTCACCGAAAGGGACCTGGAACAGAAGGCTTGCCCTCCCTTCCCACTAGAGTTCCCACAACAGTTCACTTAGTGACCGTTTGAAGTTACAACGGCACCGAAAAAAGTGACTTTAAGACCGTTTTACACACTTACAACTGTTGCAGCATCACATGATTTACATTTGGAGGCTTGACCACTGACTCACATTTGTGATGGTTGCAATCCCGGGGTCATGTGATCCCCTTTGGCAACCTTCATGACAAACCAAGTCAATGGGGAAGCCAGATTTGCTTAACGACCACATGACTAATTTGACAACTGCAATGATTCACTTAACAAAAGCGGCGAGAAAAGTTATAAAATGGGGCAAAACTCAACTTAACCAAGTTCTCACTTAACAACATAAATTTTGGGTTTAACTGCGGTTATAAATCGAGGACTACCAGGATTCCCCAAACTTACACGTAGTCCCTGACTTACAACCATTCGTTTAGTGACTGTTCAAAGTTACAAAGCCACTGAAAAAAAGAGACTTAGGACTGTTTTCCATACTTATAACCGTTGCAATGACCCCATGGTCACATGATCAAAATTCAAATATTTGGCAACTGGCATGTATTTTTGACAAGGGTCCCAAAATTATGTGATCCCCTGGTGCCACCTTCTGACAAGAAAAGTCAATGCGAGAGCCAGATTCACTTAACAATCGTGTTAACTAACAACTGCAGTAATTCACTCAACAGCTGTGTCAAGAAAGGTTGTAAAATGGAACAAATGCTTTCCTTAGCAACAGAGATTTTGGGCTCAATTGTAGTCATAAGTCAAGGACTACCTGTTACCAAATCAACTAGTCAAGCTCCCTAACTTTCCTTGGCAATGTCATTTCATGGATTCTACATCAAAAAGACTGCATAATATGTTTTAGAACAGGCACGTACAGATCTTCCGGTTTGTCGGCCGCAGCGGCAGGGATTCGCGATATTGCGCGATCCCTGCTGCGCTAGCCGTTTTGGTGCTCCGATCCGGACGGGTTTGGAGCTAAGGCTGCCCTGCAGGGTGGCTGAAGATAGGGGGATCCGGAGAGGGGTTTGGGGTGTTGCAGACCCCCTTCCCGGCCGGCAGAACCCCCTTTTCCCAAGACGGTGTAGCGGCGGTCTGCAATGGCCGCCACAAAGAAGCTGGCAGCCGGGTAAGAATGCGCAGGAGGAAGAGGAGAAAGCCTTTGAAAAGAGAAAGTTTTTCTTGGTTCCCAGGACTCTAAGACATATTTAACGAAATTCCTGGAAATTATGGCTTTTTGAATGATACCTTCCAGAAGAGAAAATAAGCGGCAATTTGGAGGTGCTGAAAGGAAAGTTTACTCTCCTTCCCTACGGAATTAACAAGTGGATATTAAGAAACCTGTCTTTTCAGGTAAAAACTGGCTTTAAGTGATAAGTGGGAAGGGAGAGGACTAAAAAATATTTATATGTTAAGATTTTGTTGGAGGAGATTCCTTAAGGATTTGAAGACTGAAATATATTGCAATAAGGCTTTAAGATACAGATTTGGACTTTCTTTTTTTGATTGATACTACCCCAGGAAGAGAAAGTGAGAACTTTGCCTTGGCTTGGATTGATTGATGACTCTGGGACTGTTCTATTTTTTTTTGAAATTATTATGTTATTAGAATTATAAATAAGTATATAGAAAAGATAAGATTTATAATGGCTCCTCCTGCTTCAGAACTGAGAAAGAATACAAGCAAACTAAAAAATTGGCAAAGATGTGTGAAAGGCCCCCTTTTTATTATTATTATTACCTTTATTGTCCAAGTACAACATGTGTACAATGAGATTGGCTGACCCTCCCTTCGTGCACACACCTTCCCCCAACACAACTCACAGTGTGGACAGAAATTCCTAACCCAGTCCCAATCGTGACTTACACTATGTGACCTTGTTGCACAACGCGCCGGCCTTGCAAACCTATCACACTAGAAACAGAATGTGAACAATTTGTGAAACAAAAAGGTTGGCTTTGAAGAAAAAGAACAATGGGGAGGTTTTCCAGCCATCACCTTTTTTTAGCATTATAATGCTGTGGAGTTGAAATATGAAACTACAAGCAAAGACTTTGGCTTTGTGGCCACTGGGTAAAAAGAGAGAATTCCAAGTGGGAAATGCAGGTAGTTCCTCTCCACCACCCATCCCAGAGACCCTCTTCTCCACCTCAACCCTAGCATCCATTTACCCCAACGGTGGGTGGGGAGACATCAACCATATCAGATTCTAGAGCAAGAATAACACCAAAGAGCATCCAGGCAGCTCTGCAAAAGAGGAGGAAAAGAATATAATACTGACTTCTTTGGCGAACAGTTGAGCTGACTCCAGGAATGAGGAGAGAGAAGCAGGATTTGCAGATGGTCCTCTTCACAGAAGGGTCCCTGCATACAAAATCAGGTGATCAATGAATTTGCAGCACTCAATTACCCTTGTTCACTGAAGGCTATCCATACTCTTTATAGCCAACCACACACTGACAGGGTGTTCATGTCAAACTAAGCTATAATGTGGTTTTGGTTAGGGAAGAATCTAGTTTTTGCCTTAATGGGATATGTGAGTTTCCTTGTGGCTCACTGCAATATATGAACCTAGCCAAACGTAACATTTTGGTTAGAAAAGTTGTGCTATAATGAGAGGTATGAACAGGATCGCTGAGTACATGGCCAAAGTGAGATAGCAACCAAAAACCACCCAGCTCTTCTAAACCAGAGGTCTCCAAACTGGGCAACTTTAAGACTTGTGGACTTCAACTCCCAGAATTCCCCAGACAGCATGGCTGCCTGAGGAATTCTGGAGGTTGAAGTTCACAAGTCCTAACACTTGGAGATGCCTGTTCTAAAACATTGTTTGCCCAAACTCATCAATTTTAAGAGGTATGGAGTTCAGCTTCTCCTACAGGCTAGGGAACTCTGGGAGTTGAAGTCCAAACACCCTAAAGTTGCCAGGCTGGGAAATACCAAGCTCAATCCAATCAATTTCAGTTTTGACCCATAATGCCAAATTTAGAAAACAGTAAAAGAAGAGAGTCAAAAGAAGAGGAGTTGAGAAAAGGCTGACTGGGAAAAAGCAATGTGACTTCTATATTGGAGCAGTTAAGTGCAGAAACTGTATGTCAAGTTGATTGAAATCTCAAGGCAGCCATGAATTTACCTGTATGATAGTAGTAAAACTGGCATTTTCAAAAGTACACACAAATTATAAAGTACAGACTTTATAGCTCTATTTACTGAAATCTCACCAACCCCCAATCTCACTCCTAAATATGGATGCATTGTTAATAATTACAAAATGTTCCCCATAAAGAACATGAGACTAAATAAAGCATTAATAATTCATTAATAATTCAGACCACAAGTAGATTTTTAGGGGAAAAATGGGCAACAGGAAGAAAATAAGTTTAAAAATGGGAAGAAAAAGGTTCAATTTATTGTTGGGCTGGAAACGGTATCTTAACCCTAGAAATTAGAGGTTTTAGACCCTGCTTGTAACTGTCTTCCCCAAAAGATGGCTACTCACTGTCTCAAGACGAGCCGCCGGCTGATGTTGTTTTGGGTGTGACAGTAGAAACGAGCCAACTCTTGGTTATTTGGGTTTTGGGCGAGCACACAATGTGCTGCCTGTGTAAGAAAGAGAAACATCCTTATCACCTCCCAGAGATATCTAGGCTAAAGGCATCCTACACAGTCCAATTGCCTCATAACAAAGGGATCTTATGGAGAATCATCCTGATCCTATTAAGGCCTTGGTTGTAAAACATGTGAAGAATCTTAGCGCATCTTAAAAGCTACGTCAATTTTCTTGGGTCAGATGTCAGAGCTCGAGTAGCATAATGTGATCACTAAAGGAAGGAGGTGTCTTATTTCATTGCAAGACATTAATTGGCCAGATCCTGAAAGATTGTGCCTTTAAAAAGGTCTTCCTTGATTCTTACTACCTGGGCATGTGACTCATCCTTGGTGATTCCTACTTTGGGGAGGGTGACATTCATTATTTCCCCATTATGACTCTGTATTGTGGACAAACTTTCATGAAAGTCAAATGAGCCCCATAGTTGATTGCTTTCCAGAGCAAGTCAGGATTAGGTACTTCCTTTTGGTGATTGATTATTGATTATCTGGAATTTTGAAGAATACTCTGGTTTATTGGCTAGAAAATTCTGGGAGTTGAAAATCCACACATCTTCAAGGATCATTATGTGAAAACAGGATCAAATCTGTCGTGAGATGGGAGGTGGGAGAAGTTGGAAAGCCAAGTTTAGGATCCAGAAGAAAAAATACCCCACTACAATCCTATAGAATTCTGTCAACTGCTCCATTCTTAACCCTTCCTCCCTCTTGGCCCTGTGATCAAGCCTGATATATACGCAGCCCACTCTATGCTTCCCAGTTCACATATACTGCATTCAGCAGGAACATGCAGTAAATCCAAGCAACTAAGGCAGAGTTAGTTACATAGGTACATGCCCTGATTTAATTCTAGGGAGAATATGCACACATATAAACACATGTAGGTGTACCACATTTCAAGAGTAGGAACATGGGCACGCACGCATACATGAGCAATTGTATTACAGGGGGGAAAATAAGACACCTCCAATAAGCACTGTTGGGAAAGTGGTTGGAAAAAATTCCAGAAACCATGCTGTGCTTTTAAAGGACTTGTCTTTCTGACTGTACCCATGAGAAAAACATGAACTTCACATGCATTTGTGAGCAAACTGGAAACGGAGGCATAGCTAAAGTCACTTCCCATTACAACAGGGGTGGGCAACTATGGCCCTTTTATGAATTATGGACTTCAACTCCCAGAATTCCTGAGCAAGCCATGCTAGCTCAGGAATTTTGGGAGTTGAAGTCCACAAGTCATAAAGGGGCCATAGTTGCCCACCTCTGCATTACAACCTCCATTTTAAACAGCCCAGCGAAATTAATTCTTATGCCGGGAAATTCTCCTCACCTGATAGAGGAAATTCAGTCTCTGAAAGGCTTCTTTGTCCTTTATCATGCTGGTAAAAACAATGAAGAGATAAAGATTATCTTAAATTGTTTAAGTGACAAAACAACTGACGGCATGCAAAAAAGGGCTATTGAACAGTAATTTTTTAAAGAAGTTTTGCTTATATGGATTGGATTCTTAGAGTTCAAAGGGTATCATAATATCAGAGGCCCTGATCTTTTTTGATCCAGTAAAACTTTGGATAACCACTAAGGGGTCAAAGGATTCCAAGTGTCAAACATTTCAAAGCTTTCTATATGCTACCATGTAGCTATCTGGATTTGACAATTTTGTTTATTTATTTTTGAGATTTATCCCCATCTTAATCCTTAACAGACTCTATGCAATTACAGAATATAATACAAATAAGGCAAAGGTAACAGATACAAAACTGTATTAATATGATACATTACAGTAATTCATTTTGGTGTTATTGATCCCAAAGTCCTTTGAGATAAGTCCAAATTTTAGTAGTTTCTGTGAGAGAAGGGGGTCAGCCTTGTCTCAAACTCTTCTTTAGCAGGGGAGCCAGATAGATAGATAGATAGACAGACAGACAAGACAAGACAGACAGACAGACAGATAGAGAGGGAGAGAGAGACAGACAGAGAAACAGACAAACCAAGCGCTCTTCAACATTTTCATACAAGATCTAGATGACAGGATAGAAGAGGAGATCATTAGATTTGTGGATGACACAAAGCTGGAAGGAATTGCTAACACTCTGGAAGACAGATTCAAAATTCAGACACATCTTGCCAGACTTCAGCATTGGATCCTATCCAACAAGATGCAGTTCAGTGGTGAGAAAAGGAAGGTCCTGCACATATGCACAGGAACATATTGGGCAGTGCATAGCTCAACAATAGTGAAAAGAATCTAGGTGGCCTGGTGGAATAAAATATGAGCCACCGGTGTCCTGCAGCTGTCAAAAAAGAGCCAATGCAGTCCTAGGCTGCGTCAAAAGAAGAATAACATCAAGATCACAAGAAGTGATACTGCTGCTCTATTCTGCACTAGTGCGGCCACATTGCATCCAGTTCTGGCCATCACAATACAAAAAAGATGCTAAGAAAGAGTGCAAAGAGCAGCGAAAATGACAATGGATCTGGAGGCTAAACCGTATGATGCACACCTAAGGAATTAGGTATGTTTAGCTTAACGAAAGAAGGCGTATGCCTTAGGGCAGGGCTGTCAAATTCTCCGCCTGTGGGCCAGATGCATCATGTGCTGGCCACGCCCACGCCCGGTTTAGCGAAGGGGGAAAAAGTCCCGATATGCCACGTGACGCCAATGTGACAATGCGAGTAATATGATAGCTGTCTTTCAATACTTGAAGCATCGTTCACAGGGAAGAGGCGGTCGATTTATTCTCCAAGGCATCTGTGATGACCCGGAGTGTACCACAAATATAATAAAAACCAAAACGTAAATAAAGGTCCTTTAATGCCTCAACTTGGCTTCACTGTTCAATTGTTCACAGTTGGAGATTAAACTATCTTCAAAATAATATTCCAAACGAAAGAAATACAGTTCAAAATCAAAGAGCAGATAACGAAGCAAAAACCAAAAACAAACCCCACTGAAGAAAGTTCCACGACAGACCAGGATAATTAATTACAAACTTCAAGAAGATAACCAGGTACAGTTTGTTGGAAGAACGCCAACCAAGATAAACCTCATCTAGGAATAAAACACTAATTTGTCCCCAGCGTTCGTTAGCACGCAGGTCCAAACTCTTATGCAGATCTCACACCTGCAACCCATGAAGAGGATCATGGCCCTCTCCTCCCTGCGTGCCCTAGGATGGATAGGGGATGGGCCTGGGTCCTCCTCTGACTGCTCAGCCGGCCTCTGCCCTTCCTCAGCCTCCTCCACAACTTCTGGAGCCACACTTCCACTCCCTGTTGGCTGTTCCTCCTCTCCCTCAGAGTCAGTCTCCACCAGGGGCATGACAGCATCCGAGGACAGGACAAGAAGCAGTGGGTGGAAGCTTGTCAGAGAGAGATCCAACTTGGAACCAAGGAGAAATTTCCCAAACAGTGAGAATAATTAGTTAGTGGCATAGCTTGCCTCCTGGAGTTATGGGTGCTCCATTGTTAAGAGGTTTTCAAGATTGGATCACCATTTCTCCAGGATGGAATAAGGACTCCTGCCTTGGGGGAAGAGGGTTGGACTAGAAGACCTCCAAGGTCCCTTCCAGCCCTATGATTCTATGATTGATTGATAGGCCTGTTTAGAAAAATCTTAAGTCTTTTTTGATACCATGCAGGGCAGTGGTCCCTAACCTTTCCGGCTCTGTGCACCGTGGTGCACTATAGTGGTGGCAACAGCGGCGGCAGTGGCAGGGAGGGAGGGGGGGAGAGAGGGGATGGTTCTGTGCAAGTTGTGCTTGTGCACGAAGCTTCACTTGTGCAAATGTAGCTTCACCCGCTTGCCAGCCACTTGCGACCGGGTACCAGGCCATGGCCCGGAGGGGGGGCACCTCAAACTGCACTTCAAAACACATTTCTAACAAGTGCAAACACCTCCAGCAATGTTGTACACGTGTCAGAAACGTGAGTGACTCACTCATCCAACCCCAGCAACTTTTAAGATGTGTGGATCTTAAACTCCCACAATTGCCCTAGCCAGCATAACATCACATCGCTTTGTTTCTCTCAGTTCCCCTCTTCCCTAGATTTTGAAAAGCAAAATTAAAGGATGCTACATTCCCACCCGCCCCCCCTAAATTGTTACAATCCATTAGTTCCATTAATTTTGGAAGGAGGTGGCAAGAAAAAAAAAGTAAAATAGAGACATTGCTACAATGCAACTTGGTTCTCCAACCTAAAGGGATCTTAGCAGAGGTGGCATTCAGCAGGTTCTGGCCAGTTCTGGAGAACCAGTAGTGGAAATTTTAAGTAGTTCAGAATACCACCTCTGACTGGCCCTGCCCCCATCTATTCTCTGCCTCCCGAGTCCCAGCTGATTGGCTGGGTCTTCTTTTGTTGCCCTGAACAGGAGAACGGAGCTGGAAAGCAGGTTAGTGGGGTGGGGAGGGAATGGGGATTTTGCAGTCTTCTTCCCCTGCCATGCCCACCAAGCCCTGCCCACAGAACCAGTAGTAAAAAAAATTTGAATCCCACCACTGGCTCTTAGATTTATTTATTTTATTTTATTTGTCAATCGCTTACAAGATAATAGGTATAAGTATAAACATGAGTAAGAATACAGGAAATAGGTACGATTAAATGGGGACAATAGGACAGGGACGGGAGGCACGATGGTGCACTTATGCACACCCCTTAATGTGCAAGATATATGTCAGTGTGCCTTCCCACCCATAGACTTTGTTTTTCACAATGCTGTCCTGAGCCTTCTTATCGACATTTGCACCCATCCCAATGCCAGCCTTCTCCCCAGCCCTATATATAAAACGTGCAATTTCATGGGTGGCAAAAGGCTATGAATTCGGACCATTCATTTCCATTCACTCACCTGTGTGATCTGGAAGACTAGCTTTCTTCTTTTCCTTGCTCAAGCGCCCTCTTTTAGCAGGCAGCGGATGAACTCTTGATCGTGGAAAGAGGAAGGAACCTGATGGTTACAGAAACAAAGCAAAGCAAAACCCTACTAAGGAATCCTCTGCAATTCCTGCGTACTCCATAAAAATATATAAAGAAAAGTAGCCAAGATAACACAAGGCTATTATTAATATTCCTTCCTTGGGCTTAGCCTTTGATGACCCACATCCGTCTTCACCCTTCTCGGCTGAAGCTCAGGTGCTGTGATTGCACTGATCTAACTAATTAAAGTACCATAAAACCTTTTTAATTCCGCGCAAAGAGCCTCTCCAAAGTCCGTCGCACTTAGTAAACGAAGCTACCGCAGTGCATTTTTTTCCCCCGGTTTCGTGGCACAAAGGCCTCTGGGAAATGTAGTGCCTTTTTTCATTCCATTGAATTGAACTACAACAGGGAGGAGGCAGCGTTCGGGTGCGAAACAAGAAAGGGCTTTGGGGTACTGGCTTAGTTGCGCATGCCCTGTAGTTTTCCTCGTAGGAAAAACAACAACCATGTTCTGCTAACTTAATGCAAAGCCCAGAAAAGGGAATCGATTAAAAGCAAACAAAACAAAACAAAACAAAACCCTCGGATCTTTCTGTTTCGGCTCTGAATTTTGCACGGCAGAGCGCCGCACGAAGAATGCATTAATTAAATCTGGCTCGTGCGAGGGTGCCTTCGAGTCAGCGTTGACACCTGGTGACAACCTGGAAGGAGCCCCTCCAGGTTTCTTAACAAGGTTTCAGGACTAGTTTGTCCTATTTTGCATGGCAGTCTGGTGTGGAAGCGTTACCGCTTCGGAGAGGAAGGCGGTGGCACAGAGTGGTGAGGGCGGCAGAAAAGACCAAAAAGCCGATCTACTCCCTGGCTCTTAGTTCTTTGCCATGGCCATTGGCTTTCCTTTTGGCGGTGCTGTCTTCGGTCCATCAGTTCTTCCTCTGGAAGCCTCTAAACTTCTATAAGTGGCTTAGGTTTATGCTACAGGCAGACCTCGACTTATTATTACCACAGTTGGGACCAAAATTTCCATTGCTAAGCAAAGCAAGTGACAGGGGAAAAAAATATTGTGGGGTAATTTGGTTTTAAAAGTGGAATTTCAAGCGACCTACACATTTTTCTTAAATTAGAAGAAAGATCAGCCTCTCCTAAAACTTTTACATTTTTTTTTAAAAAATACCTTTTTCACAGTGGTCCCTTCTGTGAGTTTATACTCTGGTAACTTTAGAGATAAAAGCATATTTTTAGTCACAAAAACATGGCAGATCGGCTTCTGCAGACTTGGGGGGATTTGACTTCCTTAACAAAAAAGTGCTGTGTTGAAATAGATTATCTGATGCTTACTGAAAATGCAACTGTTGTGGTCTGCCAGCAGCCTGGGGAGACTGCAGCAGAATCAGGTAGTGGGGAGGAACATGGGCCTGTCATGCCCCTGGTGGAGACTGACTCTGAGTCAGAGGAGGAACAGCCCACAGGGAGTGGAAGTGTGACTCTGGAGGTTGTGGAAGAGGCTGGGGAAGGGCAGAGGCCGGCTGAGCAGTCAGAGGAGGACCCAGGCCCATCCCCTCTCCATCCTAGGGCACACAGGGAGGAGAGGATAAGGAAGAGACGTGGTCTCCTCTAGAGGGGAGGGCCTTGATCCTCTTCATGGGCTGCAGCTGTGACAACTGAATAAGATGACGGACATGCGTATGGGCAAACTCTGGAAATAAAGCATGGAAATATCTCTAGTTTATGGTTCCTCTCTGAGTTTGGCATCCTTCCCAGTGTGTGTTATCTGTGGACGGCCTCCAGCCCTTATCTTGCCTGGTTTGTGTTGCTTTTTTCCTTCTTCTTGTAACTGTTTGTGTGGGAGTTTTTTGTCTTCCATCAAGAATATTTGGAGCTTGGAAGCAAAGTGAAGGAATAAAAGGGGCTTGACCTGTTTTCTATGACTGTGTTTGTTTTGTATCCCACCCTGGATCATCACAGGGCCAGTCCAGGAGTCTAGGGAGGACTCAGATAAGGGTCCTGCATCCGATACAGAGATGGGGCCAGGGCCATCTGGGAGTTATGTGCTCACTCTGGAGCCTCTAGAATCTGACAGCAGCAAGGCAGAGGAACAAGGGGAGCCTGTTCCCAGTGTGTGCATGCGCAGAGCTGCCAGAAGGCAAGAAGAGTTAAGACAAAAGGAGCGACTCAAGAGTAAGGTTTGGAGGTGATTGCCCCTCCCATAAGATATAAAGGAGGAGCAAAGGGACAGGAGAAAGGAACCTTTGCAGGAAGCAACTTTGTTCGCTCTGTTCAGATTAAACCTTGAAACTGTGCAGACTTTGTACTCAGTTTGGCTTTTTACAGTTAATTTGGCACTTTAGTTGTTGGCAGCAATTCAAAGGAGATAAAGGTGGGTGCTTATCTCAAGAGACTGTTTGGGACTCATTACAGGCTGGGAATGAACAGAGGATTGAAATAAAAAGAGGATTGTTTGGGCTAAGCGTGTGATTAATTACAGTCTCAGGAAGCCTTGGTCAGAATAGCAACTTCCAATTTTATTGCACAACAAAACACATATTTGAGTTTGAAAGCCAAAGGTTCATCAGGTTCTATAAATTAACAAATAAAATTGTCCTAAAAAGATAAGATTGTTTGCAAACCCCTTTTTAGGGGCTTAAAATCCTAATCTCCCTGAAATATGGGTCCATGTAACACAGGTGAAGTTAGGGAGTGACATGGATACCTTAAGCCTTTGCTAAAGCACCAATATTATATTTAATCCCACCTTGAGCCCATAAAAGGTTCAAAATTTTCAGCACCACCCATTCCAGCCATGCCTCCTATGGCTATTAAGTAGTATCTGAGGAGGAGATACAATTTCCAAGGCTAAACTTAAAAGATTAATTGCAGTGGTGGAATTCAAATAATTTAACAAGTGGTTCTGCCCTAATGACCAGCTGGGTAGGGATGGCTGGGTGGTCATGTGACTGGGTGGGTGTGGCCAACTTGACATCACTCATGTCAAGAGGCACTTTGCCCAGATTTCCAAAATGGTTTCAGGTTGTGAGGACAGTAGATGAAATCTCTAGTGAAATCTAGAGATATTGAACTTTGGCTGCTATGACTGGGCGGCCATTTCAAAAGCCAGATTCTGAACTGCCAGGGAATTGCGAAGTCGATGTCCAAGTGAAGTCATAGACACTGACACAAACTTGTAGTTTTATATAAATTAATATCTAACAACTATATATAAGCAAATATATTAGTCAGGCAAACAGGAGTACGATAAGATAAATCACAGGGCACATAGAAGAAGAAAAAAAGTGTGTGTGTGTGTGTGTGTGTGTGTGTGTGTAAACTCCCCCACCACACTCACAGCAACCAATCACAGCACAGATTGCCTCATGCAGGAGCCAGCACTCTTCAACCAATCAATCACAACTGCGTGTTTTGGCTCACTGCACAACAACATTGCTCCAACTACTAAATTTAAACACCTTAACATGAACTGTCTGGTGAATGTAGTTTATGTTTGTAAATGTATTATGAAGTGTCTCTTTAAGGAAACTGTTGGAATAGGTGAGGGAGTCAGTGAAGAAGCTTCCAGACCAGAGGTGGTATTCAGCAGGTTCTGACCAGTTCTGGAGAACCAGTAGTGGAAATTTTGAGTAGTTCAGAGAACCAGCAAATACCACCTTTGAGATTTTACGGTATATTTCCCCTGCTACGCCCACCAAGCCATGCCCACAGAACCGGTAGTAAAAAAATTTGAATCCCACCATTGTGAATCCAGACCAGAGCTTATAACTTCAGCAACTTTAAGCTGTGTGGACTTCAACTCCCAGAATTTCCCAGATAACCATGCTGGCTGGGGGAATTCTGGGAGTTGAAGTTCACACATCTTAAAGTTCCTGAGATTGAGAAGCACTATTCCAGACACTGCCATTCCAGCCATTCCATTGAGTTTCAATTGTTAATAGAAGTCCATTGCAACTTCCAATGGTTGTTAAGCGACCAGTGATAAGTAGTTCGAAGAAAGTAGTGAAGCAAAGTTCTTCCTCTTTGGCTCTGTGCAAGTTGCAAGTTAAACTGTTCATAACCAGAAGCTGATCCTGGATTGTGTTGGACTGAGGGAGAGGGTGGGGGATGCCCTTTAGGGTCTCCTGCCATTTGGTGACTTGGATTCTTTCCTTACTATATTTAAAAGCCTGCATGAACCCTGCTGCCAAGTCTCTAACCAGCAGGGGGCACTAAAGGCCATCCTCACTCCTTCCTCAAGTCCCCTTTGGGAGTTTCTCTTGGGTGTAGTTTCTCAGATCAAGATCAATCTCTTTGGAAAATCAGTATCCTTTTTTCTTCCTCCATAGGAATCCTACTGGGTTGGTGGCCACCAAGGATGAATGGCTGCTCTATAACGCCACGGAGCAGAATTTCTTCGTTCTTAATAGTGAGTCATCCCGAGAAATGGAGGAAGAGCTTGTCCACCACTGCAGTTTTCTAAAGAAGCATTTGTCAAAGTCTGAAGACCCATGTAAGTTCGGCCACTTGTCCTGACTTTGAATGGAAATAGCGGCTGATGAAAAAGATACTTCTAAAAATCTTACTTATATTTATTTTTTACAAGATCAAATTTATTGTCAACCATCTCACTCACAGAGCAATCTCTAAAAATCTTTTAAAATTATTTTTGGTCACTTTTTGCAGGGGCTGAAAAAAAAAACATAATTTTATTTTGTATTGGGAAATTTTGTAATGCTAGTGATGCATTTTGTAGTACAAGAATCTTTCATGACATCCCAAGAGTTAGATCTCTAGTCATGTCTCAGGAGTATGTATGCCCTAGTGGCTCACATAAAAATAACAGCAATAATAACAATACCAATCAACAATCATCATCATCATCATCATCTGTTCATCATCGCCATGATCCCCCTGTCAACAATTTTACAGAAAACTAACCTGGGTTATCAAACTGCTAAAAATTCACAGAAAATCTCCCACCTGCTATACATGGATGACCTGAAGTTATACGGAAAATCGGAAATCGAAATCCAGTCACTGACCAATACAGTTCGAATTTTTAGCACTGACATCAGCATGGAATTCAGCCTGGACAAATGCGCCACAGTGGCACTGAAGAAAGGAAAAATCGTAGAAAGTGATGAAATTGAAATGCCCAATGGACAAACCATCAAGTGCCACCAACCTGAAGCCTACAAATATCTGGGCATACTGCAGCTGGACAATATCAAGCATGGGCAGGTGAAAAATGTAGTCTGCAAAGAATACACATAAAGGGTCAGAAAAATTATAAAAAGCAAACTGAATGGCGGTAACACCATCAAGGCTATAAATACCTGGGCCATACCTGTTGTTAGGGATAACATTGTTTACCCTAACTGGTTTGGGTAAAAATAATAAATATGGTATCATGGTTTGTTAGTTAAAGTGTGTGTAACTTTAACAGCAAGAATGTAATTAAGGGTGTGGTTGTAAAAGCACTATATAAGAAGCGAGATAATTGCAGCTCTCTCTCTCTGGCTTACTGATCCCTAATTACTGGAAGGATTGATGACTGCGTTCTTGCAGAAGAAGGAGTGTTGATTTTCTCAACGGAGAGAAAATAAAGATTGGACTGATTTATTGTAAGTGTACTGACATTGGCTATTCAACACGGACTTTGCAAATAGAGTATCCCGACAAGACTTGACTGAAATTGATATATGACTAATGGACCGTTTATTTGACTATGCTATAATTCTTAAATGGAATAAACTATATTTTTGATAGCACAAGCGTATCTGTATTTTTACTGCGTGTTAACTAGAAAACTTATCTCACACATTTACCTGTCTTCCTATCTGACTTCGCTGCACGTTCTGTTTAGTTTGTTTTCCTTAACACCCGTTGGGGAATCCAGGCTTAACACCTGTCATCAGATATACTGCTGGGATCGTAAACTGGACACAGGCAGAGCTGGACGGCCTGGATAAGAAAAACGAGAAAACTGATAACCATACATTATGCACTGCACCCATGTAGTGACATTGACAGGCTATATTTGCCCAGAAAAGCAGGCGGCAGAAGACTTTTGCAAGTGAAGCAGACAGTCGAAGAAGAGAAACATGCTCTGGCAGGTTATGTGAAAGACAGTGTTGAACCAGCTTTGATGGAGGTCAACAAGAGGAAGCTGCTCAAAGTGCAGCAAACCAAGGATCAATATAGGAAAACAGCAATGCAAACTCAGGCTGACAGCTGGTGTAACAAAGCACTGCATGGACAGTTCCTTGAAAAGATCCAAGGAAAAGTAGATAAGGAAAAGACCTGGTTATGGCTGACCAACAGAACACTGAAGAAAGAGACAGAAGGCCTGATTCTTGCAGCCCAGGAACAAGCCATCAGAACGAATGCAATCAAAGCCAGAAGAGAAAAATCTGCTGATGACCCCAAATGCAGACTCTGCAAAGCAGATGAAACCATCAATCACATACTGAGCTGTTTAAGACAATCACTCAGACTGACTACAAACAACGTCACAACACAGTCGCTCAGATGGTCCATTGGAACTTGTGTAGCAACTACCATCTGCCTGTAGCAAAGAACTGGTGGGATCATAAGTCTGAAAAAGTGGTCGAAAATGAGCATGCAAAAATACTGTGGGACTTCTGAATACAGACTGACACAGTTTTGGAACACAATATCCCAGATATCACGATTGTGGAGAAGAAAAAAGTGTGGATCGTCGACATTGCCATATCTGGTGACAGCAGAATCGATGAGAAACAACTTGAAAAAATCACCAGATATCAGGACTTGAGAATTGAACTACAAAGAATCTGGCATAAACCAGTGCAGGTGGTTTCAGTGGTACTCGGCACACTGGGTGCTGTGCCTAAAGACCTAGGCAAGCACTTAAAAACAATTGGCACTGACAAGATCACCATTGGTCAACTGCAGAAGGCCATCTTACTGGGGTCTGCTCACATAATCCGCCGATACATCACACAGTCCTAAATGCTTGGGAAGTGTTCGACTAGTGATTTGTGATACGAAACCCAGCAAAGTTATCTCTTTTTGCTTTGTACACTGTCGTTTTTTGTGTCAATAATTTTGCGGAACTGCAAAAACTCTGTTACTTGGTACATCGTATATTTTAAGATACTTGGTTGATACCTAGGATGCTTGCAGTAACCTGTATCAACCATTAGCACGAGTCACTGGTATTTGTGATACATTTTTAAGTGTTCAGTTGACTGAGTTTCATGTTTAATGAATAAAAGAGATAATAACAATAACAATAATCAGTCCCAGAACATCTGCATCACCACTTGAACACCGTTGGCATTGACAAAATCCCCGTCAATCAATTGCAAAAGGCAGCTTTACTTGGAACAGCTTACATCCTGCAATGATATCTTTAACACCATCAAACAATATCCGTTTCTCCCAGCTCTTTGGGAAGGACTGAATAGGTGGACAAAAAGAAATGTCAAATCCATTCTAAACATCTGGCTGACAGTGTGACGAGCAATAGATTTGACATATACTTAATAAATATATATTATGCCATGAATTCATGGAATCCTCATAATCCAGTTTCTTGACTGAAGGCCAAATATGGCTTTTTCAGTGAACAATAAATAACAAATTGCAAAACCCATGTCATTTGCCCCTCAAGATTCAGATTCTTTAGAGATAAGACGCCCACTTTACCTTAATATTTCATTTTCTTTGTTCTGCAGATAAGTGCGGAGATGATTCTGTTTCATCAGACTAGAAAGAAGACAGGAAGTAAGAATTCAATACTTAACAGCTGCCAATCAGGATCAAGTTGGATGATTTCAAAAGAGGGCTAGACGTTTTTTTTAAAATAAGAGTTTCCCATTGGCATACCAAACAAGTGGCCCTTTTGTGGCTCAGCCTTGCTGTGTGGAGTAGAAGCTCTCCAGGCTGATGCCGGTGACTTTTGTGGAAGAGGAACTTGGAGAATCTCTCTCAGCATAAACAAATGTAGACCTTGGGCATAAGGAATAAATGAATGAGCCATTAAGAATAGCTTGTAGAAAAGATTGCACAATGCTGAGGAAGACGAAGCAGGAGAGTGAAACTGTGTGGCAAATGAGCTTTTTAGATGAGGACTGTTTAATAGATAAATGGAGACATAAGGAATGTGTCCTTGTAGCTCACAGTGGCTTGTGATAAATTCTGTCAGAACATTCCCATGGGCAACTCTAAATTTCAAGATGCAAATATTTCTTCTAAGACCATTGTCCTCTGTAGATAAACAGAAGGGCAGGAAATAATTTGAGATCAGTTATGTTATTACTTACCAACATGCACACATGCATATAAATCCCCCTCCATTTTGAAAAAATATAAATATGAGTGCATCTTTTTGTCTACAGGAGTTCTTCCCACTATTTTCTGGATTTCTCCAGTGCGCACTGTTAACTATAAATACTGCATCGAGCTTTGATTATTTGCTTTGGGTCCTGCATTTTGATTCCACAAACCCCACCTTCTTTAGCGTGTGATGGGAACAGAGAGATCCTTGGTTTATTAAGATTAAGATTAAGGCACCAGATTAGACATCAGGAGGCTGTGCATTCTAATCCTGCCTTAGCCATGAAAGCCAGCAGGGTGACCAATCATTTTTTCTCAGCTGAGTTCACCTCACAAGGTTGTTGTTGTGGGGAAAACAGGAGAAAGGATATTTGTTGGATATGTTTGTTGCCTTGAGTTATTTGTAAAAATAATAAAATAGGAATACAAATAATAAATAAATAAAACCTGTTATTCTACCTTACTACACAGAAGAGCATCCTGGAATCTCTGCTTTGCCTGTTAAACTGGCCTACCAGGAAGGGTTGCTACTTGAACCCCTTTGAAAATGGCTTCCACATCTTAAAGGCGCCATTTAAAGGCCTGACTTAACTATAGCTTTGTTGGCTTCAAAATAGCATTTATGTGTTTGTTTATTTCTCTTCGGAACCAACCTAGGGAAATGATGACAAGCTGTGCAAGAGAATCTTCCAGAAGGATCCATTGTTCTTTTCTGTGGGAACTTGGAAGAAGAATAAGGAGCCAACTAAAACCCACATAATCTTTGCTGTAAAAATAATAAACTGTTAGGAGTAATTCGTTATCTCTTAATAAATACTATAACCTCTTTTAATAAATACAGTCTAAATTCTTTGGATAACAATCCAATTGTTCTCACAACAATGTGTCAAGCCCAAAATTGACATACGTGTAGCCATTTTAGTTTGTCTTAGTATATATTCTTTTTCTTATTTTCTCTGTGGCAGTAATGGGGGGAAAGGTTTCGGGTTTGACACATTCCTAAGGGGGGAAGAGTGGAGATAAAGAGAGTGTTATGACTAGGTGATCTTTCTTCCTGTGAGAAACGAGCTGTCCACACTTGGGCCCTTGGAGGTGGAGATTTATGACATCAAGCAACGTTGAATTACTTCTATTGGAGAATGTGACTTTTGGGGGTTGTTTCTAACTTCTAATATTGTGGGGTAATTCCAGGTTGGGTCAGATCCAGAATTACCATGGACTTTGCCAATTTGACGCTTTCCTAAATAAAAGAAATCTTTTTGAAGATGGACTTTGTTATTTCTCTTTTAACATGGATTTCATTACTTGGAAAACTGACAGTAAGAAGTTGATGCAGCATGGAAAAGCCAAATAAAGCAAACAGGAATTCTGACTGCAAACTTTGCTATATGACTCGCATGTAAATGGACTGATTTAATGGACTGGGTATTGCAATCCAATTTATTCTAAAATATCCTGATATGGAGAAACCAAGTTTAAGCAAGATATCTACATTAGCATATGAGCCTTTTACTTAGAGATGTTTCCTGGTGTGCTAAAAAACAGTTTTGATTTCAGGTTCTAGCAGTTATTGGAATCCACATGTCCTGATTTGGAAAGGTTCTATTTGTTGCCCAATCAGCAGAAGTTCATAGCATTAAGAGTTGGGTTTTTTAAAGATTTCCCCATAAGCAACTGTCTCTTGAAACCACCCCCATTACCTTCCCATATCCCAAACTCCCAATGTTTCTCTGGAAAGTTATTTTGGGAAGACCCATCTCCATTCATTTTGCTTTCAATCTGGATGGTACTGTCACATGTAATAAAAGACATACTTGTTAGAATGGCCCAAGGAGCAGGCTGAGCATACTGCTGTAAGAGGACAGAAGAGTCACACATAACAATGTTTAAAAAGATAGAAATGACTACATGAATGATTTGCAGGAGGAATGGATGAGTAGGATATGCTTACAAATAAAAACCTGCCTTTTAACATAATGAAAGAATGGCATACAAAGTTAAGGGGGAGAACAGACAATTGGATAAAGTAATTGCCAGAAGAAGAAACTTGAATATATCAGTTGAGTGAGAGAAGGAAGAAAAAGATGAAGTACTAAATCAGATTATCACAAAGTATTCACATTCAAAAACAAAGTTTGATTAAAAATATCAATTAGATGGTTGATACATCTCCCAATCTTTTTACAGTAGCAGCAGAAGACTTTATTGTCTACGTAGGGAAATCCCTAAACCAAATTGCACGTGATGTTTTAAATAAAAATAGACTACATTCCTCACATATTGGATATTGGAACACCGCTATCATGTCACCCCTAGTCCTTCTTTTCATTAAACTAGACATATATGTTTTAGCCTCCAATCCCCTAATCCTCTTTGTTGCTCTTCTCTGCACTCTTTCTAGAGCCTCAACATCTTTTTTTACATCATGGCGACCAAAACTGGATGCAGTATTCCAAATGTGGACTTACCAAGGCATTAAAAAGTGGTATTAACACTTCATGTGATCTTGATTCTATCCCTCGGTTAATGCAGCCTAGAACTAGAAGAACAGTTACAGGAACTGGGCATGGCTAGTCTAGTGAAGAGAAGCACCAGGGGAGACATGATAGCGGTCTTCCAATACTTGAGGGGCTGCCACAGAGAGGAAGGGGTCAAGCTATTTTCTAAAGCACCCGAAGGCCGGACAAGGAATAATGGATGGAAACTGAACAAGGAGAGATTTAACCTGGAAACGAGAAACTTTCTGACAGTGAGAACAATCAACCAATGGAACAGCTTGCCCTCGGAAGTTGTGGGAGCGCCATCACTTGAGACTTTCAAGAAGAGATTGGACTGCTATTTGTCAGAAATGTTGTAGGGTCTCTCGCTTGGATGGGGGGTTGGACTAGATGACCTACAAGGTCCCTTCCAACTCTGTTTATCTGTTTAATTGTGTTGGCTTTTTTGGCAGCTGCTGCACACTGATGGCTCATATTTAAGTGATCGTCCACTAGTACTCCAAGTTCCTTCTCACAGTTACTACTATTAAGCAAGGTACCACATATACTGTACCTGTGAATTTTCTTTTCTTGTCTAAATGTAGAACCTTATCTTTTTCATCATTGAATTTCATTTTGTTAGATAGTGCCCAGTGTTCAAGTCTGTCAAGGGTCTTCTGTATATTAAGCCTGGAGTGTTGGTTAGTCCTGCTAGCTTGGTGTCGTCTGACAATTTGATGCATTCCCCTTTATCGAAGACATTAATGAAGCTCTTGAAGAGTGCTGGGCCTAAAACAGAGCCTTGGGGTACCCCCACTGCATATATCCCACCATGTAGATGCAGTTCCATTGAGGACTACACGTTGAGTGCGATTACGAATCCATCTGGATACTTATGTGGTTATCATGTTCACTTTTTATAAAAACTAATTTCCCTTCACTTAATGTGATTTATTTAAGTGCAGGGATTCATTTAACAACAATGGCAAAAAAGATCATAAAAGACATGAGTTTGCTTAGCAATGGAAACTCTTTTCCCCCAATTGTGGTCACGTTGAGGACGTTCTATTTTCTGAAGGTAGTCCTGCTCAGAAAGCAACACTTTTAAAAGTTCACCTCGGAAATATGGACATGGGGTGTATTTGCAATGGGCTGGATATAGGAGGAGGACAACCTCATCTGTTTCTGCATTCAAGAAGCACTTTCTGCTCTTCCTTTTATACTAGTGAGTGTGCAAGAAGAAAGTGCACATCTGCCCAGTGTCTCTTCATTTCCTTGTGTCCCTGGAAACCATTGCTTCCACCCTATGGCTCCTCTTCTTCAACCATTGTTTTTTAGTCTTTAAACTCTCTCTTTTCCAGAATCTTGTCAATTCTGTCCAACCAGTCTGTTGTGAATCAATAAAAGTTACTAGCATAGATGCAAATCAGGGTTTGGAAATCTGCACACCTGATTGGTCCTTATACAACAACTAGGGATTGGTCCATAACTATTCCTTGATTGGCCACTATTTAGACACTTCTCATTGGTTATAAGTTTGAACTTGTTGCACATGTCATTGGTTAATAAGGTAGCAGCTAACCCTATAAAAGGGTTGCTGTTGCCCATAGCCTTGCTCTGTTCTGTCTATTTATTGTTATTAAAGAGTTGAAGTCACTGGTCAGATGTCTGGTCTCCATTACTCTCCAAACTTAACACTGGCGACGAGGATGGGATCGGGAGACCGAAGAGCTGACTGAGTTACAGAGCAACCAACTGAGCACGTGGTCGAACACGCACCATCAACGGCAACATGGCCAGCGGTGCTGTACCACCCGCTCCATTCAACCCAGAAACCGAAGACTGGGAGTCATACATGGATCAGTTCCTGATGTTTCTGGAGACCAACAATTTGAAAGACGCTACAACCAGCAAAAAAAGAGCTATATTCCTGACTCATTGCGGGCCTACCGTGTTTAAAATGGCAAAATCCCTTGCCAAGCCGGCCAAAGTAAAAGAGATGGACTGGGACGTCCTCGAACCTTTGCTACGGGCTCACTACGTGCCCACCGTGCCAACCTTAGTCAGAAGACACGAATATTACCAGAGGGACCAACGGAAGGGCGAAAGCCTTGCCAATTACATCGCGGACCTCCGAAACCTTGGAGGCCTCTGCGGATTCTCCGACTTAGAAGAAGCCCTCCGGGACCGCCTGGTTCTGGGCCTAGAAGACGGCACGATCCAGAGCAAAATTATGGCTAAGGGGGACATCAGCCTCACCGATGCCCTTAAAGAAGCCTCGGCAGCGGAGGCGACCAAGAAGTCGGCAGCCTGAATGCGCCGCACCAACGCACCGCTACGTCCACTCGCCAAAGATACCTCGCCTCGCTCAGAGAGACACCCGGTATCGACTCACCACGAAGACCTAGAATCCCCATCAGAAAGCGATGAGGAAGAGGTCATCCGACTCCGAACGGAATGAGACCAGTTCACACAACCCGCATCCCGACCGTGTGCAGGATGTGGGGCGAATCACCCACGATCCAACTGCAAATTCCTCGATGCACTCTGCCGCATTTGTGGGAAACGAGGTCACATCGCGAAGGTTTGCAGAAGCAAACAAAACTCCAAACCCCGACAGGCCGAATGCCAGTCTTCCGGATTCTTCGGCACACACCGAGAAAAACTGAACCACCAATGGGGAAACCACTCCTACAGAAACAAACCGTCCACCACTTCCACCAGGCGTGAAGAAACCAGGCGGGAAGAGACCCACCAAACAATCACCATAGGCCACGCTACATCCCTTGATGCCGGGAAAATCCGAGTAGAGGTCGCCATCGAAAACAAACCTTGTGTGATGGAGGTGGACTCGGGATCTTCCCTCTCGATGGTGTCGTGGAAAACGCTCCAACAGCTCATTCCAACGATTCGCCGCCAAGACCTTAACCCTCAAAGGGTTATACTCAAAGACTATCAGGGTAACCGAATTCCCGTCGTCGGGTCCCGCAGATTCCAGGTCTCTTTCAAGGACCGCACCGTCGCACTACCACTGACTGTCGTGGACCGCGACAGGCCTAGTCTTTTAGGCCTTCAATGGTTCAGACCGCTCGGAATCACTGTAGCCGGAGTCCACCGGGCCGAGAGCAGCGATTGGGAGGAGGCACTCGTGCAAGAATTCCAAGACGTTTTCGCAAACGGACTAGGCAAGTACAAGGGGACCCCGATCTCATTTAACTTGAACCCTGAGGTAGCACCCATCCGCCTTAAGCCGCGTCGGGTGCCGTTCGCCTTGAAGCCTAAAATCGACGAACAACTCGATAAGCTAATAGCGCAGGGAGTGCTGGAGCCCACCGACTACGCCCGCTGGGAAACCCCTATAGTGACGCCTATCAAGCCTGATGGGTCACTAAGAATTTGCGGAGACTACCGGGCCACCTTAAACCACGCACTGCAGCAAAGTGCATATCCAGTGCCGGTAGTGCAACACTTGCTCCATTCCCTGGGTGGCGGGAAAGTTTTCGCTAAACTAGATCTAGCCCAGGCGTATCAACAATTGCCTGTAGATCCGACCACGGCAGAGGCACAAACTATCGTAACGCATAGGGATCATTTAAATGCAACTGGCTCCAGATCGGGATAAGCGTTGCCCCCGGAATCTTTCAGAGCTTAATGGAAAGGTTGTTACAAGGGATAAGAGGGGTCGTACCATATTTCGACGATGTACTCATCGCCGCCCCTAACAAAGACATTCTAGAAAAACGACTCAGAGAGGTTTTACAAAGATTCCAAAACGCAGGCCTCAGAGTTAAAAAAGATAAATGCCAGTTATGTACCGAAAAAGTAGAATTTTTGGGATACATCCTGGACAGCCAAGGAATCCATCCCACCGAAGACAAATTAAGGGCGATTAAAAAGGCCCCCACTCCAAGAAACAAAGCAGACCTACAGGCGTTCCTTGGACTTATCAATTTCTATAATGTCTTTTTACCCCACAAAGCAACGGTAGCTGAACCATTGCATAGACTATTAGACAAAAAAGCAACGTGGGTTTGGGGACAACGGGAACAATATGCTTTCCAACAAGTAAAAAAATTGCTAACTTCTGATTCTGTACTTATGCAGTACAACGAGACTCTTCCGCTCACTATCACGTGTGACGCATCACCTTTTGGGGTTGGGGCAATTCTGGCCCACGTATTACCAAATGGAGCGGAAGCCCCCATCGCGTTTTTCACGAACCTCAGCTAAAGCTGAAAGAAATTATAGTCAGCTGGACAAAGAAGCTTTAGCTATTGTGGCTGCAGTTAAAAGATTTCATGAATATGTTTATGGCCATGCGTTTACGATAATTACTGATCATAAACCACTAATGGGGATCATTGCGGGTAATAAACCAACCCCGTATATATTGTCCCCCAGAATGACCCGTTGGTCTGAATTCTTGGCGGCCTACAACTACACCTTGCAACATCGCCCGGGGAAATCAATTCTCTGTGGCTATTCTGTCTCAGTATTTTTCCATAAGAGAAATCCTGCTCAGCACATATACCTCTCAGAGCAAAGTTCACCAAGCTGACAGGAAAAGAACTGACAGGAAGAAGCTGAAGTTGATAAGATTAACACAGAGGTCTGTGTCAGATAAAAGATGTGTATTCGGTAAAACATGTTTATCAGTCAGAAAGTTCGTTACTTGTATCACGTAGCCTGGTCTCAAAGATAAAGTTTGTAACTTCTTTGTCTTCCTGCTATCCCCCTGCACCCCCCCTCTTTGAATCAGCACAATAAAAGAGGACAGCGTAGAGCAAGCTGGCAGCCTGAACAATCCATCTGTCTCAGGCTCAACTGGGACAATTCCATCTGCCCCAGGCGATGCGCTGTCTCACCTAAAGAAATCTTCGTCTTGTGTTCTTTTTTCTTTTCGCTTTTGCAATCACTTTTAAACTCACCCTGGATAGGGTCCTGCTTTTGCCAAACTTCGCCCTTGCGAGGGCTTCTCTGTATCTCACTCTTGCGAGGGTCCCGTTCTGAGAGGAATTCAGCAATCAACCAGAAGATCGAAACAACAGACCGGTCGCTCAACGCGACAGCTGGGGGCTCGTCCGGGATCCCTTGATTTGTCCGGGATCTCTTCGACTTTCTGGTTCCAAGGTGTGACTTCTGGCTAGAGGTGCATCGCCTTCACTCCCATTGCTACGCACCTGGCATAGGTTTCGTACGAATCATAAGTAATGGGCTCCTCACTTTCTCAAGTTTCGTCAGGGCACAGGGACGAACTTTATAGTCTAGTGAAGAAGGCTAATTCCTTTCAGAAAATTAATGGTACAACTGTGTACCCAATTTCGAAGAAATCTTTAAATAAATTTATAATTTATATTGAGGCACACTGTCCAGCCTATCCATCTGCTGGAACTCTTAGCCATTCTCAATGGGAAAAATTAGGAAAATATTTACATGAAGTTCCCAGAGCTCCCATGGATATACTTATCTCTTGGAGAGCAATAATGGCTGCTATAACAATTGTTTATCCATCTTCTAGTCTTCCTGAAAATTCTCTTTCTCCTGTTTCCTCTGATTCCCCTTCTTCTAATTTAAAAACTTCCAAGCCTCTTGCAGCTCATCTTGATACAAATTCTTCCTTACCACCTCCTTATCCTGACATTTCTTCCCCTCCTCCTTCCTCTCCTTCTTCTCTTCCTGATTTTTCTCCTATGAAACCTGTGGGAGGAATTATAACTAATCTTCTGTCATCACCTCTATCTTTAGAAACAGAAAATCCTTCTGCTTATCCTATGACTATCATCCCTGGAGCAGCAGGAGGCAATGTTCATACTAACATTGAATTTAAAGTTTTGAAAAATATTAAAGATGCAGTTACAACTTATGGACTGCATTCTCCTTTTACTAGGGGAATACTTGATTCTTTGGTTACAGCTAATACAGTTATGTTATTGTATGACTGGAAAATGCTTTTTTCTATGCTTATGACTCCAGCGCAATATGTTGTGTGGCAATCTGAATATGAAAAAGGTATTGAGGCTGAAATTCGTAAGGGTTTGCCTGCTGGAGTAACTGTAGATCATTTAATGGGGAAAGGTCAATTCTCCACTCTAGTACAACAACAAAATTCTCCCCGTCGTAGTTTTGCTATTATTCATATGTGTGCTATGAATGCTTTAAAGCGAGTGGATGATTCAGATTCACAGTCCACTCAAGCATTTTTAAAAATTATGCAAGGTCCTGATGAGCCTTATGCTTCATTCATCAGTCGGCTTCAAACAGCCTTAGATAGACAGATAGATAATTCTGTTGCTAAACAAGAATTACTTATAAAATTGGCTTTTTCTAATGCAAATCAGGATTGTCAAAAAATTCTACAGCCAGTTGCTAATAAGCCAGGAGTGACTTTGGCTGAGTTTTTACAACTCTGTAGAATTGTAGGAACAACCACTCATAAAATGGATATGCTTGCTACTGCAATCACTGCTTCATTACCAAATTCTAATTCTGTTTCCACTTCTCCTCCTGATGCTTTTGCTGTAACACGCAATGGCAATTGTTTTAACTGTGGCAAGCCAGGACATTTTAAAAATCAATGTCGTATGCCAGGAGGTGGAGCTGTTCTTCGTGGCCAAACCAGAGGTCCATCTTCCTCATCTAAGCCAAAAACTATCTGTCCTCGCTGCAGGAAAGGCTATCATTGGGCTTCAAATTGTCATTCTAATTCTTCTCCTTCTCAGCCTTCGGGAAACTAATTGAGGGGTCTTCAGCTAGCCCCGCTACAAAGGCTGAATTACCTGTCACAACATTTCCTGTGGTATTGTTAGAGGATCTTGTGTATGATGATCCTGGTGCAGTTTTTACTCTTCCTTTAACTACAACGTTTCTCAAACCTTTACCTCCTTCCACACCTGTCTTGCTTATTCCCAATTCTTCTCTTACAATAGAGGGTGTGGTTGCAGCTCCTTACTTATATGATTCTTCTGCTCTTAATAATCTTGCATTGGCTGCAATAGGAGATCGTTGCTTTACTTTAAAAAAGGGGACAGTAGTGGCAACACTTATAATTTTGCCTCTTTTTGAACCACTTTCTTTGTTTGCATTACAGCAGCCTGTTCAAGCTTCAAAACCAACTCTTTCTGTTACACTCAATGGTCGAATTTTTGAAGGTCTGATTGACACCGGTGCAGATGTTTCTGTTATTCGTTCTTCTGAATGGCCCTCTTCTTGGTCTCTCACAGAAGCTTCTTCAGTGCAGGGTGTAGGTGGAGCTCAAGCTGCTAAGGTCAGCTCTCATTGGCTCTCTGCTTCTACTGAGCATTCTACTTTAACTGCTTATCTTAAACCCTATATTCTTCCTCTACATTGTAATCTATGGGGACGTGACTTACTTTCTCAATTTCAGGCTTATATTCAGATACCATAGTTTTTCTATTAAAATGTCTATTTCTCCTTTATCTCTTACTCTTAAAACCTCTATTCCTGTTTGGGTGGATCAATGGCCTCTCACAAAAGAAAAATTGGAGGCTTTACATCTTCTTGTCCATCAACAGTTAATAGAAGGACATATTGAACCATCCACCAGTCCTTATAACACCCCAGTATTTGTAATTAAAAAGAAATCTGGCAAATGGCGTCTCCTTAATGATCTCAGAGCCATACATTTAATTATTCAACCCATGGGGCCACTGCAGTGTGGTCTGCCTAATCCTAATTTGATCCCAGCTGGATTTGATCTCATAATAATAGATTTAAAGGACTGTTTCTTTTCTATACCTTTGGCACAAAAAGATAGGATCATCTTTGCATTTACAGTGCCAGAGCTTAACAACTCTAAACCCACATCTAGGTATCAATGGAAAGTTCTTCCACAAGGTATGCTGAATTCACCAACTATGTGTCAATATTTTGTCAATGAGGCTCTGCATCCTTATAGATCTCAATTTCCAAATTTTCTTGTATATCATTACATGGATGATATCTTAATTGCTGCTGATGGGCCAAAGGGGACGGTTCAAAAACTTTCCGATCCTCTTGACCACATTAGCAAAAGCAGGGTTACATATAGCACCTGAAAAAATCCAGTCTCACTACCCAATGCAATATTTAGGTCACAAGGTTTTAGCTTCCACAGCATCTCCACAAATTCCTTCACTCACACTTCCACAGCCAACAACACTGGTTCAATTACAGCAGTGCTTGGGGGTTATTAACTGGGCTAGACCATATCTTGCTCTAACCACACAGATGCTATCACCACTTTTTCAAGCACTAGTAGGATTGAAAAATCCTGCAGATAAGGTCTATCTTTCAGATCAGCATCTAGAAGCTTTAAAACAAGTAAACACAGCCCTAGCAACTCAATGGGTAAATCGTGCACTCACAGATAAACCACCTTCTCTTGCTATTCTTTCCACTCATCAACTACTGACTGCAATAATTGTTCAAATATCAAATACAAAAAATCTTCATATCTTGGAATGGTTACATCTACCACACACTCCAAAAACATCTATTTTTACTAGAGCAGCACAAATGGCTTCTCTTATAGAAAAAGGGCGTAAGAGAACCAAAGCTCTGATGGGAATGGATATTTTTACATTGTATATTCCTTTTAAGATCACTCAATGGGAACCTCTTTTTCAGACTTCCACAACACTGCAGGATGCGTTGGAAGATTGGTGTGGCCAAGTGTCGTGCCACCTTCCTTCTGATTCACGACTGCAGGTGTTGAGGACAGTTCCTTTTGTTTTACAATCACCTTTTGTCCAACAGCCATTGAAGGAAGGCTTAACTGTCTTTACTGATGGTTCAAAAAATATTGGAGCATGTACATGGTATGAAAATGCTCAATGGCATAAACGCTTAACTACTTCACAATCATCAGCACAACAAGCTGAATTAGCTGCTTTATTGGCGTTGTCTCTTTTTTCACAACAATCTTTAAATGTAATATCTGATAGTATGTATGTTACTCAGATGGTTGCTCATATTTTTGATGCATATATTTCTCCTGTTACCCCTCCCTCTCTAATGAAACTTTTTTACAGCTTCAGACACTGCTGAAAAAGCGAGGAAAACTTTATTTGTAGCTCATATCAGAAGTCATCAGCAATTGCCTGGATTCCTAGCAGAAGGCAATCACATGGCAGATGAGGCTTGTAAAATTATGGCCTCCTCTCCCCTTCTCCAACAGCTTTCACCTGGGGATAGTCATGATTATTTTCATCAAAACAGGAAAGCCCTGGTGCGACAATTTGGAATTACATATCAAGAAGCCACAGCAATAATTCAAAATGTCCAACATGTAGCTTGCAGGCCAAAGGTATCCCTGAAGGTGTTAATCCTAGGGGTACTCAAGCCTGTGATACATGGCAAATGGATGTAACTCATTATCCTCCCTTTGCTCCCTGGAAATACATTCATGTATCAGTAGATACTTATTCAGGGTTTATTATAGCAACATTGCAAAGAGGAGAGGCTACAAAAAATGTTATTAATCACTGTATTCGATCATTCGTAACGTTGGGATGTCCAAAAATTCTCAAAACAGATAATGGTCCTGCTTATGTCAGTTCTCCCTTTGCTGAGTTTTGTCATAAGTGGGCCATCACTCATAAGTTTGGCTTACCCTTCAACAGCCAAGGTCAAGCGATTGTGGAGAGGACACACTTAACTTTGAAACAAGCCCTTGATCGGCATCTGGGGAAAAAAGGCTCAGGCCCCGAACCTCCCAACGTTGCAAAATATCTTAAATGTTTGTCTGTACACTCTTAACTTTCTCAATCTTACTGGCTCTCCTCCCTCCACAGCGGCTTCTCGCCACTTCACTAAGCCAGTAGTTCCCTCTTCCCGTCCTCTTGTTTATTTCAGACAGCTTCCAGATCCTGCGTAGAAAGGTCCTGCACAGCTCATTACCTGGGGAAAAGGTTACGCTGCTGTTCAACTTCCTGATCGAGTGCTTTGGGTTCCTGCTCGCTGTGTCAGACCTTACCATGGCAAACCTGACTCTAACCCTAATCTTTCTTCTGATATCAATACTTCCTGTCTTTTCTCAATTTAGGGCATCTCCTGATGCTATTTTTGCTTTCCTTACTGACACTGTTACCTTTATTTTTAAAGATAATCTTCTTTCTGCATGTAATTATGTTTTCCAACACAATGGTAGTTTTCTTTCTCCTACTTCTGACATAACTATTTACTATTACTATTCTCCTTGTTTAATATTTTTAACTATACATGTTACTCCACTTACTATAGGTTCTTATTCTTGCTTAGGATTTTTTCACAATCACACTTATTTCAATCACACTGTTCTATTGCTTTCCACTTCTTCAGTGGCATCTACTCCACTATCTTCTGCTTTACTTACATTGCCATCTCAAGCTAATTCTGAGACAACTTTTCCTGGAGATAAACTACGCTGGCATCTTCGTTGCTGCTTTCCACCCTGTGATGTCACCAACTGCATATTGCATCATTCATCTTCCTGGGTTCCTGATCGCTACAAACCACCTGTCGTGCGAAGACGTCACCTCATTCATGATGACACTCATCGCAAGACTACAGCTCTCATTCGAGCTCGCCATCTTGGGTATCCTGCCTTCATCGCTGACAACTCCATCTCTAAGCAGTCTGCATCTCATGTTGTTCCAAGATTTGGCTATCATCACATTCCTCGAAGCATACAATCATCTTCTACAAATGAACATCAACCTCAAACTTACACCTGGACTATCCTTGATTTTCAAGGAAAAATTTTAAACACCACCACTAATTATACTAGATGGCCATGGTTTCCTCAGCTTTTCATGGATTTTGCTGAAATGGGGACAGGAGTAGAAAAATTTGCAGACAAAAAATTGCAAGCTGATACATGGGACAAGCAAGGCTCCTGTTCTCCAGCACCTGCTGACAACTTTAGATTATATTTTTGTCCTGCTCACAATACTGGTACTTCTCGTTCTGCCTGCGGTGGGGTAATTGACAGATATTGTAAAAAATGGAGTTGTGTATCCACAGGTCATATCTGGTGGGAAGCACCTACCAAAAATGACTATATTCATATTACCCGTGCTCAAGCACATCTTCCCTGCTCTCAATGGCCTTGTTGTGGACAGAGAATAAATCCACTCAGAATCACCTTTACTGCACAAGGAAAGACACTTGCAAGAAAACAATGGATGGTTGGGTTTACTTGGGGAGGACGTCAGTGGGATGGTCAAGGAGATGAAGGGAATATTTTTACAATTCGTCTTTCTATATCTATGTCTCATTATGATGTTGGTCCCAATCCTAATTTGAAATCAACCTTTCTACAAAAACCCAATATTCAGGTGAATCCATTAGTACAGTTGGTCAATTCTTCTTACACATTGTTAGCAACTACACTTAATGATTCATCCAAAACTGATCAATGTTGGCTTTGCTTATCTGATTTGCCACCATTCTATGATGCAGTAGCTTCCAATGAACCTATAAAAAACTCCACCAGTGACACACAATGCAGATGGAACACTTCCTCCATTACTATCACTGACATAATAGGTTGGGGATGTTGCCTAGGAAACATACCTGCTAATTATTCCCAATATTGTCAGAATGTTTCATCAGGGTATCACTGTAATGTATATCTACCAAAAGAAAGATCAAACCTTAACATTGGAGGCTATGGTCCTCTATACACTACCTCCAATGGCAATATCACTGCTCGCCTCAAAGGACAATTCTTCATCCCAGGTAATAATTCTATATGGGCTTGCTCCACAGGAACAACTGCATGTGTTCATGGTGATGTTCTTATTGCTCAGGGATCTTTTGTATTCAGGTAAAATTAATTCCAAAGATCACATTTTATCCAGGTTCAGAACTTATCAATGAACTTGAACCTCCACAATTTCCCCTTCATCAGAAAAAAGAAGTCATTACAGCTGTAACACTATCTGTATTATTAGGTCTTGGGGCAGCAGGGGCAGCCACAGGTGTAGCAGCTCTAGCTGTTGGTCATCAACAGTTAGCAACCCTAAGTTTACAAATAGATGAAGATCTCAAACGCATAGAGACTTCAATTACTGCTCTTCAAAATTCTCTCTCATCTCTAGCTGAAGTGACTCTTCAGAACAGAAGAGGTCTAGATTTGTTATTTTTAAACAAAGGGGGATTATGTGTAGCAATAAAAGAAGAATGTTGTTTTTATGCAGATCATTCAGGAATTGTTAAAGATTCTATGGCTGAATTGCGAAAACAATTGAAGGATAGAGAGAATGAAAGACAACAAAGTCAGTCATGGTATCAAGGCATGTTTAATTTTTCTCCTTGGTTAACAACACTATTGTCAGCCTTAATAGGTCCTCTTGTGCTATTGCTTCTTGCATGTACTATTGGTCCATGTGTAATAGGACGTTTACTTACATTTCTGAGGGATCGTTTGAATACACTTGACAATGAAGTTAACAATACTCAAAAAACAGTTAGCTTTCTCACATCTGTAATTGAATCAAAAGACCTTGTCAAAAAACCTTTGCTGGAATGGTACTCTGACCAAGAGTCAGAGGAAGAAATAGACACTAATAACTCCTTTTCTCCCAAAGAAGTTTTGTTAACTATGCCAAGCCATGATTTGGGGGATGAGGACTTTCCTCGTATGAGTTGGTTCTGCAAGGCATCAACAAACCGAAGGGTTTGTTGCCACCTTGTGGGACTACTCGGGAGGAGAAAGGACTCTACCTAGAATCATGAGCACAAAAAATAAAGAAAAGGAGGAATTGTGGCTATTCTGTCTCAGTATTTTTCCATAAGAGAAATCCTGCTCAGCACGTATACCTCTCAGAGCAAAGTTCACCAAGCTGACAGGAAAAGAACTGACAGGAAGAAGCTGAAGTTGATAAGATTAACACAGAGGTCTGTGTCAGATAAAAGATGTGTATTCGGTAAAACATGTTTATCAGTCAGAAAGTTCGTTACTTGTATCACGTAGCCTGGTCTCAAAGATAAAGTTCGTAACTTCTTTGTCTTCCTGCTATCCCCCTGCACCCCCCCTCTTTGAATCAGCACAATAAAAGAGGACAGCGTAGAGCAAGCTGGCAGCCTGAACAATCCATCTGTCTCAGGCTCAACTGGGACAATTCCATCTGCCCCAGGCGATGCGCTGTCTCACCTAAAGAAATCTTCGTCTTGTGTTCTTTTTCTTTTCGCTTTTGCAATCACTTTTAAACTCACCCTGGATAGGGTCCTGCTTTTGCTAAACTTCGCCCTTGCGAGGGCTTCTCTGTATCTCACTCTTGCGAGGGTCCCGTTCTGAGAGGAATTCAGCAATCAACCAGAAGATCGAAACAACAGACCGGTCGCTCAACGCGACAATTCTCCACGCTGATGCATTGAGCAGAACGCCGCTCCCAGACTCTGTTGTAGATCCAGCCCCAACCATCTCAACACTACAGATCGAAGCTCTACATGTACCACCATTGACGGCCAGAGACATTGCTTTTGAAACTAAACGTGACCCAGTTCTGCAACACATCCTACGCTGGGTTGAACGGGGGTGGCCGACAGACCAAATAGCACCGGAATGGGCGCCTTTCAAAGCCCGCCAAACCGAACTGTTTTCCCAAAAAGGCTGTATCTTGTGGGGCGATCGAGTCGTAATCCCTGGCAAATTGCAACAAACTGTTTTGGCGGTATTGCATGAAGGACATCCGGGTATCGTGCAGATGAAAGCACTCGCACGCAGCTACGCTTGGTGGCCGGGAATCGACAAAAGAATCGAGGCCTGGGTCGCCTCTTGTCAATGTTGCCAGGACGTCAGCAACGCCCCGCCTAAAGCAAGCCCAACCGAATGGGAAACTCCGAGGGGACCTTGGTCCCGTATTCATATTGATTTTGCGGGACCTACGAAAGGACACACTTTCCTTATTACTGTCAACGCCTATTCAAATTGGCTCGAGATCCATCGAATGAACACAACTACAACGGACTCAGTTATCAATAAATTAAACAGACTATTTGCCACACACGGGTTTCCGGACATGTTAGTCTCGGACAACGGCCCACAGTTTACTGCATTACCCTTTGAACAATATCTTGCTGATAGGGGCATCCGCCATGCGCTAACCTCGCCCGCGCACCCTGCGGCGAATGGACGTGCAGAACGCATGGTACAATTTGTAAAAAAGACCCTTCACAAAATGGAATTTGGCAACATCGACGAGAAAATCAATCGAATTCTCTTGTTGCAGCACATCACGCCCCACAGCGTGACCAACAAAACACCCGCTGAACTTCTTATGGGGCGGAAACTACGATCGCACCTTGACCGACTCCACCCCGCATTCGCACCGGAAAAGCCCTTCGGCTCCAGCAGCAAATGCCGAGAATTTAAGGTAGGCGATTTAATCTTTGCCAAAAACTTTTCCGGCGACCCATTATGGATACCCGCAACCGTTACCCACCTTACCGGGCCTAGATCTTACCGCCTGCTAACAGACGATGGGAGGGTGTGGAAATGCCACATAGACCAACTCCGATCGAGATTACCACCCAGCGCCCATGACTCCCCGGGTTCACCAACTCAAGGGGGAGGAAATATCGAGGAAATTGACTTTGATATGACAAATAGCAGGTCAACGGAAACCCTACGGCCCAGTGAAACACCGGAACTTGAAGCGGGGAGGGAGTTGACTTTTTCAGGGAACTTTAATACGGGGGAAACCGAACTGCAAAACCCCGAAGAAACACGGAGTAGCGGAGACAACCACAGTGAAAACAGCACGGAATCACCGTGCAGCGAAACAGACTTTCATAAAGATCATCCAAACGCTCCACCGGAACCGGACCTTAGACCAAACCGGTGGAGCCACGGAAATCATCCAGACAGACCAAACGGCCTGCCTATCTTGAGGATTTTATTACAGCTCCCCTCAAACGGAACCCAAGGGGAGGGGTGTTGTGAATCAATAAAAGTTACTAGCATAGATGCAAATCAGGGTTTGGAAACCTGCACACCTGATTGGTCCTTATACAACAACTAGGGATTGGTCCATAACTAGTCCTTGATTGGCCACTATTTAGACACTTCTCATTGGTTATAAGTTTGAACTTGTTGCACATGTCATTGGTTAATAAGGTAGCAGCTAACCCTATAAAAGGGTTGCTGTTGCCCATAGCCTTGCTCTGTTCTGTCTATTTATTGTTATTAAAGAGTTGAAGTCACTGGTCAGATGTCTGGTCTCCATTACTCTCCAAACTTAACACAGTCTTCCTCTCAAAGCATCTACTTCTCTTTTATATATCTGTTTTGCAGTTTGATCCTCATTCGTGTGACTAAGCCACAACACGTTAAAACTTTGCTTGGAAGTGCAAAAAATAAACCCCGTTACACCACTCACATTTCTAACTCATTTTTTATGTAATAAAAAGGTTTTTTTTTACGTAATTAAAGACAACATTGAATTCCATAGAAGCCAAAATCCACACTGGTGATTGATCGGAGAATGTTTACAGAAGGAAAGTAAATACACTTGAACTTTTGGACAGAGCAGAATCTGATTTGAGCAGATTGATTGTGAAAGTAGGACAATATCCCATTCTTTATAGGAAAAAAAATGAGATGTGCAGAATTGCACATAAGAAGGTAAGAAAATAAGAATCAGGTCTTTGAATTTTCTGGTGGCTGGAATTCTCATAGACATCTTAACCGTCCCCTCTAGGGTACAGGTAGTCCTTTACTTACAATCATTTATTTAGTGACTGTTCAAAATTACAACAGCACTGAAAAAGCGACTTATGACCGTTTTTCACAATTACGACCTTTGCAGCATCCCCATGGTCACATGATCAAAATTCGGCTGCTTGGCAACTGGTTCATATTCAAGACAGTGAACCGTGTTGCTAAGTTAATAAATGCAGTGATTCACTTAACAACCGTGACAAGACAGGTTGTAGAAGGGGGGCAAAGCCGACTGAACAACTTTCTCATTTGGCAACATAAATGTTGAGCTTCGTTGTGGTCACAAATCGAGGACTACCTGTACACCCCCCCACTCTATTTGGAGTGTCTTTTGACAATGATGTAGAAAATATCCACTTGTATAGTTGTGGAGATTGTGTGTCCTGATCTCTTTGTACCAGTTGCCTTCCACCTTGTGTCTGGTCTTGGTGATTTACCAACTTTGGAAATCCGCAGCTTGGCTTGTTAGGGGAGAGGCTTGCCCTCACACAGACACGCCTGCAGCTTGAAGGGGAGGAGAGCAAGCAGAAGATAAGAGAAGAAGAGGAGGCAACAGGTTCTTTCCCTGACACACACTCTGGCAGGAGAGCACCAAGGAGCCAACAGAAGGACAACCTTATTTTCCTGGATGGACAGACCGTCAGCTAATATCCAGTCCCAGCTAGTGCCGATGAGAGAAGCAGGTATGATACGACAAGGATGAATATGTTCTAATTACTCACAAGTTGGGGTTGAAGTTAGGAAAGCAGTTGGGAAATGAAAGCAAGACAGAAAAAGGGGTGTTATTCTACATTTGTGTTTGCCCACCTTGTCATTTGGCAGGCTATCTCCTCAGACAGCAAGGATTTGGCCAGGTGGAAGGCAGCAATGGTAACCATCTGGCTATTTGTTTTGAGTGGACCACATGATTTCTAAAAGGTTAACGCAATCTGATGAATCTTGCTACCTCATGTAGTGGACACTATCTTCTAAATACTAGGGTTTCGTTAGCATTGAAGAGAGATGGTAGAGAAAGAGTAGAGTAGAGTAGAGTAGAGTAGAATAGAATAGAATAGAATAGAATAGAATAGAATAGAATAGAATAGAATAGAATACTTGGAAGGGACCTTGGAGGTCTTCTAGTCCACCCCTCTGTTTAGGCAGGAAACCCTACACCCTTCAAACAAATGGTTATCCAACATCTTCCAGTGTTGGAGCATTCACAACTTCTGAAGGCAAGTTTTTCCACTGGTTGATTGTTTTCATTGTCAGAAAATTTCTCCTGAGTTCTTGGTGGCTTCTCTCCTTGATTAGTTTTCACCCATGGCCAGGGGTGGGATTCAAATTTTTTAACAACCGGTTCTGTGGGCGTGGCTTAGTCAGTGGGTGTAGCTTGGTGGTCATGTGAATGGGTGGACATGGCTTGGTGGTCATGTTATTGGCTGGGCATGGCCAACTCAATATCACTCACATCGAGGCATGCATCTCCTCTTCTGGCCTTTCATGACTGTGGGAATTCTGCAACAGTCGTAAGTGTGAAAAATGGTCATAAGTCACTTTGACAGGGGTCTTCAAACTTGACAGCTTTAAGACTTGTGGACTTCAACTCCCAGAATTCCTCCTCCAGTCATTATAGCTCAGGAATTCTGGGAGTTGAAGTCCACAAGTCTTAAACTTGCCAAGTTTGAAAAACCCTTGTGCTATGAGAATAGGATTGATTGAGAAAAGGCGGAACCAGGAATTAATAAGAAGAAGAACCCAGATCATTAAGCAACCGTATTTTATTTGCCAAGAGCTGGACACAATTGAATGGGACACCATCATTATCACTATCCCTTTATTTGCCAGAGTTTATATTTGCCACCGAGACAAATTGACTTGATTGAATGTTGGCAGGTTGAAAATTTCATGTGGAAAATTGCCATCCTTGGGTCCTTGATAAGCTAATCTTTACACTGCCATTGTCAAAGAACCTTTTGTTTTCTTCATTCCCCAATTCTTCCTGATCCTTGAGTTTTTTTTGAAATTGAGCCATGAACTTCTCCCTCCCTGTTTCTCTCCCTCTGATTGAAAGTTCATAATATCTCCAAATTTCATTGATTGACTGATTTGCTCAATTTATATAGTCCCTTGTATCACTTTATGTGACTCTGGGTGGCTTACAATCAGAGAAATAAAAGCACAAAGTATATTGTAGGATTGAGCATAATGTTTTCAAGGAATCACGAAAGGCAATGGGGCCATCTAATCTCTAGGGGAAGGTATTTAATAGGGTGTGTGCCATTGTGGTCCTGAACCGAGACTGGGTCCTTGACCAGTTAGTTGGAGCCCAATTGAACACACCAAGGTGGCGATTGAAGCAACACAACTTTGGTAATGAAATGTCTGCAAGAAAACCACCCAACTCAGAGACCACCAAGCACCCTACAACACAACTTTATTCTGCGTAGGAGGACCTACAGTAGCAATAGCACTTAGACTTATATACTGCTCCATTGCACTTGACAGCACTCTCTGGCTGGTTTACAATATTGGCATATTGATCCCCCACCCAACAATCTGGGTCCTCATCGCAGAAGGATGGAAGGCTGAGTCAAACTCGAGCTCTTCAGGTTCAAACTCTTTCCTGTGGGCAAAGTTAGGCATTCTCACCAGCTGTGACACCACAGCTGTTTAACATGGGGGAGGTTTCCTTAAAAACCCTTGTAATCTCATTGTTTATAGCCAAGTCTTTTATACCCCCAAACCACAAAGCTCACTATCAAGATGTCACCTTTCCATTTTATAGTTAAGACTCCTATAGCACTTATTTTTTAATTTTGTTTATTAATTAAATTTGTTTGCCACCCATCTCTCTGTGTACATACATATAGCTGTAGATGTGCATAGGTTAACCACAAATTTTCATAATATAACTGTCATCCCGGAAATTCTTATGTCCTGCTTTAGTAAGACTTTAGCAATATTTGCAAGCCTGTGGTTTTACTTCCTCCCGCGTGCCTTGTCCTAAAGTACATCTGGGAGTCACACCAAGCAAGCCAGAATATTAAGCTTTTGAGCTCAATATGCTGCTTTGCCAGATTATTTCATCAATGCAAATCTATTTTTTTTAACATGTATTAATGTTACTAATCAATAAAAGGTAAAGGTTCCCCTCGCACATAATGCTAGTCATTTCTGGCTCTAGGGGGCAGTGCTGAGTGCTCATCTCTGTTACAAAGTCCAAGAGGCAGCACTGTCTGAAGATATCTCCGTGGTCATGTGGCTGGCATGACTAAATGCTGAAGGCACACAGAACCCTGTTACCTTCCCACCAAAGTGGTCCATATTTTTTCTATTTGCATTTTTACATGCTTTCAACCTGCTAGGTTGGCAGAAGCTCGGACAAGTCATGGGAGCTCACTCCATTGTGTGGTGCTAAGGATTCAAATCACTGAACTGCCAACCTTTCTGATTGACAAGCTCAGGCCGTCTTTTCGGGGGGTGACTTAATTTCCCCTTGCATCCTCGCCAACAGCCGCTCCTAACGGGTGATCATGGTGAAGCGCAGAGCTCCCTACTCCCACCTTTGCTGCAGACACCTTTGGCACCCGCCACTGTTGCTTTCCCTTCTGCCCATTCCGCCACCACGTTTGGAGCTGGCGCTTCCGTGTTTGGAGTGCCGCCGCCATTTGGAGCTCCAAACGCGGAGTGGCAGCTCCAAACATGACGGCGGGCAATCTTTTTATTTTGGTCAGCGAAGTTCAGAGCGAGCAAGAGAAGGAGACTGTGATGCCTCCATCCGAGATGGCAACCTCACTAGTGGATCACAACGTGGCTGGAAGCCCGAATCGGCGGGATACGATGACAATCTTTTTGGAGCGAGAGGAAAGGGAGAGAGAAGAGTTGCGAGGCATAATTTGCAGGAGGAAGTGGGTGTACCCCACGGCAGGGGAGCCAAGGAAGAAGGGCGGTAGGCAACGGAGCGTCCCGTAACTCCGGAAGCAGCCTAGAGACGCGCCCAGGAAGAGGCGCAGATGCTGCCTTGTAGTCCCCAAACCAACTGCGTGCGCCGCCTTTAGTTATGTGCGCTCCGCTCTCTGGGCATCTCCGTGTGATCGTGACCCTGTCCTTTCCACCTGGCGCCCTTGCTGCTTTCTGGCTCTTTAGCGACCGGCCGCTTGGAACACGTTCGCGTTTGGAGTTGGTTTGGGAACTACAAGGCAGCATCTGTGCCTCTTCACGGGCGCGTATCTAGGCTGCTTCCAGAGCTACGGGACGCTCTCCGTTGCCTACCGGCCCTTCTTCCTTGGGCTCCCTGCCGTGGGGTACACCCACTTCCTCCTGCAAATTACGCCGCAACTCTTCTCTCCCTTTCCTCTTGCTCCAAAAGATTGTCATCGTATCCCGCCGATTCGGGCTTCCAGCCACGTTGTGATCCACTAGTGAGGTTGCCATCTCGGATGGAGGCATCGCAGTCTCCCCTTTGCTCGCTCTGAACTTCGCGGACCAAAATAAAAAGATCGCCTGCCGTCATGTTTGGAGCTGCCACTTCCGTGTTTGGAGCTCCAAATAGCGGCGGCACTCCAACACGGAAGCGCCAGCTCCAAACGTGGCGGCGGAATGGGCAGAAGGGAAAGCAACAGCGTCGGGTGCCAAAGGTGTCTGCAGCAAAGGTGTTTGGTGGGAGTAGGGAGCTCCCGCGCTTCGCCATGATCGCCCATTAGGAGCGGCTGGTGGCGAGGAATTCCTGCCCGCCGGGCGCTCCTAACGGCAAGTCTCCCGCCCTTCCCCTTATTTTGCATATTTTAAGATAGGCCTAAATTTGGGGAGGGGCTTAATTTGATTTTATGCCCCAAAAACATGCTGGGCCTTCCTATTGGTGGAGGCTGCATTGTTGGAGAAACACGGTATATATATATATATATATATATATATATATATATATATATATATATATATATTCATTCATATTCTTAAGTTTTCGCGGGTACTTGCATGTATGGCATTCAGCTTTGTTGGGTATTTTCACGTCATAGTAGTTGTGCTTTTAAATTGTAGCACGTTTGGCAGAATCTCATCTCCCATCATCAGGCTTCTATAGTGTTCAGTCAGTAGTCTGACTCTCAGATGAACACTATACAGAAGCCTGATGATGGGAGATGAGATTCTGCCAAACGATACAACTTTAAAAGCACAACTACTATGACGTGGGAAATACCCGAACAAAGCCAAGGCCTACATGTAAGTACCAAAAACTTAAGAATATATATATATTGTTCTTAATTTATCTTTAGCGCCATATGAATTGTTCTTAATTTATCTTTAGCACCATAGCAGATAAAGCTCTTCTTCTAAAGTCTGCCAGCTGATGCTCCCTAGTTAACAGTACCCAAACCATGTGCTTCCTGCTAAATCAGATAGGCCAGAGAAACCATTGAGGAGAGCTCATTGAGGAGGAAGACTTTGGGGAGAGACAGTCTCCCATTGGGTAGAGATGGTTGATGGGTTTCAAAGACCAGTCATTGTGCAGGGTGCCAAGATGTCTGACTGCCTGGGCAGCGTTTATTCTTTTATACCATTTTTACAAGCAAGGAAGAGTAGTATAGATACAGCATTTGGATTGGAGAATAGATACCGCATGGGTGAAACCTCCCAACCACATTGGTACAACCTCCCAACCAATCCTTAAGACTAGTGGTGATGTTAGTAAAATGAGATCATCTATAAGTCTGGAAAGTCCAGGACTTTCCAACCCAAGATAGAGGATGAGATCATGTAATAACAAAGAGGCCCCCAGAGGCATCAGACACTGCAGTTTGCTGCTAGCATCTAGTGCCATCTATAGGATCTCAGTAGCTGCTACAGATGGTCTTATAAGTAACCCAGTCTTAAGAAACCCGCTGACAACCTGTGTTTTGAACTGTACCCAGAAGCACAAAATAAGCCAATGCAGCTTGCAAACCAGTGATGTCACATGTTCTGGGTAATCGGCACCAGTAATTCCCTGCACCAAGAGCAGCTCCATGTTAAAGCATGTTGCAGTAGTCCAATCTGAAAATCACAAAGGCATGAGTGCAGTGGTTGGATTCAAAAAAATTTACTACTGGTTTTGTGGGTGTGGCTTGGTGGACATGGCAGGGGAAGGATACTGTAAAATCTCCAGTCAGAGGTGGTATTTGCCGGTTCGCCGAACTACTCAAAATTTCCGCTACCGGTTCTCCAGAATTTGTCAGAACCTGCTGAATACCACCTCTGCATGAGTGACTGTGAGCAGATCCAGGAATGGGTACACTTGACACACAGCCCCAAGTTCAGAGGTGATATTCAGCAGGTTCTGACCAGTTCTGGAGAACCGGTAGTGGAAATGTTGAGTAGTTCGGAGAACCGGCAAATACCACCTCTGATTGGCCCTGTCCCCATCTATTCTCTGCCTCGCGAGTCCCAGCTGATTGGCTGGATCTTCTGTTCTGCACAGGAGAACGGAGCTGGAAAGCAGGTTAGTGGGGTGGGGAGGGAAGGGGATTTTGCAATTTCCTTCCCTTGGAGTAGGGTGGGAATGGAGATTTCACAGTATCCTTCCCCTGCCATGCCCACCAAGCCATGCCACGCCCACCAAGCTGCGCCCATAGAACTGGTAGTTAAATTTTTTGAATCCCACCACTGCCCAAGTTGTGCACACAGCCCAAAGTTGTGCAAAGGCCCTCCTAGCAATGGTTACTGTCTGCTCTTATCTGTCCACTGTGGCCCCCAGATTGTGCACTGGGCCTTTCTGAGTCAACGACACCAATCTAGAACCAAAGATAGAAGGTTTCTGGAACCAAAACCCCCACAGCTACTCAGTCTGGCTTGGGTTGAGCTGTGTTGCATCAAAATCAATTTAAACTTTCCAAAATATATATTTAAATGGATTTATGCATTCATACATTCAAATTAAGTTGCATTACACAGGAGGAGTTATATCCAGTCAACCATTTTGTGTTTCTGATTCTTTCAGATACAGCTATGATGCTTCATTTCTTCTGGTCATGTTTGAGCTTTTTCTTCTTCCTCTCATTGGTTTGCAAATGTGCTTCCAATAATGACACTCCAGTCGTGACCAGCAGTGGCCCTATTAAAGGCAAAATAGTCTTGACTAGATCTGGTTCTGCAACTGCCTATCTGGGAATCCCCTATGCGGAACCTCCAGTGAAGAAACTCCGTTTTCAAAAGCCCGTCCCACGTCAACCATGGAGTGAAGTATTGGAGGCCACCAGTTTTGGCAACTCGTGTCCCCAGACTAATATTACTGGCCTTCCTGATAAAGACATATGGGTCCCCAACACACCTCTTTCAGAAGACTGTCTCTTTCTTAACATCTGGGCACCCCACCCTCGACCCTCAAGACCAGTGCCTGTCCTTGTATGGATCCAAGGCATGGGTTTTATCACAGGCACAGCCTCACTAGATGTCTATAATGGAGCCATCTTGTCTGCTACAGAGAACGTCATAGTAGCTTCCATGAATTATCGCTTGGGGGGCCTAGGCTTTTTGTACTTGCCACCCTATGCCCCGGGAAACATGGGCTTGTGGGACCAACATTTGGCCCTAAATTGGCTGAAGGAGAACATCGCTCTTTTTGGGGGCGACCCAGCTCAGTTGACTCTGGTTGGGCAAAGTGCAGGAGCAGTTTTGGTGGGTTGCCATCTCCTTTCCCCTCTGAGCCAGCCCCTTTTTGCCCGTGCAGTGCTTCAGAGTGGCGTTCCCAATGCCATTTGGCCCTGGAAGAGCCCCCAAGAGGCCCACAGAGATGCAATAATGCTCAGCAAACAAGCGGGGTGCGCAAAAGATAGTGACAGCGCTGTGGTGAGCTGCCTACAGGAGATAGAATTTGGACATGAGAACTTTACTGTGCTGACCCTGATCAACTCATTGACCACAGATGGCAATTTCCTCCCAGGCAACGTCCCAAATTTGCTGGACGCTGCAATTCTTCAGGGAAAGCCAATTCTTACTGGGGTCACTGATGATGAAGGCTCTGGTTTTGTATTGCTGATGTATTCGAACACAAAAACAAACGGAGGAATATTAACATGGGAGCAGCTTCTCCAAGGTGTGACAATAACTATGCGAAGAGGGACCAAAAAAGAAGTTGCGCACACCGTCGCCCAGAAATTCAGTGAAGCTAATCATGGGCAATACCGTTTGGCGTTTTCTCAGTATATGCGAGATTATTTCATGGTGTGCCCCTTGGTTGAATTTGCTGCAAAGATCAGAAAAGCTAGGAAGTCGGCGTATGTTTACTCCTTCAGTCACCACCCTTCTGGCTCTGGCTGGCCTGAGTGGGTAGGGACGCCCCACGGAGCAGAGATACCGTATGTCTTTGGAACCATGGCGTCAGCAACAAACCAATCCATCACAGAGGCTGAGGAAGCATTGAGCCGTCAGACAATGAGATACTGGGCACAGTTTGCCAGAGGCGGGTAAGGAACTGACCCCTCCAGCCCATAAAATGCAATCTTTGCTCGTCCTTTTCATGAATGAGACTCTTGATTTGGGGCAGTCGTGGAACTGATTAACCTGAATGAACCTGGGGGTTCATCTCTCGCCAATTTCCCATTTTCCAGACAGCATGAAATGTGCAATTGCACAGAATAATTGAAAATCTGGGGGCTCATTCGGTAACATAAGGTTAGGGAAAGGTTTTTCTCAGCAGTTGTCTGTTGCTGATAGGGAGTGCCATTAATTTCCCTCCCTCTGTAGCATTCCAAGCAGCACCCAGCAGCTGAGTCTTGTCAGTATTATATTTCCCATAACTATTGCGTCAATTGTATGGCAGCAACATTGCTGTGGTTCCGATATCAGCAGTAACCAGCCAGAAGAACATGGGACTTCACAGCAATGGGACACAAGGCTCACTGTTTGATCAGGAAATGCTGATGGTACCTTCTGACCACCTCAGTTGGGAATTGTCCTCAGACCTTGGCCTGTTTCTTTCCTAATGGCCTGTCATGGGCAAAGGTAGTGATCCCTTATAGTATCCAGGGGTCTTCAAACTTGACAGCGTTAAGACTTGTGGACTTCAACTCCCAGAATTCCTTCTCCAGTCATGTTAGCTCAGGAATTCTGGGAGTTGAAGTCCACAAGTCTTAAACTTGCCAAGTTTGAAGACCCTTGCCTTATACTAATTTTTGGAGGAATGATAAGAAAAAGTGGAAGTAAAGGCTGTGGAGAACAAGGTAACTATAGTGCTCATACTTGATGATTCTTCGGAATAAAAGTACCCACTTTGTATCCACATCTTGTATTGAGAAAGAAAGAAAGAAAGAAAGAAAGAAAGAAAGAAAGAAAGAAAGAAAGAAAGAAAGAAAGAAAGGAAGGAAGGAAGGAAGGAAGGAAGGAAGAAGGAAGGAAGGAAGGAAGGAAGGAAGGAAGAGGGAAGGAAGGAAGGAAGGAAGGAAGGAAGAAAGAAAGAAAGAAAGAAAGAAAGAAAGAAAGAAAGAAAGAAAGAAAGAAAGAGGGGTGGATGGATGGAGGGAGGATTGGAGGGAAGGAAGGGAGGGAGGAAGGAAGGCCTTAAGATTTGAAAATAGTTATTTGATATCAATGGCTCGAATGCCTGTAATTCTTGTTAGAGATTGTTTGTAATCCTACCATAATTTCTCAATTGCCTTTGTAGGACTCCAACAGCGACCAAGGCAGATGAGGTACAATGGCCACTGTACAATGCCACAGAGCAGAATTTCTTTCACATCAGCACAGGTGCACCCCAGCTCAAGCGGCTGTCACCTGCCCCACTCTGCGATTTCCTGGCTACTCTTCCTGAGAATGACACACAATCCTGTGAGTTGAGTCCTTTGGGGAAATAAATCCTCTCACTGGAAACCAGCATGGCAGTGAGCAGGAGGAGGAACATCTGCTTTGTGAGGATACCGTAGGAAAAATGGCTAGAATAGTACACCGCTCAAAAAAATAAAGGGAACACAAAAATAAGACACCCTAGATCTGAATGAATGAAATATTCTTATTAAATACGTTGTTCATTACATAGTTGAATGTGCTGACAGCAAACTCACACAAAAATTATCAATGGAAATCAAATTTAGCAACCCCTGGAGGTCTGGATTTGGAGTTACACTCAAAATTAAAGTGGAAAAAAACACTACAGGCTGATCCAACTTTGATGTAATGTCCTTAAAACAAGTCAAACTGAGGCTCAGTAGTGTGTGTGACCTCCCTGCAATGCCTGGGCATGCTCCTGATGAGGTGGCGGATGGTCTCCTGAGGGATCTCCTCCCGCACCTGGACTAAAGCATCCCCCAACTCCTGGACAGTCTGTGGTGCAACATGGCATTGGTGGATGGAGCGAGACATGATGTCCCAGATGTGCTCAATTGGATTCAGGTCTGAGGAACGGGCGGGCCAGTCCATAGCATCAATGCCTTCGTCTTGCAGGAACTGCTGACACACTCCAGCCACATGAGGTCTAGCATTGTCTTGCATTAGGAGGAACATAGGGCCAACCGCACCAGCATATGGTCTCACAAGGGGTCTGAGGATCTCATCTTGGTACCTAATGGCAGTCAGGCTACCTCTGGCAAGCACATGGAGGGCTGTGCGGCCCCCTAAAGAAATGCCACCCCACACCATTACTGACCCACTGCCAAACCGGTCATGCTGGAGGATGGTGCAGGCAGCAGAACATTCTCCACGGTGCCTCCAGACCCTGTCACGTCTGTCACATGTGCTCAATGTGAACCTGCTTTCATCTGTGAAGAGCACAGGGCGCCAGTGGCGAATTTGCCAATCTTGGTGTTCTCTGGCAAATGCCAAACGTCCTGCATGGTGTTGGGCTGTAAGCACAACCCCTACCTGTGGACGTTGGGCCCTCATACCACCCTCATGGAGTCTGTTTCTGACCCTTTGAGCAGCCACATGCACATTTGTGGCCCGCTGGAGGTCATTTTGCAGGGCTCTGGCAGTGCTCCTCCTGTCCCTCCTTGCACAAAGGCGAAGGTAGCGGTCCTGATGCTGGGTTGTTGCCCTCCTACGGCCTCCTCCACGTCTCCTGATGTACTGGCCTGTCTCCTGGTAGCGCCTCCATGCTCTGGACACTACGCTGACAGACATAGGAAACCTTCTTGCCACAGCTCACATTGATGTGCCATCCTGGATGAGCTGCACTACCTGAGCCACTTGTGTGGGTTGTAGACTCCGTCTCATGCTACCGCTAGAGTGAAAGCACCGCCAGCATTCAAAAGTGACCAAACCATCAGCCAGAAAGCATAGGAACTGAGAAGTGGTCTGTGGTCACCACCTGCAGAACCACTCCTTTATTGGGGATGTCTTGCTAACTGCCTATGCTTTCCACCTGTTGTTTATTACATTTGCACAACCACATGTGAAATTGAATGTCAATCAGTGTTGCTACCTAAGTGGACAGTTTGATTTCACAGAAGTGTGATTGACTTGGAGTTACATTGTGTTGTTTAAGTGTTCCCTTTATTCTTTTGAGCAGTGTATATTATGGGCAAGAGAAACTGCCTAGGAACCAGTATGCTGTAGCGGATAAGTGTCTGTCTGAGGCTGGAAAAGACCATGTTCAAGTCCCACTTGCTCATGGAGTTCCACCTATTTCACAAGATCATTGTTATGTGGATTGAAATGAAGATATATGCTCTTGAGCTACTAAAGAAGAAGTGAGGTAGGAGCAGAGGTGGTATTCAGCAGATTCTGACAGGTTCTGGAGAACCGGTAGCAGAAATTTTGAGTAGGTCGGAGAACCGGCAAATACCACCTCTGACTGGCCCCGCCCCCATCTATTCACTGCCTCCTGAGTCCCATCTGACTGGCTGCGTCTTCTTTTGTTGCCCTGCACAGGAGAGCTGAGCTGGAAAGCAGGTTAGTGGGGTGGGGAGGGAATGGGGATTTTGCAGTAACCTTCCCCTGCCCTGCCCATCAAGCCATGCCCACCAAGCCACACCACACCTACCAAGGCACACCCAAAGAACTAGTAGTACATTTTTTTAATCCCATCTCTGGGTAGGAGGATAAAGATGGTCCATGACTTATGATCACAATTGGACCAGAATTTTGGTGACTAAGCAAGGTGGTTGTTAATTGAATTGTTTCCGGTTTTATTGCCTTTTTCCCATGGTTGCTAAGAGAATCACTGTAATTCTTAAGTGAATCATGTGTTTTTTAAGTGAATCTAGCTTCCTTCATTGATTTTGCATGTCAGAAGCCAGCTGGGAAGGATGCAGATGTTGATCATGTCACCTAGGGATGTTGCAACCGTCATAAATACATGCCAGTTGCCAAGTCCCCAACTTTTGATCACATGATCGTGGGCTTGGTAACAAGCATGAAAACCTGCTGTTTTTCAGTGCTGTTGTAACTTTGAGTAGTCTCTAAAGGAACAATTGTAAGTCGAGGACTACTTGTAATCATTAGGAAGTAAAATAGCAATGTATCTTATTTTCTCTCTTCCTGCTTCATGAATATAGATGACCACTAAACTTGGTACATGGATGGCTACTTACCTTATCCATATCTTTTTACCTTTAACTTCATATAAGAGACAAGAAAAGTATTTACTTTTGCTATGAGTCAAAAAAACAACACCTGGGGGAGCAGCTGGTAAAATAATAATAATAATAATAATAATAATAATAATAATAATAATAATAATAATAATAATAATAATAATAATAATAATATAACCAGTCGTGTTAGCTGGGTATTTCAATTAAAGCCACAATTTGGTCAGTGAACTAAGCTAGTCTGTTGTGTGAAGTATTTGGTCCTCTGACTTTTTAAACTTAGTTTCTTACATTTTTCCCTTGCTTTTTTCCATTGGCAGAGAAATCTCCAGAAGACCTGGACTCGTGAACTGGGAAGTTGAACCAGGAATATAGAACATGACATGTAAAACCAAGAACACAAGTTGAATCAAGATATGGGCATTGTTTAGCTGTTATGTGGGGAGAATTATAATCCTATGAAGGGGTTGGGACTGACTGGCTGAGCTTTAGTTCAACAAAAATCACTGAGGGAACCAATTTGCAATGGTGGCATGTGTGTTCAGCCTATGCGAACTCCACTTCTGACTCTGTCCCTTTAGGTGGTATAATAGAAAGGCAATAGACTAGGTATATTTAGCCATGGGTGCAAGTACATTCATCTGATTTTAGAGCTATAGTCATTGGACTTTGGGCATCTTAAGGAATAACCCATATATCCTTTCTTTCTTTGTATGAAGGGAAATCCTAATTAACCAGGGTTCCCATTTCCTGGAAGGAATCCTGTGCTATATATAGATAGTCTCTTTAGAATTAAAAATGGGATGTGGTATAGGAAGTGTGAATACATCTATTATGTGGCTGGGTTGTGCATTCACATCTAATACAAAACTATTAGATCATAGCTCTAAACTGTGGGCCATTAGTATGAATGCCACTGCACCCATGTTCTACTAGAGGTTAGTTGGGGAATCCCATTTTTCCATCATCGCCATTACATCATTATCACCTTCCTTATCATTGCTGTTATAATCAGTGGTGGGATTCAAATTTTTTTACTACCGGTTCTGTGGGCATGGCTTGATGGGCGTGGCAGGGGAAGGATACTGTAAAATCTTCATTCCCACTCCACTCCTTGGAGAAGATTACTGCAAAATCCCATTCCTTCCCCACTCCACTAACTTGCTTCCCAGTTCCATTTTCCTGTGCAGGGCAACAAAAGAAGACCCAGCCGATCAGCTGGGACTTGGAAGGCAAAGAATAGATGGGGGCAAGGCCATTCAGAGATGGTATTCCTAACTACTCAAAATTTCCGCTACTGATTCTCTGAACTACTCAAAATTTCCGCTACCGGTTCTCTGAACTACTCAAAATTTCCGCTACCGGTTCTCTGAACTACTCAAAATTTCCACTACTGGTTTTCCAGAACTGGTCAGAACCTGCTGAATACCACCTCTGGTTATAATCATAATCATTATTATCACCAGTAATAACATCATATTCATGAGCTGCCATAAAACTTACTAATAGTGATCTTTTTTTCAGTCATATTTGGTTTCCCCTCCACTCCTTTCTTGGAATAGATTTTCCTTTTAGCCTCTTTCCACAAATGATTCTTTGAACCATTATCATTAAATAAAGTGCATATTAAAATTAAAATATTAAAATTAAAACTCTATATCATTATTTTTCTGTGAAACCTTTTAAAAACTATATAGAAATCAAAAGATTTATTAGTAGTTTGTTAATTGTAATAGCAACACGTTACATTACACATTATAATTTCTCTCTCAATATCTATGGAGATTCTCAGTTATCCAGGTCATGGTTGTCCCAAAGGTGCTGAAGAGGCTTCTTGGATGAGAAGCAAAAAGTTCTTCAAAGAAAAAACAGAAAGTCCAGTTGCCTTTTCAAAAGCACTTCTGGGATTCTCTCTCATCAGTTAATAGGGGCTGTTCTGTTATCAACCCGCACAGTTTTGCCTATTATCTTACCACAGATTCTGTGGCTTTACAAATTTTTAACTATCACATCTTAACTACTCATGTATCTACAGTATTTAAATTAAAAATCTATATAAATTAAAAATATCAAATGACCTAACCGCCAGAGCTCACTGTAACTGCATTGCCAAAAAGACATTAAGAATTGTAAATCTAATCTTAAGAAGCTTCTCCTCCGGTGATATTGAATTGCTAACTAGGGCATACAAAACCTTTGCTAGACCAATAGTTGAATACAGCTCATCTGTCTGGAATTCACACTGTATATCAGACATTAATACAATTGAATGAGTCCAGAAATATTTCACGAGAAGAGTACTACACTCCTCTATTCTCAACAGAATATCCTACACCACCAGACTTGAAATTTTGGGCTTGGACAACCTAGCACTATGCCGCCTACAGTTGGACTTAAGTGTAGTACACACAGTTATCTGCTACAATGTCCTACCAGTCAATGACTACTTCAGCTTCAACCGCAACAATACAAGAGCACACAACAGATACAAACTGAATGTAAACCGCTCCAACTTGATTGCAGAAAGTACAACTTCAGCAACAGAGTGGTCAATGCCTGGAATGCACTACCTGACTCTATATCAAACCCCGACTCCTTTAACCTCCTTTATCCACTATTGACCTCACCCCATTCCTAAGAGGTCTGTAAGAGGCGTGCATAAGTGCACAATTGTGCCTACCATTTCTGTCCTATTGTCCCCATTTATTCATATCTATTTCCTGTATTCTTACTAATGTTTATACTTATACCTATTATCTTGTAAGTGATGACAAATCAAATTAATTAATTAAATAAATAAATAAAAAATCCTTGGTCATTTATTGGTAATCAAATCCTTGCCTTCTATGCAACAAAAGTCACATTATTTTCTCTCTGAAGGAATCTTAATTTGACTGAAATTACTGGAAAATTTGAACTATAGTCTCCCATGACACATATAGGTACCACTGTACCAGTCGTGGCACCTGTCTAATTTTTCTACATTACCAGAAAATAATTGAAAGGCTAAAAACTTTCTAAGCAATCTGCACCTCGGAACATCAATTTTATTTATCAAGAAGAGGTCCCAAACAAATATATAGTAAGTAGTTGTAGCTGAAATTTTTTGGGGAAGTACACCAGAAAAAGAAGAAGGTCCAAAATAAACAGGGAAAATCTGACTATATTGGTCCTTAATGGATATTACTTCATCGACATTATTCATGTTTTGCAGCTTTAACTTCATTTATACTTTTATTATTTGGTTGTTTGTTTATTTACCACCTTTATTATTTTCATAAATAATTCAAGGCAACAAACATACACAATCCTCCTTCCTCCCGTATTTTCATGACAACAACCCTATGAGGCATGCTGGGCTGAGAGAGTGATGGATCCAAAATCACCCAGTAGGCTTTCATGCTTAAGGCTGGATAGAATTCTGTCTCCTGCTTTCTGTTCTTGTGCTCTAGCCATTAGACTACACTGGCTCTTGTTAGGAATGATAGTCACCTAACAGTTGGGTTGGAAATATATAAACCACGATAGTAATTTAATACTGTATCTTTAAGAGAATGCTGTAAGTGTGATTGGCTGAGGTTCCTCCAACGGCCATAAGATGGAGCCAGAAACCTGGAGAGTTGTAATTGCAGGAATGTTCCAATCTCGGATGGCAAACCTCAGATAAAGAATGTTTCCAAGCAAATACAACTCAGGTAAACAAAGTCACTAATCTAAAGGAGGATTAGAGAGAGGAAGTAAACATATGTTAGACTTTAACTAGAGATAATTAATTGTATGGATTACTGTGCTAAACAGTAACGAAAGTTAAGCAGTAACCAAAGTTAACCAGTGATGGAGGATAACTAAAAATGTGTATAAATGCAAGACTAGACTCCAATAAAGATCATCATGATTCAGTTGTTCATGATCAAACAACTCGACTGCCTCGTCATTACAACAGAAACCTGGTTTCTTTCTTCTTGCATTTCCTGTTTTGCAGTATTGCCTGATCATCATTCTACTTGAATTATTGTGAGTCTTGCAACTGTTAGCAAACTCCATTTACTGAACTTTGTTTATGACACTTGACTTCGCTTTTGGATTATCCCTGGACTGAATACTAACTGCTTTAACCGTGTATGATTTGGACTGTTTATGGGACTTTGTTTACCCGCTTACTGGAAGTAAAACCTACATTTTACTATTCAGTGTATCTGTATGCTGGTCATGTGTTATTCAACATCACTCTCACTATGTTTCCCTGAGTGAACTCATTTTCCTAACGGCTCTTACTGATAATTTTTATTGCACTTTTTTCCTTAAATTCAATTTATACTGTTTTTGAATGAGACAAGTGTGAAGGTGCAGGAACAGATAAAGGACTTTGTGTGGATTTCAATGATATGGGAAGAAAGGGCAAGTCAGTTAAACAACAAAAGATATAATTTTATTTTTTATTTATTATTATTTTTTATTTTGTCAAGCAATAATTAGATAACAGGTATAAGTATAAACATGGTTATGAATACATGAAATGGATACGAATAAGAAAAAAACACAATAGGACAGGGATGGTAGGCATGTTAGTGTGCTTATGCACACCCCCTAGAGGCCTCTTAGGAAAGGGGTGAGGTCAATAGTAGACAGTCTAAGGTTAAAGTTTTTGGGGTTTGGGGAAGAAACCACAGAGTCAGGTAGAGTATTCCAAACATTGACCACTATGTTGCTGAAGTCGTATTTCCTGCAATCAAGTTTGGTGCAGTTTACCTTGAGTTTGTATCTATTGTGTGCTCTTGTATTGTTGCGGTTGAAGCTGAGGTAGTCATTGACAGGTAGGACATTGCAATATATAATTTTATGTACTATACTTAGATTGGACTGAAGGCAGCGTAGTTCTAGGTTGTCTGGGTCTAAAATTTCAAGTCTGGTGGCATAAGGTATTCTGCAATGAGTAGAGGAATGGAGAACTCTTCTTGTGAAATATTTCTGGACTTTCTCAACTGTATTAATATCAGATATGTAATGCGGGTTCCAGACTGATGAGCTGTATTGAACTATTGGTCTAGCAAATGTTTTGTATGCTCTAGTTAATAGAGTGATATTACCAGAGAAAAAGCTATGCAGGATTAGGTTTACAACTCTTAGTGCCTTTTTGGCTATGTAGTTACAGTAGGCTCTAGCACTTAGATCATTAGAGATGAGTACTCCAAGATCCTTGACAAAGTTTAGGTCATCAACAAGATCTTGACTATTCAGCTTGTATTTTATTTTCTGATTTTTTTTGGACAATATGTAAGACAGAGCATTTATTTGTTGAGATTTGAAGTTGCCATTTGTTTGACCATTCTAACACATAGCTGAGGTCTTTTTTAAGACTAGCAGTATTGTCGGTGGTGTTGAATAGCTTTACATCATCAGCGAAGAGAACGCAGTTGCTCTTAATATGATCACAGAGGTCATTTATGTAAAGTATGAAAAGAGTTGGTCCTAGAATGCTGCCTTGGGGGACACCACTGTTGACAGGTACATAATTTGATAGGAAGCTCCCAATTTTGACCATTTGTTTGACAGGAATGCTTCTATCTAGTTATGCAGGTGTCCAGAGATTCCATAAGATTTTAATTTTAGGAGTAGTTTGTCATGTACCACTGAATCAAAGGCTTTACAGAAGTCTATGTAAATTGTGTCTATTGCTTTGCCCTGATCAAGTTGTGTAGTCCATATGTTTTTGCAGTGTAAGAGTTGCAGATTACAGGATAGTTTTTTTCTGAAACCAAATTGTTTATTAGAGAATAGGTTGTTTGTCTCTAAGTGGAGGATAATGGATTGGTTAATAAGTGATTCCATGACTTTACAGGTGACGCAGCATAAAGAGATTTGAAAGACAGAACAGTGAAAGCATAGTGCAATTTGAATTCCTGTGAGAAAGGGCAAGTCAGCTAAACAACAAAAGATATAATGCTTTGCACAAAAAGGATCTGTAAATGAATGAAACTATTATTTCCAGCAAATGTGATGCACTAGAATGAGAACTTCAGAGTTGGAAAAAGAACAGTAGTCAGAGCTCCCCTTATTAGCCAGGGAAGAGCTAAATGAGAGCTGAAATTCTTTTATGGACTCTCATTGTGTTTCACCATTGCAACTAATTAATCCTTAAACTAGTCTTACGTGAAGTGAAAATAAATTTAAAGATAAAAACTATGGGAAAACTCAACAGACTTTTTGGCAAAACAAAGTCTGCTCACAAAATAGTGTCAGTGTTCCAATTACACTCTCCATGCAATTCAAAACTCCAAGACAAAGACCATCAAAGTAAGAATTTATTAGAGAAGTCATGTTGGCACATCTGGGGAAAACCCGAATCTGAATTTCCGCGAGTGTTCCCCCTTCCACACTAAAAATCACACTAAAAACCACACCATTTAGTGACTCTGCAGTCACATTAGCCAGTTGTGGATTAAGGCTCACTGGTGTAAGAAATAAGAAAATTCAAAAATAAAATGTAGGTGAAGAGAATATTATATCATAGCATTAAGTAGAAAGTTACTCTATAGACATTTGTTCTCTTGATATGGAATCCTGCTGTAAATATATTTCCTTATGCATTTACTCATTGTTAAATATGTGCCTGCAATAAATTACATCCTCCTGTATCAAGTAATGCCACCCTTATTTCCTCCAGGAATTGGCACGTATCTCAAACTGTCAAGGCAATTCACACCAAAGTGATCAATGAGGAGGATAATAGGAGAAGAGATGAAACATTACCCTAACTTTCTTGATCAATTGAAGTTAGATTTTGCTCTTCAAAGCATCTACTTAAGTTTAATCTTGGCACATTGTGATTTTAAGTTATAGCCAGACTTTACTTTATAAAGGTAAATATGTTAGAGATGCATATAATTATTATGTTGTTCTAAGATGGCTGGAGAAAAGATGTGCTGAAAGTACACTAATATGTAACAGTGTGGTGTTAAAAATAGATACTGTTCTTGGACCATTAGAAAGAGGCCCCGCTGAAGGGACATTCCTTAAAGCCATGTTGGCAAAATGTGTAATGGGTGGTCATTGGGAAGTGTTGAAGGAGATGATGTGGTCTCCATAAGGCATTTCGGATTAGTTGTGCTCGGTCACTGGATCGATGTAGGAGGGGCATGGGGGCGCCGGGATAGAGAAACTATAAAATGTAATGTTCTGAAATCTCAAAGTGTGGTTCTTGGCTCAAACCTCATGTTGAGACAGCTAAGATCCTACCGCTCTTTGCAAACAGCTTTTTCCCTTTTGTTTGCTTTGATTTAAGCTTACAAATAAAATCTTTGTGTTTTTACCGATCCAAGTTTTTGTTATCTGGAGTCATTTCCAACACCAACAAATCTTGGTGCCCTCCTTCTTTGTACATACTGTACAAACAAAGCCATATTCTCAACTTTGTTGGTGCCCCGTTTAGGCCTGGTGTCCTAAGCATGTGCGTGGTCTGCTTAATGGTTAATACACCACTGACATTAGCCAAGCCACCTCATGTCTCAACTACTGCCAAATTCCAGTCACTCCCGTCCAGATGCCAGCAACCTGTCCTTGATCTCTGACGAAACAATGTGGCTCCCCTGTTTCCCCAGCTTGTCCATCCCCCACTGTGGCAGCCCTGAATCTGAATCAAGATGGATCCGGGGCTGACAAATAGACTGTATCTTGATATTTGAGCAGCTATCAGCCATAAAACATGAGGTGCTGAAGGGTAAGGTTTATGCAATATTCAAAAGCATTACTCTTACCAAGGATTAAGTAATTGGTTCACCTAGTCCTTTTATCCTGGGCACATGCACAATTAAACAGCACACAATTAAAGAAAACAATTGACAAAATGCCACAGCACTTAAATGTTTGTGTCACCCACACCAAACAATCACTTTACGTCAGCTCCAGTTGCTTCCAAGACTGCCGTTGGCTGTCCCCAGATATGAAAAATCAAAACTGAGGAAGTCAGCAAACCATACTGGATAATGGAGATTTTGGACTACCAGATTGGGAACTCTACTACCATGCAGCTGTATTAACATGGGTGAGGAAATGGTTAACACTTAGACATAGCAGATTACTGCTTTTAGAAGGCCATGATCTCCAGTTAGGATGGCATGCTTTTTATGGTATAATAAAAATAAAACTCATAGATATTTTCAAAGACACTATTTAAGAAATGTTCTATTTTCAGTATGGGAAAAGGTGAAAGCAAAAATTTACATTAAAATTCCAGTCTGGCTCTCAACAATGGAAGCATTTATACATCCAAACGTAGTAAATCTGGAAAAAAAAATTAACATATAAAAATATCTTAAATGTGGAAGGGGAACTTAAACACGAGTTGCAAAATCAAATTGTATTTGCACAGTACTGGAAAAATATGGAAACACCTACAGAGGTTGAGGTAATTAAAAAAATTTTTTAGATTGCACAGAAATGGACAGACCGACACTAAAAGAAAAGAAAAAGAAGATACAGAGTATTTTCTAACATGGGACTTGTTTTATACATGGTTGGATAGCAGAGGTAGAAATTATTGTATAAAAATACATTGATCCAGACAATAAGCACTTTTGTATGTAATGTGAATACATACAAATAAACTGTTTAAAAAAGGTTCCTACTGATGAACCCAACCAAGTCAGCACTCTGAAACAATCAGATCTCTCTAAGAACAGCTGAATACATCATTTTGGCACATGTGAAACACAAAGCCAAATAGCTATTCTCCCTCCCTGTCACAGGTCACATTGTCCAATTAGGCATTCTGGCATCTCTCTGGTAACTCCTGGTAACTCCTTCATGTCTCTGGCCAACACCTGTTGGGGGGACCTTGGTTCCCATGGGATGATCTGTTATTATTGTCTGGTCTCCCCTCCCCCTCCATATCGTGTGTGGCAAGCTGAGAAACGAAAAGATGGCTGCAGCAGCATAGATTCGTTCTGGGACACCGCAACCATTATAAATACATGCCAGTTGCCAAGCATCTGAATTTTGATGAAGTGACAATGCAGTTATAAATCACTTTTTTTCATTGGGGTTATAATTTTGAGTGATCACTAAATGAATGATTGTAAGTCAAGGACTACCTGTAGAAAGTTCTTCTGAGAAATTTCAGCTCAGCCCCTTTCAAGGCAAGAATGTACAACCCTGGGCATTACTTCAATTCCTTTCTTTTCTCCCTCCCATTGAGAAAATTGTGAATGAATGCGTGAAGGCTGAAAATAGGAAGGAAGCCAGATTTTCACGGGGTGGGAGGCTTATTGGGGCCATTTCAGGCAAGAGGCAGGCAGCAAACAGTACCAAAGGGCAGAAGGAGGAACAACAACAAGGACCAAACTCAGGGTTGTATTGAAAAACAAGGCAGGCCCTGCAGGGACAGAGCTGGGCAGGTAAGACCATGCTGAACGGCACCTGTCTTCTTCAGGAAGATGAATATTGAATTGTTTATGGGGTACTGCTGCCACAAGAGGCAGCATAAAAGAGGGTGGAGGTTACCCCAAGAATATTGTCCTACGAAGAGGTGGAATGAGATGAATTTGCTGCAGGCTTATTTTCAGATTTGTGTACCAGTTGAGAGCTTTAGGGTATTTTGGAGAAAGTAAAAGAAAATGTTTGGAGGGTGGGGTGGAACAGGTGAGGAAACAGCACTGTGTGTGGTCTTATTCATGCATAGTCATCATAATTGGACTGGGCTTGGCATTGGAGGAACTCTTGTGCTCCATATGAGGTTTGTTATGTGTCTCTTTTGGAAAGAGATGGAAGAGTTTCTACAGGTCGAATCACAGGCAGGGAAAGGCAGACTAGGTAAACAATTACCTTTGTTTCCCATTTCTCTCCATCCTCAACCCAACCAACCTTGGTTACAAGTTTATTGCAATCTGTTGATGAAAACCAGGTCAACCAGGCCAAATGGAGCCCCGTCACAAGTCAAGATGCAATTGCCGTACTCACCCTCCTGCCTTCATAAAGTTTTCCCCATATTTTTGTCAGCAATTAAGCAGGAAAAAATGGTTGGTGGGTACCATCCCGAACATCCCTATGTTTGTTATTCAAGGCTTCTCTCCAGTTGTCCTAGTAATGAGGAAAATGGGCAGAAACCAATTTTATTATGATACTTTTAGAACAGGGATGTCCAATCTTGGCCATTTTAAGACTTGTGGACTTCAGCTCCTAGAATTCCCCAGCCAGCAAGTTCAATTCTGGGAATTGCAGTTCACAAGTCTTAAAATTGCAGAGGTTGGACACCATTGCTTTAGAATCACCTTTGTTGACATGAAGGCATTCTAATTCTTGCAGGTAGTTAAAGGGATGACTTTAGATCAGAGGTCTCCAAACTTGGCAACTTTAAGACTTGTGGACTTCAACTCCCAGAATTCTCCAGCTAGCTATGGGAGTTGAAGTCCACAAGTCTTAAAGTTGCCAAGTTTGGGGACCCCTGCTTTAGATTTTGCCACAGTCTTATTGACTACTGTTTTTACTTTGACATTATATAATGCACTATTTTTACTCTCGATACTAGCTTGATATTATGGTTTCCTTGTTGCTTCATAGCTTATATTTATAAGTATAAGCCTACCCTTTCCAGAAAAATTACGACACTCCAATTATGAAAAGGGGGGTGAAAAGAAGGAAATCATTGTGCAGGTGCCTTGGCACTGCTCTTTAGAAACAAATATTCATGATGGGACAATCATGTACTAGGAAATATTATTATTATTAGCTGTAAGTATCTAATCTTCCAAGTGCTCGACTTAAGCAATAGTTTTTAATGTATTCTTGAAGATTCCACTGCTGCTATTCATAGCCAGGAATATTACTAGCCATCTCTGGCACTTGTTTTATTCGCTTTCCCATCAATCTTGTCTCTCTCTGGCAAGCACTCTTAGCTGAAATGCTGTTTTCACTTCCCGGGTGAGCAGAATCCAAGCGATCAATGCCCTTGGTATGTACATAGTAGGAAGGTGGTCTCCTCTGCAGTTGTTGTTTGTGTAGCTTTAGCTTTAACCCAGTGGCTGGTTCTGAGTTTAAGGAACCAGCTCTTCATGGGATTGCCTAGAACAGGGGTGTCAAACTCGTGTCGTCATGGCAGTGCCACAGGACGTATCGTGACTTTCCACCCCCTTTGCTAAACCAGGTGTGCACATCGCCAGCGCCTGACACATCCGATCCGCGGGCTGCAAGTTTGACACCCTTGGCCTAGAACAGGGGTCCTCAAAGGCAACTTTAAAACTTGTAGACTTCAACTCCCAAAATTTCTCAGCCAGCTGTAAAGCAGTTTACAGAGTCAGCAATCTGGGGCCTCATTTTACCTACGGATGGAAGACTGAGTCAACCTTGAGCCTGTCAGGATCGAACTGCTGGGAGTCAGCAGAGTTAGCTTTCAAGACTGCATTCTAATCACTGTGCCACTAAGGCTCTAGTATTTGACGAACTTCTAAGAGAGGAAGGGGGTCAACCGATTCTCCAAAGCATCTGAGGGCAAGACAAGAAGTAATGGATGAAAACTTAACAAAGAGAGGTTCAATCTAGAATTAAAAAGAAATTTCCTGACACTTAGACCAATCAATCAGTGGAACGGCTTGCCTTCACAAGTGCTCTAAGACTGCAGGTTTTTAAGAAGAGATTGGAGACCCATCTGGAATGGCATAGGGCAGTGGTGGCTAACCTTTTTGGGCTCCTGTGCCAAAAATTGTGTGCGCACTGGTGCTCGTGTGCTCATGTGCCAGCACTCAGAAGGCAATGCACGCCCTCTGTTAGGAATATGAGTCACCTAACAGCTATTTGGGTTAGAAATATATAAACCAGGATAAACATTTTAAAACTGTATCTTTAAGAAAATGCAAAACTGTAATTAGGTGTGGTTTCTCAAACGGCCATAAGATGGAGCCAGAAATCTGGTTTGTATTAGCCTTAGTCTCAGAAGAGAGTGTGAGTAAGTCTCTGTTTCCTTCTGTTGGAAGATATTGCCGTTCCTCCATTTCTTCTAATTGACTGATATTACTGGATTTGATGTAAGTCTGATACTGAACTGTTTATGATACTGGAATTTGATATTTGGATTATCCCTGGATTGAAAAAACTGACTGATCTACCTGTGAATGATTTTGGATTGCTTGTTTGGACTTTGCTTAATGTTTCTGGAAGTAAAAACCTACATTTACTGTACAGTGTATCTGTGTGCTGTATGTGTATTATTCAAACACTACTCTCAAATACGTCTCCCTGTATGCGCTCATTCTCCTAACGGGGAATTACCTCAACACTCTCCACACACCCTGCGCATGCGCGCGCAATCCCCCCCACCCCCCTTGCCTGCGCTGCACCTCACAGCTGGTTTGAGGCCTTTTTCGGCCTCCCAGAGGCTTGAAAAAAGCCTCTGTAGGCCGAATAGGCCCATTTCATCACTTCCAGTATTAACAGGAAGTGACAAACGGGCCTATTCATCCTGCAGAGGCTTTTTCAAGCCTCTGGGAGGCCGAAAAGGCCTCAAACCAGCCGAAAATCAGCTGTGAGGCACACGTATGCGCAGTGAGGTAAGTTTACCTGTGGCTCGCATGTTGGCACAAATGGCTCTGCGTGCCACAGGTTCGCCATCATGGGCATAGGGTCTTTTGCTTGAGCAGCAGGTTGGACTAGAAGACCTTCAAGTTCGCTTCCAACTCTGTTGTTCTGTATTCTAACTTGGTTTGGTTTTTCTGTTTGAGACAGTTTTGCTGCTTTCTAGATGCCTCCAGTTTTCCTTATCAATTCCCTGCTGTTTGAAAAGCATCTTTATCTCTTCCTTAATCTCTCTCTCTCTCTCCATTTTGCTTTCGTCTCTTCAAGTATTTTCTTTGTTTCTCTTTCTTTCCAAACTGGTACAACAAGAATCTAGCACTCAGGCCCTTTTCTTTTCTCTTTCAAGTGCCTGTCATACCACACGCCAATTCGTTTATTTATTGTTCTGCTGTAAGCAGCTGGTTGGTTTTGTACCCACTTTTTTCCTTTTCAGCTGACCAGAGGAATCTCTGAGGAGCAAGACGGTCTCCAAGGGAGAACAGATGTGAATTTGTGGTGGAAAGAAGGTCTGTGTGCTTCAAAGGAGGAGAACAGGTGTGTGCTTTAGCGGAAAAAAGAGAAGGGGCTGGACCCAGAAAGGAAGATAAAATGTTCTTTTTGCCTCGTATGTCTCCGCTCCATTACTTCATTTAGTGTTTTGGAAATTAATTGTGTATTTAGATGAATCTTCCTTGACAGGAAATATTGAACAGGGGCATGCATCTTTCTTTGTGTTGCTAATGTTGATCATTATGCCTTACTACAGTGGTGGGATTCAAATATTGTTGCCACTGGTTCGGTGGGAGTGGCTTGGTGGGCGCACTTTGCATGTGTGCACACACTTTGTGTGCATGTATGTGCCAAACGCACACTTTGCGCAGGCACAGAGGCATTCTAACTCGCCTCCTGCAAGCCTACACAACCCCGGTTGCTTTAGCAGCTGCCAGGCGGCACTATTCTGTGCCACGCAAATTCAGCAGATGAAAGTGTGTAAGGGAGCCCGGGCAGGTGGGTGGGCCCAACAGCAGAGGGTACCGGTTTGGTCTCTGCTTCTCATCGCTCCTACCGGCTTGCCAGAACCGGTCAGAACCGGTCGAATACTGCCTTACTACTTACTATGTATTCCAAAAGGTAGGGATTTTTAAAAAACTCCAGATAAACAAAATATGATGATGCAAAACCCCAAAGGCCAAATATTTGTTGAACAGCTACAGCTTTATTTACTAAAGAAGTTCAAGGTTGGTTAAATCAGTTGTATCTTTGGGCTGTCATGGAGTAACAGATACCCAAAAAATCAACTTTTTTAGTTGTATAATTGCATTTCTTTTCTCCTTCGTTTGGCAATCGTTACTGGAAAACCAGAACTGGATAATTCTTCTCCACAAAGTATCATAAACTAATCTCACGGTTACTGTAGCCAGAGGTCTAGATCTAGTGTATGAGGCATATTTACCAAATATGCAACTGGGGACTCTCAGGTGTGTGTAATCATTTATTGTTTTAACTGTTGTTTTAACTATTGCGAATGTTTATTATTTTAAACTTTAGTATATTTAGAAATACAAGGGAGATGGATTGACTAAAACAGGGGTGTCAAATTCAAGGCCCGCAGACTGGATCCAGCCTGCAGAGAGCTTAGATCTGGCCTGTGGGGCTGCCCTGGAAACAGCGAAGGACCAACCCACAGTGCCTCTGCCTGTGAAAATGGAGCTCCATTTTCACAGGCAGAGGGTTGCAGGAGGCCGTCGCAGCCTAAAACGGAGCTCGCGAGGGCTGCGGGTGGGCCTCCCAAGCTCCGTTTTTGCTGGCAGGAGGCTGTTGCAACTGAAAATGGAGCTTGGGAGATATGAGTGATGTCGAGTTGGCCACGCCCACCTTGGCCCCTCGAGGTCAAACCCAACCCTGATGCAGCCCTCAATTAAATCGAATTTGACATCCCTGGTGTAGAAACATGAAATATATACAAGCAAACAAATGTCTTCAGGTTTGGCTGATCCACATTGTGGACAGGACCAGAGGTGGTATTCAGCAGGTTCTGACCAGTTCTGGAGAACCAGTAGCAGAAATTTGGAGTAGTCCGGAGAACCGGCCGATACCGCCTCTGACTGGCCTCTCCTCCATCTATTCTCTGCCTCCCGGGTCCCAGCTGATCGATTGGGTTTTCTTTGGTTGCCCTGAACAGGAGAACGGAGCTGGAAATCAGGTTTGCAGTAACCGTCCCCCAGGAGTGGGGAGGGAAAGGAGATTTTACAGTATTCTTCCCTTGCCATGCCCACCAAGCCATGCCCACAGAACCAGTAGTAAAAAAAAATTTAAATCCCACCCACCACTGGACAGAACCTTTTGAGTTAAACTTGATTTCTGATGACTTCATTTGCACATCTGTGTAGTTTTTCCAGCAAAAATACTGAAGGCCTCCACATTTTCTTCTTTGGAGATAGCTTTCCTATTTCCCAGGCTAGCCAATAGCCTTACTATTCCTGGAAGAAATCCCTAACCAGCTGCAACCCAGGTACTGTCATATGCTGTACCCCATTGACTAGTGACTAAAGATGATGGGCTAGATTTTACAGCGGGTGTGTCAGCTATGGAATCGTGATTCATTGCTGCCACTTAGCTGGAGAAAGTGGGAGGGGGGTGATGTTAATTGAGTAGTTCTCAGTAGACAAAATATAATTCTTTTGATAGTTCAAGTTTAAAGCGTGTGGCACAGAAACAATTGGAACTTACTTTGGGATTGGTTCATGTGATGTGATGATGATTAAAAAGGGGATGGTTTGTAGGTTGGGATAATGTGGGAAGTCCGGGGAAACTTTCAGTTTCGGAATTCCACAAAATGTGCCAGGTGCTATTCTAATAAAAGTACTTTGAGATTATGTTAGTCTTGGAGTTACTGACAGGAATGGATTTTCCCTGGAACGCTGACAAGGTGGGTTTGTTTTCATTTTGGCCTCTTTCTCTCTTTCAACAGATCAGAGCCAAGGTGTAAATTCTGATCCTGGGTCATATTCGTTCCGATTACTGCCATGCCTGTTCTCCTCCCTGCATTCCTGGGACTTTGTTTTTGCCAACTGATTTCTGGTGACGTCTCTGAAAATGACACCGTGGTGGTCACCAGTTCTGGATCCATTAAAGGCATGAGAGTCCTAACTCGATCTGGTGCTGTAGATGCCTATCTAGGAATTCCATATGCTGAGCCTCCGGTGGGGAAATTGCGCTTCCAGAAACCTGTCCCACATCAACCGTGGAGCCATGTCTTGGAGGCTACCCGCTTTGGGAAACCTTGTCACCAATGGACCTCTTATAGTTATCCTTCAAGAATATGGGTTGCCAATAAGCCTCATTCCGAAGACTGTCTTTTCCTCAATATTTGGGTGCCCCACCCACAGCCCTCTGTGTCAGTCCCTATCCTTGTTTGGATCCATGGCGGAGGATTTATTATGGGTGCAGGATCTTTGGACTTATACAATGGGTCAACATTAGCTGCTACCGAAAATGTCATCGTGGCATCTATGAACTATCGGCTGGGGATCTGGGGCTTTCTCTATTTCCCACCGGAAGCCCCAGGGAACATGGGCTTATGGGACCAATATCTGGCTCTGAATTGGTTGAAAGAAAATGCAGCAGTCTTTGGTGGAGATGCAGATAAGTTGACTCTCATTGGCCACAGTGCTGGAGCAGCCTCTGTGGGTTTCCACCTGCTCTCTCCTATAAGTCAATCCCTTTTTGACCGAGCGGTGCTCCAGAGTGGAGCTCCCAATGCCCCCTGGGCTTTGATGCCACCTGAAAAGATCCAGGAACGTACCATTAATTTAATTCATCTGTTGAACTGCAGAAAACAGAACGATAGTGCCACAATGAGGTGCCTCCAAAATAAAGAGGCTGATGTGTTTGTGAAATTCAGATTTTTTCGCTTTCCCACCTATGATGGGCATTTCCTTCCAGAAGATCCAAAGAGACTTCTACAGAAAGGGGACATTCCAGCAAAGTCACTACTTATAGGTATTACAAGGGAGGATGGCACAGTCTTTATACCTCAAGTTCTGAACAACAGAAACAGGACATGGGAGGAGGCCTTGTCAGATATAGACATCATATTACAAAGACAGTTTGAAAAAGACATTGTCAAGGCTATAGCACTTAAGTACAGTGAAGTGAACCAAAGAGGGCCAAATCTAAACCGTCAGTTCTTGGCTCATTTTAGCAGAGATCACAGTTTTCTGTGCCCGCTCATTGAAGTTGCTGCAAGGATGGTAGCAGCAAACGGCTCTGTGTATGTTTACTCCTTCAGTCACCAAATTTCAACTTCCATCTGGCAAGAATGGATGGGTGCAGCTCATGGAGTTGAGGTCCCTTTTGTCTTTGGAACCCTCTCATCACTTCCAGGACTCAATCAATCAGATGCAGAAGCTGACAGGGTACTAAGTCAACGGATGATGCACTACTGGGCCCAGTTTGCCAGAAGTGGGTAAGGTACACTTGTGCGATGTGCTTAAGCAAGCACTAGGGAATTTCTTCCATGAATCTGGGGTTCCGGTATGTGTATTAGATAGGGTAGGACAAGAAGCAATAGATGGAATCTAATCAAGGAGAGAAGCAACCGAGAACTAAGAAGAAATTTCCTCAGAGGGGAGACAATTAATTAGTGGAACAACTTACTTCTAGAAGTTGTGAATGCTCCAACACTGTAGATTTTAAGGAGATTGGACAACCATTTGTCTGAAATGGTATAAGGTTTCTTGCTTGAGCAGAGGATTGGACTAGAACAGTGGTCACCAACCGGTGGGCCGCGGCCCACTGGTGGACCATGAGAAAATTTTGGTGGGCTGCAGAGAAATCTCACCCCCAGAGCACCCCCCCCCCAAGCAATTAATCCAGGCTGCACAGAAACACAAGGCTCGCGGGAACCCTCCCTGCCCACTCACTCCTTACCCAGTAAAATTGCCTGCTAAGTTGCTATTTTTCCTTTTTTTTTTCTTCTTCCGACCAACATCTGTTCTGCTGTGCCCGGAGATTTAGATTGGCTAGAAAGCAGGAAATGGTTGCATTTCTTGCTTTCTAGCTAATCTTTAGATCTTCAGGCACAGCCGAACCTGCCTTAGGACTGAAGATTCTATTATTCAGTGCAGACTCACAGCAAGCAAATTTGAGAGACTGAGCTAGCTGATGGCAGATAAATAGATCACTGAATGATTCTGTGAGCAAGTCAATCTGCCTGCCTGCTTTGCCTGATTTTGGGTAAAAGTTGCTCTTTTTTAATAAAAAAAATCAATATTTACATACATGGTGTGTTGTGAGTTAATTTTGTGAGTTTGCTTGCAAGCAAATTTTATGTGACAGACTGAGCTAGCCGATGGCAGATAGATAGATCACTGAATGATTCTGTGAGCAACTCAATCTGCCTGCCTGCTTTGCCTGATTTTGGGTAAAAGTTGCTCTTTTTAATAAAAATTCAATATTTACATACATGGTGTGTTGTGAGTTAATTTTGTGAGTTTGCTTGCAAGCAAATTTTATGTGACAGACTGAGCTAGCCGATGGCAGATAGATAGATCACTGAATGATTCTGTGAGCAACTCAATCTGCCTGCCTGCTTTGCCTGATTTTGGGTAAAAGTTGCTCTTTTTAATAAAAAATTCAATATTTATATAAATATTTATAATATTTACATACAAGCCATGCCCAGCCAGTCATACGACAACCAAGCCACACCCACAAATTAGGCCACGCCCAGAGAACTGGTTAGTGGTCCCTGGGATTTAAAATTATGAGTTTGGTGGTCCCTGAGGTCCAAAAGGTTGGCGAAACCTGGACTAGAAGACCTCCAAGGTCCCTTCCAACTCTGTTATTCTGATGCTGAAATGACAGACAGATTAACCAAAGTCAATTTTGGCTCACATCAACTTCTATTCCTGAAAGAATGAATAGTATATGTTGTATGTTTCTCTAGGTACTGTGGTCTGCCTTGTGATTGACTTCCACTGCTGAAAACAATTGATTTAGAAATAAAATTAATATCACTTGAAAGTGCTCATCAGGAGGGAATGTGAAGTTGACATGTCAGTCATTGTATCCTTAATCTTGTAGTTCAAGTTGACTGTTGTCTATAATCTGATCATTTTATTTCCTCAACAGGAATCCCTCCAAATTCACGCCCGGCGAAGTTCAATGGCCACGTTACAATGCTACTGAACAAAACATCTACCACATCAGCACTGAGGCACCTCAAATCATGCAGTTTTTGCCACCTGAACAGTGCAGTTTTTTGGAAACCCATGTTTATAACACAACAGGAATTGGTGAGTTACTACTCCGTTCCTTTATGTCAACCAGGGGTGGGATTCTACCAGTTCTATAGAACCAGTTGTTATGATTCTGTGCAGTTTGGAGAACTGGCAAATCGTGCCCCTGGCTGGCCCTGTCCCCCTCCGTCCAGTCAGTCCTTATTACGCATGCACGACATCACTGACTGCATTTTTCCTTGCCCAATCACTCCTTAAGGTATTTCTTTTTTCCCCTCCCTCCTGACGATCAGCTGTTCCGATGATCAGCTGTGCCAAGATCCCTCTCGCTGTCTTCCTGCTTTGCCCAGGAGGCTTCTCTGAAGCCCAGGAGGCAAAAAGACACCCCACCAGGCTCGTTTTTTGCCTTCTTGGGCCCCAGGGAAGTTCCTGGGAGCAAAAACACTCCCCCAGGAGGCTTCCCTGAGGGAAACGCTCCCCCAGGAGGCTTCCCTGAGGGAAACGCTACCCCCAGGAGGCTTCCCTGAAGGAAACGCTACCCCCAGGAGGCTTCGCTGAGGGAAACACTACCCCCAGGAGGCTTCCCTGAGGGAAACGCTACCCCCAGGAGGCTTCCCTGAGGCCCAGAAGGCAAAAAAATAAAAATAAAAATGGGGGGGGGGGGGGTTTGCTGCAAAAAAAGCCATGCCCACCCAGTCACATGGCCATGCCCACCTAGCCATGCCCACAGAACAGGTTGTTAAAAAATTTGAATCCCACCCCTGATGTCAACTCAAATCACTTCACATCACCCATTTTTCCTTCCTAACATATGTAGTTGCCAAAGATGCATTTGATCCCAATTGGCCCCCAGAACTGGCCATTCTAGTGTAGAGGATGTTTTGGTATGTGTCACTAGCCTTGTGCTACTGAATAGTTTAAATCCAAATCGTTTGGATTATGTCTTTATTCAAGTTTGATTTAAACTCTGAGTGGCTTGAAAATGCACAAGGCAGTTGTATCACTTTAAGGATTTTATTTTATTTTTTATTTAAAAAAATCCTGCCTTTATTATTTTTACAAATAACTCAAGGCAGCAAACCTATCTCATACAAGTAAACCTCAAGTTACAACAGTTCACTTAGTGACTGTAAACGCCTCCTAGTGTTTATGACCAAGTCCCGAAATTACGAATGTTGTAGCACCGCAGCAGTTGTTCGCCCTTACGAACAACCACAGAGGCATTGCAACATTCCTCCTATTCCCCCCTCCTCCCATTCCCCATAACTGCTTTCCCCCTTCAATCCTGCTTCCCCAAACTCACTTACTTGCAAAGATCTGTCTCCTCTCTGCCGTGGTTTCTTTGTCTTTGAGGGAACGGAGAGCAGGACGGTTTTGTTCCCTGCATCCAGTCAGCTTGCAAATGCTTTTCGCGCCAAGAATGAAATGTTCTAGGGTCCATGATCTTTTGTAGGGGAAGGGGACGGGGGAAGCATGAGGTAACTCAATGGGTCGGGGAGGCCTTGGGAGCCTATTCCATCACTTGACACCCCCCACCACCCCATGGCCTTCCCCTGAGATACCTTGTGCACTTAAACACCCGCATATTTTATAAGCGAGTGCATGGGTGAAAGCAGGGAGTTCCAGTTACGTGATTCACTCCTATGAATCCTCGAGTTATGAAGGTAAAGGGTCCATTACATTCGTAACTCAAGGATTACCTGTACTCCTTCCTCCTCCTACTTTCCCCGCAACAGCCCTGTGAGGTGAGTTGGTCTGAGAGAGAATGACTGGCCCAAAGCTACCCAGCTGACTTTCATGTCTATGGTGGGACTAGAACTCACAGTCTCCAGGTTTCACCGCTAGTTTTATGCCACTGAATGGTATAAATCTGAACATTTTTAATTATGATTTGATTAAACTGTGGATAGCTTGAAAATGGACCAGGCAGTTGTGCTATTTTAAGTAGGGTGATATTATGCTGAAGGTTCAGCAAAGTATGTATACAAGGAAACTTCACTGAACTCTGGTGTTTTTGTATTGTCACTATTGTACATACATTGTGGAATCACCGAGAGTTACACAGTAGTGGCTGTAATAGTTTCTTTTCTTTTTCCCTTTTCCAGATGCAGTCTAAAGAGATCAGACCAAACCAAATACAACCACTGATCAGAATTTAATGAAAGGAAATCTCAGGCAACTTTACTGTGAACTGTGTACTGGAAAATAAAGCAAAAGATATATATGGAGAACAACTGAAAGTGGATGTGAATGAAAAGGATTTGCTTAAAAATCATATTCAAATAAAAGGGTGATGGAAACTTCAGGTGCATGGTTTTGTGGAAGTATACAAATAGTCCTCAACTTACAACCACAATTGAGCCCAAAATCTCTGTTGTTAAGCAAGACTGTTGTTAAGTGAGTTTTGCTCCATTTTACAACTCATCTTGCCGCAGTTGTTAAGTCAGCCATACAGTTTGTCAACCAACTTGGTCAGTTAGAAAAGAAAGACTCTTGAATCCGTTGTTAATGAAAGTATACTTTACTAAAGCCAAGTGGTTACTGAGTTGCAAAGCCGGATCTGAAGTTTCGTGTGCAAAGCAGCTAGTGAACATTTCCCTTCTCTCCATTTTTCCCCTGGCTATCTCAAAGTGTCCAATTACATTCAAACCAATTGTTTTGCTAACAGTCCCTGGCTTGGTGGGCTGGACGGTTTCACATTCCATTCCACGACCTTGGAATGCCCAGCAGCTCCCATGGGACGGGACAAAGAGTAGTTTTGAGTCCCCTCATCCCAACCTCCCCTTTACTTGCCTGCAGCTCTCTTCCCCCAGACTGGCATCTGGGGAAACAGGGCTGGTGCAGCAGAATGACACTCCTGAGTCAGTTGTTAAGTTAGTTACTAACACGGTTGTTAAGTGAATCTGTCTTCTCCATTGACTTTGCTTATCAGAAGGTCACAAAAGTGAAACACATGACCCCCGGGACATTGCAACTGTCATAACTATGAGCCAATTACCAAGCATCTGAATTTTGATAATGTGACCATGGGGATGCCGCAATACTCATAAAGTGTGAAAAATGGTCATAAGTCACTTTCTTCAGTGCAGTTGTAACTTTAAATGGTCATTAAATGAATGGATGTAAATCAAGGACAACCTGTAGTCTTAACTTCACTGACTGACAACCTCCTTCTGTCTGTTTGATTATTAGGTAAGTGGCTCCTCAAAGACTCCTGTGCAATGAATGAAGGCAAAAATACGAGTCCCAGGATAATGTTGGATCCTGTAATTCCTGCGTAAGCCATTAACCTTAATTGTGAGCCTATATGGCTATCCAAAGTAATAAAATCCAATAACACAACATACCAGGGGTGGGCTGCTGGGGGTTCGCAGGGGTACAGGAGAACCCCTAGCTAATATTCGGTGCAGTTTGGAGAACCCCCAAATCCTGGCTGGCCCTACCCACCCCACTCCTCCTCTCCCAGGAGTCCCCACTTGGCCTGTTTTGGATGCAGGTAAGTGCAAGGCACGTGTGGAGGCTCATGGAGGGTGAAAAACGGGCCTCCCGGAAGTTCGGGAAGGCTGGAAATGGGCCTGTTTCCGGCTTCCAGAGAACCTCCGGAGCCCAATAAGCCCGTTTTCGCCCTCCTGGAGGCCCGAGGAAACCCTCTGGAGCCTGGGGAGGACAAAAACGATTCCCCCACCATGGTGCAAGAGGCCTACTAGGCCACGCCCACCATGGACATGCCCACCCAGCAATCAGGAAGAGAACCCATTGCTAAAATTTTTGAAGCCCATCCCTGAACATAACACAGCATAGGATAGCATAGGATAGCATAGGATAACATAACATAACATAACATAACATAACATAACATAACATAACATAACATAACATAACATAACATAACATAACATAACATAACATAACATAACATAACATATTTTTTCTCAAAGTTTGTCCTATTGTACTTTACTAATTTATTTGATTCTTTTTGTTAATTTTTATTGTTTTTTATTTTTATTTTTTGTTTTAAATATGGTTTTACATTGTGTCAGCCGCCTTGATTCGCCATGGGCAAATAGGCGGCAATATTAAATAGATAGATAGATAGATAGATAGATAGATAGATAGATAGATAGATAGATAGATAAATAATAATGGTTCAACATATTAATGAAGAAATTACTAGCAGAAATTTTGCCAGATGGTCCTTATACAAAACTCAAAAGTGCACAGAATTATATAGTTGGAAAGGATCTCAGAAGCAGCTACCTATTCCATTGGCTTACAGTTCTTACTATCAAGAAACTCCTTCCAATATCTAACTTGAATCTCCTTCTCTATTCCTTCAACCTATTGGTTGGACGCCTGTTCTCCTGAGCTGCAGAGAACAAGTCTAGTAACAGCATTTTAGATATTTGAAGGCTGCTATCCTTCAGTGTTCTCTTCTGCAGGCTAAACATACCCAATTTGCTTTGCCATCCATCAGGTAGTAGCCCCCCTGTGAACTATCTATGGTTTGTAAATTTGTCAAAGTACTTTTTAGATCACTTGTGGACTTCAACTTCAAAGCTGGCTGAGGAATTCTGGGAATTGAAGTCCACAGGTCTTAAAGTTGCCAAGGTTGGAGACCTCTGTTTTAGATGGCATTGAACAGGACATAGTATTCCATACAGGGTCCAACCAAGGCCGAGTAGAAAGGGACAATTACTTCTTGAGATCTGGACTTACGCTGCTCTTAATATGTCCCAAAGTAACATTTGCATCACTCTTTGTTCTCTTCACCCACCTACTCAGAAGAGACACTATGTTGACTAATGACGTTAAAAACTCTTCCTCCGGATTTCAGTTGTGTGGGCTAGTTTTGGTTACTCAGTAATGCAGAAAACGCCCATTCTAGGCCTTTCTTCGTCAGCAATTTTAAGTATCATTTTGGCTTCTGAAAAAACATTTCAGGATCGAAATCATAAACGATATATATCATTGATGTTCAAACAGACAATTATTTATTGTCAGAAACTTAGCAAAGTGGGAATGAACCCCAAACAGTTTGACAGCCTTTTTTCATTTATATCCCATCTTTATTATTTTTATGAACAATTCAAGGTGGTAAACATAACTCCTTCCTCCTCCTATTTTCCCCACAACTATTATCCTGTGAGGTGAGCTGGCCTGAGAGAGAGAGGGAGAGGAAGAGGGAGAGGGAGAGGGAGAGAGATTGGCCCAAAATCACCCAGCTGCTTTCATGGCCAAGGCTGCATACAACTCACAGTATCCTGTTTCATTTTAGATGAATGGTTGTCTAATCTCTTCTTAAAAACTTACAATGTTGGATCATTGACAACATCTGGAGGCATTGTTCTAACTGTTAGGAAGTTTCTCCTTAATTCCAGTTTGTTTCTCTCCTTGCTTAATTTCTATCCATTTTTTTCTTGTTCTGGTGCTTTAGAGAATAGGTTGACTCATTCTTCTTTGTGGCAATCTCTCAGATATTTGAAACACTGCTATTGTGTCACTCCTGAGCCTTCTTTTCTATAGATTACCCAATTCCTGCAACCATTCTTGATCCAGTAAGATCATTCCGGGTTTCAGAGATTTGGAGATGTCTTCTCTCTCTCTCTCTCTCTCTCTCTCTCTCTCTCTTTTTTGCAATATTGGTTGAGGAAAGAACAATTAAAGCCAGTGGATTCCCCTGAATGTCTGAGTGATTGCCCAAAATTCGAGAAGCATGAAAGGGATCTCAGAGTCATGTTACATTAAGGTTTGGGAATGCTTTGAAAACCAGGATCTCTAGTGACAGCAAAAGCTAAATTCTCTTCAAGACTTTATATATATATATATAAAACCCTTGATTTTAAATTTTAATGACCAGATTAACTTTGTAGCTATAGAGATGGCTCGGATGTACTAGAAATGTAAAGCATAAGGTTAAGGTTGAAATGGTGTTTTGTATTCTGTTGCACTGAAAAAAAGTCATTGCTCTTTTTTTTTTACCTTGCACCCATTTTCCCTTTTTTTCTGACCTTTATTTTCATTTGTACTTTATATTACAATAAATTCTATTTTTTTTTAAAAAAAAAAAGTCTTTGCTTATTGATAGGCCCTTTAAAAAGAGCACTTCCTTTATGTTAGTTGTGCCTCTTCTTAACAGTTCTTAGTACAAAACAGACTCAGAGCCTGAGGAATCCCTGTCCTATTGTTTCTCTTATTCTTTTATTTTTCTTATATGTACCCATTTCATGTATTCACAACTATGTATACATTTATACTTATTATCTTGTAAACAATTGGCAAATCAAATAAATCAAATTAAATCAAATTCCGTTTCATTTAAATCCTAATGGTCTTGATAAGCTACCCAGGAGGAGGACCAAGAGCTAAATTCCTCCTCCAGCTTTTTGCTTGGTAAGCAGGTTGTCTTCTTGAAGCCAAATGCTCCGGGGCATCTTAGAAGATGGTCAGTATGCAGAGAGTCCTTTATCTCACAATTTGCATTTGCCTCGGCTTTGCACTCGTAGGTAAGTCCTGGTAAACTACAATTATATGCTTTCAAAAGACTTTCTTTATTCCTGACAGGTCCATGTAATTTTCTTGGCAGGATTTTTGAGAGTAGTTCATTGTTGCCTTTCCTGGATATGAGAGAGGGTGACTATCCCAGGATCAACCATTTCATGTAAGACAGAAGCAGAATTCACAGTCACTGTTTCCCAGGCAGCATCTCTTCCTCCTCGTTCCCCAAGGTCGTTCACACATTCCACCATGTGGAAAAAAACAAAGGTACAAGCACAGATTAGGCGACACAAAGCTCAAAAACAGTAACTGGGAGAAGGACCTTGATCGATCACTTAAACACGAGCTGGCAGTGTGTGGCAGCAGCCAAAAAAGCCAATAGAATCCTGGGTAGTATAAACAGAATCAAAATCACACAAAGTATTAGTACCACTTTATAAAGACTTAGTAAGGCCACACCTGGAATCCTGCATCCAGTTTTGGTCACCACATTACAAAAAAGATGTTGAGACTTTGGAAAAAGTGCAAAGAAGAACAACTAAGACGATTCAAGGCCTGGGGACTAAAACATATGAAGAACGGTTGCAGGATTTGGGATATGGTGAGTCTGGAGAAAAGGAGTAGAGGGGGACATGATAATGGTATTCCAGTATTTGAGGGACTGCCACAAGAGCAGTTGAAGAGGGGGTCAACATATTTCCCTTTCTTTAATTTTTTCCCCCTGTCAATCCTTTTTATTAGTTTATAATATTAAAAAAATACAAAAGCAAATAATAGGAAAATAGGGGAGGGAAAAGGGAAAAAGAGAAAAGGGAAAAAGAAAGAAAAGGCATTGACTTCCGATTCCCTTTGATGCAGGAGAATAAGAAGTAACATCGAATCTCAATGTTTTACTTTTACATAATAGTATAAACTAGCCATTTCTATAACAGCAGGTCTATCTAATCAGTAAAACCCAAACAAAGTTTCCTTTTTTCCACCTCAAACACAAAGTCCAGAAGCGATTTCCGAGTAGAAACAAAAGTACTTGAAAGCAGTCAATCTAGCCATCTCTGCTAACACCATCAGCTTTTTCAACCATTCATCCAATATGGGGATTGAAGTGTCCTTCCATTTTTGTGAATAAATAATCTTGCTTATTCTCCAAAACACCAGAGGGCAGGACAAGAAACAATAGATGGAAACTAATTAAGGAGAGAAGCAACCTGGAATTAAGGAGACACTTCCTAACAATGAGAACAATTAACCAGTAGAACAGCTTTCCTCCAAAAATTGTGGGTACTTCATCACCGGAAGTTGTGTAGGGTATAGGATAGGCAGAGTCTCTTGATTGAGCAGGGAGCTGGACAGATTAACCAGTAGAAGACTTTCCTCCAAAAATTGTGGGTACTTCATAAGTCTCTATCAAGATAGGCAGGGTATCTTGAATTGAGCAGGGAGTCTACATTCTAGAAGACTTATAGTCCCTAAGTCTCTTCAAGCTACTATTTTAATGCAAAAGTCACATTTCTATATATATAAACAGTGTGCCATCTGGGTACAAATGTCTTGTGCAATAACAGTTAAAATTTACAGCCATATTCGTTATTTGTCTACTCTTAACTTAATACTGATATATATATAACATATCTAATACTGTAATGATACTGTAACAACAACAAAAACAAAAGCCTAATCTTAACCTATTTAATTCTATTGATATATTTTCTATATTTCACTAATCTACTTTTATTTCTAACTTTCATATTTATTCTCTAGCTGTTGGTAGAATAGTTCCCATATTTAATATAATGTTCAGTTTGTTCCTTCTCTTTAATTGCAAGTGTTAGCCTATTCATTTCTGCACATTCTAATATTTTCCTAATCACATTCTCATCCGTAGGAATCTCTTCACTTTTCCAGTTTTGTGCAAATACAATCCTAGCTGCAGTTAATACATGAATAATCAGATACACATTTTCTTTATTATAAGTTTCTGGTAAAATCTCCAGCAAAAATATTTGGGTTTCAAATCAATGTGCTGCTGTATTATCTTCTCCAACCACATATGTATTTTTGACCAATATTTTTTGGCTTCTACACATGTCCACCACATATAGTAATATGACCCAAGTGTCTGGTGGCATTTCTAACATTTAGCTGATTTGTCTTTAAACATCCTTGCCAATCTTGCCGGTGCAAAATGCCATCTATAAAACAGGTTGTACAAGTTTTCTTTATATGCAGTTGACATTGTTAATTTATATTTTCTATCCCATAGTTGCTGCCATTTTTCTAATTCTATTGTATAACCAATTTTTTTTTTGCCCATGCTATCGTTGTCTCCTTCACTTGTTCTTCTTCTAATTTGATACCCAATAAATAGCTGTAATTTTTTTTAATCAACCTCTCTTCTGTTAATATTTTATTCAATTCTGTCAATTCCATATAAAAACCAGACAGTTTAGCATCTTTTTCATATCTAGACTGTATTTGCAGTTGTGTGTACCAAACCATATCAATCCCTTGTTCGTTCAATTCTTGTTTAGTTTTGAGCTCTCTCTTTTCATTCAAAATGTCATTGTATCTAATGATCCTATATTAATATTTGGATCAATAAGTGCTTCCATTATCAAAAGCCAATGGTATCTGCAAATAATGCTGTTCTCTAATTTTCTCCAAAACTAAGAATAAAGCATTTCTTATATGTCTTTGAAAGTAACCATGTATCTTACTTTTCCCATACTATAAGAAGGCATGCCAGCCCAATTGCAGATCGTGTACCTCCAATGTCAATAATCTTGTATTTCTCAATACAATCCATTCTTTCATCCATGTTAACACCGTGGCCTGGTGGTATAGTTCCCAATTTGATAATCCAAAACCTCCTCTAGTTCTTACATCCTGTAACATTTTTAAATTAATTCTTGCTTTTTCCCCCTGCCAAATACATTTGATTATTATTTTATTAAGATTCTCAAAGTATTTTTCTCCAATTTTATCAGAATTGTTTGAAACAAGTGCAATAATCTGGGCAATATTTTCTTCTTAATTATTCTTCCTATTAACGATAATTGCAAACTTTTCCATTTTTCCAAATCTATTTTAATTTGTTGTATCAGATTATAATAACTATCTTCTTTGATTGTTACCTGGCACTGGTTTTCCTTGATGCACAGAAGGCATTTGACAATGTGAACTGGCAATTTATGCTGGCACAACTAAAAGTTATGGACTTTTGGGAGAGATTCATCAAGATGATTAAGGCAATATACTATAAACAAACTGCAGAGATGATGGTAAATGGAGATATGACTGAAAAGGTTGACATTAAGAAAGGTACAAGACAGGGATGTCCGCTGTTGCCATTATTATTTGTATTGACACTGGAAGTATTAAATAGAAATATTAGACAGGATAAGGAGATAAAAGGTATGGAAATAAAATAAATAAAAAGGAAGAATATAAATTACAGGCATTTGCAGATGATTTGGTTTTTGTTTTAGAAGATCCACAAGAAACAGGGCCAAAATTAATAAAAAGAATAGTTTGGCGAAGTGGCAGGGTTGAAAACAAATAAAGAAAAAAAAACCAAGATTTTAGTAAAAAATATTACAGAGAAACAGAAAAAAAGAGTTAATGAGGAGATCAGACATTCAGATTACCAAGAAAGTAAAATACTTAGCGATCCAATTAACAGCAAGATGTGTAATGATCAAGGAAGTCTACATTTCTTGAGGTTGGAAACCTCTGGTGTAAACTGTAATTCTGGAGTGTTTGTGGGCACCAAGAAATGACTACTTGCATCCATTCTCTTCAAGAAGAAGAATACACACTCAGCCGATACACGCAACAACATTTCAAAAAGCTATAAAAACATGGTACCTTCATGCATAACCATTTATAATCACCAAACCAGCTGAGTTTTGTTTTTCTGCTTCTGCAGCATATAGTTTAAAGTGCCACTATTGTTCTCGGAAGAATGCTGGGAAAAGCTGCCGTAGGAAAGACACTGTCTGCTTTCCAAGGAAGGAACAGCACTGCATAAAAGTCCAAGTTATTTACAGTAAGTTGAAATCTTGTAGAATAGCCGTGTTCCAATAGGGCAGGGGTGAGGGAATGATGGCCCTTTTATGACTTGTTAAACTTCAACTCCCATAATTCCTGAGCCACCCAAGTCATAAAGGGGCCATCATTCCCCACCCCTACAATAGTGTAAAGAATAAAAATGATCAAGGATGCTGAGTACAACTACAAAGGGTGCCTTGAGTACGAATCAATACATGTGTGTCAGAACATATTTGAAAATGTTTTGCTTCACTTGGCATCCATTGTTATTGTTTGCTTTAGGCTTTCTATCACTTACCTCTATGTACCTTTCTTTGGTTACTGGCCTTTTTAAAAATATCTGCCCTGGATACCCTTTTCATTTTCAGATCTTTACTAAAACTTTTGCACGGGCCATGTTGACCTCTGCTGTTTTTCAATAATTTACAGGTGTAATGTACAGGTGGTGGTCCCTGACTTACAACAGTTTGTTTAGTGACTGTTTGAAATTACAAGAGCACTGAAAAAAGCAACTTATGACCATTTTTCCCTCTGTTTTCCTGTGCAAGGGAAACAAAAGAAGACCCAACCGATCAGCTGGGACTCAGGAGGCAGAGAATACATGAGGGCAGGGCCAGTCATAGGTGGTATTTGCTGGTTCTCCAAACTACTCAAAATTTCCACTACTGGTTCTCCAGAACCGGTCAGAACCTGCTGAATACCACCTCTGGTTGAAGTGTCTTTTGCAAACTTCTGACAAGCAAAGTCAATGGAGAAGCCAGATTGATTTAACAACCATGTAACTAACTTAACAACTGCGTGATTCACTGAACAACTTTGGCAAGAAAGCTTGTAAAATGGGGCAAAACTCATTTTACAATTACCTTGCTAAAGAGACAAAAATTTGGGGCTTAATTGTAGTCATAAGTTAAGGACTACTTGTATTTTAATGGCTCCTTTTGTAGGAAAATGTATCCATGCTGGGTTCATTTTACTTTAGCTTATTCTGTGAAATACCATTTATCATTACTCTGAGTTTATTTAAATCTGCATTCTGAAAGTCCAAGATAAGCCTTCAGACATACCTTACTTTAATTTCTCTTACGGTTAGGAACTACACCACGATATGATCAATTCCCCCAAAGATCCTCTTGTTTTCACTTCCTTAATTAAGTCTTACCTACTGTATTTGTTATTAACCAACTTAAATCTAGCTTGGAAAGGTTCTATTGAGAAAAACAAGCCACTTTTAAAAAAAGTCATCCTGTTTTGGTGACTTTGAGTGATATCTAAATTAGACTTTCAGTGGAAAACAAAATGGAACTAAAATCAAGTATAAAGAAGAAGACCAAATTAATAACCACAGGTACAACAACCAGAATTGGCAATTTATTCATTTATTACATTTCTACAGTATTCATCACACTGTCCAATGAACATATCGAAGTGAAGGGTAGCTTCTGCCTTTTAGGATCAACCATCAACAGTAAAGGAAGAAGCATCAAGAAATACCCCAGACTAATTTGGTGGAGCAGCCATGCAGGGCTTGGAAAAGACATTTAAATACCATGATGTGTCTCTGCCAACAAAGATCCGAGTAGTGTAAGGAATGGTATTCCATGTGACACTCTATGGCAGAGGTCTCCAAACTTGGCAACTTTAAGACTTGTGAACTTCAATAGCTGGAAGTTAATAGCTGGAATTCTGGAAGTTAAAGTCCACAAGTCTTAAAGTTGCCAAGGTTAGGGACCCGTGCTCTATGGAAGTGAAAGTTAGACACTGAAGATCAGGCTAGGAATTGGTACCCTGAACTTTGGTGTTGGAGAAGACTCCTGAGAGTACCATGGACAGCCAAGAAAACAAACAAACAGATCACCATACAAATCAACCCAGATTTCTCACTGAAGGCACAAGTGACCAGGCCCAAATTGTTGTGTTTTTGTCACATTATGGGATGACCCAGCTCTCTGGGAAAGGCTCCAGTTCTGGAAAAGGTAGGAAGAGAAGAAAGAGGCTGACCGATAGTAAGATGGATGGATTCAGCTAACGTAATAATGGAGGTACCATTGGAAGACTTGAAAGACCAAGTTGGGGACATATTGTCTCAAATAAAATATATGTGGTCACAAGGAGTCAAACATGAGTTTGTGGCACATAATCAATCAAAGCATAAATAGAATAAGAGAAAACTTGCATATGAGCCGTGGTGGCACAGTGGTTAAGAGTACAGTACTGCAGGGTACTTCTGCTGACTGCTAGCTGCCTGCAAAACAAAACTGTTGTAAGTCAAGGACTACCTGTTGTAAGTGTCCATCTTAATCAGGAATTGAGTTCAAGGCTTGCATGACGTTGACTCTTCCTATCAAAATATTAATTAAAACTCTCAATGCTCTTGCTTCATGAAGTATGATAGAAGTGTAGCTGTTTGATTTGGTCTTCAAGTTACAACCATTCCTTTGCTGACCATTGAAAGTTACAACAGCATTAAAAAGTGACTTTTGACTGGTCCTCACACTTATGACTGTTTCAGCATCCCCACGGTCGCATGATCAAATTTTGGCCACTTGGCAACCGGCGTGCATCTATGACAGTTGCAGTACCTCAGAGTCACGTGATCGCCATATTTTGCGACCTTCCCAGCCAGCTTCTGACATGCAAAGCCAATGAGGGGAAACTGGATTTGCTTAACGACTGTGTGATTCACTTAACAACCATGGCAAACAAAGGCCATAAAATCGGCCATGGCTCACTTAACAACTGCCTTGCTTAGCAACAGAAATTCTGGTCCCAATTTGTGGTTGCAAGTCAAGGATTACGTGTGTGTGTGTGTGTGTGAAGATGCACCTGTGAGGATGCAAGCTGTCCTGTTGGTTTTAGCAGATCAGGAACAGACTACCTGGCTAAACAGTTTTATGAATCATCAAAGTGAATCAACCAACTGAAGTGAGTTGATTGGAACCAGTGAGTTTTGCAACTCATTTTACAACTTTTCTTGCCCCGTTTGTTAAGCAAATCATTGCAGTTGTTAAATTAGGAACGTGGTTGTGAAGTGATTCTGGCTTCCCCATTGAACTTTGCGGGTTAGGAGGTCGTAAAAGGGGACCACGTGACCCTGGGACACTGTGTCAGAGTATATTCATGAACTGGAATAGAGCATGATAACAAGGTCAGCCAATGAATAGGTATAGCAGTTAAGTCAGCCAATGAGAACTGTTTGGAAACTGAAACTAGAAGTAGCCTAGGAAACTGAAACTAGAAGTAGCCTAAGCGTGGCTCTATATTAAGCTCTGCAACTCTGCAGCTATGTTGAGCTCTGAGTCTGTCTATTGAAGATGAAACTGCTTCTCTTCTCTGCTTGGCTGCTGAACTAAAGTGAAACTGATCTCTGTTTCTGAACTGCTGAGTTGCGGCTGAAGCTCTGAATTTGCAGCATGTCTACTTCTGTCTGAGTTTGCTACATGTTGGAGAAATCTACAACTGGTTTTTAAAATCTACTTATTAAGTTTATAAATATGTTAAATGAAGCATCAGCCATCTGTGTTTATTTTTCTGGAACTGAATTCATGTTGCAAAACTCTAAATACACTGCCACCGTCATAAATGTGAGTCAGTTATCAGGCATCTGAATCTAAATCGCATGAACTTGGGGAGGCAGCAATGGTCATAAATGTGAAAAATGGTCATAAGTCACTTTCTTCAGTGCCGTTGCAAGTTCGAACAGTCACTAAGCAATCTGTTGTAAGTCGAAGACTATCTGTATTTCTAAGGTAGACACTTTAAAATATATAGATACAGTATATATACATTCAATCCATGTTAGGGAGAACTATCTTTGGGGTTCTGTTATTTTAATTGCATTCTTATTTTTGCATAGATTTCTTGTACAGTATTAGCTTCTATAGTCTTGTTTGTATTACAATCCTTTGGTCCGTGATTCCGATAAATTTATTTATTTATTTATTTATTTATTTATTTATTTGATTTGCCAATTGTTTACAAGATAATAAGTATAAAGTTCTGGGAAGGGCAAAAAAAGAAAAGAGAAACAGACGGGGCGTGCGCTTGCCGCCAGATTCCATAGTGTTCTTAATGCCAGTTCTGAAGACATCAAAACAGTTCTCAATCTCAATCTTGGTGTCTTTTTGCAGAAAACAGGCTGATATTCTCAAAGGCGGGTTGTTCTGATGAGGAAAACTGTGATCGAGGAAGGAGAAGCAAATATGGCTTCGTCGTGAGAATTAACTGCTGCAGAAAGGATCTGTGTAATAACATACTCTATGATAATTGACTGAGGTTGTGTGTTAAGAACTTGCCTTTTTTCTGTGTGTTCCCTGGGCAGTTGAAAATTTCATTTCTATTTCCAGATATGCTACCTGCCTGAGATAAAATTAAGGAGAGATGTATTAATATATAATATTAAAAATATTTTTATTTAATTTTTTTTTATCATGGCCTTTATTTCCCTATTCAGTATTCCATACATAAGGTAGAAGAGAATAGTCGTAACTCAGGATTGTAGCTGTGGGATCCTTGGTATTCTCTGATCCTGGTTATTTTCTTGCAGGCGTTTCATTACCTAATTAGGTAACATCATCAGAGCTGTTACACTGTCACACCGTAGTACTGATGATGTTATCTAGTTGGGTAATGAAATGTCTGCAAGAAAACAACCAAGCTCAGAGAGCATCAAGGACCCCATAATACATAAACAAACTCCATACTTAAATAAAAAGAGTTTTCTAATTCCCGTTAGTGATTCTTTTTGAGCTAAATTCTCTCTGGCAACATTTCAATTTTTCTGTGTGAGTGTTTACTTTCCACCCCTCCAATACTTCAACACTGACTACTAAAGCAGGACCTCAGGGACCACCAAACTCATAATTTTAAATCGCGTGGACCAGAGATTCTGGGAAAATTCCAAAAATGTCTCCAGGAAAATTCCCCACCCCATTTTCCTACCGATCGATCATTCTTTATTTGGAATCACAGGATACTGTCTCCAGTTCTGTTCTTGGGAGTGGGGGGAAATAGGAGAGAGAGAGAGAGACTTTTGGCTTCATGGAAGGAAAACAGCAGAAGCAGCAGAAGTCTTTCTTTCTCTCCCCCCAAATCTGCCAGAAATGTGTCTCTGTGAGACTTGTCACACCAGCGCACCCTCTTGGGACAGGATGTCTTGCAGGGACCCAAAGATTCATTTCTGGTGAAGTTTGGGGGAGAGAAAGAAAGACTCTGCTGCTTTCCTTGTGTGCAGCCAAAATCAGAAGAAGAAAGAAGCGGAAAGAAGCAGCCCAGTGGCCAGGCGAGGCGCATGGGGGGAGTGGGGCAAGTTCCCCCCTCTGCCCTTTCTTCACTCCCCTCACTACCTCATGTTGTTCGCAATGCAAGCAACACAAGCCTTGTGTTTCCATGGGCCATGTGGGTGGCACAGCCTTGTGTTCCCACACAGCCTGGATTAATTGCTTTGGGGGTGACGTTTCTCTGCAGATCCCCAAAATTTTCTCATGGACCACCAGTAGTCTCCGGCTCACTGGTTGGCAACCACTCATCTGGACTGTTGCAATGAGCTCTATGTGAGGGGGTGGAGGCTTTTGAAGACCACTCAGAAGCAATAGCTGCTCCAGAGTGAAGTAATGTGGATAAATTAATTAATGGGTATATTTTATTTTATTTTATTTTATTTATTTATTTATTTATTTATTTATTTATTTATTTATTTATTTATTTATTTATTTATTTGATTTGCCAATTGTTTACAAGATAATAAGTATAAGTGTATACATAGTTGTGAATACATGAAATGGGTACATGTAAGAAAAATAAAAGAAGAATAAGAGAAACAATAGGACAGGGACGGTAGGCACGTTGGTGCGCTTTATGCACGCCCCTACAGACCTCTTAGGAAAGGGGTGAGGTCAATAGTAGACAGTCTAAGGTTAAAGTTTATCTGGGTAATGCCTACCTAAAACATCTCAGCAACTTGTGTTGCTTCTCAGTGACCTTCTGGGTGGAATTCAGGATGCTGGGTTTTCACTTATATAGGTAGTCCTCAAATTATGACTATGAGATCCACAAATCATGACAGTCATAAAACAGGTCACCACATGACTGTACTGAATTTTACATTGTTAAGTGAATGCCACGGTCATTTGCAAGAACCTGGAAATAAATGCCAATTTCCGACAAAAACATCATAATTTGCAATCATGTAACCATAGGGCGCTGCAAACAGGTGTAAAGGCAAACCATTTGCCAAGCCCACAAAACGTAGCCATGTAACGGGAGGCAGACACCAGAACTTCGAAACTGGGTTGTAAGTCTCTTTTTGAGGGTCTGTCAGAAGTTTGAACAGCTGCTAAACGAGCAGTTGTAAGTTGAGAACTATCTATATTGTCAGTGGTGGGATTCAAAAAATTTTTACTACCAGGTCTATGGACGTCGCTTGGTGGGCATGGCATGCCTTGGTGGGTGTGGCTTGATGGGCCTGGTAGGGGAAGGATACTGTTGTCAACTCACTGAACACTGAAAGCAACTTGGGAGAATGTTAAAAAAGCACTAGCTAAAGCAGCACAGACCTATAAAAAAACAGGCAAACAAACACCAAGCCCCGCAGTGGCCATTCCAGGTGGGGGAGAAGGTCTACCTCTCCACAAAATATCTGAGGCTAAAACTCACTAGCAAGAAACTGGGGCCAAAGTTCATGGGACCATTCCCCATAGAAAAGCTTATCAATCCCGTCATGGTGCAGTTGAAATTGCCCCGATTGCCAGGGAAGATACACCCGGTATTCCATAGTAGCCTCTTAAAACCTGTGGTCGGATTGACCCTGAGGCCCCTACCTCGTGAGCCCCCAGGCCTGTGGTCATAGGAGGCCAAACCCATTATGAGGTGCAGCGAATCCTTGATTCGAGGTGGCACAGGAGACAACTCCAATACTTAATCAAGTGGAAGAGCTACCCATTATCAGAGGCATCTTGGGTAAAGAGTGGGAACGTCCTGGCCGATCACCTTATATAGCAAGATATATAGAGCAGGATTCCATGCAGAAAATCCAACCAAGGCTAGGGGGGCTTTGCAACCCTAAATTCTATATCTGCACTCAATTTGTTTTGCTTTATATAGGTCACCTTCAAGAAGTGAGAGGAGCCGAATGTCAACTCATAAAACATTCCCATGCCTGTTTTAGCAATTGCCATAAAAAAGAGGGGGGAGGGAGGAAGAAAATCTGGAAGAGCAGTTGAAAGCAAAAGTACATTCCAGCTCTTATCTTCAAAAGTTTGTAAGCCCTCAAATATATACTGTATAATTGGAGAAAGCGAATGATGACACCCAACCTGTGAACGTGCTCAGTTGGAGAATCTGGTTAATGAGACACCCAGGGGGAAGGGGGGAAACAGGGTCACAGGTGACTGTAAATTATGTATGGCAGAGTTGGCTTCATACAGGGCAGTGCCAGTATGTCGCCTCTAATGAATCCTTTGAAGTTTTTTGAAGTTTGGCTCGAGAATCGTGATTTAATTAGAACAATTGCTGGAATCCTGACAACTGTAAAATCTCCATTCCCTCCCCACTCCTGGGGGAAGGTTACCACTGTTTCTCTGAACTACTCAAATTTTCCACTACTGGTCCTCCAGAACTGGTCAGAACCTGCTGAATACCACCTCTGTATACAGCCCTTTTTGGCAAAGGACCCAGTAATTGGTGAGACTGTCTACCTCCAATCATTTCTGTTCATCCCATGAGATCAGAGAGGGTAGGCATACTCCAGATCCCTTTTGTTAAACAAATCATGTAATGTGACGCAGGAAGTTTGCCTTCTGTGACATCACACCTACTCCCCACATCCCCCAACATTCAGATGAACCTGGCCTCATTGGCACTGAAGACTTCTTCGTCATTCAAAAAATGGGCCAATTTGTTTTGGTCTTTCTACTCATATTTTGATGGGAATGGTGCAAGTGTGTTGGGCTGTTTCAATTATTTTTAAATTGCTTCTTGTTGCTAATTATTCTGCTGTTTGCTGGCCACGCAGGGCATATAAAAATACACAAGCAAGTAGTAAACTATTACAGTGATCCTATTTATTTAGCATTTGGTTTCTTGAATCAGTCAACAGATGTACAATGTCAAAGAATGAAGCCACCAAATCGTTCATTTCTTACACCTTAATTGTTCTACTGATTGCTGTTTTCCTTACATTAGACAAGCAAGTTAGGAGTCTGGCTCAGTTGCCCGTTTTGTTAATGAAGTAAGAGAATTATATCCTCTTCCATTGTGACTTTTCTATGCATTGTGTATTCTATTTAAAGAAAACATAAGAAAACATAAAGAATGGAAGTTAGAATAGCAAAACATGATCTCTTTTGATTGACTGATTGCTCCAGAAGTTATCCGTTGAGAATTATTAATCAAATATTTTGATTAATAATCAGAAGGCTGATATTTTAGATCCATTTCAGGTACAAATACAAGTTATTTTTAAATGATAGCACTGCTTCCAGCTGAGTTTTGAGTTGGTTTCTTTGTGATTAATATTCTTCTACTGTTCTTGTTTTCCTGTTCTTGTGTAATGTTTGCTGGGCTCTTGAAATATTTCCTGGGACAAGAAAAGAAAACAAGATTTTGCTTTAAAAAATAGTAGACATCAAGATGATTTGCTATCTCACTCTCCTCAATTCTTGGGCCTTCTCTGAAATTTGCTTTTCTTTTTCTTAAAGACTGAGATGTTGCACTGCTTTGACAAAAGAAGTGTTGAAATTGCACTTCAAACTCAGACCCTTTCGGATGTGTGTGAAATGTCATGATGCAAGTACAAAATTTAGGTGGGTTTCTGTTGCAGTACAGGTAGTCCTTAACTTACAACCATTCATTTAGTGATCGTTCAAAGTTACAACATCATTGAGAAAGGTGGTTACAACTGATCCTTGCACTTATGATTGGAATTAGGGTGGATTTTCATCAGTCTGGTATTTGTAATTGAAAGAAAGTCTTAATCTAAAGTTTGAAAATGTATTTTTTCCTTTATACAGTATATAATGCTTAAGTAATTTCTAAAGTTTATAAAATATTATTAAAATGCATTTGAAAATTTCAATGTTAAGAGAAAATTAAAGAAAAAGATGTATTAGCTTAAAGAAAAATTTAGAGTTTTAAAAAAGATGTATGCAAGAAGAAGAAAAAATATTCTATGAGGGTAACTTGGAGGGAGTAACATAAATTGAATGAGTTAATTGGAGTTAGCTGGAATTTTATTGGTCTGAAAATGAACTTTAAAGTATGTATATTAAGAAGAAGTTTAAAAAAAGATCTACTAGAATGTTTTGATTTTAGACATTTTTTAAAGAAAAGCTTAGTGTTTTAAAATGGATGAAAAAAAAGTATTTTCCCCTTAAGGTTAAAGAATCTGAAAGAATACGGTGAATTTTGTTAATATAAATAGTGATAGTTTAAAAAGATTAAATGCAAATAGAAATACATATTATTTCAACAGCAAGGAAGATAAAGCAGAAATGGTTAAATTGATTTAAAGAGAAGAATTCAAACTTAAATATATTCTCCTATTCAAAGAGGAGAACGTATTAATGTTTTACTTGGATATAACTTCTGGATTTTGCACTTGCAATGAAAAAAAAAAGGAAACCTTTGCTTTAGTTATGCTGATTAGATTTGTTGTTATAGAAATGGGTAATTATATACTAACGTGTAAAAGTAAAAAGTTGAGGTTGTAATGTTATCTTGTACTATGTTAAAAAGAGTCAGAAGTCAATGCCTTTTTCTTTCTTCCCCTGTACCTCATATTTTCTTTTCCCCCTTTCTTTTTTCTTTCCTTCATATCCCATTTTTATTTTTCTTTATATTTTATACAATGATAAACAGTAAAGGTCATAAAAAAGGTTCAAACATTTTAGCAAAGGGTTCTCCGCCTGGTTGCGGGTGGGTGTGGCCATGGTGGGGGGAGCGTTTTTGTCCTCCCCAGGCTCTGGAGGCTCTCTGGAGGCCGGAAACAGGCCCATTTCCGGCCTTCCTGAACTTCCGGGAAGCCTGTTTTTCACCTCCCCTGAGCCTCTGCGGATGCCCTGCACTTACTTACATCCAAAACAGGACGTGTGGGGATTCCTGGGAGGGGCGGCATGGGCAGGGCCAGCCAGGAGTGGGATCTGAGGGTTCTCCGAACGGTACAGAATATTAGTTAAGGGCTCTCCCGAACCCTTGCGAACCCCCAGCAGCCCATCCCTGGTTATAAGTCAGTTGGTCCCAGCTTTGGTCATAAGTCAAGGGCTACCTATCTTGCAATGCCACTTTTCCCAGACTGACTTGTCTGACCCCTTTCCAGCAAACAGTGCTATCTAGAATAAAATGCAATTCACGGTACAAGTCTGTATATGGTCCGTCATGAATAACTATTATTAGTTTACTTATTTCACTAAGGAAATAAATTAACTTCTATGAAACATATTATTAAAGAAGCACTTTAGGATCAATAAAGAACCAGTTCAGCATTAATTCCCCTTCAACAGTGAACAGAAAAAAAAAATAGGGCCAGAATTTTAAAACTGGAAGCTTGTAATTAAAACAAAAGAAAAGAAAAAAAAGAAAAGGGGGAAAAATCTTGTGATTTGACTACCCTTATGGCACACACCGCTATTGCAGCAGCAGCTTTTTGTGGGCAGAAAAGTCATAAAATTCTCAAGAAATTACAGGAGTTCAGGAAAACCTGTAGTAAATACGTAAGAAAAACCCTTGGATCTTCATTTACAATCAAGAGGACTAATTATACAACTCTACAAAGAAAAGTCTACCATGGACGTATAAATGGCTTCCAATTGCATAAATTATGATCAGAACAGCAACTCAATTTGTATCGAAAATGGGTCTTTGGGTCTTCCCAGTAACTCCCACATTTATTCTGTTCATCTTCCAAACAGGTTAGCATAAGTTTCTCCAGACGCATACCTGCATTTAAAGAGAAAGGAACCACATTTCAATTCTCCCTACTAATTTCCCGTGGAATATGCATCTCACATTTTTGTAAAGTCCTTTGTCCCCGTGACAAGCAGTTCTCGACTTACAACAGTTCATTTCCTGACCATTGGAAGTTCCAACGCCATAGCCATTCATTTATTTGATTTATATTGCCGCCTATTCGCCCAGGGCGACTCGAGGTGGCTTACACAACGTAAAACCATATTTAAAACAAAAAAATAAAAATAAAAACAATAAAAACTAACAAAAAGAATCAAATAAATTAGTAAAGTACAATAGAACAAAATTTGGGAAAACAAGAAACAAAACAAAAAATCAAAAACCAACTCCCACCCTCCTCCCAATGACAGCAGATCACACTTGCCACCTGATGGGCTCCATCCCTCTCTGGGTTCCCCAGGCCCGTTGGCAAAACTAGGTCTTCAGTGCCTTTCGGAAGAGTATTAGTGAGGGGGGGGCATTCTAATACCTGGGGGAATGATGTTCCAGAGAGACGGAGCCACCACAGAGAAGGCCCTTCTTCTGGGTCCCACCAGGTGTATCTCCCTCAGGAATGGGGCCCACAACATTCCCTGCCACAGTTTGCAACCTTCTGACAAGCAAAGGCAATGGGGAAGCCAGATTCAGGTAAAAAACGTGCTCCCAACTTAACAACTGCAGCGATTCGCTTAACCATGGTGGCAAGAAAGGTTATAAATGAATGGTTGGAAGTCAAGGACCCCCTGCATTACTCCTAGAAAAGCCAGCTCTGTCACAGGAATGTAGTAAGAATCCTTACTTCCGAAGACTTGCAGGTGGCCACACACTCCCTCAGAGGTGAGGCAGAAGCTGTTAAGAGGAAGGCAAGGAGCCACTGGCCATGAGGACATGCAGTTTCGACAAGTCAAAGTATCTACTGGGAAAAAGACAGAAAGATTGTATTCTGCAACAGAGTTCCTCAATTGGGGGCAAGGGAGAGGGGATGGTTTTGTACGAGTGGCTAGCAAACTTGTGCGCCAAAGGTGGTATTCAGCAGGTTCTGACCAGTTCTGGAGAACCGGTAGCGGAAATTTTGAGTGGTTCGGAGCACTGGCAAATACCACCTCTGACTGGAGATTTTACATCATCCTTCCCCTGCCACGCCCACAGAACCGGTAGTAAAAAAAAATTTAATCCCACCACTGGTGTACACATGCATGCACAGCTCCATTTGCATGAGAGGCCTGCACGCACGCCTGCCACTCTCTTAAATGGAGTGCATGCATTTGTCCGCTGCTCACGCAAGTTTGCTGGCCATTTCCGTGGCCTGGTTGCTGGCCATTTCCGTGGCCTCGTTGCTGGCCATTTCCGTGGCCTCGTTGCAATCTCCTCACGACCCACTAGTAGGCTGCAGCCCACAGGTTGGGAATCCCTGTTCTACAAGTATCCTGGCCCTGTGCCATGTAGGGCTTTTAAACCCAGCAAGCTACAGGCCAATAACTTATTTAAAATGTGTTCATTCTGCACCCCATCCATTCATTCTTATCCTTAACATTTAGATAATGTCACGTTTCCTGTTTTGTAGTTTCTAAAATCCAACAAAGTTAGGTTATTCTAGTAGAGATATAGAAATCTGTATCAAGAACAATAACATTTAGACTTATATACTACCCTACAACGCTGTACAGCACTTCTTACAATGTCGGTCAGCATTATTCGCATATTGTCCCCAACAATCTGGGTCCTTGTTTTACAAACTCAGAAGGATGGAAGCCTGAGCCCCATCAGGATTGAACTCCAGGCTGTGGGCAGAGTTTGCCTGCACTTAACCACTGCGCCATCAGGGCTCCATCCAGCTATCTATATATTACTAATACAAACAGTTGAAAAGAAACAAGTATTAATGGTAGATAACGTTTGGTTTAAACATCACTGCAAGTATCTGTTCTGTAAAACACCTTATCGATGTTGGGCTCAGCTGGGCTAGTCAGTATTCCTAGGCCATAGGTGTCTTTCTTCGCTGGAAAAGCCCTGCTATTGATTCAGTCACATTAATTACAAACCTGATAGGATACAGTAAAAGATAAAAAGGATTTCTTGCTCTTCTCTCAGCCTATCTGAGAAAAGAGATCCCCCTAATTCTATGAAAATAACCTCTGGTTACAGATTAGACCTGGCTGGGGAATGGATTGGGCTTTTTCTAAGACATATATAGGTGAAGTGCCAGAAGCTAAGGGCTCACCTTAATGCAGCCAAAATCACCATTTTCACTCTTTAGAAGCAAAGTCTCCTTGACTATATTAAATATTTAATAGGAAGGGGGGGTATAAAACTTTCTCCCAATGAGCCTAATGAAGACCTCTATCTTATCATGCTAACAGCAATAACAACCTTTTTTTTTTTTTTGCTGCCGAGCGCTCAACTCCCAGGCTTCGTGCTTTATTCCCTTAGATCTGGGTGGCCATCAGTAATTTTCAACCAAGAGAGCTTCGGGTATAATTGACATCAGGAAATGTTTGTGGGGGTGGGAATAATAGATTGGCAATATATCCCTATTTTTATTAGGGACTTACCTCCCATCGTGATGAAGAGAAGATCGACTATAAGTAACCAAAGCTGAACCATGCCTGTTTACTCCCAAGTCTGTCAGAAAAGGCTTGGATAGACCTTGCCATGGAAAGAGAAGAAGGGATTTTTTTAAAAAAAAATCTGTGGGTAGTTGTATTTTTAATTTAATCACACATCTACATTTCAGAAATCAGCTTGTACTTGTGTAGGTTGATCAACCATACCAGTGATGGACATTGAGATCATGGAACAACTTTCAACTGTTTGATCTGTAAATTAAAATTTTTCAGTATCAACATCAATGGGGAATTTTGAGGCCCACTTATTGCTTGGAGTATGGACAATTCAATATCCATCTCTCCTATCATAAAGCGTTTTCACCTTAGACATAAATACCGCTAGAAAAAAACTATACAGGTCTCTAGAAAGAGGACGATGCAACTGTTCCACCTTAGGGCCTCACTGTTGGCAATGCAACACGTACTCTCAGTATCTCCAGTCCAACTCCTCTTTCTGAAATTTCTAGCTATGAACAAGGGTTTTATGTTCCCTCTTCCACACACGTTTCCTTCAATAGAAAAAAAATAGGAAGAGGGTAAGAACAGCACTGAGGAGATTGTTTATGAAAACTGCAAATATCTCAAGAATGACAAAATGTTGTCTTTCTCTCTCTGGATCTTCTCTACTAGTCCCTAAGAATACATTCAGAGGATTTTTCTTGTCAGAACTCTGCATAACCTCAAACTACAGAGGGGGGAGTTCAAAAATAATGCTAGAAGTTATTGCTTCAGAGAGAGAGTAGCGGAAGCTTGGAATCAACTTCCAGCGGAGGCGATAAATCAACTGTAAGTACAGGTAGTCCTCAACTTACATCAGTTCATTTAATGACCGTTCAAAGTTACAACAGCACTGAAAAAAGTGACTTATGACCGTTTTTCTAAGTTATGACCTCTGCAGCATCTTCATGATCATCTGATTAAAATTCAGGTGCTTGGAAACTGGTTCATACTTATGACTGTTGCTGTGTCCTGAGGCCATGTGGGACCTTCTGACAAACTAAGTCAATGGGGAAGCCAGATTCACTTAACAACCAGGTTACTAGCTTATCAACTGCAGTGATTCACTTAACAACTGAGGCAAAAAAGGTCATAAGCTGGTCAAAACTCACTTAACAGAAATGTTGGGCTCAACTGTGGTCCTAAGTCAAGGACTATCTGTAATTGATAGGTGTTTAGATATGCTTGAGATAAACAGATGTCCGCCATCTGACAAAAAAAAAGAAAAAATAATAAAATAAATTCTGTAGAAATTCTCAGTCATCCAGGTCATGGTTGTCCCAAAGGTGTTTTTGGAGGCAACTGGACTTTCTGTCTTTTTCTTTGAAGACGTTTTGCTTCCCACCCAACAAGCTTCTTCAGCTTTGACAGGATAGTGGAGAATGGGCAACCATGACTGAGAATCTACAGTCTTTTAGCTATACAATTTGGGATGTAGGAATGGATTTCCAGAGGAAAAATTGCAGACCAGAGGAACAAGGAGCACTACTCAGGTGGCCCTGAGAACACAGATGTGCTTCAACACAAGTGCTTCAGCGACCCTCTAAAACAAGGGCTGTCAAACTCCCAGCCGGTGAGCCAGATGCGTCACATTCTGGCCATGCCCACACCCGGTTTAGCGAAGGGGGGGGGGAAAGTCCTGATATGTCACATGATGCAGCCATGATGTGAATTTGACATCCCTGCTCTAAAAGGATGCAAATGACGAGCTGTCTGCAAGGAACACAAATCCTTCCATTCCCCACTATCCTGTCAGAGCGAAGAAGCTTCTTGGATGAGAAGTGAAACATCTTCAAAAAAAACACACACAAAAAACAAGAAAGTCCAGTTGCCTCCTGAAAAACACAAATTAAAAACTCAAAAGGGCAGACTGGATGGACCATTAGGTCTTTTTCTACCCGCAGTTTTCTACCACAACCCCCTGTTATGGATGGAGGAATGGAGGGATGGATAGGTAATCTGCTCCTGTAGCCAAAGGCACATCTACTCAGACAAAAAGCTCACCGATTCAACCTTAATTCAGTCTTCTGTGAAAGTAGGAGGCACAGCCACACTTACTGGATCCTTTTGAATCCTTACCCTGGTTGGAATCTGGTATCCCACAACAAGCTCATCTGAAATGGTGTCTATTCTGAGTGATGCCCTGCAAGCGATTCTCAGCTCCACAAGGTCCATTCGCAAATCATTCCAACCCGATCCTTTGCAGCTGCCTCAGTGTAGCTTTCCTGAACGCACATAGTTTACCCATAAGGAGTTATAATGGCATCTTTGATGACATTTCTTCTGGTCTGGCAGGTATATATTTCATTTCGTATTATATCATAACTGTTTTTAACTATTTTACAACCATTCCTCGCCTAGAGTCACTTGTTTGAGATAGAAAATATGTGCCAAAGAGGCCGCCAGCCTGCTGAGATTCCACCAAACTTGGCTTCGTGCTGCCCTCTGCTGAAGCTTTGTTGTGAAGCTTTTGAAGCAGAGCCTGTGAGGGCTGACCAATGTGCTCCATCCACAAGAAACTCACAATCCCTTCCGAGTTTCCCCACTCTCGAAAAATCACCACTGCCTTTTCCAACAAGACAGCGTGGTCTTTAACCCTCTTTTTAGTTGTTATTTGTTATTTATTTTATTTTATTTTAATTTAATTTATGTTGCCGCCTATTTGCCCATGGCGACTTGAGGCAGCTTATACAATGTAAAACCATATTTACAAAACAAAAAATAAAAAGCAATAAAAACTAACAAAATCAAATCAATCAATAAAGTACAACAGAACAAAATCTGGAAATGTTTTTTTAAAAAAATCACACACACCCCCAACTCCCACCCTCCGCCCCGTCAACAGCAGATCACACTAGCCATTTAATGGGCTCCATCCCGCTATGGATTCCCCAGGCCCGCTGCCAAAACCATGTCTTCAGTGCCTTCCAGAAGAGTGCTAGAGTGGGGGCCATTCTAATCTCGGGGGGAATATTCCAGAGAGAGGGAGCCACCATGGTGAAGGCCCTTCTTCTGGGTCCCACCAGGTGTATCTCCCTCACGGGTGGGACCCGCAACATTCCCTGCCTCCTTGCTCTAATAGGTCGGGTGGATGTGACTGGCAAGAGACATTCCCTCAGATAACTTGGTCCCAAGCCATGAAGGGCTTTAAAGGTGACAACCAGCACCTTGAATTGCACCCGGAAGCAAATTGGCAACCAAAGCAGCTCCTGTAGGAGAGGTGACACATGTGCACACCGGGGTCTGCACAAAAACCATGCCGGCCACTACATTTTGCACCAACTGGAGCTTCCGGATGCTCTTCAAGGGCAGCCCCATGTAAAATGCGTTGCAATAATCAAGACAGGAAGTTACTAGAGCATGAGTGATTGTGAGTAGGGACCGTTGGCCCAGGAAAGGGTGTAACTGGTGCACAACCCGCAGTTGCGCAAAGGCCCTCCTGGCCATGACCGCCACCTGCTATTCGAGCAGGAGTCGTGAGTCCAGGAAAAGCCCTAGATTATGCACCGGGTCTGTTTGAGGTAGTGCCACCCCATCCAAGACCAAAGGTGGCAATTCTCCCTGAGGCAATGAACCCCAAACCCAGAGCCACTCGGTCTTGCAAGGGTTTAGTTTCAACCCGTTGCTCCCCATCTAGCCCCTAACAGCCTTCAGGCACTGTGAGAGCTTGGAAGGTCAAAAACAAAATATGCATTTACCAGAAATCCTCTGACCCCTTACCTTGCTTCTTATAGAAATATTGTGCAAAACCACGAAATTGCTGAACTAAGGAACTGGAAGGAAGCATGTTTCAGTGAATAAGGATGGGTCTGGAAAACAACAGAAATGTACTTCTCCTTTATGGTATAGTTTAACATAAGAAACGCCCCGAGATGTATGAAAGTGACACCTCAGGAAGAGCCAGGGGTTCAGAATTTGCCATGGTAATGCTCTGAACTTTGTGCACAAATAAAAACCGGTATTCTCCAACCTTTCGTGGTCTTGTGTCCTGATTTGGAAACAGGATCTGCTGCAACATTTATGGCGACTCCGCCGGGACACAAGGGGCCCTGGGGCCCGCTGGAGGGTCCACCCTGGGCGCCAGCGACTGGGTGAGTTGAAGGGAACATCCCAGGTGCCATCGGTCCTTTGAATCTGAGGGACTTCCCAAGACTACCCTGTTCTGGCGACGGCGGTTGACACCCCCAAGAACCACAGGTGAAAGGTGAGGAGACCAGGACATCTTCCAGCCGGCCGGTGGAGAAGGAAGACGCCTGCAGGCAAGTATTGAATTTGGGAAAATAATCCCTCCCTGCAAACAGGGATGGAGGAGAGGACTGATCACCCTCTCTTAGGTAAAGGAGGAGGAAAGAAAAAAGGATCAAAAATGCAACAAAAAGCTGAGCTAATGGCGGCAGCTATGATGTGGACCCCTAAGGGTAGGGGAATTAGTCTGCCGAGGGGCAGCAGACCAGGGTTAGGACGCAACCAGTGCGCCCTTTATAAAAAGGAAGGACATTGGAAGGGTGAATGTCCTGAAAGGAATAAGGAAAAGGGACCAGGTGGAAGAGGAGGGCATTTTCAGAGGGGCCTCCGAATACCCCTGGGAGGAAGCCAGGGAAGGCAAGGTTATAGGAGGGGCAGTTACACAGGTTAGGGAATCTCCACAAGAATGTGGAATTCTTGTAGTTGTCGCAGCTAATTTCTTGCTGCAGGAGGTAGAGCGAACCCTTAGGGGTGACTCTAACACGTAAGGGCGTGAAAATACCCTTTAGAGTAGTTATTGAGCCAGTGGAGTGAGGAAAACCTACTCCCCTGGATTAAAAGTTTAAGAACAGAATGATAAATTTGTGCATTGAAAAATGGCAAAATACATAAATGAGGAACCACAATACAGGTAGGATCATCTGGGGAAAATAAGCAAATGTAGGTTGGGTCCTGAGCCCCCAACAGATAGTAAAATACTTTTGGCTAAAGAAGAAAATATGTGAAACTCCTTAAGGACTGAGAAATAGGTAAGGTTAGTGCTATATTTGGAAACAGGTATAGGAGTTTCTATCTGGAACTGGTAAGATTAGGGCCGTGTTCTCCATGGAGCCCATGGGGACTCGTTAAACAGTAAAAGTTGTCTTTAAAAAGAAAAGTGGAGTTCAAACTTGCTCATGAGAACCCTGGCCAGGTGCAGACGAGGTGTGAAAGAAGGTCTCTATAGATCTTGATCTTTAAAAATAAGCCAGCGTCGTCTGGGAGATCCAAACTAGAAAGATAAGGGACAGAACACCCAGGGCAGAGACAGATAGTAAAAATCTAGTGCTTAACAATGAGTGTAACTTCAAGTAAAAGTGAGAAGTTCACTAAAACAATAAGAAAGAAAGCCCAATTAGTGAAACCTCAAGTTAAACACTTAGGTTATACTATAAGTTAGGGCCACATGAGAAAAAGGAAGCTGTGTGCCAAATTACAGAACTAAGTGACAGGGGTTTCTTTAAGCAGCAGGCTATTGTAGAAATTTTGCCCTGCTAGCCAAATCACTCTATGAGTCCACAAAGGGGGGAGAAAGGGAACCCTTTGTTTGGACATGTGAACAAAAACAGGTTTTTGAGACTTAAAAATAATTAGCATCTCACGCTCCTGTTATGGTACTTCCCAACCATGAGAAATCTTTCAATTTGTATGTGGACTCAAAGAATAATATGGCTCCTGGAGTCCTGACTCTAGAAAAGGGGAAGTGGCAACAACCCATTGCTAAAGAACAAAAAAAGTGGAGATTTAAAGGGACAAAACCTCCCCAGGTCTGGAAATGTTGTGTGTGTGAATGTGTCTGTGTGTAATCATTTCCAAACCTGGAGGATGAGACCCTCAACAGTAAAAAAAAAGAAAAAGAGAGGAATGGAGCTCATTGACTTGTGTGAAAAAGTTCTCAGAAATGAATTGTAAGTAATGATTGATTTGCTTGGAGAAAGAATGTAAGAATGAAATGTAATTTTTGTGTGAGAAATTGGTTATGCAAGCAGTCTGATTACAGTATAAATGTGTGAGTACGTTGATGATGAAAAAAATAAACATTGGTGTAAATGTCTGTGTGTTGACCCCCATCCCAGATTAAAAGGGGAGTACTTTCATATAAAGAAATTGCCTGTATGAGGAAATGCGAAAGCTCTCATGGAGAAATGTGTGTGATTTACTAAAGCTAGAGAGAGAGAGAGGAACAGAGAAAATTAGATGATAGAAAAATAAAATATGTCGGGAGTCATTGCATTGGAGGTTCCACCAAGAACACTGGTTAATATTGCAAGTGGGACCAAGAAATTGCAAAATTGAATTTTTAGTGGATACTGGGGCATCCTGGACATCTTGAAGAATAATCCCTCTGGGATGCTACATTAGCTAGAATTCGAATTTCAAAATCAAAGAAATAAAAACCAACCCATGCCACATCAAATTTAAAATTATACTGTAGTATGTAGGGAGAGCGATCAAATATCTTGGACACTTGATTAGTGAAGGGAGTAGAAACATAACTCCTGCTAGAAATTGGGGAACTAAGAGAGACTTCAGAAAGTTTTAGGGACTGTTAGGCAAATTGTCGAAAAATTGAAAACAGCACTTAACACTTATTTTGGCTGGTATCCAGAGTGGGTCCCCGTAAAGTTTTTGGCATATACTAAATCCCCTGGTATAAATATGCGGTATTTACTGGAAGAGTCTGGTGGTTTTTCTGCATTGTATGTTGGGTGCAGTCTGTCTAATTGTGACCGAAGTTTCCTGTCCATCAGGAGTTCTGCTGGGCTTTTGTTTGTGGATGTGCTGGGTGTTATGTGTTGTATCGTCAGCATTTTATTTATTTTGTCTTGTATGTCCCCCATGTCCATTTTTTTTCTAATGTGTCTTTGGTGTATCTAACCATTCTTCTGCCCTTCCGTTCACCGCCGTGTGAGCGGGCGCTGTTAAGGCATGCCATATGCCTCATTCGGCTAGGAATTTTTCAACGACAACGCTGTGAATTGCGGCCCGTTGTCTGAAACTAGCAAGTCCGGTAATCCATGGGTTGCGAACAGTTTTGTCAGTTGTTTGATGACGGCTTCCATTGTTGTTGATTGCATGACGCTGACCTCCAGCCAATTTGAGTAAGCGTCGACAGTTATTAAAAATGTATGTCCCTTCGTTGGTCCCGCAAAATCTATATGGACTCGTGACCAGGGGCCCCTGGGTGTCTCCCACTCGAGGGAAGGAGCGGAAGGGGGTTGGGTCTGGATTTCTGGCATTTTCCGCATGTTGCCACCCATGCCTCAATGTCTTTGTCCATCCCTGGCCACCAGACGTAACTCCTGGCCAAGGATTTCATTTGTGATCCCTGGGTGTCCTTCATGGAGCATGGCCAACACTCTAGTTTGTATTTTTTTCAGGGATTACAACTCTGTCCCCCCATAGTATGCATCCCTTTTGTGTGGACAGTTCGGTTTGTCGGTTCCTAAAAGCTTTGAACGGCTCGCCGTCATTTGTTTCCGGCCACCCTTTTTCTACCCAGTTTAAAACTCGCCAAATTGCCTGTCTTTTACAGTCTCTTTGGCAATGTCTGACACGGTCATGGGTAGGTTGGGTAATGTCTCTATCTGTAATGTGGTTGTGGTGGGTGCTGGGTCGTCTTCCAGGTCAGGTAGGGGGGAGCGGCTCAGGGCGTCAGCATGCAATATGCTTTTCCCTGGCCGGTGGATTAATTGGTAGTTATAGGTGGCAAGGAACTCGGACCACCTTGTCATTCTTATTGACAATATGTTTGGGGTGGCCTTGTTCCCTGCCAGTATTCCCAAGAGTGGTTTGTGATCGGTAATGACAGAGAAAGTCCTACCGTACAGGTATTCATGGAACCGCTTTACTCCGGTGATCGCTGCTAGTGCCTCCTTGTCCAGCTGGCTGTAGTTCCTCTCCGCCCTGGACAATGTCTTTGAGTAGAACGCGATTGGCACTTCTCTCCCGTCCGATAGTGTGTGGCTTAGGATGGCTCCGACGCCGAATGGTGATGTGTCGCAGGTCACGGTCAACGGTAGGGTCTCGTATTGTATGAGGACTGATTCCTATGTCAGCAGGTCCTTTATTCTTTGAAACGCCGTTTCTTCCCACTTGCCCCAGGACCAGGTGGCTGTTTTGTCTAACAGTCTATGTAGAGGCTCCGCCGTTGTTGCCTTCTGTGGCAAGAAAACATTATAAAAGTTAATGAGTCCTAGGAATGCTTGTAATTCTGTTTTGTTCTTTGGTCTGGGGGCTTCTTTGATGGTTTTAATTTTCTTTTTTGGGGTGGATTCCGTTTTTGTCAATTAGGTACCCCAGGAATTCCACTTTCTCAGTGCATAGTTGGCACTTCTCTTTTTTACTTTGAGTCCTGCCTCTTTAAATTTTGCAGGACTTTCCTGAGGCACCCTTCCAATTGATTTTTGTCTTTGGCAGATACCAGCACATCATCGGAATAGGGCACCACCCCTTTTATTCCTTTTAGCAACCGTTCCATCAAGCTCTGGAACACCCGGGCCACACTGACTCAATTGGAGTCTATTGCAACGGAATGCCCCCTGTGGGTCACAATGGTCTGTGCCTCAGCCGTTTCGGGGTCGACTGGCAGCTGCTGGTATGCCTGCGCCAGATCGAGCTTAGCGAAAACCTTGTCTCCCCTCAGCGAGTGTAGGAGGTGCTGTACCACCGGGACGGTATGCACTCTGCTGTAATGCGTGATTGAGGGTGGCCTTATAGTCCCCACAGATTCTCACGGACCCGTCTGGCTTAATTGGGGTTACTATTAGGGTTTCCCAGCGTGTGTGGTCTATCTGTTCCAATACCCCTTGTGCGATGAGCTTGTCCAATTGCTCATCGATCTTCGGTTTGAGCGTGAAAGGGACCGCCTGGGCTTTAAACGGATTGGAGCTATGTTAGGGTTTAAATTGAATGAAATTGGGGACCCCGGTACTTGCCTAATTCTCTGTTGAACACGTCCTGGAAATCCTTCATCAGTTTCTCCTCCCAGTCCGTCTCGGTGATGCTGTGTATGCTGGTCACTCCGATCCCCAGGGGCTCGAACCATTCCAGTCCCAGCAGACTTGGGCGATTCCAGTCCATGATGGTCAAAGACAGGATTTCGAGTGTTCCTCGAAGGTTATTTGGAAATGGCCGACTCCCACTACGGGAATCCGGTTCCCTGGTAGTCCTTCAGGGTCAGTCTCTGGCTCTCTAGTTCGCCTTTTTGTATGCTGGGTACCAGGCACTTTATCGTGTTCCAGGATACCATGGATAGGTAGGAACCGGAATCGACCTCCATGCTGTACTGCTGGCCTTCGATACCGACCTGTACATGCACCTTCCGGGCATCGGTCGCGCTTGAGTGCCCTATGGTGATCGTTTGATGGGTTTCTTCCTTCCAGCGGGTCTTGTTTAGTCGCTTGCTTCTGCTGTCGCGCTCCATCAGCTTTCTGTGTGCCTGTCTCTGGTCCTGGGGAGGTGCTGTCTCGTCGCCTTGCAGGCTGTAACTCTTCTTATTACGGCAGACCTTCGCGATGTGTCCCCGTTTCTCACAGTGCCGGCAGATAGCGTCTAGGAACTGGCACTCGGAACAGGGTGGTCTCCTCCGCACCCGGCGCACTGGAACCCGACTTACGACCTCTTCTTTCCCGTCTGTCTCATTCTGATTGGAGTCTGTGTATTTCCTCCTCCTCATCGTCGGTCTCGGAGGGGAATCGGCGTCCTCATGGTGTGCGGTCATGATGGTGGCTTTTTGGTTCCCCTCTGGTCTCTTCTCCTGGGGCTGGCTTGCTTCCGTCGGTGTTTGCTGTGTGACTGCGTTCATTTGCCACATGGCGACCGCTGACTTTTTCGCGGTTTCGGCTGTGGTGGCCTCAGCTATGGCTTCTGTGGCTGTGATGTCTGGCCAGGTCAGCAAACGGCTCTGGATTGTGGGGTCTCTTAGCCCAAGGACCACGCGGTCTCTCATGGCTTCGTCCATGTTGGAGAACCCACATGCACCTCCGATGTTCCTCAGCGCTGTCACAAAATCTCCGACACTTTCCCTTTCTTTCTGGTCCCGTCTGTAAAACTTGTGCCTCCCGGACGAGATTTGGGACGGCCGGTGCATAATGGGCCCGCAGCAACTGATCCAGGTCGGCCCATGCCATCTGTTTAACATCCCCAGGCTTTGCCAATGCCTTGGCCATTTTGAACACTGTGGGCCCGCAGTGTGTCAGGAACACAGCTCTCTTCCTCTGGTCGGTTGCATCTTGCAGGTTGTTGCTTTTGAAGAACATAAGGAACCAATCGATGTACGATTCCCAGTCCTCTGCGGTTTGGTCGAATGATGCGGGTGGTGAGTTGCTGACGGCCATCTTGTCGGTCGGTCAGTCTTGGTTGCCACGTGCTCGACTGGTCTCCTTTGTCTCAGTATCCCACCCTCGTCGCCAGTGTTTGATCGCAGGAAAGAGAGACTGGAGACCAGTCTGACTTTTCAGCTCTTTATTTAATATATAGATCTGTGCTTCACCTCGGAGCTGAGGCACCCTTCATATAGGGATTGCTCATGGCTCACAGCCAATGATGGCTCTTTGAATCTCCCGCGATCGGCCCGGCCAATCGCGGTTGATTTCTATTGAGCCAATCACAATAGTTTACTTGAACCAATCACTGTGCAGCATCTCTGGACCAATCGGAAAAGGGTATTTCGAGTATGCTAATATGGAACAGTATTTATTTATTTTATTTGTCAATTGTTTACAAGATAATAAGTATAAGTGTATACATAGTTATGAATACATGAAATGGGTACATATAAGAAAAATAAAATAAAAATAAAAGAAACAATAGGACAGGGACGGTAGGCACATTGGTGCGCTTATGCACGCCCCTAGAGACCTCTTAGGATAGGGGTGAGGTCAATAGTAGACAGTCTAAGGTTAAAGTTTTTGGGGTTTGGGGAAGAAACTACAGAGTCAGGTAGAGTATTCCAGACATTGACCACTCTGTTGCTGAAGTCGTATTTCCTGCAATCAAGTTTGGTGCGGTTAACCTTGAGTTTGTATCTATTGTGTGCTCTTGTGTTGTTATGGTTGAAGCTGTAGTATTCATTGACAGGTAGGACATTGCAATGTATGATTTTATATACCATACTTAAATCAAACCGAAGACGGCGTAATTCAAGGTTTTCTAGTTCTAGAATTCCAAGTCTGGTGGCATAAGGTATTCTACAACAAGTAGAGGAGTGGAGAACTCTTCTTGTGAAATATTTCTGGACTTTCTCAATTGTGCTAATATCAGATACGTAATGTGGGTTCCAGACTGATGAGCTGTATTCGAGTATTGGTCTAGCAAATGTTTTGTATGCTCTAGTTAGTAGTGTGATATTACCAGAGAAAAAGCTACGTAGGATTAGGTTAACAACTCTTAATGCCTTTTTGGCTATGTAGTTGCAGTGGGCTCTAGCACTTAGATCATTAGAGGTGAGTATTCCAAGGTCCTTGACAGAGCTTGGGTCATCAACAAGATCTTGACTATTCAGCTTGTATTTTATTTTCGGATTTTTTTGCCAATATGTAAGACAGAGCATTTATTTGTTGAGATTTGAAGTTGCCATTTGTTTGATCATTCTGATACATAGTCAAGATCTTTTGAAGGGTAGCAGTATTGTCTGTGGTATTGAACAACTTTACATCATCAGCAAAAAGAACGCAGTTGCTCTTAATATGATCACAGAGGTCATTTATGTAGAGTATGAAGAGAGTTGGTCCTAGAACACTGCCTTGGGGGACACCTCTATTGACAGGTACAGAATTTGATAGGACGCTCTCAATTTTGACCATTTGTTGTCTGTTTGACAGGAATGCTTCTATCCAGTTATGCAGTTGTCCAGAGATACCATAGGATTTTATTTTTAGGAGTAGTTTGTCGTGTACCACTGAATCAAAGGCTTTACAGAAGTCTATGTAGATTGCGTCTATTGCTTTGCCCTGGTCGAGTTGTGTCGTCCATATGTTTTTGCAGTGTAAGAGTTGCAGATTACAGGATAGTTTTTTCTGAAACCAAATTGTTTATTGGAGAGTAGGTTTTTTGTCTCTAAGTGGAGGATGATGGATTGGTTAATAATTGATTCCATGACTTTACAGGTGACACAGCATAAGGAGATTGGTCTGTAATTTTCAACTAGGCTGGGGTCTCCTTTTGAAGATTGGGATGACCGTGGCTTGTGACCATAGGTTAGGCAAGGAGCTGGTCCTGAAAGATTTTTCAAAGATTATGCTTAGAGGTTTGGCTATGGCAGTGGATAGCTTTCTTAAGAAGTAGGCACATATTCCATCCGGTCCAATAGATAGAGATGGTTTGAGATTGCGAAGTGCTTTTTCAACATTGTCTTCTATAAAATCGATATGTATTAGATCATTGTAGTTATCTGTGGTTTTGGCTAGGAAATACTGGGCATGATCCATTGCTGTTTACAAATACTGAGCCGAAGAATGTGTTAAAGATGTTGGCTTTAATGGTGTCGTCGTTGCAGTCTTTACCATTAGGTCCTATCAGGGGTGGGATGGACCTTGAGTCTTTTAGTTTGTTGTTTACAAAATTGTAAAAAGCACGGGTGGAATTGGTGCTTAGAAGGTTTTCCTCTTTTTAATGTGATAATTGGTGCATTCAGTCTTTATCTGGTGGCATAAATTTTTGTATCGGCTTTTGAAATTGGCAACGTGACCAGATTTGTTTTTCCGCCAGAGTGATCTCTTTTTGGATTGAAGTTTCCTTATTGTTATGGGTAATCTGTTTTTTTGTTTTGTTTTGGGAGTTGTTGTTGGTACATATAGTTTGATGACTCTTTTGACTTCAAGTAAAAATATGTTGTAATGGTCTTCAACAGTATTGCATCCAGTGAATAGAGATTGCCAATCAAGATTAATCCAAGATGCAACTATGCTGGTTGGAGAATTCTGGGAGTTGAAGTCCACAAGTCTTAAAGTTGCCAAATTTGGGGACCCCTGGTTTAAGTAGAAAGAGGTTCCAGATGAAAATATACCATGGATAGCATAGAGATGCATGGTAGCTTCCTTCCTTCCTTCCTTCCTTCCTTCCTTCCTTCCTTCCTTCCTTCCTTCCTTCCTTCCTTCCTTCCTTCCTTCCTTCCTTCCTCTTAAAAGGAAGAAGAAAAAGAAAGAAGGAGAGGTGGGAGAAAGAGGGAAGGGAAAGGAATGTGAATAAGATATGGATGGATGGATGGATGGATAGAGGGAGGGAGGGAAAGGAAAAGGAGAGGAAGGAAGGACCACAAACCCTGGCACTAGACACAGCTTCAGAGGATGATTTGAAACAGCACAGCAATCCAGGTCCTGGAAGGGACCTCAGAGGTCATCTAGTCCAACCCCGCACCAAGAGAATTGTTAAAGTGAGTTTCTATCTTTTGACCCACCCAGTCATGTGACCACCAAACCACACCCAGCCGGTCTCGTGGCTCCCAAGCCATGCTTAGCCAGTCATGTGACCTACAAAGCCACACTCAATCAGCAAGCCATGCCCATCCAGTCACATGACCACAAAGCCACACCCACAAATTAGGCCACACCCACAGAACCAGTTGTTAAGAAATTTGAATCCCATCCCTGGAGAAGTATTAATTTGTTTATAGATGGGAAGAGAAAGTAGTAGAAGGAAGAGAAGGAGTTTTGGTGGAAGCTAGAAAGTTACCTTTAAGTTGCTCCACCACACAGACTTGTGGACTGTATGCCTTAATTCAAGCTTTGCATTCCTTTGAAGCTCGAGGCAATAATTAGCTGACTTGGAAACTACTACAAAACTGAACTAGTACTACATCAGGGTAGTCATTGGGGGACTAAGGTATGATTTGACTTGTTTTTGGAAGCTTATGGATGCTGTGGATTGTATACAGTAACTAAACAAAAATGTGACACATGTATAGTAAAAGAGTTAATAAACAAGTTCTACACATAAAGAAAAGGGAGGGCAACATTTAACGTGAGAGCATTTCAATGCATTCAAGTTGATTTTATTAAGCTACCTCAAGTGGGGAGATTTGAATATTTATTGGTGATAGTGGATCGCTTGACTGGATGGGTTGAGGCTTATCCAATCATGAGAGCCAATGCAGCAGTAGTCACCAAAATTATATTGGAACAGATAACACCTACATATGGGACAGTGGAAGCTATAGATAGCAACCAAGGTACTTAGTTCACTGCAAAAGTGCTTCAATCAATCATGGAAGGTGGGAATTCAGTGAGAATGTCATGTTCCAAGGAATGCAAATTCCTCTACACCATGGATCAAATGTTTATCCTTAACCTTGCCCAGAATTTGACCTTGCCACAAAGGGATACTGATATTTTCCCTAATGAAATAATGTTTGGATTACCATACTTGGATATTCCACAATATCTTCCCCGAGGGTAAAGATGGTAGTATGGTGGCTTGTCATTGCCATTGTCCTTCAGTAGTTGTTGCAGACAATCAGTGAATTTTTTGTTATAACTGCTGATAGGATCTCTCTTCAGAGTCTCAGTGTATGAGAGCTTACTCAAACAGAAAAGAATGTTTTATCCAAGGGACTGAATTTTGCAATAACTCTAGAACAGTGACCAATTGTAAATGTCATCACAGCCACAGAGTCAGCTATCAAGAACAGCAACCTGGCAGAACCCAGAGGCAGAACAACAAAAGATGACAGCAGGGGTGGGTTTCAAATTTTTTAACAACCAGTTCTGTGGGCATGGTTTAGGTGGTGGACATGGCTTGGTGGTCATGTTATTGGCTGGGTGTGGCCAACTCAATATCACTCACATCGAGGCATGCATCTCGCCTGGCCTCTCATGACTGTGGGGATGCTGCAACAGTCGTAAGTGTGAAAAACAGTCATAAGTCACTTTTTTCAGTGCCATTGTAACTTTGAATGATCGCTCCACACAAGCAAAATACCAGCAAAGGAGGAGAAAAAGACTCCAGAGACATTCCTGAGACAGGAAGTCTAGTCCTGCCAAGAATGTAATAAGGGTTAACGGAGAGGCAGTTTCTGTAAACAACACCAGAATGTTTCCTTCCTGCCTTCCTTACAGGATTAGGCCAGTAATTTCTTCTAACAACCGGTTCTCCGAACTGCTTAGAATGTTAACAACCGGTTCTAGCAAATAGGTGTGAACTGGTAGAATCCCACCCCTGGATGACGGTATCTGGAGTCCTTGGTAATGCCAAAATACTCCCTTCTTACTTCACAATTCAAAAAAGGAGAACAGTGACATTCCCTAGGAAGAGACCCAAACATCACCATCTTGCCGGCTGGCAACGATGGCAACTATCTAGTAAGGCTGAATTATTGCTCTCATCTTTCCTATTATCTATCTCCTCATTTTCTTATGACTATAACTTTGTTGCTTGTATCTAATGATTTATATTGTTTTATTTAGTATCCTAGTTTGATCTATGTGTATTGCTTATTTAGTATTCTATGACTATCGCTAAGTGTTATGATTTCTGATGGTGTATCTTATTATGATTATGATCATGATTTATTTGTTGCTTGTATGTACACTGAGAGCGTATGCACCAGAAACAAATTCCTTGTGTGTCCAATCACACTTCATCAATAATTCTATTCTATTCTATTCTATTCTATTCTATTCTATTCTATTCTATTCTATTCTATTCTATTCTATTCTATTCTGTTCTGTTCTGTTCTGTTCTATTCATGTGTGTGCATGTATTACACACGTATGTATGTATGTATGTATGTATGTATGTATGTATGTATGTAAAAGAAGAAACAGACATCCCGCGATCTCCGGAACTTAAAATTACATTTAATGTACTCACTAAGCTTTTGTCAGCCTCTGCTGACATCGTCAGAGTATTAAGCTACCATTACAGAGATCTTTGCCTTTATATATCATTAATCAATTTAGCCCTTGCACATGCTGCCTCCCATCCATAATTAGCTCTGTTGTTTTTGCTTCCGTCATGTTGATTAAAGAAGGCTTATCTCTTGCTGTTGCTTTCTCCCATGTCGGACCCAGCCTGGAATGCTTATCTCTAGATTCTAGAAGGTGATGTTAACATGCCAGCTACTGCAATTTGTTGCTTTGCTCGTGACCTTGTAGTTGGCCCGGCTTGCTCTTCTGTCTGTTATAACTTGAGGCAGCTCTGCTGAGCTTCACTGTATTTTGACAGGCCTGGCTGTGCCTTCATAAGATGAATCCACATGCCCAGGGATGGGGGGGGGGGTGGCATTGGTCCCTGCTCCCCAATGGAAGTGGTCTCTGCTCCTCCTGCAGGGTCTTTCCTGATGTCTCAGTGCTTGGTAGGCCAGTGATAGCTCAATATGCCTATTGACAGAATTGCTGTTGGAAAGCCAGGCTTCTTTTAAAAGGCGTCCTCCTTTAGTTATATCATGGGCAACAACCTCAGCTTCTTGAAAGCTGAATGTGTGATTATGCTCCTGCATATGTGCCCAGATCTGAGAGTGCTGTTCTTTGCGTCAGACAGCCAGTTCATGTTCGTGTACCCTGGTCTGTAGCCACTTGGCCGTTTCCCCTACGTAATTGCTTGCACAATCACTACAGTTGATGCGGTAAACCACCGAAGATGTCTCCTCCTTGGGTAGTGCTTCTTTTGGGCTCATCACTCTCATTCTTAGAGTTTGGTCTGGTTTGTGCACCACCTTGACTCCATGCCCCAGGAGAATGCATGCAGCACTTTTAGATATATACGGGAGCACCCTCCATGTAGCTGTTCCACTGGCACCTTCAATGGGTTGTCGGGCCCTGGGCCTCTGTAATGGTAGCTTAATACGCTGACAATGTCAGCAGAGGCTGATGAAAGCTTAGTAAGTACATTAAATGTAATTTTAAGTTCCAGAGATTGCTGGATGTCTGTTTCTTCTTTTACAAGTATACCTGGAACTCGGGCTTAGTTGTTGGGGAGAAATATGAGAAAAAAAATCTGCCACTGCCTACCAGAATCCATCGGTATTCATCTGGCTAGCGTCCTGTAAGTGTGTGGGAGAGTTGAGGGCTGTTTGGAAACTGAAGCAGTATTTGCTGTGTGAGCAAGAAGGAGACAGCAAGGAGCTTGGGCATGGCTTAGGTCAACTGTTCTGTTTGCTGTTTGTTCAAGCTGCTTGCTGCTGTGAAACTAAAAGTAAAACTGAAACTCTCCTCTCCTCTGCTTGTGTTTTGCAGGTGGGAGGGGGAGTAGAATTCCTTAGCATCAGAGGGTGTTAATAATAATATACAAAATACTAATGATCTGATGGTCATTTCAAAAAATCCTTTCTTAGTGAGCACCTAGAAGCCAAGAGGAACATACATGCCAAATCTCAAGTTTGTAGGCTTTATGGTTCTGGAGATTTTGTGATGATGCGTGAGTGGTATTTCGCTTTTATACACACACACACACACACACACAGAGAGAGAGAGAGAGAGCGCAGATAGATAGATAGATAGATAGATAGATAGATAGATAGATAGATAGATAGATAGAAGACACACACACACATATATAGGTAGAAGATAGATAGAAGATATAGAATAGAATAGATAGAAGATACACACACACACACACATACACACACTTTTGAAAGCAGCCATTCGAATTTCATTTTTAATGTGTGTCAGTATGTGCACAGAAAGAGTGAAAATAAAGGTTATCTTATCTATGTGCAATCAGGTCTTTAATCCATAGAGTGAAAGGGGCTATACATTTATCTTTCCAATGCTGCAACATCATCTTTTAGCCATAATAAGGGCAAAAAGAATCCTGTTATCAAATTCCAAGTACTAAATATATATTAAATTCAAAGTATGTAATTAAAAGTTATGTAGTTAAAAACATAAGCTTTCTTGTTCACAATCCAAGCTGCGTGCCAAATTATGCCCTTTTTGAACCCAGCAATATTTAACAGATATCTTACAGGTGAGAAGGCAGGAATTCTAATATCCATCAATGCTGCTATAAACCTACTGATTGGAGCATTTGTTTAAGCTTTTTAATCCTCATATGCACCTGTCAAATCATAGTTTTAATTGATTGTGAACATGAAGTTTCTGTGGAAGAGAAGAGGGAACTCAATAAAACTCAATAAAACTCTTTATCTTTTTGTCAATTTGCTTCAACACTTAATTATGTGAATTACTAGATTGCTGAACTATTGATTTAGCTCTTGCCTTGCTGTCCATTTGGCAAATAAGCTAATAGGCTTTCAGAGCTACTGGTAGTACAAAAATCCAATGTAAAATTATCTCCAGGCTTTCACTCCACAATTGTCTCAATTGTGCCATCTGCTGGCAATCACCAGAAAGTTTTATTACCGCTAAATCAATGTTTTCAATCTTGTCAATTTCTCAGAAATTTACATCAATGGCCATTGGCTGTGGAATTTTAGGATTGACACTCCATATTGCTGAACCATCAATAAAATTGCCAAGAATTGGAAACAGTACTCTAAATTAAGCTATGAAAAATGGAATCAAGAATGAGTTTTGGGGAAAGGAGGACCATAAGGAGTTTTGTGTGTTAAAAAAATATAGAGATGGTTTTCATGCTGATTATAAACTCCTGAGCTTAATTTGTGTGTTCTGGGAAATCTTGTCCTGAACTTACAGCAAGTGACCAACTGTCTGGGTCACTATTTTGCTTTCAGCTTTACCTGCTGGTCTTCAAAGTTCTTAAAAACAAAACAAAACAGCAGAGCAGTTCCTGCAAGCCATCTTAACCCTATCCCAGTTATCTGAATAAAAGGGCACATTCAGCCACACATATTAATAACACATCAAGGTCTCCTAAATCTTCCTGAAAAGAAAATTGAGAATTCTGATTTACCACATGTAGAGAATAAAATATTGTACCAAAAGTAAAGGGCTCACTGGTCCTTCAGTAATTGTTGCTTTGGCACTGGGATGATAGTAGAGCGTTTGAAGCAAGAAGGAACATAACACATCTCTAGTGATTTATTAAAGATGCGGGTGAAGATGGAGGCTAGTTGTTTAACACAATCTTTCAAGCAAGAAGGAGTTTTCTTATCTGGCCTGGAGCTTTTCCAGGCTTTTGTCTGTGAGGTAGACCTTGCAGAGGTGGTATCCTACCGGTTCGGACTGGTTCAAGCGAACCGGGTTTGCCGAACTGGTATTTGAACTGACTGGCTGACTCCACCCATCCCTCCCCTCCCCTCCCCGGAGTCTCCATGTGGCCCATTTTTGATGCAGGTAAGTGCAGGGTCTGTACGGAGGCTCTGAGAGGGGAAAAAGTGGGCCTTCCGGAAGTCCAGAAATGGGCCTGTTTCTGGCTTCTGGAGGGTCTCCAGAGCCCAGGGGAGGCCATTTTCACCCTCCCAGAGGCAGAGGAAAGCCTCTGGACCCTTGGGAAGGCAAAAAATGGCCCTACCACAATACAGGAAGTTGCAAAAATGGGCCTGTTTCTGGCTTCCGGAGGACCTCCAGAGCGCGGGGGAGGCCATTTTCACCCTCCCAGAGGCCCGAGGGAAATGTACAGACCCCTGGGAAGGCAAAAAACAGCCCTACTAGAAGTACTGGTAGGCCACGCCCACCATGGCCACGCCCACCCAGCAACTGGGCAGCGAAGCGGTTGCTGGGATTTTTGAATCCCACCCCTAAGACCTTGCACATCATTTTCTGTGATCACCAGAGGTGGCGGGGCCCAAAGATATGAGGTCAGTTGTAGGAGTCCTGTCTGTTGTTGGTTTTGTATTTGACGCACGGGAATAAGAGACAGAGGCAAGAGTAAAGGCTAACAGGATTTATTTCACAATTTAAAGATTGCCATAGCTTGCCGCTAACAGGCAGCTGGCTGACAGGGCAACAGCTGATTCCATTTGACAGCTCCTTTTATACTCAGCTGTCAAATGGAATCAGCCAATCAGGGACGCTCCTGGCTCCCCGCCAAAGAGCGGACTGGAGTGAAGACTTCAGCTGAATGCTACACTCCTTCCCCCTGGTTAGGAGCGTGCATAGTTCCTGAGATAGGCAGAACATCACCTGATTCACCCAGATCTTCTTAGTTTGGCCGGAGCAGTTGATGGGAGAGGACCTGTTGCAGGACTGGAGCTCTCTGCTGGGGGCGGCACTGGAACTTCACCCGGGAGCACTTCAGGAGATGGCAAGGATTCTTCTAAAGGTAGGCCGGCCTTGAGACACCGCTTGTTGGGATTCAGCTCCGGTTCATTTCGTTGGTCTCTGGGGCATTCGCGTTGCTTTCTCTGGCCTCGGCTTCTTCCAGGGTCAGACCTGTAGGGGCACTCCAACAACTTCTCAGTTGGTCAACATGCCTTTGCCAAATTCTCCCATCAGCCAATCTTATTCTATAAGATTTTGGGCCTGTAACCTCCTCTATCCACCCCAGTAGCCATAATGGGTTTTCCACATAATTCTTAGCGTAGACCGGGTCATTTAAACTAAAAGTTCTAATTTTACTGCTCAAATCTAATGGGGCCACTGGGGTGTATGTTGGGTGTAGACAGTCAAAGTTAGTCCTCAATCGCCTGCCCTTAGTAGTTCTGCTGGTGATAGGTTAGTTGCAGAACTGGGGGTAGTGTGTTGTATTAGGAGGTATTGAGCAAACCCGGTAGGCCAATCCCCCTTGGTTATTCTCCCTAAAGCCTCTTTGGCTGATCTAACAGCTCGTTCAGCCAAGCCATTCGAAGCTGGGTGGAATGGAGAGATAAGGGCAATGTCTGATTCCCCTTTGGGCTAGAAATACACTGCTCAAAAAAATAAAAGGAACACAAAAAGAAGACATCCAAGATCTGAATGAATGAAATATTCTTATTAAATACTTTGTTCATTACATAGCTGAATGTACTGACAACAAAATCACACAAATATTATCAATGGAAATCAAATTTAGCAACTCATGGAGGTCTGGATTTGGAGTTATACTCAAAATTAAAGTGGAAAAAAACACTACAGGCTGATCCAACTTTGATGTAATGTCCTTAAAACAAGTCAAAATGAGGCCCAGTAGTGTGTGTGGCCTCCACATGCCTGTATGACCTCCCTACAATGCCTGGGCATGCTCCTGATGAGGTGGCGGATGGTCTCCTGAGGGATCTCCTCCCACACCTGGACTAAAGCATCCCCCAATTCCTGGACAGTCTGTGGTGCAACGTGGCGTTGGTGGATGATGTCCCAGATGTGCTCAATTGGATTCAGGTCTGGGGAACGGATGGGCCAGTCCATAGCATCAATGCCTTCATCTTGCAGGAACTGCTGACACACTCCAGCCACATGAGGTCTAGCATTTGACAGAGTTCAAAGCTGTGTCTGCCGTATATTCTGATGCAGCTATAACTTTGTTAAAAGTCTAAGTGGGCTCTTATATTGTCTGTTGGTACCTGCTGCTGCATTTGTCTTAGCCATATCACAGCGGCCCTATTGAAAAAGGAAGCTGCTGTAGCAGTTTTGGCTGCCCATGCAGCTGCCTGGCGTGTCTTTCGCCACATTAAATCAGCCTTTTTGTCCTCTCCTTTTAGGACATCATCTTCATCGTTGAGATTAGTTGAAGAAGATGCTAAAGCTAGCACTGGGTCATCAACCTCGGGTAGCTGCAAAGTTGCTGCTAATGGTGTGTCAAAGAGCCCACGACACAAACTGGGGACATCCAGCTGTCTCTGCACCATATTAAAGAATATTTTGTAGGAAGAGAAAACCTCTGCTTCCATTTTTTGGGTCCATGAAAAGAGCTTCATTGTCCCCTGTTTTGTGAGTAACACAAGGTGTCTCTTTGTTCAATTCTAGGCCAGCTGCACTCTTGGCCCTGGCTAATAATGTTTAAATAAACGTGGTTTAAACAGGCCTTTGGTATCAGATATCTCTGTTTCTGTTTCCTCTACAGAAAGAGATTCTATTTTGCCTTCCTCTACTGAATACTCAGGTTGTTTATCCTCTGAAGTATCAGGAGACCATGCTTTGGTCATAAATGTTTGTCTAAGGGAGTGGGAATGCCTCCTACAGTGGGAGGGACCTACTCTAGGGTACGCCTGATTTGGACTCTTAGTCTGAAGTCCTCCCATCATTCCCTGACCAATAAGTTACGTAAAGCACTGCTGAACCACCAGTGGCATTAACTGCCCTCCTGTTTCAGTGTGTTGCATTTGCCCTTATCTAGTTAAAGGAGGAGCCATTGGTCTTGGATTACTCAGGTAAAAACACCCTAGAAGTTCAGAATCCTGCATGTTAGAAACTACTTGGCTCAAATTGTCCATGTCTGATCCCACTTGGGATAGAATAGATTGACTTGTGTTATTCCCCCTTAGGAGTACTTAATTGCAGTGATTTCATTTGTTCTTTTGAATTCTCCTCTACTTACTTTACCAACTCATTATGTAGTCTACGCTTGGCCTGCTCATCAGCTTTGGTTTTCCTAGTAGCTCTGGACTTGGCCCTGATTTTGTCAGCTGCCTCCTGAACTGATCCTCTGTCTTACAGGTTCTTTTACCCCTACCTTTCTGTTGATTGGAAGCAATCAGATGTGAAGACAGTGTGTTGGAAGATACCTCCATAATGTCTATAACTGACTGTAACATTACTCTGACTATATCAAATAAAAATAGAAACAACAATTAATTGTCTTATTAAATTCTTTAAGAAAATCTTTTTCTGAGACTTTGACCCTGAGGACAGAGTTTCACCAATTTCAAGACAATTAAATAGCTCAATAATCACAATCTTTCAAGATTAACTGTCTATAAGCAGTATAGCTCTAGTCGTGAGGCACACAGCACACAGGGGTAGAAAAGCTGAAGAAAAATGCCTCTTGTCTTTTTTCTGAGGCTTTGCCCCTGAGGATAGAATTCCGCCAATTTGAAGACAAATAGCCCAATAACCAGAATCTTTCAAGGTTAACTGTCTATGAGAGGTATAAATCGGCTCGTGAGGCACACTAGACCTGGCTAGAAAATGGCTGCTTCTACAAAATGGCGTTCCCGCCAATTTAAACCGTCACCAAGTTGATTTTACCTTTGCTGGAACCTCGTTGCGACTAACACAGCAGCTCTGCTTAGACTGCGCTCCCTTATTTGGGCAGGCTGTCTGACAGGCTTTTCATTTTCAGGCTGCGTGGTCTCTCCGTCAGCTGTTCGTCATGAACAAACCGCTCGGCGTTAAAGTCGAATAAAGGTACCTTCTGTGCTCGGACTGCTTAGTGCTCCCTTATACAGGCAGGCTGCTCAGCTGGCAAAAGGTGCATCTTCAATGCTCCCAAAACCCTATTCCAGGTTTTTTGGAAGCGATCTCTGCAAACTCTATGGAAGTCTATTTGCATATTTACTACTCCTTCCTCATCCTATTTTCCCCCCAACAAGAACTCTGTGTGGTGAGTTAGGCTGAGAAAAAGTGACCAGCCCAAATGCTCCCAGCTGGTTTTTATGGCTAAGGCAGAACTAGAATTCATTGTTTCTGGTTCCTAGGCCGTTGCCTTAACCACTGGACCAAACTCTCTCTCCCCCTTCCTCTCCCTCTCATAATTGCTAGATATACAGAAAGAACTTAAAGCAAAAGACATGTAGATAATCAAGAAAAGCATTCTCTGTTAAACAGAAATGACATTTAACAAATGTAATTCCCGCCCCCCCCAAGAATTATAGGGACTAGATTCACTTTCACCTTTTTCTTAACTTCCCCTGAAAAAAAACATTAGTGCCAATATGCAGAGTAAAATAAAGAAAAATAAGTAGCTGTAAGATATTACCTTTCTTTCCTTTAATGGTTGGCAAGGGATGGTCTCTCTTACTTAGATCTATAGTCATATATCCATCTTCATCCATCTTTTAGAACCTTTTGGAGGTTTTTTTGGTAGTAGCAAGTTTTATCGTCTTCACAAGAGGAAGTGATGGTTCTTTGAGGTTGTCTGACTGGTTTACAAAGCCAGCCTCCAAGTTAGTAAATAATTTTTGCCTAAGTGGGATAGGAGACCAGCTTATTCCTTAGTTACAATCATCAGGAGTGAATTGGTGCTCAAGAATGGTTAAAGTTGCCCATAGAATAATTGGCTGAGAAGTGTTTTTAGCCAGATTCAGACATGGAGGTAGCCATTTCAGCTCTTTACTTCTTTCTGTAAGCTTAGTTGCAGGTCTTTACTGCAGGTCTTGAGGAAGAAGTCAATTGTCTGGGCTGGGAAAGTAGTTGGAAGGAGTTGTGGATGATACGTCTCCTATGCAACAGAATGAATCATCCCAGGATATGGTGATGAGCCTCTAATGACCCACAACTACATTGTTGAAGAAAGTGCATTAAAATAAAATGTTCTACATAACTTTGGAGCCCTTTTGTAGGCAATCAGTCTCTCTTTCCATTGGAAATGATTGGGAACTAAATGTCTGGGTTTCACTCGTTTCTATCCCTCCAAGTCTAAGTTGCACACCAACTCTGAAGGCCAAGTTTTAAAGTAAGAGTGAAGAACAGAATGATCAATTTTAGAATTGAGGTGTTTATCCTGGATCCACATTGTTACCTATGTCCCCCCATATTGTTAGTCCACCCACTCTCTTGACCTGGAAGAAAGAAGGGGGGGAAGAAAGGAGGAGGAGGAGGAACAAGAAGAACAAGAACAAGAAGAGAGAAAGAGGAGGAGGAGGAGGAAGAACAAGAATAAGGAGAAAGAGGAGGAGGAGGAGGAGGAGATGACCAGCAATGATATAGCTTAACAATTGATCTCCTAAAGAGGCCATTAGGGGGTGCCTCATGAACTAACATTTTAAGGTCCATTTTATTATTTATTAATAATAAAGGCATTATTGTGCCTTTTGTAATAGAAGCCCAAAGTAGCCTACTTATTACTCCCTCCTCCTGTCACAACAATCCTATGAGGTAATTTGTCCTAAGGGAGAATGAATGGTTTCTAAGTTCTCCAAGGAACCTCCGTGATTGAGAGGGGACTTGAACCTGGATTTCCCTGTTCCTCGTCCAACATCTAGACACAGAGAACGGGGTGGAGCTTCCCAGTGTTAGCAGTCACAGAGAATGGAGGCTCTCGGTTCCTGTACTAGCTTCTCCCTGTTTGTGGGCTCCGAAAGAAACCAAAGCCGCCTTGTAGGGACGGCGAAGCTAAGGAGGGGTGCACTCTGTGATGTCACAGGAGAGATTGCAACTCTCTTGCCAAACCCCAGGCCTTTTTATCTCTATGCCATAACAAGGAGAAGAGGCAGTCTAAGATGGCTGTCAAGAAACTGGGAAGAGGATGACCATCTAAGAACAGTGCAGGAGTAGATTATGGTGAACAGTGTGTGAACTGGGTGAGAAGAATTCTTTTTATTCAAACTTTAGCCCCAAAGAAATTCAGGGGAACTATCTACCTAGAACTATTTGTCAAAGGGTGACCAAGCACTTTGGAAAGGGATTAAGTGATTAAAAACAGAAGGTGGAGAAGATTTAAAGAGACAGGAAACCATTTATTCTTTTAAAAATACAGAAAATTGGACTCTCAAAGGGAGAAGATGTGGTAATGAGAAGGCATTTTAAATGGCTGGAACTATGAATTAAAAAAATTAATACTGCTTTTGCACTTGAATCATAATTTGAAATAATTAATAATGATTAAGTCAGATGTCCCAGTAACAATATTGCAAATTAGAGAGCACCATCTGCTGACAAGAGGAAAAATATAGAAGACTGTTGAAGGACTGTGAAAACACTTAGTGAATAACATTCATCTACCCTAAAAACACTGGAGACTTGAATATTCAAATAAGATTCTCAATTAAAAGACCCTGAATGTTATATCATATGATTGAATCTATAAAAGTGATTTGAGGAGGTCTGGATAACCCTCTGGTCTATTTAAATGGATTTGACTGAATATTTATGAGACACAAAGAATTGTAATTTGAATAAATAGTTCCTGAAACTTTGAATTTAATTGAGATGGAGCCGATGTTCCAAAGCATTAAAGATTTTATACAGAAACAACACAAGGCGATTGTGGAATTATTTGATGGCATAGACCAAAAACTGGAAAATATTATACAAGGGATAATGATCAAAGGATGTTCAGGAAAGGAAGGAACCAGCAAAAGGAACAGAAGGAGCAGAACTGAGAAATCAATGGAAAGAGGACAACAAAGAAGAGATATCAACAAAACTGATGATAGCGATCAAAGAATTCAAACAGGAGGGAAATAATTTAAAAGATTTAAAAAGAGACTGGGAGAAACAGGCAGATAATTTGGGAAAGGAGATAGAGGTTAGAACAGATAGCTTTAAAATTATACTGTAGAAAAGGGTAGGGAAGGGAGAAAAAAAATGGATTGAATAGCCAGGATGCAGATCTAGATAGAGTTAAAGATCCAAGAGAAGAGTATGGGAGGCAAGTAGATAGGTCCCCGACTCCATTGGATCTTCTACAAAAAACACTAGGTCATCTGCAAACGCCTGTACTTTATATTCTTCTTCTTTGCTCTTCAGTCCATTTATCTCCAAAAAAAGATAAGACTTAAGGTATTGATGAGGCCAAGAGACAATGGATAGAAAAAAGTGACGGGGGGAGATTCTTTAAGAATATATTTAAACTAAAACATGTGTATTAACATTAGAATTATAGAGACTGGTTAACTATTTTGTATATACTGTGATGGACACGAGGATAATATCTAAAATCCAAATAGATATGCAGAGTGAAATATGGGAATTATGATTAAGAACTAAGCATTAACTGGAAAACTAGAGAAAGAATGATGGCATTGTTAACATACTGAAATAACATAAATAATATAATGTAATATAATAATATAATATAATGATAAGGAGTGAATTAATTAAATTAATAATAATATAAATATTAATAATAAAATTAAATGAGTAATTACATAATGAAAGAATATTGAATATAATGAACCCCAACCAAAACCCGACAGAGAACAAGAGAATGGCAAAGCCCTCCTCCCATATATAAAAGGCACTACAGACAAAATCAGCAAGATCCTCCAAAAACACAACATTAAAACAGCATTCTGCACAAACAGAAAAATATCCACCATCCTAAGAAACCCTAAAGACAAAATCGAGTTAGAAAACCAAGGAGTGTACGAAATCCCTTGCACCACCTGCCCCACCACTTACATCGGACAAACTAACAGAAGAATAAGTGCATGCATTGAAGAACACAAGAACTCAATCAAAAAAGAAGAACTGACCTCTTCCCTGGTCCAACACCTCAAAGCCACAGGACATGAGATTGATTTTAAAAATACCAGAACTATCACCAAACCGAACACTTCCACAACAGAATAATCAGAGAAGCCATAGAGATAGAAAAACGCCCACACAGTATGAATAAACGAGGTGATACCTCCCGCCTGCATCTAAAAGCAGCCATCGAAGAGGCTCAAGCCATGAAAATGTCAACACTTTCCGTGGCAGAAATTCAAGGTTCCAACAGCTACCCGAGTGAAAGAACCAGCACAGCCATTCACTACGAAGAAGCTGTCAAAGAAGAGTTTTACGATGACGAAGAAGAAGAAGAAGAAGAAGAAGAAGAAGAAGAAGAAGAAGAAGAAGAAGAAGAAGAAGAAGAAGAAGAAGAAGAAGAAGAAGAAGAAGAAGAAGAAGAAGAAGTCTACCGTCTAACACAGGGGTCCTCAACCACCGGGCGCGGACCGGTCCCGTCCGTGGAGCACTCTGTACCGGGCCGCAAAGAAAAAAATTAAAAAATGGCGGCTTTCTTCGCCTTCGGTGAATGCTGCTGGGATCGGGATCAAGGACACAAATGAAAGAAAGGGAGGGAGGAAGCAACCAAAGCCTGTCCTGCTCTCTGGCTCAGCAGCTTCAGTTTCCTCCGCCTCGTTCCTCTCTCAGTCGCTCTCGCTGCTCCACCAGCCCAGGAAAAACTGCTTCAAAGAAGCCAGGGGTGTGTGTGGCTTTTCCTGTCTCCGCAGCGCCTCCAAAGCACCGTTTACCCCCACCCGCCCACCGCGCGCGCTCAATTCAGTGCCCGTTCTGCCTGCCTGCCTGTTTGGTTGTTTGGGAGCAGCTTCGCTGAGAATAATAACTATTCGCCTCTTTTTATCAGCCGAAGCTGCTCCGAAACGAAGAAGGCAGGCAGGCAGGCAGAACGGAGCACTGTGGATTGAACTGCCGGGCGGGCGGGTGGGCGGGGTGGGGTAAACGGGTGCTTCGAGGCGCTGCGGTGACAGGAAAAGCTCCCCCGCTTCTTTGAAGCAGTTTCTTCCTGGGCTGGTGGAGCAGCGAGAGAGCGACTGAGAGAGGAACGAGGCAGACACCTGAGGGAGGGAGAGAGACACCTGAGGGATGGGGCTGAGGGAGGCAGGGCCGAGGCGCTCCTGAACTTGGTGGTTTGCTGGCAGACATTTTATTACCCGACTAGGTAACAACATCAGATGTTACCTAGTCAGGTAATGAAACGTCTGCAAGCAAACCACCAAACTCGGATTCTTCTTTCTCTCTCCTCCCCCACCCCCCGGTCCTTGAAAAAGTGTTTGTGCTTGAAACTGGTCCCTGGTACAAAAAAGGTTGGGGACCACTGGTCTAACAGATCCACAAGTAACCCAAAGAAGAAACAACATAACAGAAAAAAAGTTAACCTCACCACAGATCATCTACCTGAGCTGTTCAGGCAACCACACAAGAGCAACCTGCCATTTCAGAAACATCATCTGCCTCAAATGCCAGAATTTGCCAGACTGGAAAGTCCAATCAGTCTCTCCTTCCATTGGAAATGAGTGTCAATATTAAATTGGGAACTAAATGTTTGGGTTTCACTCGTTTCTATCTCTCCAAGTCCAAGTTGCACACCAACTCTGAAGGCCAAGTTGTAAAGTAAGAGTGAAGAACAGAATGATTGATTTTAGAATGGAGGGTTTTATTCTGGTTCCACATAGTTACCTATGTCCAGGGATGGTATTCAAGGGGTTCAGACCAGTTCAGGCAAACCTCTAGGGCAGTGGTGGCTAACCTTTTTGGGCTCCTGTGCCAAAAATTGTGTGTGCGCTTGCATGCTCACGCTCATGTGCCAGCACCCAGAAGGCAATTCTCCCTCCCCACGCCCCTAGGCATGCATGCGCAATCCCCCCCACTCCCCACCGCCACCTTATGTGCACTGTGCCTCACAGTTGATTTTCAGCAGGTTTGAGGCCTTTTTCAGCCTTCCAAAGGCTTGAGGAAGGCTTCTGCAGGCTTTGCAGGCCAAAAACTAGCTCTGTTTCGTCACTTCCGGTATTTTCAGAAAAACAGGAGGTGACAAAACGGGGCTAGTTTTTGGCCTGCAAAGCCCGCCTCAAGCCTTCCTCAAGCCTTTGGGAGGCCAAAAGGCCTCAAACCCCGCCGAAAATCAGCTGTGAGGCATGTACATGCACAGTGAAGTAAGTTTGCCTGCAGCTCGCATGCCGGCACAAATGGCTCTGCGTGCCACCTGTGTCACGCATGCCATAGGTTCGCCATCATGGCTCTAGGGAAAATTTTGTCTGGTTCAGAGAACAGGTAGGGAAAATGTTGACTAGCCCCGCCTACTTGCCCCACAGAATATTGGCCATAATCAACCATCCCTAGATTTTTCCTGGCTCTTCTCATGGCTACCAGATTTCCATTGCCTTAAAATCCCCATTGAAAGCATTGTCACTGTCTGCGTTCTAGGAGCCCTCCTGTGTTGTCTCTGTCACTGCATTTCCCCTTGCCTCAGTTGCCTAAAAACTTGTAGTCCTGCCCCCTTTCAACCAAGCATCCCAGAAAAAACAGGCAGTGATGGTCCAAATTGACCACGAATACCAGGTATACTCAGATACGACCCTAGATGTTGGGGACAGTGAAGAAAATCATAGAAGGTAAAGGAAAAAAAAGAGGGATTGTGGGAAGGAAACTGTAGTGAAGAAAATCATAGAAGGTAAAGGAAAAAAAAGAGGGATTGTGGGAAGGAAACTGTAGTTAAGGCAGTGTTGCCACTAAAGCAAAGCCAGAAACCCCCGAGCTCCACTGAAACAATGTTACCACCAAAGCCAGACCAGAAGCCTCTGGGAAAACATAAACTGCACCCCCAAAAAACAAACGTCACCCTACAAAATATCCCAAGCTAAAGAAATTGAAGCTCTTAAGCACATTAGAACAATAAAGCCATAAGGAATTGCTATAAAACAAATATCCCCCCAAAGAGAAACAAACCAAGGTAATTAGAACTCTAGGCCCATTAGAAAAGAATGTGTTTAAGAACTGTTATAAAATACCAAAATCATTACAAAATACCAAAACACACATTAAGAAACAGGACATGCAGGAAGAAGGAAATTAAACCACGATATTGGGACAACAAAACAAACAGAAGGTTTGGGATATTGCAAATGACAAACACAAAAGATTAATTATAAACAAGGTTAGCTAAGGACTAAACGCTTAAGTACACTTACTCAGTCAAACACGCTGGCACTCACTCCCCTTCCTCCTCACAGAGATTGCCCTCAACAAAGCAACAGGGAAGGAAATTTCAGAGTGAGGACTTTGAGGATGGGGTGAAACGAGATAACTGGGAAAATAAACAGTGGAATACAATAGAGAATGGAGGAATGATAAGAGAAAGGGTCAGAAAATGAGAGAAAATGGAAGACAAGCCAGGAAGAGATTAACTAATACTGTAAGGAGAGTAAGAGATGATGGCTGAGGAGGGGAAGGATAAGGATTCCACATGAATTTTATTTTATTTTATTATCTAAGATATACAATTATTAACTTTGACAAAAATGAAATTAATATTTTATTATAGGATTATTAAAGGTATATAAATTGTTAATTATAATAAACATAAGGCTCAATATTCTAATTGGAACAAATATGAAATTAAGACCTTATTGTAGGACTATTATTCAAGACTTATAATTGTTAACGGAAATTTGTATGAAAATTAATATGATATTATAGGGAAAGAAACAACATGTGGAATATGTCAGAAAGAAAAATAACATAGCAGTGATGGCAAACCTTTTCAGCATCAAGTGCCCAAACCAGAACATGCATGCGTGCGTATGCATGTGTGTGTGCCAGAGCGCCAGAAACCCAAAGTCCAGCTGGTTGATATGCACATGCCTGTTTTGGGGCTGTTTTTGGCCTTTTGGGGCTGTTTTCAGGCTATTTTCTCGGGCATTTTCCAGGCCATTTTCAGGTCGTTTTTGCCCCCCCAAAACGGCCTGAAAATGGCTTGGGAAATGGCCTGAAAAAGGCCTGAGAACGGCCTGGAAAAGCCCCAAAATGGCAGTTTTTCAGGCTGTTTGGCGGTGCTCCAGTGTCCCAAAGGCCAGCTGGCTGGCGTACCTGTGCATGCCAGAAACCAGAAGAGCAGCTGGTGATGGTGCACGTGCCCCACAGAGAGGGCTCTACGTGACACCTCTGGCACTTGTGCCATAGGTTCGCCATCACATTAATATAGTACAGTGGTTCCCAAAGTGGGCGATACCACCTGCTGGGAGGCGGTAGGATGACTTAGGGGGTGATGAGGCAAGGGGGGTGGCAGGGGGAGCTAAGAGACAAGGGGGGTGGCATGGGAGTGCAGGAAGTGGGCCCCTCACAGGGCGCAATTCAGGGGTGGGTTTCTACTGGTTTGTTACCATTCCCGGTAGTTTGGATAACCATTAAAACAGGCCCATGGCTGGCCCCACTCCTCTCCACCCGCTCCTCCGTTCCCTGCCTAGTCAGTCCTTATTGTGCATGCGTGACATCGTGTGCATGCGCGGCAATTGCTGGTGGACACAGCAGCCCATTGGAGAAGCGGAGCAGACAAAACCAGAGGTCAGTAATTTTTGCTGCAAAAAGCCTCCAGATGCCGCATGGTTTTTTTTTTTTAAAAAAAACAAACACGCGGCGTCTGGAGGCTTTTTGTAGTGAAAATTACCGACCTCCGGTTTTTCTCTGCTTCTCCAATGTGCTGCTGCCACATTCTAGGGGCCGGCCATGCAGACTCACCCCATTGACTGCTGCACCACTCCGCTTGGACTTGCTTGGTCAAGTCCCTCCAGTACAGCGGGCTCAATGGGGTGGACCTTAGGAGCCAGCGCCTAGAATGCGGCCACAGCGGCACATTGGAAGCAAGCAAAGCTGGAGGTTGGTAATTTTCGCTGCAAAATGCCTCCAGCCATCACGTCTTTTTTTTTGGTGCGGCTGCAGTCCAGCCACACCAAAGAAAACACGTGGAGGCTGCAAGCATTCGTAACAAGGCCGATGTAGACTGGCGGGGAGCCCAGCGACAACAATGGCTCAGCCCTGGCTTGCCTTCCCTGGCAGCCAGCTGCGGGAGGATGGTAAAGTCACGGCTTGGGATGACGAAAGAGGAGGTCGTGGGGGGAGGAAATGGAGAAATTAAGGACCAGGGCCTCTGAAAGGGGAAACGGGGTGATGCAGGATTAACCAGGTCTTTGACAGATTAGGACACACCTATCTGGGCAGAAAATAGGTAGATAGGTTAGGGAAGGGATAGAGAGAGAGGGAAAGAGAGAAAGAGAGAAGGAACACACAAGAAAGTAAAGAAAGAGAAAGGGAAAGAGAAAGGAAGAAAAAGGATAGACAAAGAAAGAGGGGGGATGTAAGGAAGGGACAGAAAGAAAGATAGTGAAAGAGAGAAAGAGACAGAAAGAGATAGAGAGAAAGAGGGAGGGAGGGAGGAGAAAGTGAATGGGATGTGGAGGGAGGGAGGGAGAAAGAGAGGGAAAGAGAGAAAGAGAGAGAGTGAAGGAAGAGACAAGAAAGAAAATAAATAGAAAAGGGAAAGAAAAAGGGAGAGAGAAAGGAAGAAAAGGGATAGACAAAGAAAGGGGGGAAGGAAGGGACAGAAAGAAAGAAGAAAAAGAAAGGAAGGAAGGAAGGAAGGAAGGAAGGAAGGAAGGAAGGAAGGAAGGAAGGAAGGAAGGAAGGAGAAAGTGAATGAGATATCTAGTCCAACCACCTGCTCTACGATAAAGTCCATCGCAATTTTTTTCCACCGCTTTGTTGGTTCAACTACTTGTTGAAGGAGGCCAGGGTTTTTCCAGTTGTGTTTCATCGTGGCACAAATTGAGCAGCTTTTCACATAGTCCTCAACATCAGTTTTCATTTTTGGCCAACAGAACTGTCTCCTGACTAAACATAGGGTTTTTAAGAACTCAAAGTGTCCCCCCAATCATGAGTCATGGCTATATTTCAGTACCATCAGTCATAGGTTTTCATATCCACCAATATCGAATTTATGTTTACTTTCTTCATCATATCTAATTTCTAACAGTTCTTCTTGGCAAGTTGTATCAGTCTCTTCAATATTTGTGGTAAAAGGATTTTTCATCCAGTCATACAACCTTCAATTTCAAAATATCGTCAAATCGTTTTTCCATGTCCAATTTAAGTTCGTTGAAGTGGCTACTGAATCTGTCAATATCCTCTGGAGTTACATCATCTTTTATAGATGATAATTCAGGAAACTGATGAAATTCTCTCTTCAATAGATTATAACGAAGTAGTTCAAGTTTGTCAATAAATAATGACACAATATTCTGGCAACTTATAAGAGTTTTATTAGCTCCTTGAAGCTGCAAATTGACATCATTAAATCTCTTGAAAATATCTGCCAAATAAAAGGCATCATTCTTTACTGTTTTTAACTGTTGACACAGATTGGTCTCATTATTACTTTCAAAAAATTGTATGACACTATCATATAATGTTACAAAACAAGCCAAAGATGTACCCTTTGACAGCCACCGAACTTCTGTGTGCAAAAGTAACATAATAAAATCTTCATTATTGTCCTGGCAAAGCTGTCAAAACATTCTATCATTTTTTTGCATTGGATTTGATCTTGTTTACGGTTCGAATTATTATAGTTAATGATGAATGGAGACTTGTACTTAGATGTTTTCCTGCAAGATGTTGTCTGTGCACCACACAATGAATACATAAAACATTTGGCATTTCTTCCTTTAAATAAGCAACAAATCCACGATCGCAACCTACCACTGACGGTGCTCCATCAGTAGCGCATGCAACAATATTATTCAAAGGAATATTATTTTTGTAAAGTATGATTTTACAGTATTAAATATAGATAATCCTCTTGCATCTGTAATGAGATTTATTGCGAAGACCATTTCTTCTTCTAATGTATTGTTTTCATCAAAATAACGTATATATGCCATCAATAAAGCATTATTATTTGCAATGGTAGTGTCAGGCTACAGAACTTTTTCCATTCACTCAACTAGAATGAACTTCTGAAAACGTATCAAAACGTATAAAAAAGGAATCCTTTATTGAGATGAGACAATTCTTGTAGGAGTTCAAAGCAGCGTCTGAGGTCTCTCAGGCATACAGGGATACATAAAGGAGTTTAGAACCCCTCCTCTTATCTCGATGTGTATTTAGTGAAACAAAAGCCAGTATGTTAATTCCTCCCACCCCTTTTGTAAGGAACAATCTTTTTCACAGTTTCCCAGGGCATACCTAATTTCCCCCCACCCCCTTTTTAGAATGAACTTTTCAGAGATTCCCAGGACCCATCTCACTGTGGAATTTTTATGATCTTCTCATCTCCTGGCTGTGCCTCTCAGAGGTGATAGCTCTGTCAATCTGGCTTTTCTCCCTCCATTGTATCATGTGTGGGTTATACAAATTCGATATAAGATTAAATATATTCAGGTTACATCAAGAAAGGATTTCTTTATCAGCCTCCCTCCTCTTTTCTTCTTTCACTTTTCTTCTTCCACTGAAGAAATGACAGATACACGGACCTGACAGGTAGACTCGTCCAATTGCATGGAAAATGAAGAGTTTTGGAGAATACTTATAAGTTTTTTTTCAACATTAACTGCCATTTCTTCAATTCATCGCTTTACTGTGCTATCGCTTAGGGGCAATGTTTTTAAAATTTCAGGTACATCCTGAAGCATTACTGTTGGGATAAATTCTTTTATAGAGGGTATTATTACAGTTTCTCCAATATTACAGCTTTTACCACTTTTTGCAATTAATTGTGAAATGTGATAAGCGGCAATTAATCCATCTTCGTTCGCTGCATGTTGTTTCTTAAATGATGCAACAATTGTTGCATGATTTTGAAATTTTTTATATATTTCCTGAAAATATTCAATGGGCTTGTCCTTATCATTTGGATGCTTTGTAGAAAGATGTTCTTGCAATCGACTTGGCTTCATTGCCTCATTGGATAATGTTTTATGACACAATAAACACTTTGGATGTTGTTTATTTACAACAGATTCTATGAAACTCATCTTCAGATACTCTGGCAAATAGCCACAAGCATATTTCTTTTTTTGAGACATGGGCTTACAATATTTCACAATATTTTGTTTGAAGCTGTAGGCACGTACTCACTCTCACAAATCTAACTGCTTACTGACCAGTGTGACCGCGAACAAAAGAGCCTGCGCCATGTATCATTGTCTGCGCATGCCTCTTGTGCATCGTGGATTATGTTTGGGGGGAGGGGCGCCGGCTACCAGCTCTGCTTGTCTGTTACAGCTGGGTGGTGTGGGGGGAGATGCTCGAGCTATTCTGGGATGAGGCTTGTTAGGGATAACATTGTTTACCCTAACTGGTTTGGGTAAAAATAATAAATATGGTATCATGGTTTGTTAGTTAAAGTGTGTGTAACTTTAACAGCAAGAATGTAATTAAGGGTGTGGTTGTAAAAGCACTATATAAGAAGCGAGGCCATTGCAGCTCTCTCTCTCTCTGGCTTACTGATCCCTAATTACTGGATGGATTGATGACTGCGTTCTTGCTGAAACGGGGAGTGAAACAGGAGTGTTGATTTTTCTCAACGGAGAGAAGATAAGATTGGACAGATTTATTGTAAGTGTACTGACATTGGCTATTCAACACGGACTTTGCAAATAGAGTATCCCCGACAAGACTTGACTGAAATTGATATATGACTAATGGACCGTTTATTTTGACTATGCTATAATTCTTAAATGGAATAAACTATATTTTTGATAGCACAAGCGTATCTGTATTTTTACTACGTGTTAACTAGAGAACTTATCTCACACATTTACCTGTCTTCCTATCTGACTTCGCTGCACTTTCTGTTTAGTTTGTTTTCCTTAACACCCGTTGGGGAATCCAGGCTTAACAAGGTTCTTTTGATTGCAGTCGCACTATAGTGCCATTTAATTTCAATTATGTAACGTGAACTAAACTTATGTGCGGGCAATACAAATAGTATATTTTCAGAAATTTAAATTGTCACAGGGAATTTTATGAAAACCTAATGAAAATGTTTTTAAATAATGCTATAATTTTTTTAAAAAAAGTCAATTAAATTTAAAAAAAAGGAAAGTGCTTCAGTATCGGACAAAACCCCTACTGCCCACCATGAAAGCTGGAATGCCCACTAGTGGGTGGTAGGGACCAGGTTGACTACCACTGATATAGACTATTTCAAATGCTCTAACATGCACTAACCCAGCCCTGCTCAGCCTGTAATGACAGAAGGGGCACATCCAGGGGTGGGATTCTCCTGGTTCGGACCGGTTAGGGTGAACCCCTTGTTCCATGTGGCCCCCCCGCCCGTGCTCTTTTCTGTTCTTTATGTCTTTTTGTTAGAGCACAGCTGATTCACGTGGCAAAGTGGTTTGGCACGCCTCAGCTGTTTTCTTCAGCTGCAGTTGAAGCTTTTTTAAATGTGCAGCAAGCGTGCGGAGAGAAGCGTGTGCTCACCAAACCAGTTGTTATACCAGTTGAATCACATTCCTGGGCACATCCAGCAGTGGGATTCATATAATTTAACAACTGGTTCTCTACCCTAATGACTGGGTGGGCATGGCTGGGTGATTATGTGACTGGCTGGGCATGGGCAACTTGATCGGTCTCACCCTTAGGAAATTTCTCAGTCCAACTCACAGTAAAATAGCACAATAAAATAGCACTGTTCTAATATTTAGAATAGAATAGAATAGAGTAACAGAGTTGGAAAGGACATTGGAGGTCTTCTAGTCCAGCAGTCGCCAACCAGTGGGCCAGGGACCACTGGTGGTCTGCAAGAAAATTATGGTGGTCCGCAGAGAAATGTCACCCCAAAGCATTTAATCCAGGCTGCACAGGAACACAAGGCTTGTGTCGCTTGCATTGTGAACAACACGAGGTAGTGAGGGAGGGGGGGAAAGGGTGGCAGAGAACATGCCCCACTTGCCCCATGCATCTGGCCTGGCCAACAGGCTGCTTCTTTCTGCTTCTTTCTTTTGCTTTTGGCTGCGCGAAAGGAAAGAGGCCAAAGTCTTTCTTTCTCTCCCCCAAACTCTGCCGGAAATGAGTCTTTGGGACCCTGCAAGGCATCCTGCTCCAAGAGGCTGCACTGGCATGACAAGTCTCACAAAGACTCATTTCTGGCGGAGTTTGGGGGAGAGAAGGAAAGACTTCTGAGGCTTCTGCTGCTTTCTTTGCATGAAGCAAAAAGTCTCTCTTTCTCTCTCTCTCTCGCTGAGAACGGAGCTGGAGACAGTATCCTGCGACCCCAAAAAAAGATTGATCGGTAGGAAAACGGGGTGGGGAATTTTCCTTCAGACATTTGGGGGGATTTTCCCAGGGTCTCTGCTCTGCGGAATTTAAAATGATGAGTTTAATGGTTCCTGAGGTCCAAAAGGTTGGCGACCCCCGTTCTAATCCAACCCCCTGTTTAGGCAGAAAACCCTACACTACTTCAGACAATTCTTTCTCCCTGTTGAAAGGTAAAGCCTTTGCTTCCCTGAGTTTGAATTTCCCGGCTGGGAGGATGTTGCTGACGGGGTGGAAGAATTTAGACTGAAACGAGCTGCATGAAACCCGGATCTTGTTTATTTTTCAGGAAGGCAAGTGGCAACAAAGACCAGCGTTCCTGGGCTAGCTAGCAGAGTTTAAACTGTAAACACATGTTTTTTTATACCCTTTATCCCTTTGAAATTGATTTCTAGGTAGTCCTATAGTTTTTGTGTGATTCTTTTGTGTTTGTGATTGCTTTAGTGGTTTTAATCTTATTTCGTGTTTGAGTCTCTCCACCCCAAGGGCAATCTCTCTCTCTCTCTCTTTTAAATACATTATTTATTTTTTTATTTCTATAAATACATCATTGTGTGAACAGTGTGATTCCAGGTTATTTGACATTTTAAGACAAACATGACCATAATTTCATATTCATGCTATTAACTTTCTTATCTAATTTAGTATTACTATATATTATCCATTTTTATCGTAGAATATTCTCATATGCTACTTTACATCAATCTCTATATTCTTAATATCATTTCTTTTGTTATGCATATTCTCTTAATAGTCATATTTGCAGAATTTAACAAATTATATAGTTCAAATAATCATTGATAAATTCATTGTGATTTATATTGTCCAGTATTTATCCCCTTTTTAAATGTTAATTATGTCACTATTATATTTTTAAAACAAAGTCCCTTTCTAATCTCATTGCAATACACAAATCGTATTTTCCATCTTATTTTCATTTAACAAATTATATATTCTAATAATAATATAATCATTTTTATCTATTACCATATACTATTGATTTTTCTTTCTGACATATTCCACATATTGTTTCTTTCCCTACAATATTGTATTAATTTTCATACATATTTCCGTTAACAATTATAAGTCTTGAATAATAGTCCTATAATAAGGTGTTAATTTCATATTTGTTCCAATTAGAATATTGAGCCTTATATTTATTATAATTAACAATTTATATATCTTTAATAATCCTATAATAAAATATTAATTTCAAATTTGTCAGAGTTAATAATTGTATATCTAAAATAATAAAATAAAATAAAATTCATGTGGAATCCTTATCCTTCCCCTCTTCAGCCATCATCTCTTACTCTCCTTACAATATTAGTTAATCTCTTCCTGGCTTGTCTTCCATTTTCTCTCATTTTTTTGACCCTTTCTCTTATCCTTCCTCCTTTCTCTATTGTATTCCACTGTTTCTTTTCCCAGTTATCTGATTTTACTCTTATCCTCTCAAAGTCCTCTTTCTGAAATTTCCCTCCCTGTTGCTTTGTTGAGGGCAATCTCATGTGGGGGAGGAAGGGAGTGAGTGCTAGCGTGTTTGAGTGAGTAAGTGTGCTTAAGTGTTTAGTCCTTAGCTAATCGTGTTGTTTATAATTAATAATTTGTCTTTGTCTTTTGCAATACACCTGACTTTCTGTTTGCTCTGATGTCCTAATATCGTGGGTTAATTTCCTTCTTCCTGCATGTCCTGTTGCTTAATATAAGTTTTTGTATTTTGTAATGGTTTTGGTATTTTATAACAGCTCTTAAATGCGTTCTTTTCTAATGGGCCTAGAGTTCTAATTACCTTGGTTTGATTCTTTTCTTTGGGATATTTGTTTTATAGCAATTCCTTATGGCTTTCTAAAGTGCTTAGAGGTTCAATTTCTTTTGCTTGGGATATTTTGTAGGGTAAAATTTGGGGTGCAGTTTATGTTTTCCCAGAGGCTTTCGCTCTGGCTTTGTTTCAGTGGAGTTCAGGGTTTCTGGCTTTGCCTTAGTGGCAACACTGTCTTAGTGTAGTTCCCTTCCCACAATCCCTCTTTTTTTTTCTTTACCTTCTATGATTTTCTTCACTGTCCCCAACATATAGGATCATATCTAAGTATACCTGGTATTCGTGGTCAATTTGGACCATCATTAGGGCTGCCTGTTTTTCTGGGATGCTTGGTTGAAAGGGAGCAGGACTACAAGTTTTAGGCAACTGAGGCAAGGGGAAATGCAGTGACAGAGACAACACAACACAGGAGGGCTGCTAGAACATGGACAGTGACAATGCTTGCAATGGGGATTTTAAATCAATGGAAATCTGGTAGCCATGAGAAGAGCCAGGAAAAATCTAGGGATGGTTGATTATGGCCAATATTCTAGGCCAGCTCTTTCAAGTGGCAGATGTCCTCCACAAGTTCAGAAGCCTGATCCAGATCAAAATAACATAAATTCCTCCCAGCCATGATTATGCCTTAATAATAGATAATCTATTGCCGCTCTATTTTCCACGGTGCTGGGAGGTCCTTCTGCGTCTTGTGGCGCTGCCTGGGATGGAGCTGCAAAGGTGAGGGAGGCTAGCGGGACTTGCAGGCTTACCTGGCAGGCAGAGTTTGGCCGCAGGCAGGCAGGTGCAGGCAGGCATGCCGCAGAGACTGTGTGGTCAACAAACGGAAGCAAGAAGGCACACAGATTGTGCTGCTATGACGTGGAAATTGGGAGATGAGAAACGTAGTGGCAGGGCAGGGGTGGGGCCAGCATTCTCTTAGAACCAATCGAGAGACTGCTTCACACAGGTGCAGCACAGCACTCAGAGACCGCCTTCTGTGCCGTTTTTTCACTCAGCTGAGGTGGGCAATAAGCTGAGGTGGAGGTAAGAGCGCGGCAGAAAGGTAGGGCTAGTCAAAATTTTCCCTACCGGTTCTCTGAACCAGTCAAAATTTTCCCTAGAGGTTTGCCTGAACTGGTCTGAACGCCCTGAATACCATCCCTGGACATAGGTAACTATGTGGAACCAGCATAAACACCTCCATTCTAAAATCAATCATTCTGTTCTTTGCTCTTATTTTAAAACTTGGCCTTCGGAGTTGGTGTGCAACTTGGACTTGGAGAGATAGAAATGAGTGAAACCCAAACATTTAGTTCCCAATTTAATATTGACACTCATTTCCAATGGAAGGAGAGACTGATTGCCTAGAAAAGGGCTCCAAAGTTATGTAGAACGTTTTATTTTAATGCACTTTCTTCAACAATGTAGTTGTGCGTCATTAGAGGCTCATCACCATATCCTGGGATGATTCATTCTGTTGCATAGGAGACGTATCATCCACAGCTCCTTCCAACTCCTTTCCCAATCCAGACACCTGACTTCTTCCTTAAGAGTTACAGTAAACACCTGCAACTAAGCTTACAGAAAGGTTGGGAAACACTTTGGCTAAAAACACCTCTCAGCCAACTATCCTATGGGCAATTTCAAGTACCAATTCACTCCTGATGATTGTAACTAAGGAATAAGCTGGTCTTCTATCCCACTTGGGCAAAAATTATTTACTAACTTGGAGGCTGGCTTTGTAAAACCAGTTACACAATTGTATCAGACCAGCTGTTTGAAGAACCTCAAAGAACTGTCACTTCCTCTTGCGAAGACTATAAAACTTGCTACTACCAAAAAAATCAAAAAGTTCTAAAAGATGGAAGAAGATGGATATATAAATAAAGATCCAAGTAAGAGAGACCATCCCTTGGCAGCTATTAAAGGAAAGAAAGGTAATATCTTACAGCTACTTACTTTTCTTTATTTTACTCTGCATATTGGCACTAAGGTCTTTTTTAAAGGAGATGTTAAGAAACCAGTGAAAGTGAATCTAGTCCCGATTTTTCCTTGGGGGGGGGATTACATTTGTTAAATGTCATTTCTGTTTAACAGAGAACACTTTCCTTGATTATCTATATGTCTTTTGCTTTAAGCTCTTTCTGTGTATCTTGCAATTATGAGAGGGAGGGAGGGGGAGGGAGAGGAAGGGGGAGAGAGAGTTTGGTCCAGTGGTTAAGGAACCAAAAACAATGAATTCTAGCTCTGCCTTAGCCATAAAAACCACCTGGGGGATTTTGGGCTGGTCACTTTCTCTCAGCCTAACTCACCATACAGAGTTGTTGTTGGGGGGAAAATAGGAGGAGGAAGGAGTATTACGTATGTTCGTCACCTTTTTTTTTTAAGTGAAGTTTTTTTATATAATGTTGCTTATACATATCAATACATTGAACAATGTGATACCTGGGTATCATACATTTTGGTACAAATAAACATAATATTATTACTCATAGTTATTACATTTCATTTTCATTGTTTCATATTGTTTAAACATATCTAATACTACCGCCATTCAATTTCCAAACCTCCCTCTTATTATTACATATATCTTGATATGTTAAAAAATATATATATGTTGTTATTCCCCTCTTATTTCTATTCTAACTTTTATTCATGTCACCATAGTATTCAAAGACGTTTCTTTTCTGTTTTCCATCTTTCATCTGCTTTATTATTCATATTACCCTTATTTAAGTCTTCACATCTGTATATATTATAGTTTCATCCTTCATTCTTTCATTGTTCAGTGTTTTAATATATAATCCTAATACCAATCACAGTATCATTTGAAGATATGGTAAATCTATTCGTAATCCTTCCATTCATCTAATCCATGTAATTCTACTATTAATACACATGCTTGTATTTAAGTATATTCTTTCATTATTAATAAATAATAAAATGGACCTTAGAATGTTAGTTTATGAGCCACCCCCTAATGGCCTCTTTGGAAGATGAACTGTTAAACTATAGCATTGCTGCATGTCTGAATCCAGCTAAAAACACCTCTCAGCCAACTATCCTATGGGCAACTTCAAGCACCAATTCACTCCTGATGATTGTAACTAAGGAATAACCTCTTCTCCTATCCCACTTGGGCAAAACTTATTTACTAACTTGGAGGCTGGCTTTGTAAAACCAGTTACACAATTGTATCAGATTGGCTGTTTGAAGAAGCTAAAGGTAAAAATATGAGGATGAAGGAGAATTAGATATGTTTGTCGCCTTAAAAATAATAAAGGCAGAATATTAAATAAATCTATAAATTACATCCAGAAGCTAGAGACTAAAATAGAGGGATTGGCCGCCTGGCTGGCAGGATAAACAGTTGAGCTTTTAAAAATGGCAATAAATCTCATTTCCTACCATAGGACATCCACTTCTAATCCACTTCCTGCTTAAGCAGAAGATCCTATACGATGACAGACAAATGGCTGTTCAATCTCTTCCCACAACGTCTGTTCCGCTAATTAAATTGTTCTGACAGGAAATTTCTCCTTAATTCTGGGATGGATCTCTCTTTGATAAGCTTCCATCTGTTATTTGCCCTCAGGTGCATTGGAGAATAGGTCGATCCCCTCTTCTCTTGACAGCCCCTCAGATTGAATAGAAGAGAAGAGAATGGAGCTGGAAGGGACCTTGGAGGTCTTCTAGTCCAACCCCTGCTCAAGCAGAACCTCCTATCACTAGCCAGTGCCGTTCTTCATATGTTTTAATCTCCAGGCCTTTGATCATCTTAGTTGCTCTCACTGAACTTTTTCCAGGGTCTCAACTTCTTTTTTGTAGTATGGTGACCAAAATTGGTTGCAGTATTCCAGGTGTGGTTTTATTAGGATTTTGTAAAGTGGCACTAATACTTCATGTGATCTTGATTCTATGCCTCTCTTTATACAACCCAAAGGATCGTATTACCTTTGGAAAAGCGACTATCATGTCACCTAGTCCTTCTCTTTGTTGGATGGGACATACCCAATTCCTGCTACCCCTTCATCTGTTTTATCTTTGTTGCTCTTCTCTGAACTCTTATCTAGAGTCGGAACATCTTTTTTATATTGTGGTGTCCGAAAACTGGAGCCAGTATTCCAGGTATGGTTTTTCTAATGTAGGATAAAGTGATACTAACCTTCATGTCATCTTGATGCTATCCCTTTGTTGATGCAGCCTAGGACTGTACTGGCTTTTTTGGCCGCTGCAGCACACTGCTGGCTCATACTTAAGTGGTGGTGTGGTAGGACTTCAAGATCCCACTCAGAGTTTGACACTCATCATACCAGTGAAACACTAATATTCCACTATTTTTATACTAGTGTATTACTAGTATGTATTGTCACTATGGTAATATCATACTAGTGGAACTCGTTTGACAACTTGTCATGCTAGTGGAAGTTTTTATAGAACAATTTCCTATGTTAAGTTTCCTTTCTCCCTGACACAGCACTGTACAATGTGCTTGGTTTCTTGTTTACAAAATGTGCTTCAGAGAAATTAAGTAATCCCATTCTTGCCCCATCAAATTGTCTACAGTATTGTTTTCCTCTTTCTCTATCACCTAATGATCCAATAATCTTAGACAGAAAAAAAAGAAATAAAATTGGAAGAAAAGGAATACAGATTCACATCCCCTACGATCAGGGTCTCTCAAGATAAACTTGCTTTCTTTGAGATTATAATTTCATCTATGTGGGAAGAAGAGAAATTTGCAAAAAGTTAGTTTCCTTTTCTGGTCATTTGTACTTCATAAAATAGCAGATTGTAGGGAAGAATGCATATAAAGAACATAATTGACTTCCCCCACAGCTTGAGTTTCTAAAAGTCTAATTTGTCTTCCTCCGTGTGAGTGGAAAATGAAGTTACTGGGTCCATGAGGGGACTTTGCTGGCGCTGGCTGGAGAGAAGCGCTGAGTGGGAAATTCCAGTAGATTCGCCTCTGTTCCAATTTCTGTGTGGCATCTACTTTGGGTGGGTTTGCTTTTTCCTGTAGAGCAGATGGTTCCAATGCAGTAGATGTGATTGATTGCTAAGGCTTTGTGATTGGAATGGGACTGTCTCTAATCAATGAAGTCCAAGTAAATTATATCGACAGCATTCCTCGGGTCCGCTAATTTTGTCTCTTTGTCAAAGAATAAAATAAGATTAGTCTGGCATGACCTGTTTTGACAAACCCATGTTGGCTTTGTAATGTTAGGTCTTCTTCAGCAGGGAAACCTAGAGAAATGTATGTTTATGTTAGGCAGCCTAGAGTGCCTGCTGAGGAAAGCATGTGTGGATGGGAAAATACAAAGGTTATCGACATCCAGGTGGACAGGAGTTCCCCAACCTTTTCGGTTGTGTGGATTGCTGGGTGTGTGTAGGGGAACAATCCGTGTGTGCGGCAGGCACACATGCATGCAGCTCATGTGAATGGGGATGTGTGCATGAAATAAATAATATATTTATAACTCTGGGACTCAGCCAGTGTGAGGTGAGGTGGAGTCATCTCCATTAAGCACAGAACAAAGGGGATCTTTAAACGAGTTCTAGAAATTTGAGAACACATCATGGAAAGCGCAAAGTTGACTAAGTCATTACCTGCTACCGTAGGCGTCCTCAGGAAAAAAGAACTTCCTACATCACAATAATCCTTGATGACGCAAGGGTGGGCTTATACAGTGTTGGAGCAAATCTTGATGGTTGTCATTTTTCCAGGTCCGTATTTCGTCCTTCTGTTGCAATACTTGTCTGCTATGCCCGTCTGCTGACCTTTTCTTTCTTCGTCTCTCTTTTCACTATAACCTCCAGTTGTGCTTCTAATACAGGAACACAGTGGTCATAACCAACAGTCGGCCCTATTAGAGACAACAGTTCCTCTGTCTGGCCTTGGATCTTGTGACAGCCTATCTAGGCATTCCTGCTGAACTCCTGGGAAGTTGGGAGTTTCAAAGCCTCTTCACATCAGCCATGGGCTTAACCATTGGAAGCCACCAGTTTGGCAATTCCTGTCCTCCGTTTATTTCCCAGGATGTCCTGAAGCAGAGATATGGTCTCTAAACACCACTGTCAGAAGACTGCCTTTCCTCAACATCTGGGTGCCACCCGGCATACCCCAGTGCCTGTTTTGGGTCTGGATACATGGGAGATATTTCATGGGCGTCGCCTGCAACAGCACGTGTTCAATGGGGCATCCTTAGCTGCCCACTGAGAATATCATTATGGTACCTCAATTACTCGGCTTGGGAGCCTTAGAGCTTCCTTTACTCCACCAGCTGCCCCAGGGGAACCTAGGCAATGAACCCAACAGCCTGAAGTGGGTAAAGAAGATACGGCAGCTGCCTTTGGGGAGATCCTTCTCAGGTGACCATTTTGCAGCCACAGTGCTGGAGGATCTTCTGTGGTGTTCATCTCTTCTCGGCGCCAATGGGACCTTTTGCCCAAGCGGTGATACAGAGTGGAACAGCAAACCTGCCTTCTGGGCAGGGTCTCCTGGGAAGCCAAACGGATATCTGGAATTCATTCATTTGCTGGGTTGCTCTGGGGACAATAAAGAATCTAGCTCAGGGCACTGTCTGCAAACAAAAAATGTTTCTGAATTGATTGACATGAAATGGCTCTCTTTTGCGAAAAGGTGGCATCCTTCACAATTTTTCCCCTTCAGGCCAACCACAGATGGGGACTTTTACTTAGGGAACTAGAAAAGCTCATGGAGGAGGGGCTTAATTCAGGTCAAACCTGACATCTCATAATTGAAACCTCTGATGAAGCGGCCTCATTGTCCATTATGTTTTCTCTAACATCACCCACAATCATCAGTCAGGAGCAGCTTCAGAAAGGGATACAGCTGTTGGTGCCAAATGCAACTAGATGTGGTTCAGAGTATAGCACTGGTGCAATGAAGGAATCCGCGGTCCAGCAAAATACCATCAGCTCAGCCACTTCTATACAGATCAGATATTTTATGTCCATTCATTGAAGCTGCAGGAAATGTATCAGGAAGCAGAGTCCTGTATATGCCTATTTGTTACAGCACATCGCCATCGCATGGTCAGTTTGGCCTGAATGGTTAGGGCATCCCACGGTTCTGAGATTCCTTACGTTTTGGGACCGCCAGATCAGTGCTCAATCAAACCTCTGAGGCTGAAAGCAGACTGAGCCGTGGATGAGTGCACTACTGGGCAGAGTTTGCCAGAACTGGGTAAGTGGTTCTTTATTTCTATCCAGTTATATTTTAAATCCAAAAGCCCCACACACACATTCAGTAAATGCATTTCATATCTGAAAGTAAATACATGCCAGTAATACCTCTACTCCTTACCTATATTTCAGGTTGTGTTAATACATGTGACTCATGATTCTACGACCATAGTTGGGACTAAATTTCTGTTTACTACAAAGCAAGATTCTAATTTAAGTGAATCTTGCCCAATTTCAAAACGCTTTCCACTTTGAATATTAAGCAAATCACTGCAATTCTTAAGTACCTTATCACAGTTATATATGAATCCATCCCTGCTCAAACAGGAGACCCTACACCTTGTACTTCAGACAAGTGACTTCTTGAAAAGCCTCCAGTGATGGGCACCCATAACTTCTCTGAGCAAGCTCACTGAAGTCACTTGTTCTCTATCAGGAAATCCTCATAATTGTATCTCTGTGATAAACCTTCCATCAATGTCTTCCTTCTCCACACGAAGATACCTTCCGGGTCAGCAGCACCAGGATAAATGGCCTCTCTATAGTCCCAAGCTAATTTATTCCTTTTAATACTGGGCCATTCAGGAAAGGGTGAAAGCACTGTGCTTTTTAAGGGCCTTTCAAAGGCTGAAGAGCCGCGTAAGTTCATCTAGTTCTGCCTTTGGAAGGGAGGTAATGGTTGATAAAGCCTTTAAAATCATTTATATATCAAATATAGAATGCAGCCATCATTCATAGCATAATTTCTAAATTGATGTTATTGCCTGTGTTTGCTGAAACATCGCATTTGATTTTGCACTGAGCAATTTTGCATCTTTAGCATTATTTTAGCAAAACAAGCGCAAACTAAAATTCTACAAAATTAGGTCTCTAATAATATCCTCTACAGCCAGGCATAATTTGCTCACATAAGATAACAACAATAACAAATCCCAAAACTCCTGGATCCCCCCTTGGTACCATCGGCATTGGCAAAATCCCTCTCAGTCAATTTAAAAGGCAGCTTCTTGGAATAACACCACATCCTGCAGTGATACCTCTAAACCCTCAAGCATATCCATCATCCAGCTTTTTGAGAAGGACTGAGTGGAGTAGACAAAATTGTCAGATCCAATCCCAAACATTTGGCTGATCATGTGATGAACAATAATGTTTTGACATCTATTTCATAAATATATGCATGTGTCATGAATCATGGAGATAAATCTGAAATCTACTATTCAGATTCTTCTGTGATAAAATCACCTTGTCTTGATATTTCATTTTCTTTGTTCTCAGAAAAGTCGAAGGTGATCGTGTTTCTCAGACTAGGAAGAAAGACAGGGGTGTCCCCTAACAGTGATACCAATCATTCAATAGGAGAAGTGCAGGCCCACCCTTGAATTTGATTCATTACTGTACCTGACAACTCCTTTATTTTATATGTATCCTGTCCCATGCCTTGTGAATTTTCTCACCTCTTGGGAAATGTTAGGGGGCGGGAGCGGGTGGGTTGTTCCATTAAGCCACGGTATGCCATGGGAATGCTTATCTGTTTCTCAGGCGCGTTACAATGACATCTTCCACCTGTGGATTAGCTGAAATCCGCATCTAGCTAAGGGCGAGGTTTTACTGCTTTCCATTCTTGCGTCTGCCTAGGGTATTCAGACTCTACTTCAGAGTATTACTTCTCACTTCTGCTTAATCAAGGTTCCTTTAAAATACTTGGGTTCAAGTCTTCACTTTCTTTAGAGGTTCGTAGGAGGCAATCCTTACGAGGTGCGGAATCCAGTTCTGGGTTACATGTGTAGCCATACAGCGAGTGGGATCAAGTTGGATGATTTTCCGAAGGGGCTGGAGCTCTTTCTAAATAGCAATTTCATCGGCATTCCAAACCATTTTAAGTAGCACTTTGGTGGCTCGGCTTTGCTGTGTGGAGTGGAAACTCTCGCAAGCTGATCCACTAGCCTTGTGAAGAGGACCTGTTCAGGACCTCTGAATCTGCATAAACAAATACCGATCTTGGGCATGGGGTGGGAGATGAATGAGCCCAGCCACGAAGAGTAACACACAGAAGATTATGCAGTGCTGAGAAGAGAGAGAAAGCATGAGAATGAACGCTCAGCCGCTTGGGAAGAAATCAGTTTCAGATGAATGGGACTGTTAACAGACAGCTGAGAGATTGGGAATATCTCCCTTGTAGCGTCAATGTTATCAGAACATTCCATGGATTGCCCTGAAGCTCAAGATGCAGCTGTTTCTCTAACGAAAGACCATTGTCTTCCTCTCTAGATAACAGAGGGACAGGAGTAACTTGAGATCAGTTATGTCCTTAATCCATGTGTATGCGTACTTATAAATCCCCCTCTCCATTTTGAAAGCAATATAAATATGAGTGAATCTGTCAAGCTGCCACTATAATGGCTTCAATCTACGCCAACCGTGACATCCTGCGTAAAATGAGGAGGAGGGGAGAAGGGGGACGTGGGAAGGGGATGAAGAATGACGAAACCAGATTGTCAATCTGAACCGGCTGATCCAACAATATAAACATGAGAATGATAAAACTCCACCAAGTGGCGTTAGCAAAGCTGTTACCAACAGCCCTATAATATTGGGCTTTTAAAATTGGGTCAAGATGAAGGACCTGGGAGAAAGGGAGAAAGGAAGGCTTTGAGTGGGAATACTCAGATTTAGCTTTTCTTAGCGCTATAACCAAACAAGTATATCTTTTGCTAGAAATGGATGAGGTCTTCTTTCCTGAAACATCCAAGCTGGGAGAAGCTTGACAAGCATCATTTTCTCCCACTATTTTCTGAAGGAATTTCTCCAGTGCACACTAGTAATGGTAAACACTGCAACCAAACCATAAGTCTGCGGGTCCCTGTTTGGATTCTAACTCCTACAATGTTTCATGTAAGGAGAGCTGAGAAACTGTAGATGGACTTTAAGGTTAAGATTAAAGCACCAGACTAGATATCAGGAGACTGTGAGTTCTTATTCTGTCTTAGCCATGAGAAAGCCAGAAAGGCTGTGATTAGAACTCGGTCTGGGAACATTTAGCCTGGTGCCTTAATCTCAAAATCAATCTAAGAGGACTGTATTCCTATATACTAAATAGGATTGATTTTAGACTAGTCACTCTCTCAGCCCAACTCACCTCACAGGGTTTTGTTTTGGGAAAATAGGAGAAGGAAGGGTGTGGGTATGTTCTCCACCTTGATTATTTGTAAACAACAGCGAGATTATATACTAAACAAAAATAAATAAGGTCCTGACTTGTGAATCAATAAAGAACTAAGCCCAAATGCAAAGCGGGTTTTGAAAGCCACCACACACAGTTGGTCCTTAAACAAAAGAACAAGGATTGGTCCATAGCAAGTTCTGATTGGCCCATATTAGGACACTTCTTATTGGGTATTAGTTGAACTTGTTGCACATATTATTGGATTAATAAGTAGCCCAACTATAAAGGAGTTACTGCTGCTTACGCGCACTGTTATTTCTATCTACTGTTATTAAAAAGTTGAAGTCACTGGTCAGATGTCTGGTCTTCATTATTCTCAAACTGCTGTGACGGTGGGATGCGGAGACCGAAGAGCTGACTGATCTACAGAGCAACCAGCAGAGCATTAATCCAAGATACGCGCACTATGCGGCAACATGACGAAAGCGGTGCCGTACCACCCGCTTCCATTCGACCCCAGAAACCTTACGAAGACTGGGGTCGTGCATGGATGAGTTCAGATGTTTCTGAAGTTAACAACGAAAGATGCCAGCAAAAAGAGCTGTATTTCTAACCCCTGCGGGCTACGTGTTTAAATGGCAAAATCACTTGCCAAGCCAGCGATAAAGCGATGGACTGGGGCGATCCTCGAGGCAACTGCTTTCACAGCGGGCCTATGCATACCGTGCCAGCTTATGTCAGAAAGCCTTACGAATTTTACCAGAAGGTCCAGCGGGCGGCCTTGCCAACTGCATATGAACCTCCCGAAGCAGAGGCCTCTGCGGTTCTCTAACAGAAGAAGCCCTCCGAGACCGCCTAGTTTTCTGGGCTGAAACTGCCACCGATCAGAGCAAAATGGCTGGCTGAGGCATCAGCCTCACCCGATGCCATTAAAAAGCCACTGCAGCAGAAGCAACTAAGAAGTCGGCGGCCGACTGCGCACCAGCCCTTACCCTTCACGATCAACTTCGCCAATGATACTCGCCTTGCTCAGAAGAGACAACCGGTGTCGACTCTGCGAAGACCTAGATCCCGTCAGATATGGTATTGAGGAAGAGGTCAACCGACTCAAACTGAGCGAGACCAGTTCCCCTAACGCTCACTTGACCTGTGCGGGATGTGGAAGCGGAATCACCACGATCAGCGCTGCAAATTCGCCGTACACTCTGCAGCGTTTTAAGGAAAAGAAGATCATCGCAGGTTTGCAGAAGCAAACAAAACTCCAACTCCAAACCCGACGGGCGAATGCCAGTCTTCAGGGTTAATCGGCGCACCCGAGGACAAACTGAATCGCAATGGGGAAGCCACTCCTACGAAACAAACCGTCCACCACTTCCGCAGGCGGGGAAGAAACCAGAAGCGGGAAGAGACCCATGAGCGATTACCATAGGCCACGCTACATCCCTAGATGCTGGGAAAAATCAGGTGAAGGTCGGCTATCGAGCAAACGTAGCAATGGAGGGTGGACTCAGGATCATCTCGATAATTGTCCTGGAAGGCGGCTCCAACAACTCGTTCGACGATTCACCGCCAAGACCTCAACCTCAAAGGGTTATGCTCAAAAATTACCAGGGTAACTTGAATTCCGTTAATAGGGTCGCCGATTCAGGTCTCTTTCAAGGACACTTTGCGTCAGCACTACCTGCTGACTGTGGGTGCAAGCGTGACCGGCCTAGTCTTTTTAGGCCTGCAATGGTTCGAACACAGCTCGGAATCACTGTGGCGAGGGTCCACGTTGCCGAAACAGCGATTGGGAGGAAGCCCTGTGCAAGAATTCCAAGCGTTTTCATGACGGACTAGGCAAGTACAAGGACCCGATCTCATTAACGAACCCTGAGTGGCACCCATCCACCTTAAGCACGCGTGTTCGGGTGCCGTTAAACCTAAAACCTAAAATGACGAACAACTGAATAAACTATGCTTTGGGGCATGCTGGAACCCACCACGACCACGCCCGGTGGGAAGCCTAATGGTGACGCCTATCAAACCTGATGGGTCACTGATTCTTGAGACTACCGGGCCACACAACTACGCACTTCAGCAAAGTGCATATCCAGTGCCGGTAGTGCAACACTACTCCATTCCTGGGCGGTGGGAAAGTTTTAGCCTATTAGACCCTGGCGCGGGCGTATCAGCAATTGCCTGTAGATCCGACCACCGCAGGCGCAAACTATCAAATCGCGCATGAGAAATGCAACGACTCCAGTTTGGGGTGGCGTAGCTCCAAGGTCTTTCAGAGCTTAATGGAAGGCTGTTACAAAGACCAGAGAATTCGTACCATATTTCGGCGTGCCTCATCGCACGCCCCTAACAGAGACATTCTGAAAAGAGCTCCAAATGGTCTTACAAAGGTTACAAAGCATGACCTCGAGGTCAAAAATAAATACCAATTATGCCGAAAGGGTAGAGTTTTTGGGATACCTCCTGGACGTCGAGGAATCCATCCACTGAGGACAGATTAAAGGCAATTAAAATTAATGCAAGCCTCGTGAATAAAATACCTAATTTCATCCTCTTAAATATGGCTAACCGTGACATTATGTTTGTCTGCAAACATGGCTCAATGCATCTCTCCCGACTCCATTACCACAGTGAGAGACTATCATGTTTACCGATCAGGTCGTGAAAATCGGTCGAGGAGATTGGTGTTGCTATATTCTATAAAAATCCTTATAAAATATCGAAATTGCAGGGCACATACCAAAACCATCATCTGTAGACTGTCCTTAAATATCACAATTCGATTCTTACTATGTTTACCGAGCACCTGATTATGACATCGAACATATAAACAAGCTAAATACACACTACCGCATGGGCCACATCCTGCCCATACCCTTTTATCTTTGGAGATTCAAATCTACCTCATATTGACTGGACTAAATAATTTGTACAACACAATCCTTACACACACAACCTTCTTCAATGCTAGCTTCAAATCTGGGTCTTGAACAACTAGTGACAACAACACTAGA